>NW_026851263.1:0-600000 GCF_030913485.1 Colletotrichum godetiae
TCATTATAAACCAAGCGAAGTTTTAAAATAATATTTTTTAAAGAACGTTTCTCAATACGACTTAATATCATATTAGCATATTACAATAAGTAAACTTAACGGACCCTAACCTAGGCCATAAACACCTACTTATAGATCTACAGGACTAGACCTTTAGAAAGGAGACCTAATATTACGACCTAATATACATAACTAAGACCAGGGCCTACCTTACAGGCTTATAGCGGCTACAGCACGACTATATATATATAAGTAAGCAGAATATATATATTACCTTAACGGAACGAAAGAACTATAGATCAAGTTACATAACGATAAAAAATAAAAAGATCTATATACTAAAAATACGGATCCCGTCCTTTCATAATATAAAGCCCGTATATTTAAAATATAGAGCCCGTTAAGTAAATATATAGATAAAGGATATATTTAAGAACAAGATTTATATATAATATAAACTTAAGCCGGGCTCTAAAATAGACTTCCTATAGCTTCTTTAATAATCAATTTAGTATTAAATCTTATAATCACTTTTAACTATCTTTATTAAAAATACCTTCTAATAAAACTACGATTAATCACCAAAGCCTTACCTACCTTACGACTTATAAACATAGCTTCAGGGAAACTATCTATAACTACGATACTATTTACTTAGCCCTCGCAGCCTTAACTTCTATTAACATACTCACCACGACTAGCTAGCCGTAACACTAGTTCTATTAAATTATTTACCTTTATAGCTCATATAAAAATAATACAATATTTATAAAAGTATAGGATAATTATGAATGTTTTTTATATTGGTCGTTTTTAATGAATATTATTTAAGGTTATTGAGTAATTATATTAAGATTTGGCCTAGAATATAGCCTATTTTTATCATATTCTATTCATAAATTTACTCTATAAGATACAAAATATTAACTTATATAAATAGCTTTTGGCTACGTGGCTTAGTGGTGTGAGTTAAGCTACGCCCGTACGTACTTATTTAATTTTTAATACGAAATCTATAAATATCTAGGTTAAACCCGGGTATAGTAAATATTTTTACCGCTTATAATTAGCGACTATAAATAGATAGGTACGTACCTATATGCCCTATATATATAATAGGGCGGCTAGCGCTTCAATTAATAGAGCTTAACCCCTTTAATAATGCGGCTAGTACCTAAGTTACGGGTATAATAGTATATGGTTTACGTACATATATACTCTATTTTCTATATTATATACTATATTTATATAATATGTTATGTCATATATTATATAAGCGGATTAATAATATATACCTATACCGTATTTTAATAGAAAAAGTAGGCCGAATTAGTTACCTTAAATAATATTATTTAGATATAAATATAATATAATTATATAATAAAAAATAAACTATATTAGGTAGGTTTTCTAGAAATTTAGTATATTATATAAACGTATATACGCCCAATTATATAAGCTAGAGAGATAATACGTAGAGAATGAGTATTACCCTTCTATATAAATAACTTTTATATAAGATTTTATATTTATATTATGTTTAATAAAAGAAATAACGGGGGAAGGCCGATAATTAATTATAAAACTACTCAATCTTTTTAAATAAGTTTGATAATAGCGATAGAGATAGGGTTATTTATTATACCTATTTGATATATCTATATTATTACCTTTATTATTATTATTTTAATTACATAAGGTATCTTTCTATTAATCTTTAAATAAATTTATTTATTTTATTATTATAAGGTTCTTCCTCTTTAGGTTAATATTTATCTTTATCTTTATTTAACCTAATCTTAAATTTATAAATTCTTAGTAATTTCGAGCTTATAGTTAATACCCTATTCAATTAAGTTGATATATTTACTAGAGAGAATAGGTTTAGTATTATATATTAATATAAATATATAAATAAAGATAAAAAAAATATATTTGAATATAACTATTTTAGTAAACTACGTCTTATTAAAGTTATAGGGTTATATAGAAGAGTAGTACTCATTCTCTATATATTATCTCTCTAGCTTACATAATCGGGCGCATATATACTTATATAATATACTAAGGATTTCCGGAAAACCTATTTAATATAGTTTATTTTTTATTATATAATCATATTAAATTTACGTTTAGGTAATATTATTTAAAGTAACCGGTTTAGTTTAACTTTTTTATTAAATTATAGTATGAGTATATATTATTAATCTGCTTGTATAATACGTTATATAACGTATTACGTAGGTATAGTATATAATATAGAATATGGTACGTGTATATGTAAGCCGTATGCTACTATACCCGTGGCTCGGGTACTGGGCGCGCTGTTAGAGGGGTTGACCTTTAAGGTATAGGGTTAAATTAATAGAATCGTAAAAGTGTAGTTATAAATAGATAATTAATATTAAGATAATGAAAGGGGGCGCTTGGTTGTTATAATATTATATTAAAGCCGAGTGAGTATATTTAATATAGTTATGGGCTGAACCTTAGTTCTTTAAAAAGAATTTTATATTAAGGGCTTATACTATGAATTAAAAATGCTATTAAAATTGTTCATTGTAAGGTTAATATTAGGGCCTATGATGTTTATATTATTATTTAGGAATAGTTTTTAAATTCTATATTTATTTAATAAGATATTTATAATATTTGAGCCCTTGTAAATAGGGAGAAATTAAATAATTATTTGCTAATAATTACTTTAATAAAGCCTTTTAATAAGTAAGAAATATAATAAACTAGACCGGTTGATTAATTTAGTATAAAAACTTTTACTTTATTTCTTAATCTAAAAGTAATTTCTAAAAGTAATTTAATTGGTCTTAATAATATATATAACATAAATTACTTTACATTTCTATTATTTTAAATTACTAGCTAGATATATATTGGATTTGTTTTTAATGTAGTATTTAGTCTTATTGCTAATAAGAGATGAAAATGGTTTTAGTTTTTATAGAGAGTATTTATTAATTATTTAAATAATGTTTAATTTACTACTTAGATATTATTATTACCGATTTTAATAAGTAAATAAAGGCCGCTTTAGTTTACGAGTTTATTAGTATATAGTAATAGCTTTATATTTACTATATTAATCTTAATATTATATTTAGCGTTAAATAAAAATAGATAAATAGAAAATAGATAAAGGGTACTAGTAATAACTTAGATTATGAAGATAATAATAAGCCTTTAAGAATATTAAGAACGAAATTAAGTAATAAAGATTAGGTATATATTTATATATTTATTAGCGATTTAATATTTTATATATATTGTAAATTAATCATAATATAAAAGCTTATTATTTTTATAGAGATTAAGGTAATTTATAAAAAGGTTTAGGCTAGTCTTTATAAGGAGTTTAATAATTAATAGCTAATATTACGTTATTTATAGGATATACTTTTTATTAAAGCTTAATAAGCTTATTATTATTTCTAAAAATATTAGAATTCTAGTATTTACGTTATTTTAAGGACTTAATTTAATAATAATAATATTAAAGATTATTTTAACAGCCTAAGTTATTTGTACTAATTTATTAATATTATATAGGATATAATTTAAGATTAAGAGTTATGCTTTATATAATCCTATATAGAGGATAAGATATTCACTATTTATTAATATATTGAAGCTAGTTTAGAATATCTAGGTGAATTTTAAAGTATATATTTTTCTTGAATACTTAAAGTTAATTATAATATAATACTAAATAATAAGGATAGTATTATTTATTAGTAATTATTTATAGTCCCTTTTTATTAGAGATTATATAGATAAGTATCTTATTTTAGTGGACCTAGGTATTCTTTATTATTATATAATTTATATAAGGTTTATAATTAAGACATTTCCTATAAAGTAGGTAGGACGTTAATTTTTATTAAAGATTAAGGGAAATATTTTTTAAAGATTCGTATTATTATATCTTAGATCTTAGAATTTGTTTTATAATAAGCTAAGTAATATAATATAGTTTATCCTTATTTGATTTATTATATAAAAGAATAATAGTTTAGAGGATTAATATAAAAAAAATATTATTAATAGCTTAAAAAATAATTTAATAAGGCCGTTTATTAGGAAGTTATAATAAGGTAATTATTATTAAGGTTATATAAAAGGGAGAGTAGTGAAAAAGTAATTGATTTATAGTTTTTTTGTACTTATATATTAGAAATTAGTTTTATAAACTTAATATAGAGAGATTTATAAGTATATAAGTTAGTAAATAGGTATTATAAATAAGTATTTAAAAAAAAGATATAAGTAGGAGATAGTAATTAATAGTAGTAATAAGGCTATTTTTTTAATAGATATATTTATTTAAATACGGCTTTAATGAAATTTAATATTTATATATTATTTATTTATTTATAAATATTTATATTATAATAAAGAGATATATTAAATAAAGTAAATAATATATAAATAAAGTTAATTATATAAAGATAAATTTAAAATAGGTTTAGTAAGAAATTTAAAGGTTTAGAAAGAAATATATAGTTAAAACTTGAATATAGAATACTCTATTATTAGCATAGTAGTTGATAGTTTATTAGTAAAAAGTTTTAAATAAAAATAAGCGTTTTTATATAAAGAATAAAAGCTAAAGATAGATATAACATAATTTAATAGAAATCTATTTGAAGTGTATTTATGAGAATAAAATATGTTAATGAGGGAGCTTTTATTATCTTTAAGACGAAGTATTTGTGGTCTATGTATATTTTTAGGCTAATGATATGTAAAGGGGCAGGTGGTGTGCTGCGCTCTTGCCAATTGACCTAAAGGATCAGTCACTTCTGGCACGTAGTGCCAGAAGTGCACCACACGTACGCTTAAGTAAGCTCCTCGGCCAGGGGGCTCCGTGCCTGCCTGCCGGCGCCTTTACATGATAGTGTATAGTTGTTATGCCTGTATAAGAGTTATGCCCGTATATTAATTCTTTATGCCTATGTATTAATTCCCTTTATTAGAAGTTTATTAATTAGATTAAGTTTATTTATTAATATAGAGAATACGCCATTATAGTTTTTCTCCCCCTTTATACAATGTAGTCTTTTAAATAGCGTGTCTATTAAGTTTATAGATCTAGGCCGATATTAAATATTAAAATTAAATATCAATAATTTATATATTTAATATAAAAATGCCCCTTTAGTTTCTTTACCAATATATTAACGACTCTTTTAAGTACTTAATAATCTATAAAAATGTAACTTATTTTATAGTTTCTTAAAAATATTTTATTTAATAGTTTAGATTTTTAATAATAATTAAGATTTTTAATTATTTCATGATTTATATCCGCTCCGTTTCAGTAACGTTCTAGTTAAGAAAGGCTATAAGGCGTTTTTTTATATTTATAAATTAAAATAGGATACTTAAAATTATTTCTTAAAAAGCGTTTAGGTTTATTTTAATATCTTTTACAGGGTCTTAATAATCTAATATTATTATTAATATAAAGGTCTTTTTTAATTTATTAAAAATAGCCTAGGCTTTATTAAGCTTAATAAACTTGCTATTTTCTTTTCCAGATTTTCTTTTAAGAAGCTCATTATTAGTAATACTATATCCGAGTATTTTAATATAAACTTATAATAAGAATTATAAGATTTTAAGAATATTTATATTTCTCAAAATATAGATAGCGGCTTTTATTTAATAATAGACTAATTCGATATTTATTTATTAAAACTCTTTTTAAAGTGATTATATATTTTAATAATTTTAGTTTTTATTAATCGAAACTATATTTATTTAATTTGATATATATATAAAACGTTTTTAACCTTTTAAGGATCTTTTTAAATCCTATATACATTAATCTTTATTTCTGGAGTAAATTAGGATATTACTTATACATATTATATAATATATATTTAATAAATTAGTAAATATGTAACAGATATATATTTAAAATAACTTAGGTATATTTATAAGGCCGAACGGTATTAGTAAATATTTAAAGTAATTATATCTTATTTTAAAAGCTATTTTTTATCTATGCATTAATTGAATTATAATATAATAATATATGTTCTTAATATTGACTTTTAAGATCTATCAAGTCTTTTTAAGTTTATTTAAAAACTCATTAATTAAAAGAAGAGTATTCATTCTTTAATATAATTTTATTTAGCCATTTATAATTTATATATAATAAACAAAATCTATCTTCATTTTTAAATAAATATTATTAAGGTTCTTATTATACTTATTAATAGGACGATTTTCTTTAGTAATACATCTTTTTAATTTGTCGAGTTATTATTCATTTAGGGTGTATATAGGCCTATATAATAATCTTACTTCTTTTTAAAGGTTAACTTTATATTTAGCTTTTCAAAAATTAGTAGATTTATTATATAAAAGGTATAGCTAAGTACTACAGCTAGGAAAGATATAAAAGGTAGGTCTAGTATATTAAGTAGACTTAAGCTTAACGTTCTTATAAGGCTATCGTAAGAATTAGCTTTTCTCCTTAGGCTAGGCTAGGCCTAGTTGGGTGCCTGTGCATTGGGCACCCTTACATATTATTATATCTTTATTAAATATAACGTACATGTATAGCGAGTTGCCCATCATAGCGAGTCGCCCACTTTTCAATCCCATCTTGCCATTTACATAAATTAATTAAACTATATCGTATAAAATTAATTAGAACTACTTATCAGCCTCTTCTTTAAAGGTCTTGTAAATTACTTAATATATTCATACGTTATATCTAGCCTTTTTATGGTTATTATATCGTTATTTATATAATTTCCGTCCCTTTATATAAGTACTTTCTTAATATATATTTTAATTTTTAATAGTAATAGCCGTTTTCTTTATTTAGATTATTTTAGCCTTAATAATATTAAATAAGCTTTTAAAACGTAATTATATTTTTCTAACCTTCTAATATCTATTTAATATTTTATTTACTATATAAAGCCCGTGATACTTAACTTTGATAAAAGCTAGTTTATATATTAATTTATTAAAACCTTTAGATTATAAATTAAGAACTTTATATGAATATATTAATAAACTATATTAATAATTATAAATCTATTTTTTAAATAAAATAGAGCTTTGTACGGCGTTATATATTGTAATTAATATTTTTAAGTTCCAAAAGCTTTAATTATTTAGGTATAAGTTTAATAATGTTAGTAGTTTAATTTGAAACCTAGGTAGTAAATAACTATTTTTAGATTAAAAGCTATAATTCTAGTCTATCTAAAACTAATTCATACTTTTTTTTACTTATTAAAATAAAAAAGGCTATTTTAAAAATAAAAAAGAAGTTATTTTTAATAATATATATAATGTATATATATATTATTTTTCGATTTTTTTGTTATATGAAGCCTTTAGCGGGCTAAAATAACTAATATTAAAAGGCTAAAGCTTATATAATAAATAAAAAGGTATATAAAGAGCGATAATACTATTTCTTATAATAATTATTGAATTTAATCGATTTATAATTATTGTAATTAATAAAAATAAGGAGTTATTAATACCCTTTATACAAGATTTTATATAATTTTCAAAATACTATAATTCATTTAGGCCGATCTTATCTATAATTTATCTATTTTTATTAAGGTAAATATACTATTTAAGGGGGAATTAATTATTAATATACTATAAAAAAGGTAATATTTATCTTTTATATTAATGTATAGAGGTAATATTTAGCTATTTATATATATACTTTAAATAGTAAAAACCTATTTTTAATTATTAAACTATTTTATGTAAGGCCTCCCTTTATAAATAAAAATTATAATAACTTTGAAATATAATAATAGTTTTATTAAAAAGCCCGTTTTATTAAAATTATAAATATTATTATTATATGTTTTATACTTTATAATTATATTTTATACTTTATAATTATATTTTATACTTTATAATTATATTTTATACTTTATAATTATATTTTATACTTTATAATTATATTTTATACTTTATACTAAAACATCTACTAGTTCTTTAACTTATTATTATTTTAAACTAGCTCTTAAAATAAAAGAGCATAATTTCGAAATCATAATACTTTACTTATTTTATTATTTAGTAGGTCGGAAATATAAAATATTTAAAGGAAAATTAAAATATTATGAGTATATTTATTATAATTGTTTTTATAATACGTTGGTTAATATAATTTATAATCGTAAGTTTTTTTTAAGTAACGGTATTTTTATTTTATTAATATAAGTATAATAGATCGTTTTTTAATTAAGGCTAATCGTTTAGAATATAAAGAGGAGGTAAAGGAATTTCTTTTTTAAAAATAAGTATAAACCTTATATTAAATATAGGCTAAAATAGATAAATCTTCATTAAAGTTAAATTGTTTATAGAAAATAAAGAGGATAACTATTACGCTTTATATGCAGTAAAATAGTAATAATATTAAAATGTCCCTTCTAAAATTTTACTATACCTTTGTAGTAAAATCTTTAAAAAATACCTTAAGATTTCATAGGAAAATCCCGGGGAAATCTCTATAATATCTAGTAGCCTTTTACTAAAAAGTCCTAATAAATTCTCATAGGTTTTACTATAAGGTCTTTTATTATAATAATAAAGAAATTACGGTAAAATCTCCCTAATATCTATAAAAAATTATAATAAATGCCCCTTATTAAAAAAAACTATTTCGTCTATAAAATCTATAAGATAGCGGAAGTATACTAGTTATGCCTTATAAACTATTTATTTATAATATATTAAAATTATAAAGAAATTATATATATAAGTAGGAAATTAAATAGAATAAGTAGTTATTTAGTTAAATAAAAACCTTAATTTATTAATTTATTAACTACTTAATATAATTAGAAATAGTACTAGCTATATTTCTATAGTTCCTTCGTATATCCTTAGTTAAGGTATAGGTTAGAAGTTACTACTACCTATTTAATATCGTTAATTATATTAATATTATCAATATTAAATAGAGTACTAATATAAGCTAGCATAATTTCCTCCTAGTTAATATACTTAACGAACTTATCTAGGTTTAGGTTAAAAAGCTAGGACTAATTATAGCGCTATATATA
The DNA here is from genome assembly GCF_030913485.1 of Colletotrichum godetiae. Lineage (NCBI taxonomy): Eukaryota > Fungi > Ascomycota > Sordariomycetes > Glomerellales > Glomerellaceae > Colletotrichum > Colletotrichum godetiae. Next base: position 9,084 of record NW_026851263.1, read on the forward strand.
TATATAAGTAGTACTAGTAATAAAATAAAGGTCTTTAATTAATTTATTTTTAACTACATTAACGAGGGCGGTTTTATATGCCGTAATATAGCCCTTGTAAGCCTTAGTATCCGTTTTAATAAAACGAGTAATATTTACTAAAATCTTTAGATTATAAAAAATCTAGTTTAAAGAAAGTCGGCCTATAAGTTTATTATTAGTTATAAGTAGACCGATAATAATATAAAGAATAGTAATTATATAAGGAATATCGATAATTCCTTTTCCCTTATAAATAAACGTATAAAGGCTAGGGCTCTAATTAATTACGTCGACTAGGCTATTATTAGGGAGGCTAGTAAAGAGCTATTTAGATACGTACTTATAAAATATATGGTCGTTTATAAAGCGTATAATTCGGTCCTAAAACGCCGTAGTAAAGGTAAGGGTCTTATTAGATTAAGTATTCATAAAAGTAATACTAGTAGCTATAAATAGGTTATATATAGTAAAAAGCCGTAAAGTAAAATATAAGAACGACCTTAATAATTAAGGCCGAACTATTTAACTTAAAATATACTACTAAAAAGATATTTATTTTAAAACGCTTTTTTAATAATATATTATTCAAACTTAGTAATATTTAAAAGGTTTATTATAATAATCATTAAATAATTAAATTTATAATAGAGGAAGGGGAATGTATTTTAATTTGTTTTTATATAGTGGTTTTTTTCCAGCTTTATAGGCATAAAAGATCAACCTTAACGGGATTAGCTTTTAAGGGAAATTACATAATATAATATATAATATAACTATATAATATACGTAGTATACCCTATATATATACTTAACTTAATATAGTAATTTTAATTTAAAAGATATAATATAATATAAGTAGGTAGGTTACTTATTATACGGTAGTGTAGGCCGTTAAGGTCGACGGTAGAGGTCGATTATTAAGGTCGGTTATAAAGGTTAAAGGGGGATAGAGATATTCTAAACTCTAATATCGACGTAGAGGCTTTTGGAGAAAGGGCCAATATGGCCAGTATCTTATATACTAGAGCTCGCAAGGATTCTTTCTATCCTTATTATATTCTATATTATATACAAGTATAGATATTAAAGTAAAACTACTAAGTAAATACCACTAAACAAATACCACAACATACCCTAGTCCAGTAATGTCAATCAGTAAGTCGGCCCCTCTCGGGCTAGGCGCCCTCTTTGGCCAGCTTAATACTAAAATAATCGTAGCTAATAAGGGTAAGCCTAAGGACTAGCATAGAGCCTTCTGGTAGTACGGAATTTATTTAAGTAAGACTATTAATACTATAAATAACCGGGCCGGTATAGATTAAAAAATCTAATAGATCGATACTAAGCTTAAAATTATATTTAAAAGAGCCTTTAATATAAAGAAGCGCTTTATTATAAGTTAGAGGGCGTTATTAAGAAGTCTATTAACCTATATAAAAAAAGAAGCTATTATATTAGATCTAGCTATTTATATAGGCTAGTATTAAGAGGTCTTATATATGTTAAAGTAAGTAAAGTTGGCTATCTAGGTATAGGGTTATACAGCGGAAGGTTAAATAGAAGTTAATAATTAAGAATATAGTATAATATACCCAGTTTTCCCATTATATAATATATTATATATATTAGTACCCTGGCGGATGCCTCCGCTAAAAGGTAATTTATTTTTATTATATTAATATTTAAAATATATAATTATAATAAAAATATTTAAAAAGATCTTTTTAAATAGTCTATATATTAATAAATAAAATACTAATTAACGGTCTTATTTAAAAACCTCTTATAAATAAAATTCAAATATTTGATATTATTTTTAAATATAAAAAATATATAAAAAATAATTATATTAAATAAAGGGATATTAAGGAAGTAAAATTATAAAATCTAATAATAATATTATAAAAAGTAAGTTTTTATACGTATTTATTATACTAAATTTTATTATTAATTATTCTTAAGACTTAATTTATATAATAGCGGTATTATATAAGACCTTAATAGCCGACGGGCTATTAAGTAAGGTTAAGGGTAAAGTAACTTATATAAAAGAGGCCGAGGTAAGAAAAGCGTTTATAGGTATTTTTTATATATTAAAGTCCGAATTAAAAGAGCCTATTAAGGACGTAAAGGTATTAGCTACTTTATATATTAAAATTAATAATATCTAAATCGGAATTAATATTTTTATTAGTATTTATATCCTTATAGACGTAGTACTTATATTAAAGTTTTTTTTTTAAATAAATATATATTTATTTTTTTAAATAAATAACCTTTTTATAACGATTTAATAAAGTCGCTAGAGCAACTTTATACTCCCTAATTATAGGCTATATTTATAAATTAAAAACCCGGCCCCTTAGAGTATTTTATTACTTATTTAAAATATAAAAACTTTTTATTTAGCTCGTATATACGTCCCTAAAAGGGAGTATAATTAGATTTTTTACCGGCCTAATAATAAACGTATTTATTATTAGCGCTTAAACTTAAGAGGTACTATTTTTCTGTTCGGCCGCTTAAAACGCTCTTAATATATTTTAAATATTTATTATTAAATAAAAGAGGTACCCGTTTAAAAAGTCCTTTAATACCGGGAATATTAAAAAAGTATACTATTAAAAATAAAAATCGTGAATAAAAAAGATAAAGAAAAAATATTATATTTACGGTTTATTATTTTATACCTATTAAAAGGGGCTAAAAGAAAGGGCTCTAAACCTTTTTTATATTTAATATCTTTCTAAATCTTTTCTTTTTTAACCGCTTAACTATTATTTATAAATAAAGATATTAATAAATTTAAAATAAAATCGTAATATAATATTATTATTAAGCTAACCGGAATCTAGTATAAAGATGAACTATATATTTAAAAGTAGATCGTCGTTATAAATAAGGGAGCCGCTATTCTCCTTTAAATTTATTTTAAAGTGCTTAGTTTTATATATTATAGCGATATAAGCGCGCTTTTTAGCTTTAATAAATTTAGGTATTTATATTAAACAATATTATTAATTATAATTCCGATTCTTATTAATAAGTATATATATAAATATGAGTATTAAAATAAAAAATAAAAATATATATATATAGTTAATATATATATATAGGTTAAAAAAAAAAGAAAATTAAAATAATAGGTAGCTATAAGGAATTTATTTATCTACCTACTTTAAATTATAAATTAATTATTTAATTAATAAAAGGCCGCCCTTCGTTCCTATTTTCTATTAATAAAAAAAGCTAGAGATTATTTATAATAATAAATATAGCTAACAAACTACTACTAATTTACTTTATATTTATAACTTAATATATAATACAATTTATTTTATTATTATTTTTATAAATAGATTCCTATATAATATTATTTAAATTTACGCTTTTAATAGCTTTTTTTATAACGATATAGGTAGTTCGGTATGCTTTTTTTAAATAGGGATTTATTTAGGGGGATATATTATAATAACTTTAATTATTTATAACTTTATTATACGTTATATAACCTTGGTTATATAATTATTAAGGCCTATACTCGCTTATACCCTCTATTTTAAAACGAGCTTTATATTTATTTTATACTTTTAATAGATAACCGTTCTCTATATCTAACATCGATGCCCCTATTGTAACTATACGACAATGATTATTTGCTATGTCTTCTGGCAAATGCAAATTTGTTTTACTCGAGTCTAAAGCTTCTAGGGCGCCATTGAAACCGTGAAAGACCAAGACACTCATGGGGTGTCGCTCATCCACATTAATTACGAGTGCTGTGACTCTTGGTTCTGTCGACCCATGACACATAGATGAGGGGATTGAAAATTTGACTGCCTATATGGATGCAGTTTCACCTTACCTTAGTCAAGGCATGGCACTGGCCCCTTTTAATAGGGTTTTCTTTTTGACATCGTCGACTCGCTTAGTTAGTTCGCTGCCTTCCTCTACCCTGTACCATCGCCGCGCTCACTTGCACAGTTCATCGTCATACTTGTCAAGATGTTTGTCACGGAACAGTTCAACGATCAGAGTTCGATGATATTAGGGCAAAGTGGGTTGGAGACAGAGAAACATAAATCAGACCTGTCCATCAAAGTTCCCCTGAAATACCTCCCAACGATAGTGCATCAATTTCATATGTGGCAAGGCATCGTAGTCTTTGATCCTCATGGCAGCACCCTCGGCATCAATAAAGATACTTCCTCCCCCTTTCAAAAATGAATGAGAGGTAATGTTGGCTTTGTGGGAACCTGGTTGGCACAATGTTCGCAACTGCGAGTTCTTCAACCAGCGAGGAAGTGTGATTGTATACTCAGACCTAGATTCATTGATCCGATTGGGACTCAAAGAGGTTCATAAGTCAACGCGGAGTGATTCTCCCCTTAGTGACGTGTTCCGTAAGGCAAACAACCTGATTCGTGTGTCGGTTTCAACCCGCAAAGCGCGGTTGCTGCGGCTTGAGTCAAAGTAGTGAGCGATCACTGTAACCGTACTAACGTGACCTATCTCACGACTTTAAGTCATTTCGGGATTGACAACTCTGGGCAGAAAAATTAGTAAATCTCGCATTAAACAAAGCTGCGCTGAGACTAACTCGAAACAATTCACTAGATAAGCCCGTCGAGGCGAAGAGTCAATCCATGTACTCACTCATGATTATAATCTTGCTGATTTGGAGCCTGGTGACGGCGAATGACCACAAAGCGGACAGCCACACTGAGTTGATCGGCGTTTATCTACCCTCGATGACGCTGATAAGATGGTGATGTGATGATTCTACTGGAGCCTTGAGCAGATCTGTTCCACAACTTCATGGGCCAAACCTCCGCTCAGAACTAATTAACGGATAATCTGAAATTTGGAGTTCAGACCTATGATTCCCCTGCACGCCGAGCCTGAGGAGCAGTTTCAAAGATAAGAGTATATTCAACCGTACAGGTTCTTGCCGTCAATTTTGCCCGTCATAAACAACGAAAGTGAAGTTCTGCCTTCGAGTCCTCCTCCGCGTCAGCATCGGCCAAATCGTCGGGCTCACTGAGTCAGTTTGTCTGCCCACGGCAGGTCAGAGAGTTCGGGCCCAGACTGCGCCCGATCGGCCGAAATACACGTGCGCGGCCCCAGAAATTATGAGTTGCGGACGCGTGACTCCGCCCGAAAGTCAGACAGAAATCCTCGATGTGGACAGCTTTTCCGCATTACGAGTAATGTCAACACGTTTTCACGTTTTCGGCGCATTGTCCACCTCCCGTTCCTTGCGCCCAGCCACAACCACGTCTATCCTAGGCCAAGACGGAGATGTGAATGGGCATTGACTTGTGCTTAGCAGAAAATTATAGGAATGAAGGGTTGCGGAAAGGGAGAGAATGCATGGGCCAATGCTTGCTTGCGCTTCGCATAGTACGAGTGAACATATTAACGTCTATAGCATGACACATAACCTTCGTACTCATATCGACATAACCACCCTGATGGTCAAAAATAGCAGATCGCCCACCTTGAGAGACAACGATTCTCCAGCAAACTTCAATCCGCGGTATCCGGGTACAAAGTGAATAAACAAATCACAAGGAATGATGCGATAAGTATGACCGAATAAGAGCGGGCACGTGTTGGCATGCCAAGAAATGGGATTCTTCGTTCAGGAAGTTCAGGGGCGTGACATTGCAGGCCAGAAATAAATCTGGAACGTTAGACTTGTTGACTGTGCAGGACAGAACCAGGACTCTTGCAGGTTTTCTGCTTGCCAGAGAGTCATGTCAAGGTAGACCCCAGTCACAGCCACGCAGTCCCGCGAAGAGTCCCCCACCGTCCCACGTTGGCCCATGTCGTCTCCATCATCCCCCATCCCGAATCGGGCGCGGATGCTACCGAATATGTCCCCTTAATTAGAGTTTCGCCAAAAGCATGCTGGGACTTCCTCGCCAGTTGACGTGCTGCTCATCACGACATTTGGTCTAGAATCGAATTGGTTTTGGCATGTCAACCTTCCCACTGGCTCTCGAATGGGCAATTGAAGAAATCCATAATCTCCATAACAAATCTTATGACACTTACACCGAAACCCGGATTTGACCGAGTACGAATTGGAGCCTCTTGTCTAATCGTACCTGAAGAAGCAGGTAATCCTTGCCTCGATACCAGGCTGTCGGTGCGGGTCGTCCTGTCGCTTGACGATAGCGCGTTATGAAGCGAGCTGCTAAGACGGATGGATGGTTGCAAGCGGTATGTCGAAAATAGAAGCGCAGCTCATCGGCAGCCCCGCGAGCGGGATGTCACGGTATCAATTCAGATGCGCGAGTCCAGCAATGCGAGCCAAGTTCAGGTATCCGTATGCAGTAGGGCTATGGGACTCCAAATGAAGCGAGCTCCAGCGTTCTAGTGTCACTCTCAACTCGAAAACACACGAGGAGCGCCCAAGTGTGTGAAGAGAGGTGTCAGTGACCTACTAAGATCTTATCGTATGGCTGTAAATACGATGATTGTAGTCGTGATTCTTCACGTCAAGGCTCGAGTATTACGGCTATTTTGCACTCTCACTCGATATCAAGGAAACAGGTTTAACTAACTCAATAAAGCACGTGGGGCGTGAAACTTTCAAGTAATTGCAAAACATAGCAGATCTATTTGTTTGATTTATGGACGATGCTCAGAGAGCGACGATCATATTTACGACTCGCAATGCCACACATCTATAGGTATTGATACGAAACACCAGCAACGCCTTGAATTTCGTGAAAAACTAAACGGACCAAAATTCCCACTACCACTGTTGTAAAAGCCACCTCCCCAGATCAAGGCAGCCTCTTGTTTCATTCCCCTCGAAGGCACCACGATCCAGAGAGCCGGCTAAGGATGGTGGGTGTGGAGTGCATGATGACTGGGCTGATTTTATCCAGCCTTATGAACAGGCTGGGCTTGCTAGTGTGAAGGAGGAGAGGATGGCTTCCCGAATCTTTGGGCCCCGCAGGATATCTCTAGGCGAGAGACGCTTAGCAGCGGCCGCGGACGTCGTCGGGGTTGGCCTTGCAGTACAGGCCCTTGCCGTCGGCGCAGTCGAAGCCGGTGGTGGCGATCTCGCGGCAAGCAGCCTCCCACTCCTTACCGGCGAGCTTATCGCTAGAAGAGTTCTGGACGCACTGTTTATTTGATATCAGCGTTGCGGTCTTGATGGAAATTTGTATAGTGAGATGAACTTACGCGTCCGGTCTCGGTGTTGTAGGTGCCCTTGCCCCACTGGTAGTTCTTGGTGGCGTAAAGCTCGCAAGCCTTGGTGGTGATGCGCCAGTTGTAGCTGTCACCGTTGTCACAGGCGCAGTTGTCGTGAAGATCGGCAGAACTGATTCAATGTTAGGTGGATTCTTGGAAGACCTTGAGAGTCTGTGTGTTGAGACTTACGCAACCGAGAGGAGGACGAAGAGAGAAGCAACCTTGGCGATGGAGAACTGCATTTTGGCGGTTTGGACGGGTTGGGTTTTGGGTAGTTGGTAAGGTAGTGACTGAAACGGATGTGTTGTTGAAAAGAATGAACGGAGTTGGTAGATTACTGGATCTGGACCGAAGAAAAGAATGTGTGGAGTTTGATGAGGATGGAGATAAACTTCATGATATCGGGGAGGAACCTATGGAGGTTTATATCCACGGTCACAACATCCAAGTTGACTTACAACGAGTCACGGCCATGCTCTGTTTCCCAATAGACAATCTATCGCATTCGGATAATCAAGGTCATGCTCTGACGGTCTGACCAACACGTTCGGCAAAGGGACAAGGACCATCATCCATGATCCCACTACCAGGCAAGCTAAGTCCCACTTCCGCGCACTTTCGTCGGCGCGCGCTCGTCTCCAAGGTCCGTAGGACCCGTGGCCCGCAATAGGAGTTTGATCATCATTGAGGAGCGGACTCACCGTGTGGATGAATGTGACCTCTGGGCGCCCCTCTAGGCGGTGCAGCTATTCAACAGGGCTCTTTCTGTAGACCATCCGTCATCAAACTTAATGTGTGTTCTAAAGAGGAAACTCCCAGGGTTAACCTCAGCCCTTTGGAGCTTGAACGTCTTTGAGTCCTTGCTAGCTGGGCTGATTGAGACCATGTGCGCCCATCTGCGTCTAACACGGGCATCTTGGCATTAGGGGGGACTCTATGGGGTTTCTACAGGGGAGAAGACGCGCATGAGCAAATAATCTCCAGCCGCCTTCTGCATTAGGCTATGTAGGGGGTCATGGATGGCGTTGCATGAAACGGTGAGTCGGGACCACTTGCGGTTGTTGACTGACTCGTAGCCGCTCCCGCGAGTCCATTGGATCAGATGACTAGGCGATACAACCCCAGAGCCGCACATTACTCCACGCGCACAACACCATCCGCAGCCCGGATCCGGCGTCTACCATCTCAATGTGAAACTGCTACGCCCTACCTATGCCTTATTGGTGTTCGTCCCATTTTCCATCATTAGCCCAGCCCATCTGATATCCAACTCTTAGCCTCTTGCCCAGCATCCCATCCGCGCGCTCTCCCCCACAACGGGACCTCACCGATCGCCGCCCTGCCACGATCCGAGTCAGCGCATGGTCGTACTGCCGCTGGACCTGCTTCAGTCATATTGTTCAGGTTGATGATAACAAGTCCTCCTAAATGGGATTTTGATTATGTCGAACCTATCGAACCCTGACCGGCTGGCCCGATCACCACGCTCTGGTGCCATGGTGGTCATGCCGGCAGCCCCGTAGGGATTCTTGGCAACGATATCCATTCCAACTCCTTCGGCCTGACGAGCGCGCGCATGTGCGCTTCCCCGTGGATGCCATGGAGAGTCATGGTCCATGGACATGGGCGGGCGGCTTGACAGACGCAGAAGCCGTCTGGCGAACATCCGAGAGCGAAAGTCCAAAGTCTAAGTTTGTAACTGGGGAATATTGTATCATCCACATGCTTAAACATCTCGACACGAACATTGTATAAGAACACCTTCCTCCCACCCAGAGTTTCGGAATATCTTCTACTTGCATCATCAGTCTATTCTCCAATACACTTCCTTCCCCACATTCTTTTCTCAACGAGTCACTAAGCAACTCTTCAGTCTTTACTTTTCAAAGTCGCTCTTTTGCAAAGAACAGCCACCCAATTTCCACTCTTTTCAACCAACTACCAAACCATCAAGATGCGTTTCTCCGTTCTTACCGCCGCCGGCCTCATTGGCGCTGCTGTCGCCGCCCCGGCTCCTGGCCCCGCTCCCCTCAACTTTGACGATGTCATCGTTGTTGGCGAGGACGGCTCCCACACTGTCATGAAGGCCTCCGAGTACGACGCTCTTGAGCGCCGTGCCGCCCTTCCCGTCGCTCCCGCTCCCGCTCTCGGCGACGTTCTCTCCCGCCGCGGCTGCGACGAGTCCACTGAGGTCCAGGTCCTCACCGACGAGGAGTTCCTCAACTGGGACATTGCTGTCTCCCCCGTCGTCACTGCTGCTGGCAACGACGTCGCTGTCTCCGTTGACAGCGGCTACTCCCTGGCCAACTCCGTCACCGTTACCGCCGGTCTCTCCACCACCATTGCCAAGATCGCCCTCGGTGTCTCTCTGTCCGTCAGCTACGCAAAGACCTGGACCACCACCCAGTCCCAGAACCTCCGTTTCACCGTACCCGACGGCCAGTACGGCCTCGTCGTCTCCCAGCCCAACGTTCGCCGTGTCACTGGCAACATCTTCTCCGGATGCACCGACAGCCCCTCCGTCGATGCCTTCACCTCCGACACCTACGCTGACCAGTCCTACGGTAACCTTGCCTGGGTCAAGGGTGTCATCCGCCTTTGCAACAGCACCTCCTACCCCATCCCCTACTGCATCGGCCAGGGTGAGCACAAATAAGTGGCTCGTAACATTGCCACGGCTCAGCCCGCTGCCACAAACGCTCGTGCGGTCATTGATACCCCTAGGACCTGCCGAGAAACCATCTGCCAACTTTGCGAGAGAGCCCATCAAATCTCAGGGACGTCTGGAACGGAAAGGAGTTTTGGAGGTCTTCTCTTAGAACCACCGAGGATACGCACGATATAATGCCAATACACCCTTGTCCTTGATACCACATCCCGCACATCTTCTTTGCGAGTTATGCTTGTTCTTTGTCTTGTTTTTGTGTATAGAATTGGGAATAGAATTATGGATAGATCTCATATTCGAGCGTTAAAGTTACTTAACCATCTTTTGATACTACTGCAAGTGAGACCCGTGAATAATGTTGGTTCTACTAGCCCTTACCAACCCGCTACTCGATAATGTGACATTGCTTGCGGGTCTAGAGCTGAACCTGCACCCCCTTACTTACCAAGGCTGAGACCGTATCCGTACCTGTCTTTGCTAAGGAGTGTCTGTTGGATACGTACCCGTCTTCTTGTGTTCTCAATGAAGCCTCACTTAATTGGGACTTGGCTCTCAATTTCCCATCTGGGGCTGTCCCGAGCCGCGATACTGAATCATGACAGACAATCACATGAAGGAAATCTGGCATCTACGGTTCATATTCCGAGCTTCGACGATTAATGTTCCTTGCGTACATGCCCTGAGACTTCGGAAGGTCGTTTGACACTTTCCAAGCGGTGAAGGAAAGCTGACAATCCTGGGGTCAGTATTGTCCAGAAGTTTGGGTCGCTAAAAAGTGAAGTCATCTCCACTAGATTTGGGCAGAATTTCCTGTTTGTCACAACAAGCACTCGGTATTCCAATTGGGAAGTTGGAGAACCCCACGTTCGGGTCAAAATGAGGTGGTCCAGTGATTATTGATTCCCGTGCGAACAGTGTTGGCCGGAATTATTCTCGCGCTTGTGGGCGGGCTGGCATGCGCGGCACATGCAAGGTAGGTGCCAACTTCTGTCCCTCAACGTTGGTCCCGTTGGGCACGCAGCCCGGCAGCCGTCCAGGCAGCCAAAAGGGGGATGGGATGCCTCCAGAGTCAAGGGTCCTGCGTCTGGTGGATCTACTGGGGTTGGTGTCATCGACCTTCCCCTTTCAAGCACCAAATCCGACACCAACTGGGCCGTGTCTCCGATGGAAATGCCTCGATGCAAGATGGTCGCTGCAACCTCACATTATGCGCTGACAGCCTGACATTCATATATACCACGACAACCTCACATCTTTCAGCAGAGCATCTCCAACATCCTTCCCAAACTCCTACCATTTCTTCTTTTACAATGAAGTTGAATTAGTCGAGCTGACCACACAGCGCTGATCTTTTGCGAAGCCGAGTCATTTATTCCCCGTCTACGGCACCAACAGGGGTAGCATTGGCCACCGAGAGTCCAATGCAAACGCTGAATAAGCTCACGGAAAATAATACCGTTTAATGAAGAACGTCTTACCGCGGGAGATGTCGCACGCGCTGTCAAAAGTCAAAACATGTTCTCTTCACACGTGTACAGCGCCCGCCGGATGCAAGTGATCGGCGGAGGAGATACTGCCACGACTCGAGGACTTCATAAGGGACCTTTTTTCTGTCCTTGGCCCGGCCCGCTGCCGGACCCGAATATGTCAAAACATTTCGGCCGCGTTCCCAAAGCCCGGACCAAGTTACCGGTGCCTTGGTCGGCTTTTCGCCGAATTCTGTGTGTTTGGGGTACCCGCTTTTAATTTCTGAGGCAATCCCGATCGGACAATGCAGAAAGCCGTCGTCCGCTTCTCATGCTCTTTGTGAATGATGAGTTTGTGTGTAAAAATACAGCATACAAAGTGCCTACATGCATCTGTATTCTGAGAGTAAATGCAGTTCGATGAGAATATATTTGCGCAGCAATGTGAGCAATGCATGCGATTTCAACGACGAAGGATGAATATTCGCAATGAGCACAAGCAGTAAGGAAGTGTATCATGAATGAGGCTATGCAACGATAGCCATGTCATAGAAGACATGGCTCGAGCCAATATCGCATGAATGTAGTCAATTGGAGGACCAAGCCAAGTTCAGATGAAGCTGTGTCACGTGAGGCATCACGTGACGCTGTTCTGAGAAGCTCTTGAACTATCTTAACATCGTCAACGTCAATATGTCAGCTACCTTAACTTAATAATAGATGATCATAAGTAGCATACTCATCCCCAATGTCATTACAATTAATTGAGATCTTAAATGTGACTGGTTGGATTTGTCTCGATTGTTTTGGCAACGGAAAGACAAATTACTTCGTTGCTTAATATTCTCCAAATGTTTGATGTGTGTGTAAAAATTTGGGTTCAAGGCTCAAGGTGCAACAAATTAGGCCACGCTATCAAAACGCGCCATTTGACCAGCAAATTCTTCGATTTCAATGAAACCAGACGTGGCAAAACATATGAGAATATTTAGAGTCCTTCATTATCTAGTTGCGAATGCTGTTGCCATCTCACGCACGTGATGGCATCCCCCAACGTGCGCAGGAGTGATCGACGGGTGAGATGACATGGGGGTAGCAACTGCGGGGTTCACCACCGTCGGCTTTGACATTCCGACTACATGCTACACTTACTTGTGTAATTACTTCAAAATCCAACCTGAGTTCTATGCTTCTCCCCGACAATCAATCCTTTTCGACTCCTCAACATGCCCCACCTCGCGAAACTGATGCCGAATTACGTGACAGCGACAATCGCCTTATCTTTTGGAGGCTTCCTCAATGGCTTTGATACAGGAACCATCGGCTCAGTAGTGCACATGAAGCAGTTTGCGACCACATTCGGCGATCTGTCTGCGACCGTCCGAGGTATCACGGTTTCCATGATCTTGTTGACTGGCATCATTCCCTCGTTGCTCGCTGGTCAGCTGGCAGACAAGTACGGACGATTGCGCATCATATCACCTGGCGCCGCACTATTTGCTCTCGGCGCTCTCCTGCAGACGACATCCTTCAGCCTGGGCCAGTTCATCCTAGGCCGAGCTGTCAGCGGCATTGGTCAGGGCATCTTCCTCGGCAACATCGCTGTCTACCTCGCTGAGATAGCCCCCTCCCGTCGAAGAGGTCGCCTCGCCGCTTTGCCTCAGTTCATGGCAACTCTCGGCATTTGTATCGGATACTTCTCTTGCTACACTACGAGCTCTATTGAAGACAGCACCGCGTGGCGTCTTCCGTATGTTGTCCAAATTGCAGTCTCAATCATGCTCGCGCTCGTTTGCAGGTCTCTCCCCGAGTCGCCACGGTGGCTGCTGCTCTGGGGCACGACGCAAGAAGCAGTGATGGCTCTCGAGCTGCTTGATTTCGACATGGATGAGGCTCGACGCGACTTCCTCAACATGCCTCAGGAGCAGCCTAGTCTTTCCACGAGGCAGAACTTCCTTTTACCTTTCCGTGGGCCGTACCGGTCCAGAACTCTGCTGGCGCTCTTTGTTCTGTCGATGATCCAATTATCGGGAATCGATGCGATAACTTATGTAAGATGCGCCAGTCGTTCCTATCATTTGAGATAAAGATTGACCAAGATAGTACGCGCCCGCATTGTTCGACCAGGCTGGAATCTCACAGTCCAACTCTTCGCTCATCGCATCTGGCGTTTCTTCCATCACGATGCTGGTGGTGTCTATCCCAGCATCCATCCTGGCAGACAAATGGGGAAGACGAACCTCGGCAATCAGTGGCGGCGTTATTCTCTCCGGACTTATGATGCTCATGGGGAGCCTTTACGCAGCTGGCGCGGTTGGCCCCACAGGAGCTGCTCGCTGGGTTGTCGTAATTTCAGTTTTCGCATTTGGCATGGTCTACTGTGCTACCTGGAACGTCGTCGGAAAGATCTATGCTAGTGAGATTCTGCCTGGCAACACCAGAGCTGCGGGCAATTCGATTGGAATGGCATCTTCATTCGTGAGTGGACTTCTCATTATCCATCTTAGGGTTGACATCACTGACATGGCATAGTTCACCAATTGGCTGGTGGCACTTATCACTCCGATCCTCTTATCCGCTTCAGCATATGGCGCTTACTTTCTCTTCGGCGGTCTGACTGTCATCACGGCGATTGTTCTCACTGTCTTCATGCCCGAAACTCGTGGGCGATCACTTGAAAGCATACAGAGTGAGTTCAGACGACCGGTATTCACCAGCTTGATGGGGTCACTTTGCGCTCCGCGGGCCCGGCACCGAAACCCACAATCCCAGTCAAACCCTGACACGCCGATTGAGCTGCTGGCCCGGGCATCGGAACCGTCATCAACGGCGGCAGTCTCTTCAAGCATTGCAGCTTGAATACTCCAATTAGACTATCACCGCGGAGGCGGAGCAAGGTGGTGTTGGAAGGTTTTCGAACCGACTCCGACCTCCGTGAAGTACGAGCTGGCATCATTGCACTGGATTTTCACGTTCATCGTTTATCGGATGAGTCTCAACATGGCGAAATTGAATCTACCTTAGAGCCCGATTGATTATCTTTTTACTTGGCACTAATGCTCTTCTCGCCGTGGAGGTGGGAAAGCAATTCCTCTCTTCGAACAAGCTGTGGAAGATTAAGCCCCATCGAAGTCAAGCTGCACTGATTCGACTCCCAAGGTAAGCCATCACCGTGACTAAATATCCGGAAGTACGGATAAACCTGCCAGAAAGGCGCTGTTAGAACTTAGCTTGCAGAGTCCAATTGAAATAAGGTTCCCAAGTGGCAACGAAGCCGCGGTGATAAGGCCAGACTTATCCGACTCCCCGGGTGCCAAGAGTCTCAACGAGGAAGGTGAATTAGCACTTAAGTAGGGTGCAGCACGCGATCAATCAATGTTTATTGTCAAGCTCTCCTTCCATAGGCCATCCTGTGATCTGTCAAGCACGCGACCGAGTCGCGTCGGCATGGGCCATGATAAATACCTGGAGTGGTTCATCTCATCTCGTCTGATAAGGTCTCTTGGTGATCATTATCACATCTTGGCAACGGCGATGCGACCTAAACCCAGGCACATAGTGCTTTGAGAATGCACTGTAACCTCGTACATGTACATTGAGCATGGGCTCTCAGGGAGTTTGGTGCAGTCGGCGTCCGAAAACGAGCGTTATCTTGTCCAAATCCCAGCGTCAACAAGTGACAGGATGTCCGCGAAACCGCGTATCTACGAGATGTAAGGAAGACAATGACCTGCAGATACTTATATCAAGGCTTGGGTGGCATGGCCATGGGAACGCACTACGGATGAGAGCATCGAGATCTTCACTCCCCTACGAACATCTGCTTGCGCGGCGTCTAGACGACAATGCGGCTGTTCGCACTCTCCCTTGCACTCCCGCTTGTCAAAGCAGGGAGTAATCCTACGCTGGAAAGTCGTCAAAACATCGACTTCGAAGACAATAATCGACCTATCTCAAAGAGCTTCATCGTGGAGTTTACGCCAGTGAGCATGCATTTTTTGCTTCTTCAATTAGCCGGCCGTTGACCAGCGACACCAGGGCTCGAATCAGCGACGGGATGGGCTTGCGTCGACCGATGGTGTCACAGTCGTAAAGACCTACAACAACAAAGTCTTTACGGGTGCAAGCGTCGAGACGGAGAACCACACTCTCGACTCTTTGTCAAGTCTTCCTGACGTTGTCAATGTTTGGCCCAATGTGGCAGTTAAGCTCGACCCTGTGGAAAGCAAGCGTCTGGTCCAAGGCGAGGATGTGGCGTACACAACGCACAATGCTACCGGTGTCTCCAAGTTGCACGCACAGGGTATCTTTGGAAAGGGGGCCAAAGTTGGCGTTGTTGATACCGGTATTTGGTACAAACATCCCGACGTAAGTCTTTTCGAGTGAGAGATTCTCAATCATACGCGCCGCTTACGACCAATTCCTACTACAGCTCGGCAATGGCTTTGGGCCAGGCTTCAAAGTAGAGCGGGGCCATGATTTTGCTGGTGATGGACGTGAGCTACATGCTCTTTCCAGTCCCTTCCGAGTCGCTGACTGAGGCGCCATATAGTGTGGCCATATGAGGGCGAGAAGGAACCCGATGAGGACCCACTCGATCAACAGGGTCACGGTTCTCATGTTGCGGGGATAGTTGCAGCTAAAGGTGCTGGGTGAGTTTGAAAGCCGTTTCGATTGTTGTGACTATCTGACTAGCTTGTTCTTAGATGGTCCGGAGTTGCCCCCGAGGCAACACTTTACGCCTACAAGATATTTTCGCAATACGTGAGTCGCATTCGCGCTACGACTTGACAATGGTGCGATCCGCAACTCTAATGCTTTGAACTCGTCTCCAGGGGTTCACAGATACTGCAACAATTCTGGAAGCATTCTTCCGCGCCTATGATGATGGAGTGAGCGCTCTCCTCTTTGGAGTCACCTATATTGCATTCCAAAGTAGCTGACTTCTTCTTTAGGTGGACATCATCACAGCTAGCGTTGGCTCCAATATTGGATGGGCCACAGAGGCCTGGTCAGTAGTTGCATCGCGATTCGTAGATGAAGGCATCGTTACCGTCGTTGCATCGGGCAACGTGGGCACAGTCGGACCGTTCCTGAGCAGCACCGGCGCGACTGGCAAGAACGTTCTTGCTGTAGCCTCGGTTGACTCACAGACATTCCCTGCCTTTCCGTTTGACGCGACCTTCTCCAGAGTCGATGGCAGTAGCGAAGAGACGGCCAGATTTGGATTCATCCCTCCCATCAGCTACGATCCTTTCCCCGCGACAATCGTGGACGTGCCCATCGTCCCATTCTCTCTCGACACCAATGCTACGACTGACGCATGCGAGCCGCTTGAGCCTGGATCCATGGACTTTTCAGGGAAGGTTGTCCTTGTCAGACGCGGGGCCGACTTGTTCTGCGACATCCACACGCAGCAGAAGAATCTAGCTCTTGTCGGTGGCACGCTTGTCCTAGTTTACAACGACGACCGCCCACTCAGCTACCCAGTCATTGGGAACACGAACAGCACCGTCGGGTTCATGACCAGCTCTGCAGGGAAGCAAATCGTCGAAGCAGTCAAGGCTGGCCGCAACGTTACCGCAGACTTTTCTGTCAACCATGGGCTTCCGGTCGCGCTGACCTATTCCCTCGGCGGTGATCCGAATTACTTCACCAACATCGGACCATTGTACGACCTCCAGATCAAGCCTGATATTGCTGCACCAGGAGGCAAGATTTACAGTACATGGATCGACGACTCCTACACGATTCAAAGCGGCACCTCCATGGCTGCACCGTACATTGCGGGGGTGGCTGCCCTTTACGTCTCCGTCTACGGCGGGCGCAATACGCACCCCAGTGGCAATGCCTGGGCCAAAGACCTCGGCAAGCGTATCATTTCCAGCGGTATCAGCGTTCCTTGGGCTGATGGTCTGACCGAGACCGACTACGGCCACTCTGCTAGTGTCGCTCAAGTCGGAAACGGCTTGGTCGATGCTTTCAAAGTGCTCCAGTACAAGACTGTGATCGACTACGAGAAGATTGCGCTGAACGACACGCGTTACTTCAATCGCTACCACGAGATATCCGTCACTAATAACGACGAAAAGGCAGTGACGTACAAGTTTTCCGCGGACGACATTGTCTCGGCCGACATCCTTGGATGGTACGCAGCTGACCGGGTTATTGCTAACCCTGCTCCCGGAACCAAAAGAGTAAAGGAGTTCTTTGACATGATTCCCGAGACGCGCGCACCGGAAATCAGCTTCCCTGCGGATTTCACGTTGAAAACTGGAGAAAGCAAAACAGTCTCGTAAGTGCCCGAATAGGTTCTTGCTTCCTCAAGATCTGCTGACGATCCGCCCATTCAGAGTGAACTTCAAGAACCCGGACACCCTTGGCTGGAATGCATCTGGACTGCCTCTGTACAGTGGTCGTGTCCTTATCTCTGGCAGCAACGGAGAATATCTCTCAATTCCATATCTTGGTTCGTATTCTCGTGGACCTTCAGATATTCAGTTCGCTGACTCGTGGCTTTCGCAGGTCTTGGTGGCGACCTTCGTAAGGAGGTGACGCCATTGGAAGAAACCAACTACGCTTTCATGATATCAACGACTTCGAACACTCCAGTCGTTCAAAAGCCATAGTGAGTCCAGGATTTGAGATCAAATGCAGAGAGATATTAACACTGTTCAGCTTCACTTTCAACCTTAGCCTCGAGGCTCAAGACTTCCCAAGGGTCATCAGCAAGCCGATTTATGGCATCAAGGAGACTCGCTGGGATGTATGTCATGACTCAACAAGGTGTCAGACGATTCTGAGTCCACCAGGCTAACCATGATACTAGGTCTTTGAGGCGGGATGGACGGAGCGACAGTGGAAGTATCCCCCAGTACCCGGAGAGAACGGCCACATCGGTACTATCGCCTCCTGGGTAGGGTCCGGCAGGGTAGAGGCCATCGACACCAGCATCTACGACCCGGATGAGACATTTACGTATCCAATCATGGACCGTAACCGCAACGGTGCTTACGAACAGGATGAACACTGGTGGTTCGGAAAACTCGGCAACGGAAGCCAAATTGCTGTCGGCAACTACACGTACGTAGCGCTCCACCTTTAGAACCTCTGACCCTGAGCTAACTTTTTCAGGCTTCGCTTTGCGCTGCTGAAGCCATTTGGCGACCCATCGCACGCGGATAACTGGGAGGTCCTCAGTACACCTCAAATCTCTGTATTATGATAATGCTGGGTTGTGGATGGGCGTGTGGTCATGTTTGGAGGATATGAAAACAAAGACTTTGGGAGAAGAATTCATGATGTGGCAATTGGAATTGATTGCAAGATGATAATTTTTCACGTCGGCAAAACTGCCCCAAGATCACATGTACCTATGTACTTGTGAAAGTTTACTACCCGATTTCTTTTTCTATCGGCGAGTCTTTCACAAGATATATTCAAGGTCACTCAAACCTCTGACTCACAGGGGAAATGAGCTCCAGCGACACTTTATAGGACGCTCGCATGTTACTCGATTCTGAGCGAAGAGACTACTCACATTAATGCATGGTGCTCATTGCGTAGAAACTTTTATGTCAAAGATGCGTCATCGGACTCTCTAAAGGCACGGTTCAATGCCGCGCGCGGTACAACGTCGTAGTTCCCATGCAAGTAGGCTTTACCAACATGCTAGGCATCTGCCCAACAAGGCTACGGTCTCTATCAAAGAAGTAAGTACTCAACTATAAGTCCGTGCTGAGTCTTAGGGAGAAATACCTGATGACCATAAATAAATTAGTCGTCGAATCCTGAGCTTTCAGCTTTCAACTTTCAACCTCCCAACCACCTCACAGCTCACAACCCTCTCTCTTTATCCCCAAGTCTCAATTCTTCAGAACGAAAAATGGAGCTTCCACCCTTCCCAACTAACGATACGCTACATCTTCCCAGTGTCACTCGGAACATCCGGTATCGGCCTGACGAGCTGTATGTCTGGGGCTTTTATCTCTACCGGACAACGTATCGCGACCAGGCCTTATCGGAGAGTTACGTTACATGTCTACGCGAATCCATCTTGGGCGATATCTCATACGATCCAAACGCTGCCTACATTCGCCCTTATCATCGCTTATCAATAATCGAAGGCGCTGAACTCGACGGCATGTCGGTCTGGAACGTCCTTCTGCGATTCCAATCTTGGGTTGGAGGACTATTCCATAGTGCCGGACCGGAGCAAGAAATCCCGATTATCGAAAACGCGACCACAGTTGTTTCAATTACTGCCTTATAGTTGACGACGAATGTTCAAGATCTTTTGAGGCATGATACAGGGAGCCTCCATTCAACAGCGTCTACACCAAGGCCGTTGAACGCCGGCCATTTTCTCTTGACTCTTCGGGTGACGAAGGCGATGACACGGATAGCGGCTCACATGACGAAGAGGATGAGGACTCGAGCTGGATGCTCGTGAGCTGTAATTTTATTTATCTCTCTACACTATGCTGGACTCTGGATTCGAGTGGGAAGGGCTATTCCGCTCTGTTCGGTACCCAGAGAAACATCCGTGGGACGGCTGACTGCTCAGCACCGTAGGACAGGGACGAGGTGGTCAGTGTTGGCAACACCGGTGTAAGTGTCGTCGGTGTCGGTGTCTTCGTTGCCGTTATCGTCGTTGTCGGCGTTGGCCAGCGACCTATCCTCAGTCATAGCATATTCACCTTCTAATGTGTAACAGAGAGATAATGAGTATTGGGAGGAAAGGCGACAGACCAGATAGAACATGAAGCCCTCATAATGGCACCTAGAGTTGTGGCGCAGCAATTGGGAAACTTAGTTTCCTTTTAAAGATTTCAGCCTTCTATATGTACATTCACAAACGCGAACTACTTTGAGTTGAGTCTTCTCTTCACCCACTTTAGGTTCCTTGATCGCTATCCTCGTGGGACTCTTCCTTCTAAACATCTGAGCGGCTGAGAAGCTGGTGTGGTTGTCGGGCGATGGTCGATATCAAATCTGCCATCATCATCTCGATGACGAGTTTGACACTGTATGCAACCGGATGAGTAATGGCGTAAAGAAATGGGTTCGGAAGCGACATCATGACGATAATAAGAATCTGATGCAGCTATCAGCATGGTCATGCAAGAATGGGACAGGTGAACGCACATCCATGGATAAGGAGATTGAGACGGCAGCGACATTGCAGTTGAACAACAGCCAATATTTGGTGAGACCCCCGGCAATCAACTCCCGTCGGACTTTGCGGAGGAAAATTGCATTCAAAGTGAGATCCACCAAGAGATAGATGATCTTCTCCATGCGATCCCATATCTCGTTGATGCGCACAAATGGTTCCTCTAGTGTTAGACGCGCCGGGATCCAGATGCAGGTAACCGAGATATTGATGATGCCGACTACAATAAGCAAGGAGATCTTCATAATTTTTACCCTTCTCTTGTCGACTATGACAAGGCCTAGACGGTTCGCGATGATTTGAAGTGCTAACTGCGTTTGCAGCGACCACAGGATGCAGCTCCCAAAGAAGAAACCAAACCTGGGGCAAGAGGTCAGCGAGCTGGGTACTCTCATTGAGATGCAATGTCGTTGTCTTACGTTCCTGCTAAATCACCTCGAATGAACAACCAGTTGACGATCGCTTGAAGCAGGTTGGCGACAAGTAGAACCCATATCCTTCAAGATGTTACTACTCGCGGTCGCTAGAATGGACTGGATGAGGCATCGAGGAAAAGGACTCACATCCACACATAAAGGTTGAAGACTGAGTTCGTTCTCATATAGATCAGAACAGTTTGCTGGGATGCTTTCACAGAAATAAGTATCGCAAGACCGATTGTGATGCCAAAGTAGATGCTCGGTATCTCAAGAGAGTATACGGCCGTCCCAAACATCTGGGCGCCCATCGTAGCTTCCATGCCAACAGTAATGTTGGTGTTGACAGGAAGTGATGATTGTGCGATGTCGAAAGGGGGCGATCAACGTTGTTTCATCAGCGCTTGGCGGACAAAGAAGAAGATGATCATGTCTAGCGGGATCGCCACTTATATGTAAGCCCGTCTACTGGCCCGACGATGATCGCAAACAGCGCCTTAGTGCCGCCTCCGGAACGTTGATTCGCGGGACTGGTTTACCGCTAGTTCAATGTGGCAGACGCCAAAACACATGCTTCCTGCAATGCAAGTATCTCAGTCCCACGATACAAATAACTCGAGTTCTGCAGTCGCAACATGAAGGTCGCGATGGTGTTTTCACGCACTTCGCAGGCATGCAGGCATGGATGCTATCAAGCTCGTGAACGGACAGTACATGAATTCATCCCCATTGACATGATGAAGTCTGAGCCCATTTTGTTTCTGACAAAAGCATGTCTCTCCAGCCTTTTGTGACTGCTAGGTATTAATGAAAGCAGCTTTCGCCAAAATTTCCATCCGCTTTGCGATGCGCATTCAATCGAAAGAGCCCCCAGGGGACTGGAAGATTGATGAACATCTTCATACCGACGGAAATACTTCATCCATCTTATGGTGGGATATCCAAGTGAAGTTGCCGGGCCTGAGATCCCCGTTCTGTTGGCGATGTCTATAGTACCTTGTACCCAGTGTCTTGCGTGACTGTCGCAAGAATGATCTACTGCCATGGTGCATAGACGTAGATCGCATCATAGTGACGAGACTCAGAGCGGTCTAGAACTCCAACTAAGTGAAGTTCCCCCAAGGATTCTTATCACGCATGGCACTTACCTATATCTCCCCGTAAGAATTGGTGTGACGGGCAAAAAACGTGGTCGAACCCTGCCACGTTCTCCATTCAAGTGCTGCGAAACACGGCTAGAAAGGGCCGAAGGGATACTTTGGTCGGCGACGATCCGTATATCCTCAATGGGTTCACGTTGCTTTTTCTTTTCCCTCGCTGTCGCTCCTCGTAACGTGGCTTGCAGGGGCTGCCATTCGAAGCCAGCCACCGGACCCAGCCCCGACGACGTGGAGTCGGTGAGGTAGCTAAAGTAGGGCCCAAGTAGATGGTACGCAGATTTGGGTGTTGAATAATTTGGGCTCTTTCATACAAATACAACCGAAACCACAGCCATCACTGCACTTTTTTCTTTTTTTTCTTTTTCTCGATGATCTGATTTCGATGGCGACATGTGTCAGTGACAACCGGGCGCATCGAATTGGAGGTGAAGACTGAGGGGCAATGTAATAGGTCTGACATAGAGTACTCCGTACCTTAGCGACATGAACTAGCGCGACGTGATAAGTGATAATGATTAAATGAAATAGCGGGAGTTTTCACAGCTTGGAGGAATATTCCTCGTTCCTTAGATCTCCAAACGGTGGGACAAAAAGATGAGAGCGACTACCGTGCTTGGCAGTCTGATTCGAGGCTTAGTATCGACCACTCCGTACCTGCTATATTAGGGCTACGAATTGCCGACGTTGAGGGATGTACTAGACTACAATCTCATGATGTTCAAGTCGAGTGGAGGCTGGGAGCAGTGGCCGTTGTAATACCGCGATGCTCGCTCTTGAGTGCAGTGAAAGTGAATTTACGTGACGATTGTCAGGGACAGGTTACGCAAAAGCTCAACCGAAAAGACGGAATTGAGATCCATAGCTTTGTAGAGATACTGCAATAAGGTAAGTAAAATCCCTCAATAGTTATAAATGAAAGATGAGGAGTTCAGAGGACAGGGAGAAGGGTGCTCGGCAGCGTCGAAGGGGCAATTCCCACGAGAGAAGCCGGAAGTCGCTGGGCAATGAGGTTGAGAGTCCATGTAGTCTCGATGTAGAAGGTACGATACATTATGCATCTATGAAACAGAGTCCTCTAACACCACTTGATACATGTTAGTAGTCAAAGGTACATATCAAAGCTACATATCAAAGCTCGTTATAGATATCAAGGTACATGCAAGTGACATGAACTGATGAACGCACCTCAGTCATGAAAGGGAAGAGAGTGTCGGCTATCTTGAATCCAGATGAATCTGACTTACCTGCCGGAAAGAGCTTGACCATCTCAGTATTATTCTCCCTCACTTCCTCAAACCTTTCTCGCATGTAGGAACCGTGCCCAGCACAATGGCAATTGTGAGCTGAAAGATATTCGAAGCTACACTACAACTTTTTAAAGCCAAAGGACAAGGCACCACCCTGCATTGATCTATACCAGTGGCCCCCCTATTTCGCTACCACAGACGCCTTGGCGCGCAAAACCTCGTTATCTAGCCGACGGCCGAAGCTTTGGGCTTGCAGAGACTCGCTTGTGCCACAACGCTCCGTAACACCGACCAGATCGGCGGTGAGACTTCAGCAGTATTGTCCCATTGGCGAATCGGCCCTGCTCCAATCCCGAGGAAGCTCCTCTTTGACCTCAAAGACCATGACGCTTGCCGAGGTCCTTTGTCAGCCACGCATCCATGTTTTCATATAGGACTTATCAAGCGATGGCGCGTTGTGCGGCGTAGGCAGGCCAGATGTCATTGATTGTCTCGCTTCCTTTGCCGCGTCGTCGCTGGAACTCATGAAGTGGTCAAGTCTGCTATGGAAGTCTGTCATTAGACATGAGCCTGCTGGTATCCGAATTTTGGAGGCTTTGTTTGCTGAATTTCTACGGGCGGCAATTTAAGATGCCCGATAAACTATGGCCAGCATCGTGAGCGATTGGACGGTTTACGGCATCGATCGTGTAAGGGCTCGCACCGACGGATATTATAAATGTCTTCACCTCGGTGCATGAAATATCGATTCCAGCAAAGATATCAACCTATCTATTTCTACCGTTCACATCAATCTCACTATGCTATCTATCGTCTTCGCGACCTTCATAGCTGTGGCTGCTGCCCAAAGCACCCCTTGGCCTAAGTACGGCAACTGGACCGAGACCTTCAATGGATACCCATACATCCTCTCAGGCCCCATGGCCCTGGGAAAGAAGACCGATTTCGAACTAGAACGATGCCACTACGTCCTCAGACTTCTCAATGAGCGGACAAACGTCCCCGGCAGCCCGATCCCGCTCCCGATCCCAGCCTGGCTCTGCATGGACATCCTCGCCAAACGAAAGGCCACCATCGGTGACCAGGGCTTTCTCGAGCTCTTCTCCAAGGATATTGAAGACGCCAAGAATTTCTGGTATGATGTCAACCACAACTCCACGCTGAATGATTCTGCCACCTGGAAAGGAGTCGAGTGTCGCGCCCTCGTGCCTCTTCCCAACGTCAACGCGTGGGCTTTTTCGACGTGGTCTGCCTCGTCTCTCGCTGATGCAGCTAACAATTGTGGAAACGCGGAGCACTACTTCAAAAAGTCGAACAGTGAGGGCGGTCCAGGTGCGGCTGCGACTTCAAGGATTCTAGAGGGCTGGGGCGGGGTGGTCACCAACTTTAGTATTCCCAACCATAGCACGAGAACCTGTGCGCAGAGACCGATGGTGCGACCGCTGTCTGATTTTCGACTCAAGGCGTGCGGTGACAAGAATCTTGTCGACGGGAAGAATACCAGATTCGGGGTATTGAATATTGCTGCAAGGGATGTCAGTGTGCTTCGGTGTGGTATGGGAGTGATATCTCGGAGGAGCATCTCGAGGCGGAGAGGCAGCATATCATGATTGAGATTGTGAACTTGAGTTTGAAGGCCCAGGAAGATATTAAGAGCGGCAGGTTTAGGGTTCCCGCACCTCCAGCATTTGAGGCTGGTGTCGTGGGTGTAGCGAGACCACCAGAGGGAGATGGCTTCGAGCCCTCAGTTGGGGAGATAATGTGGCAGGGTTGGGAAGATTAGGTAAAATATTGGCCCTCGTGAAGGCAGTGCCTTTTACAATCCAGATCATTAGCATGTATGCTAGCTCAAGAGTCTCCAAATCCTTCTGGCCTCAATGACCTCGCGCGGCGTGACTCATCTTCATTCTGCCATGCAATGAACATAACTGACAAAGAAGATGTACAAATAAATAACAAACAATAGCACAACAATTCTCACAACGCCTTGCCTAAGTTTGTTTTCCCCCAAATCCTTGTGTTCCTAAGATGGCATTGCTAGACCAAGCACGCGTGGTGATCCAGCGACGTCCGCTAGACACCTCCCCCTCAGCCCGACTCAATTCTTACAACCACCACGCCCTGGCGCCATGGCTCGAACATACAGGTTATCTAACGGCATCGTATCTACATCGAAGAGAGCAGGAGATCGCGCCGTTCAACATGGGTCGCTGGTTGACTCCACGGACCCAGGAGTGCATGCTAAACCCGCCTGCTGCAATCCACTACTTGTCCAAAGATGAAGTTCGCAAACTGCTAGAGATTGCAGCGGAGCTGAAATACAGCATGTTGGAAGCTGAGAAGAGTGATGATCTGAGCAAACTGTCAGCAGAGATGGAAAAGAGGACAGAAGGTCTTCAGACAGGCACACCGGCAGGACACTTCATTCGGACAAGTCACTGCAGCCCCAAAGACGCTGACGGAGGTAACCTTCAACCTGTCAACAGCATGCGCGAAACACTCACCAAGCTGGTCTCTTCGAAAAGAATCGTCCAAGCACTTCTCGGTTTGTACTATCAATTCAACCAGGACGCAGAATACCCAGATAACCAGCTTTACGTCTTCCCATACTTCACCCACCTCGACCGCTTGAGCGAGTGGCGATGCTATGTCAAAGAAAGCCATATCGTCGCCATCAGCCAGAGCAGGTTCTACCAGCCAAACTACGCCGGCATCACAGACAAGATGCTGAGCAAGTTAGTATTCCAGGCCCATCGCCTCTGGTCGCGCATCGCACCCGATCTCGACTTCAAAAGCTGCATCCTAGACGTGTATGCAGAGGTCCTCGATCCAGATTTCGAGGTGAAGCTCATCGAGATTAACCCCTGGGGCGCACACTCCGGCTCAGGCAGTCTGCTCTTCCACTGGCTCGATGATGCGAGTATCCTTGATCCTGAACAGTATGACCGGACGACTGTGGTTAGATTGGTTGAACCAGGCGTGGCAAAGGTCCTGTCGCGCGATGAGGCGTTTCACATTGGTCGAAGTGGGATTATCGAGGACGAGTTGCGGTGTTTGCAGGAGAGGGGGCTTAAGTGGGTTTTGGAGGACGATAAACACGCTGAGTTTATGGGCTTGCCAGTGCAGGATGGGCAGTCTGGATTTACGACGAGAAAAGATGGTCTTGAAATCTTTCGGAAAGGAGAGGAGGGGATGGGTCCATCAATGAAGCCGCGGGATCACCCGCGGTTCCTGAAGTTGAAAAAGGCGTATCAGGCGGAGCGATGATGCTGGATATCGAGACCGAAGGCTTTTGGCTTTGTCTCGCTTTAGGACAAATCATAGTCCTCATCAGGGCCTAAAATTCTTGGAGTCGCGCAGGTGATAACGGCATGCAGCAGAATGGGTGTCTCAATTCCGGTCTTGCGAAGGTTTATCTTTATCTCCGTTGTCTCTGCGACTGTTGGTATCTCTCCGTACCCTCAGAATATTCGAATTAACCTCATAATCTACTCCCTCATCCTACTCGTGTGGAAATGCCGGATCAGTCTGATGGCTACTATGGTCAACTGTTAGTATCTTTGGATCAGGTAAGATAGGTGGAATGAACTGACTGTAGAGAGGGCGGTCTGCCACGAGCTAAGTCCGCTTGGTTGGGATGCCAGACAACTGCTCCAAGATCCTCCCAGAGTTAGCGGCAGTGACCTCAGTCTTGGGACCGTTCAGGCCGCCCTCGACGTGGTCATCCGCGGTTGGTGCTTGGCCGAGAAAGTCGTCGTAGGAGGGGTAAGATTGGAGCAAGGCAACAAGCCCGGCAGAATGAGGATCGTGAGTTGTCGATCCGGCCTCGAGGTCATAGGGCGAAGGAATCCCATCCATCGGATGACCTTTGTAGATCTCCTTCTGCCTAAAGTGCGCCCAAAACGCACGGAACGCTTTCTCCGATGTTGGGGTTCCAGAGGCCTTGGCGAGCTTGAAATACTCGACGATCGCGGCGAGGTGCGCGGGCTCGATCTGCTTTCCACAAACCTGCATGAGATGGAAGCTAGAAGAACGCTTCAGGTCCACGACCTGCAAGTGACCCTGGCGCATTCCGGTGTTCTGAGGTGCCTCCTACGCAACCAGAATCACCGTCTGGCGGAACACGGAGAGAATCGCCTCGTGGTCTTCATGGAGCTCTCCGATTGGAGTGATTGCATTAGGTACGGCAGTTCGAATGTACCAGCGAAGGCCGAGGTGGAAGAGTCTACCGACCGGGAAGGACTGGAAATACTCATGCTCTGCGGCGACATGTGCCTTCTCGATTTGGCGGGTGACCCCCAAAGCCTCCATCCAACGATCCGAGAGATCGTTGATCTTCAGGGAAGGAAGTGTGCCACCTTCCAAGATGAATCGGCCTGGTTGAGCGACAGCCGGCTTGGTCGAATTGAGGATGTGGCAATCCAAGACATGACGGACGTCTCGAACAGTCACATCTCGCGGGGCCTTCACCGACCCATTCTTGTCGACTTCGTAAGCCCAGATGATTACGGCACCAAAATGGCAGGCGACAAAATCCGGCTTGCCGAAGCTGTGGATGCAGTTGTTGAGATTTCCAACGCTGGCGTCCTTGGAAGAGCCGAACTTAATGGCGTCGACGCCATGGGCTAACTTCTTCTGAATGGGAGTCACTACCGAATTCAGACCCACGTGTATGATGTCGGGGCCGGTAGAGCTGTCGTTGGATCTGCCAGCCGCCTTGGCAATGTCGATCTCGTCGGAAGCGAAGTTCATCTTGCCAGTCTCGAGATCAAGATGAACTGAGATCCAGATTGGCTTCGGGTCAGCCCCATCGACGGGAAGCAGCGCCGCGAGGTAGTGGTTCTCAGATGGCCGAGTGTGCAAGGCAAGACCAAAGGAAGGAGCCGACCTCGCTGCCTGGCGACCCATGCAGAGTCGTTGATGGATATTATCGGCCTCGAGACACTGGGCAGAGCAGTACCTAGCCTCCTTGCAAGGGCAGCGATACTTCCGGGTGGAAGCATTGCCGCAGGCCAGGCACTGCTCGGTTCCCTGTCTCTCCTGCTGGCTGTGGCAGCCATCGTAGACTGCAGGATGATGGAGAGCCCAGCCGCTACCTTCACCGCCCTTCATTTCCATCGAGTATTGCTCAATGGGCGTAAGAAGGACGGTGAAGGTGACTACCGGCTCCCACATGGACTTGGCGTGAGAGGAGGACATGCTTAAGAGATGAGGCTGTTAGCAGATGAAAGAGCCCAGGGTGAGTGTGGACGATAATCCTTCCTTACATCGATTTGTTCGGGTCTGTAATGTCTTTTGCAGTGGAGTGTGTAGGGACTAGAGAGACAAAGACGGAAGCGATCGGTAATGATGGACGGAGTGAGATGATCGCTGCTCTGCGAAAGGCGAGATTAGGATGTTTAGGGACAGATGGAGTCCAAAGGATAAGGTCGAGAGGGAATTGCAAGAAGAAGTTGGGTCGAGAGGAAGGTTGGGTCGAGGGGAAAAGTTGAGAGGATGAGGTTGAAAAGTGGATGGAAAAGGTGAAAGCCTAAAGACAAACGCTAGTGAGGAGGGGAGGCCTTGCTGCTGGAGGCAAGAGCAAGAGAGGGTGATTCCCAAGGGCAAGAGCGACCTGAGGGCAGAAGAAAAATGACCAAAGAGGAATTCACGGCGGTGAAGGAGTGTTCACATTGTATTCGTTCTCTTAGTGCCATCGCATGCGATGTATCTAGGCAAAGTCACAAGCCAGTATCTGACTAGCTAAATAATAATAACTCCAATCGCTGTTTGTTTCCTTCATGTATAAGTGGTCTAAACAATCTTGTAGACCAGCTTCTCAGCACTCACACCTCCCTTGGCCTGCAACTCAAAGCCTTTGTTGATATCATCCAGACTACCAAACTCCTTTTGCGGGTTCGGCTTGATGGAGCCATCCTCTAACCACTTGGGCAGAAGCCCCAGGTACTTCTCCCAAAACTTCTTATCCTCAGGCTTCTCACCATCAATGTTGTCAAAGCTTCCATAGGACAGCGCCCTTCCAAAGACTGAGTACACCAACGTGCTCTCGACCTTTGCTCCCTCAGGAGCGCCGACCTCCTTCGCCTTGCGCGGCAGAATACAAACGACGTGGCCTCCCTCGGGGGAGAGCGCCGTCGCGACAGCCTTTGTGGTCTCGACTTCGCTGATAGCATCAAAGACGTGCTTCAGATTCTTCTTCGCAGCCGTCTTGACCTGCTCAATCCAGTCGGCATCGCGGTAGTCAATCGCCACATCCGCACCGAGACTCCTCAGCAGCTCGTGGTTCTTCTTGCCTCCAGTCGCGATGACGTATAACCCAGCCTTCTTCGCCAGCTGGATGGCATATAATCCAACACTGCCCGTTCCGCCATTAATCAAGACAGGAAGCGCCTCCTTGGACGGGCTCGTCGGCTCAGGAAGTCTCAGTCGCTGGAACAGCGCCTGAACAGCGGTGGCGAAGGCCAAGGGGATGACTGCCGCCTGGGAATCCGTGACGGATTCAGGGACGGGAAAGACGAGGCTGCTCTCAATGACGGCGTACTGCGCGAAGACGCCGCGTGGTGGGTCGTCGCTGGTTCCCATGACGAAACCTGCGACGCGCTGGCCTTCTTTGAGGGAGGAGCCGTTGGGGTCTGCGACGGTGCCGGGGAAGTCGCAGCCGACGGTGCGGCCTGCGGGAGCGCCGGCTGTGGCTTTCCAGTCGGTTGGGTTCTGGGCTACGGTGGAGATCTTGACGAGGATCTCGCCGGGACCGGGCTGAGGCTTAGGGACCTGAGATGGTGGTGAGTAAAGATGGGAATCGGTGGGAGGGTCTAGATGACATCATGTACTTCTTGGACTTTGGCGGTCTTGTCGCCTTGGGAGACGAGGGCTCGGATAGTGCCTGCCATTGTTGCTGTGTGTGATATGGATCTGGTTTGAGTGGTTTGAAGGATTGTAGATGAGATTGAAGACAACGGACGGCGTTTTTGGAGTTGTTTCTTGGACTGGTACACTCGAGATGGATGACGGAATGAGAACGAATTTAAGTCAAGAGGAGGGGACGTTGAAACAACACGTGGGATTAGTAACCTGGAGTTCAAGCTGTTGCTGAGAAATCGCGTGCTCAAGTGGGTAGACGCCATTGACGCAGCCAGAGAACCTTGAGCTTGGTGAAGTTATGGTCTGATTGCGCTTAGAATTGCGCTTAGAAAACAATCGACACTCCGCAAAATCCCCCATTGAATCGCATCTGCCCCACGAAGTTAATTCCGCGGACGAACGAGTTGGTCATTTAAGGTGTAAAAAAGGAGCTATCCGCAATGCCGGGGCGCACAGACATTCAGCATTAGTCACCAAGGCGTTGTTTTTGCTTAGAAATGTGGCTGGATATAGCATGGGAATTCCGCAATGTAATGAATTAGGTTTATGCCAAAGTCCCAATTATGGCCGTCCTTCAAGTTCATTGTCGCAAATCCCATCATAGCACAATGCATCCTT
This sequence comes from Colletotrichum godetiae, assembly GCF_030913485.1. Lineage (NCBI taxonomy): Eukaryota > Fungi > Ascomycota > Sordariomycetes > Glomerellales > Glomerellaceae > Colletotrichum > Colletotrichum godetiae. Next base: position 39,928 of record NW_026851263.1, read on the forward strand.
GATGTACATGTTCGCTATCGACGTTGGGGCACCAAGGGGAAGACATGATGAGGTTATTCTCAAGTTCTTTTGGGCCTGTGTGAAACGCGTGCTGTGACCGTGTCTTGCTCAACCAACAATGGCATCGAACAGCAACTGATGACAGCGATTGGCTACATCTTAGCTCAAGGTCATATTAAAAGTTGATCTTTGGCGATGAGGTTCCTGTTTGATCAAGTCAGCTGATCTCACAATGGGCCCTAAGGCTCCGTAACATTCGGGTTCGCTCCCGAACCCCATAGATCCTCGGGAGACTCGGCCGGCCCCTACGACCCCGCATCGTGGGAGCCCGACCGAACACGGCAATCACTGAACGAAAGCTCCGAATCCACCACCGATGAGGATGGATCGGAGAAGATCATACATATTCCCCTCCTCGGTATCGACGTCTGCGATGCAATGACCGCCCATTTCAACATCTCTTGCATCGGAGATACCTATCCATCATCTTGGCGCAGCATCAACCACTCTCAAAGTAACCCAGACTTCCTTATCGTCGTGCATCTCAACGTAACTTTCGGAACCTGGGTTGCGTGTACCCCACAAATGTCGCTGGCGCCATAACAGCCATGAATGATAAAAGCATTCCAACGCTCATATCTACCGAGTCGGGTTGATTCCACACCCATTACCTCACTCAGCCTTAGCAGACGACACTCTTCGGCAGGTACACAGCAACTTAATGTGAACAAACACCAAAATGAAGCCTCTTTCATCAGCAGCACTCGCCTGCGCCCTCGCCGCATCAGCCTGGGCCGCATCCTACACCGAGTCCCTCATCAGCCTACACAAGACCCTCGTCGAAGCCGACTCAACAACCAAATCCGAAGCCCTCGGAACACAAGCTCTCAAGGGCTACCTCGAGACAAATTTCACAGTCGAGCTCCAAACAGTCGAAGGAACCCGCCAAAACGTCTTCGCCTACCCCGGCACCGCCCGCGAAGCCCGCGTCCTCGTTACATCGCACTTCGACACCGTACCGCCCTATATCCCCTACTCTCGCTCTGGCGACCAGATCCGCGGTAGGGGAACCTCTGATGCGAAAGGGAGCGTTGCAGCACAAATTATCGCTGTGGAGGAGCTCCTCGGGAGCGGGAAGATTGTCGAGGGCGACGTCGCGCTACTATATGTCGTCGGCGAGGAATCCGGAGGCGACGGCATGGGCGCCGCAAACGAGCTGGGCTTGACGTGGGAGTCCGTCATCTTTGGCGAGCCGACGGAGAATACCCTCGTCCGGGCGCACAAGGGCGTACTGGGGTTCAACATCACGGCCGACGGCGTTGCGGGGCATTCTGGGTATCCCGAGTACGGGCGGAGCGCGATTGACCTGCTCGTTCGGGCCTTGGATAAGATCCAGGATACGAAGTTGCCTTGGACGGACGAGTTTGGAAACACAACGTTGAATGTGGGCTTGATTGAGGGCGGGATCGCGAGTAATGTGATTCCTGAGAGCGCGTCGGGGAGGGCGTCGATTCGGGCTGCGACTGAGGACTTGCAGGGGATTCAGGATGTTTTGCAGAAGGCTGTGTCGGAGGTGACGCCCGAGTATGTTAATTTGACGTTTACTGGGTCTGGTCTGCCAGTGAGTCTGGATTATGATGTTGAAGGTATGTCGTTTGCCTCACTGCTCTTATGGAACGGCCTCAGTTGACACAAGCAGGCTTCAACACCACCGTGGTGAACTACTACACCGACGTGCCTCGCCTGAACGGAACCCACAAGCGCTACTTATATGGACCAGGCACGATTCTGGTGGCTCACTCAGCCGATGAGCGCATCACAGTTCAGGATCTAGAGCTTGCTGTGGAAGACTACAAAAAGCTAATCCTCGCTGCCTTGAAGTAAAGGGTTTTCTGTTGCTTTCAACCATATGTAAATAATATACGCATGAGTGACGACTAACATCGTCGATGGCGAACTCTTGATCATATCTGAGCTCAATGGCTCTGGTTATCGTCAATGCTCTCCACGTCGCCTGACTCGTTCCTGCACGCCAAGATAGCCTTCTTGTGTCCATATTACCTGTAGGTGGTGAAAGGTGCGTAGAGTTGATAATGAGATGAACCAATGTCACTGTTCTTGCGTAAGATTGTGAGCCATGACTTGAAGCTCGGAAGTCAGCATTCGCCTGGGTTTCGGTACGATGAGTGAGATTAGACTGGGATTGGGTGAGTGAGTGAGTGAGTGAGTGAGTGAGTGCTCAATGAGGAATGAAAAAAACGTACCGTCTACCCCTCACGGATGGTCCGTGCCAAAATTGACGTCAGGCGTCTGGGCAGTCGCGACCCCGCCATGGCGATGCCGTCACACGTGACAGCTCAGCTCAAGCTCAGCTCAGCTCCCCCCGGCTGCCTCACCACCACCAGCGGGACCGGCCGCCGACCATTCATCAAGCTAGCACCATTTGAGAGCTCAACGGTCACCTCCATTGTGCCTGTCTCTCCTCTCCAAGCTAGTCATTCCTCTCCAAATCCCCCGACTCTCACCACCGCAACAATGTCCAACTCTCGTGGCCTTCCCGATGTCTTGATGACAAAGGTAGACGAGTACGTCGACTCGCTTGCTCCACAGATCCAGCCCCGCATCGCGTCTGAGATCGACACCTTCCAGACGAGAACCATCGATAGTCTTGAAGACCAGGTTGTTGACGCCTTTCGTTCGCTCTTCAACAAGGACAAGAGCTCTAGCGATGGCTCGAGAGGATTGAACGACACACCGCCCGATGCCTATGGCATTCAGTCCCTGCCCTTCGCCGACGAGATTGGCAAGCTCACCCGCAGCTTCAGCGTCATCACAGACGAAGCAGGCGATGACCTACGAGACATCTTCAACCTCACCGACGAGGCCCGTGGAGGAGGAGGCGGCGGTCCCGAGACCCAATCCCGCGGCATCAGTCACAGCGACTCATTCGGCGGGGCAAAGGGCTTCCTCTCCTCCGCCATCAATGTCGTCCAGGACCATCTGGAGAAGAACAAGGGCTCAGGTGGCGGCGGTGGCCAGGGCTTCGAGCTCGACGGTCTCCTCGGCGTTCTCAGCAACACCGTCAAGGACGCCGCGCGGAACCCCGAGGAGAAGGCTCGCGTGATCAGTCCTGAGATCAAGGAGAAAGTTGGCATGAAGCTGAGGGAGCAGCACGCGCCTATTGCGGAGCAGTTCACCAAGATTGCGCTCGAGCACATCAAGCGCTGGCTGCGCGGCAACACGAGCACGCGGGACCTCGGCGACGGCGTCAAGGGTGAGATTGAAGACCAAGTCAAGGATTTGGTCAAGGGGCTTGGAGGCCTGTTTGGAAACAAGAAGAGCTCGCAAGAGGGTAGCCGCGGTATCGGTGATCGCGACGGTGCCGAGGGTGAAGGCGAAAGGGGTGGATTTTCCAAGGTCATTAGCGACAAGCTCAGCACGGGTCTGGCAAAGGTGCACAGGGAAGTCCGTCTAGAGTTCCGCAAGATTCTCGGTGCCATCGAAAAGCAGCTCTTCGAGCTCCTGCCGGACGCCTTCCAGCTACCACTGGAGAAGATCCTAGGCGGAAACCCATTCGACTCTCAGCTCGACCGCGACGCTGGCGGACACGCGGACCGCGGGTTTGGGGATGATATCAAGGTGAAGCTGGTCAACAAGATCCGAGCCCTGGTCCGCAAGGTACAGGAGACGCTGCGGGAGAGTATCCTCGGGGTTGTCAACGGTGGTCACCGCAAGTTTGAGCGCGAGAGCTGGGTGTTTGTGCAGAATATCGTCGAGCAAAAGGTGCAGAAGTACCTTCCCAAGGTCAAGATCAACGTGCCGGATGACATTGGCAACGAGAATGTCAGCGTTGGTGCGCCGACGGCGGTATCTCAGCTTGGCGGTGAGCATCACTCGGGCCAGTCCCAGGGCGGTGACTACGCGCCCCCTCCATCGCAGCAGTATGGTGGGCAAGGCTCGCATCAGCAGTCGTACAACCCTCCCCCTAGCCAGGAGTACCGACCCGAGCAATATCAGCAGCAGCAGCAGCACCAATCACATCAGGAGTACCGGCCTGACCAGAATCAGCCCCCATCTTCATACCAGCAATACCACTCGGATCAGTACCAGGGCCAGGGCCAGGGTCAGAACCAGAACTACAATCAGAATTACAACCAAAACCAGAACCAAGGCTACGACCACAGACAGGGTCAGAACTACGGAGGAAACCAGAGTCACGGAGGGAACCAGGGCTATCAACAGAACCAGGGATACGGCGAGAACCCTCATTACTAAAACGTCCTAAACGTGCGATGAAAACAGGCATAGGAGGCAAAGTGCAGCGGCATCAGAGGGAATTTGCATTTGGACAAGGAAAAAGGACATCATCGAGGCTAGATTGATCCACAGGCGGCCATCTTGCCATGATAGCTCAAGCTAATGAATCATGAAAAGAAACCGACCGAATCGCATCTTCGTGACCTACTTCCCACCTCCCCTCGCCATCTTCAGCGCCTCCTCCATCTTCTTCTCAAGTTGAATCCCGACAAGCACATCCAACATCCTCACAAACTTGCCCCGATCCCACTCAACCGCATCGGCCAACTCCTCCGCGCCGTCACCCTCCTGAATGACACCAAACTCGACAGCAGCCTCAAGAGCCCTCGTATCGGCATAAGGAAACACCTCTTCCCACTCCTCCTGCACCCTCCTCAAAAAGATCCCAGCACCAGTGGGCCCAACGCCTTTAATCCCATCAGTCAACACTTTCTCAACCTTCTTCTGCGCCTCCTCGGCCTCCATTCCTTTGACCATCTCTCTCAACGCCGTCATCTTCTCGACAGCCCCCTCGTCTTCCTTTCCCTTTTCCTGTTCCTGTTCACTTTCATCATCATCACCCCCTCCACCGTGACAAATCTTCCTCACCCCCTCAACTAAATCCCCCAACTGAACAGCAGTCTTCTCCTTATGCTGCGTCCTCGCCTCCCACATCACCTTCCTCCGCCCCTCGAACCCAGCTTCGTCGAGGTCCCGCGGCGTGCGCAAGCGAAAGGGCGGGTTGAGTAATGTGTTGAGGGTTCGGAGGCCTAAACGGTGGGAGATTGGTTTGCTTATTAGGAGGGCGGCCACGAGGTTTTGGAAGGGGGTGAGCGTGGAGTCTGGGTATGTTAGACGGTGTGCTTTGCCGTCATCATTGCCTTCATTATTGCCATCGCTGTTATCTTGTTTCTTCCCGGCGTTTTCGGGAGGAGGGTCTTTGCGGTGTTGGCCTTCGTCCCAGTCGATTTCGCCGTGGCCAGGTGGGAGAGCTGGGAAGGCGAGGGAGAAGGCTTCATCACTTAGGAGCCACTCGACCATTGCCTTTGAGTTCTCGGTCTTGGCCTTTTTGGTATTGGGTTCATCATCCTCGGTATGGTTGGACGGCGAGGTTTCTGAGGCTTTGCGCTTGGTGCCGACGTTGGCGGCTTCATCGTCAGGATTTTTGGACTTCGTTTCGGTTCGTTGAGTCATTGCGATCTTCTTATGCGCATTTATGTGTAAATTGGTGGTGTGATGAGTAGTTCAGTCGAGCTTCAATCATTATATGTCTTCAGGAATGAAGTACTGTTGAGGAAAACGTCGACTTTTTTAGACGTGTTGAAGACGGTAGGGCGGATGATGTCATGACATGCGCGGAGGATGCCAAAGCGCGTCACTGCGCGTTGACGGGTTTTCCTTTTTTTGATCGTACATGATGAGGTCCTATGCTGATGTGTTCTATCCATATCACATCTTTTTGAAAAGTTTCACGTATTGTGGTAGTTCGCAGCCATCGCTTGATCGCGGGCTCCCAGTCATTATTTATAGGACATTAACAGACATCATTCACTTATCACGAAAAAATTCAATGTCACTATGCGATAAGAAGTTTTGTTTCCGAAAGTACTTTGTGCTAAGCACTGCCATCCAGTACTATGAAGCCTTAACTAATCCCCAAGACCATACGTCGCAATCACGCAGCTACATGTAGACGGCAGCAGTTCAAGCCAAGAGAGGGGTATCATCAATCCAGAGTCCAGAAAGAGCAGTCACCCATCCATTCCCCCTGCCGAATCCAATGAACAAGATGAAGTTCTCAAGATAGCTTGCGACCATCTTATTTCTCATCGGCATCCTTCTCCTTGCCGCCCTCAGCAGCACCAGCCTCCTCCTTGGTAGCACCATCGCTATCCTCCTTCATATCCTCATCCTCCTGGTCAGCGGCCGCAGCGGCAGTAGCCACAGCAGCAGCAGCTTCCTCCGCAGCCTTCTGCGCCTTAGTCTTGCGGCCACGCTTCATGGTAGGCGTGCCTTCCTCCTCAGCACCTTCCTCGACCTCGGCGATCTTCTTCTTGCGAGGGGTAGGAGTTTTCTTGGGGCGCGGGGTGGTGGTGGTGGAAGCAGCGCCATTCTCGGTGCCACTGCCAGCGGTTCCAGCAGCGGTGCCGCCGGTGAACCAGCCGTGCTTGGTGGCGGCGCGGGCGAGGAGGGTGCGAGCGCTGGAGGCGCCGGAGAGGCCGGCCTCCTCGGCCATTTTCTCGAGGACGGCGGTGGTGGGGCGCTCAACATGCTTCATCATGGCGAGGGCGAGCTTGAGTTCACCGTCGGTGAGGTTGAGGGTGCTGGCGGCCTCGGCGGTGGCGGTCTTGGGAGCCATTATTGCAGGGTTTGTGGTGTTGCGAATGGGTTTCTGTTGAAATTTGTTAGTAGATGGGTCGCGGTGATGAGGATGAGTGTGGTCAAGTGGGATTTTCGTGATACTTACGGCGAGGGGATAAATGTGAGTCGTTATCAAATGGATGATATTGAGAGATGGAGATCTTGGATCTGAGGAGTCGTGGTATTTTGGGTCTAGAGTGAAGAAATATGGGTTGCGAGATTGCTATGCGAGTGATGTGGTGATGGTGGGTGGAAGTTATCGCTCAGTAGGAAGAAGAGAGGGGTTTTTATTCTCGCCCTACTGAGGATATGAAATTGTCTAGAATCGAACTTTAGGCAGGCAGGCCAAATCTTACTCGAGGAAGGAGCCTTCATGAAAAACCTGCTTCCTTCCAGGTGCTGGTGAGGTTGAGACGTTTGGTCGCGTCAAAGAGCATATTGTGAGCCACGAATCCGCAATATTATGCATTTCGATGCATATTCCTACCAGATTAAATAATGTAGGATACCATAGTCATCTTCAGATGGATCCTTTGACTTCATGACCGCGATACACCCCACAGCTTTGCCGGTAGTCACCCTTCCTCTTACTAGGCTCGAGGGGGCTATCGAGTAGTAGATACAAGTCAGAAGACCCTTCCAAAACTTTCTCTAAGGCTCGAAACTTTACAGGAGAGACAGAATGATCAGAGAAGAGAAAATAGGAGAAGGCTTCGGAGTGATGTAGTGGTCGATGTCGCACATCCTTTGAACCATGCCCGCTCAATTCAAGGGTGACTGATTCATCTGACGAGGCACAAAACTCAATTACAGATACCGTGGCAAATGTGTCACAGTAGGCACCAAACTGGACTTCGAGGATCGAAATTCGACGACGTTGAAAGACACATTTCATGACTACTGCATGCAACTTAAAGTTCTGATGCTGAATATATGGAAATTATTCTGACAGGGTATGAGAAGGAAATGTTATGTACTCCGTAGATGATGGAATTACAACTTGTCGCTGAGACTTTTTTTTCTAAAAATGCACGCTTGACTGTAAGCACTCCCTTACAAGCCAACCGCAGAGCGGATAGCGTTGACAAGAATGTTGTTGTAGTCACCACCAGCCTCCCACATGGCGAAGCCAGCCAGCTTGTTGGATGTGACGTAGTTGCCCTTGGCGGTCAGGGACTGGACGTTGTCGTAGGAAACCCACACCTGAGCAGTCTCGTTGTAAAGGAAAGGCTATTCGTTGTGTTAGTCACTATACAAGTGTGAAGATACCAGGAGTGGAGATAGTGCTTACAGTCTGACTGCAGTTGTCGTATCCGGTAGCGATGCTGTCGCGAGGCTTGCCTGTCTCGTCAAGGAACTTGCCCTCCTTGATCATGCTCCAGAAGGTGTAGGTTCCACTAGGAGGCGAAGCGGCGCCGCACTCGTCGATGGATGGGTCGTCGTCCCAGCTGCTGCCCTGGAATCGGTTGGTGCTGTTCTGGACAGGGTAGGCGTTCAAGACACCAGGGGAGGAGAAGGCGCTGGTAGAGTTGACGGAGAATCCGTGGCCGTAGGCACCGACGGCGAGGACGAGCTTGTTGGCGGGGATACCGGCGCCAATCCACTTCTCAACACCCTCCTTGATACCGCCCTGGTTGTTGCGTGTATCGCACGCCATGGCGAGGGGCGCGTTGGGACCTCCCGTGGCGGCCCAGGCGCCGTAGATGTCGTAGCCCATGACCATGAGGTAGTCGAGGGAGCTGGCGAAGGATGAGAGGGTGCCGTTCGTGCTGGCGACATCGAGGGCGTTGTTCCAGGGGTTCAAGCTGGTGGCGGCAGTGAGGTAGAGCTGCTTGGTCTGCTTCTGGCGGAGCTCGGTGAGGAAGGAGGCAAAGTTTGCCGTGTCGTCCTTTGCAATCGTGTTGCAGCCGAGACCCTGACGGTTGGGGTACTCCCAGTCGAAGTCGAGGCCGTCGAGGTTGTACTTTTCGACAAAGTCGAGACAGGTCTTTACGAAGGCAGTTCTGTTCTCTGCGCTACCGAAGGCGGTGCTGAAGTAGCGGCTGCCGGTCCAGCCTCCGATGGAGACGAGGGCCTTTACATTCTGCGGGGGGTTTAGTTCTGCTACATGTTGAAGTGATCTACGGGCAACATACGTGCTCCTTGGCGGCCGTGACAAAGGCGGGAAGCTGGTCGGGGGCCGACTTTGTGAGGTTGAGGCTGCCGTCGGCGGCGGTCTCAGCGAAGGCGTACTTTGCGTCGGTGTACTTGTCCCACGGCATGTCAGAGACGGGGAATCCGCGGTTTGCGTGGTAACCCGCAAAATAGGTGGATGCGACAACGCCGGAGGTGTTGACGTTGCGAGCAGAGTAAGGCGCGGCGGAAGCGCCCACGGCCAAGATGGCCGCGAGCGAAAGTTGAGCGAATGACATGATGCTGTTTGTGAACAGTAGAACGAACTAGAGCATAAAGAATGTAGTGAAGTTGGAAAGATGTTCAGCTCGAGGCTAAGCTGGCAAACCAACAGCATCCGAATTTTGGTGTGACGGCTCGGTTTGGTTAAATATCTTCCCGCTCGTCGTACGACAACTCGCGGCCAACACTGTTCACAACCTTGAGGAGTTGAGGAGTCCCCCCTACGGAGCACTACAATAGAGTTTACCATAGCCCCATGTTGACGAAGCAAACTAATTGCTTTTCTGGGGCCGTTGGGACCAACGTCAACCGCAAAGAGGCGCGCGAATGACTCGGAGCAGGGGGGCTGACGACCACTGCCGGCAGGGATCACCCAGGTGCCGCGAACCCAAACGTTTGGTCTGATGTTCAAGTTTTCTCCCTACGAGCTGTTCGGCCATCTTTGGTACGGAGACTGAGAGTGTTGAAGAAGACCAGTATGTTCATCTTGATAGGCTTGCGAGGTGCGGTTGTGCTCCATGCAGGAATGCGGACATACATGTAACCCCTGAGCCCCGAGCGGCAAAGACGGGATCCCAAATTCTGCGCGTCTGCATCTCTGCGGCGGCAGCCCTGTCGGTATGCGAAGCTGCGAACATGCACCCAGCACGAGCCCCCTATTCTTAGAAGGGCGGGCCAACAACAATGAAAGGTTTGCCTGGGTTCCATTTCGATTCCAAGGATTCCTCTTGCGCCGGGCCGCCCGGGACGGAGCTGGGCACTTACGTCTGCTGCGCTGCACTGCATTCAAGCAACAGGAGATCAGACTGGGCGAATGACTGCCACATTGGGTCTTCCTAACTTGGACTCTTGGGAGTCTTGGAGCCTTGGCCCTTGCGGGAAGGGGAAAGCATGGCGCAGTGAGTGGCCACGAAGGCGCGGTTGTCAAGCCCGTCTACAGAGTTATGCGTCACAAAAGATGCCGTGCTCTCATGGAAATACTGGAGATTGGCTGATGGGGATGAACTCTACTACCTGATGGAACCATGGGGAGCTGACTGGACAGGACGTGTTGATTCGTTTATTGCGTGTTGGTTGGCTGCTCGGTCTGGACTGTGGCAACTGGAGCAAGGTTTTCTTTCTTTCTCTCTCTCTCTTTCGGGCTTCGCAATCGCATGTTCTCGAACTATCTTCCACGAAGCTGTCGACCCCCTTTCAAGGAACAGCTTGGTTGTGGAAGGCCTCCCATTGCCCACCTATGCCACCCTTCTCCGACCGCTCCCCCACGGTTTCGTTTCCACCTTGGCGGAGAGCAGTTCCTCAGGGTGGAAACTCTGCTTTGCTTAGTGTACCACCAAAAAGAAAGAGTCTGTTCTACGGAGACTAGCCGTACAGATCGCAGAACAAGTGGTTGAGCGGGCTGCCGAGGTCGAACATTCTGAAACTCTAGCTAAAAGCATTTCGTGCGTCTTCGGTATTGGTTGATGCCGTGCATTGCAGCCAGCGTTACATGGCGCGGCCAGCCTGGGGGTGCCGACCGGCGGTTGACCCTCCGATCGGGCGAACGAGAACAGCCAACAAATCATGACAGGTGACAGGCCGATAGTAGCTGGGTTGTCGCATTGCTGGCCGTCTTCCATCAGTCATACCACAAGCGGCCGTTACACGCGCAATAAACGCCCAGTCGGCCGGCGCGATGCTGCCCGTCAACGCAACGGTTCCCCGGGGCCCCGGAAGTGCCGTTTCCCACATGCAGGGCGCTTTTGTCGTCCCCGCTTTACCCCTGAGCAGTGAGAGTCGCTATTCTCGTTATTGTGGTTGTTTTTCGTGAGCTGAGTCAGCCTCCAGGATTAGAGGAAGTTTTCCCTTTTGAGTGAAGTTGGGAATTGCAATGTTCATGTTCCCAGTCTGACTGCGAAATCTTTCGACCATTTTTCGTTTTTGGTCTTGGCAGCACATCGGAAAATGACGACGCCAATATTATTTTCCGGCGGGGGCGATCAAAATTAATTGGACCCGCTGCGTTGCTGTAAGGTCCTTTTAAACCCGAGTGCGGTTGAGTTGCGAAGACTGATCGTTTCTCCCTCGCGATTCCTGCGTCAATTAAGCCGGTTAGAGGAGGCCAAGAGTGTACCCAGAAAGTGACGAAGGTGATGCAGGAAACAGTGACTGATGCAGAAGTCTGCTTCCAGGAGAGGTCGTCGTCGACTTATTGAGAATTGAGCTAAAGGAACGGCTATCATCGTTTGAAGGTCCAAACTCATAGTTCCCGCAAAAAAAAAAAGAGACAAAAAAAAAAAAAACCTCTGACATTTTCTACAACACTCTTGAAGAGTCAGCATGTTGATTGCCGTAGAATCATGAATGAAATACGAGATCGGGTTCACGGTGATGCTAGCAACCCTATGCCTATGGGGCTGTAATTTACTAAGCTTTGTTAACCCAGGGACAACTATGAACCTTGTTGATCATGTCTATTTCTAGCAAGCTTTCGGCGGGAAGGCCCTGCTGATCAAGTACAAATTTCGCTCTTCAAAATGCTTTTACAGGTACTTGGTTGAGAGTCATCTGGGGCCGCCACTCGAAAGTTCAAGATACTTTGTTCCGTCAGGTTACTTTTATTGTATGCGTCTAAGTAAGGTTCGAATCTTCAGCGAAGATTCTCTCAACATGCTATCAACTCCCGTCAACGCGATTCCATGAGACCAACCGTCAAATAGAAAATCCTTGACTCTTTATCCCGTCAGCTTCATGTGACGCGCATCACAAGTGAGCGTTAGACCTTTGACACCAGTGCATGAAGAGAACATGGAAGCACGCGGTGCTTTGGATGACAGCAGTTTGCGATTGGAACTTCATGCCCACAAATGAGCCGGCCTGGAGCCTATGATTGAACTTCTGGCAAAGTGACGAGCTGGACCTCTTACGCCGGGGCGCTGGGTGCCCCGCATACTTACTTCAAAGAGACAATTTGGCAAATATCGTAGGCAAGGACCCAAGGACGTAGTGGGAATAGTGTAAGAATATGACTTTATCCATGATCAAGCGTTAACACTACGGCTTGCTAATCATAAGGTCATAAGCTACCCGGTGACATTCAAGTTTGGGTGCGCAAAGCCCAATTGAGCTGGCAAAAGGGAATTGGCTTATTCGAGCAATATTTCACGCGGAGAATGATCACTTTCAATAATTTGACAACTTCAGGAGTTCAACCGTTACTTCATAGGCTACTTCTAGCACTCAGCTTACATCAAGCCACTCCCCGATCAAGCTCCCCCCAGGCATATAAATATTTCGCGGTAGTTCCCACTCTACCCGAACCGCCAACTGAATTATAGACATTGAAAGAAGGAAGGGCGCCAATCCCCGGGAGGAGACAGCTCCCAGACCAAACTATGCATGTGCGTCATTGCGACGAACATGCTTAGCCGGTGGTGCAGCCACCGAGGCGGACGCTCTCAGCGTACATCTCGTAGGTGTCGGCGTTGGCAGCAGCCTTGGTGGCAGACAGGGCCTGGGCGGCGGTGGGGCCGTAAGCCCAGTCGGTGGTGCCGTAGAGATGGGTCATCTCGTGCAGCATGCTGCCGGCGCGGTCGTAGTCGTCGCCGGAGCACTGGGAGGCGAGCTCAGGGAAGCCCCAGAAGCCGTTGTTGGGGCAGGGGACGATGACGTTGTCCGAGGGGACGGTGTAGAGGAGGGCGCTGCCGTCGGTGCAGTCACTGTAGGTGTCCGTGCAGGAGATCTTGGGGGAGGTGGTCTGCACACCGGCGACATCGTTGTAGATGGTCTGGACCTTGGAGGCGACCGAGGTCGACTTGAACCAGGTGGTGTAGTAGTAGGAAGAGGTGCCGGCCGCAGTGGAGGCAGCCTTGGCCATGGAGATGGCGTTGGTGACGGAGGTCTTCAGGGAGGTCGTCTGCGCGGTGGTGCAGGACGAGTAGGTGATGGCACGCTTCTGGATGCGAGAGTTGAAGGTCTCATCACGCTTGCGGGAGATGTGGTCCCTACAAAAGTCATGTCAGTAAGGAGTTGCAGTTGCTGTGAATGTTGTGATGGAACCCACTCAGCAGCGGTAGTCTGGTCAACAGTGACCTCAACCTCACCGGAGGTAACATCAGCGCAGGATGCCAGGTCCTTGAAGGCGGAGGGGATGCTGTCGCCGACGGCGTAGCGGAAGCCCTGAATGGCAGTGACCTTGGCGTCGGCAATACCGTCGAGCTTGTAGCTCTTGGCGGCGTTGACGGGGACGGTGATGGTCTCGCCGGCGGCGATCTTCTGGAAGAGCTTGGCGTCGAGGCCAGTGCGCTTGTAGTTGACGAAGATACCCTCGAAAGGAAGAGCAGTGCCCTCTGTTATTTGTTAGACACTGCTTTCAAACATAGAAGTGCTCGCTGTTACATACCGGCATCGGTCACCAGGAGGTCCTGGGTGGCATGGTCGCTGAAGACGGTGTTGCCCTTGAAGACGGAGACGGCCTCGTTGCCGGTGTTGGTGACGGCAACGTTGACGGTGTGGTTCTCGGCATTGCTGATCTCAATGGAGAGAGGGCAGGTGGCCGAAGCAGCACCAGCGAGAAGGGCGACGGAGAGAGCCTTGGCAACCATTTTGACCTAGAGACCTGAGGGACGAGGGATGAGTGGATAGAGAGGTGAAAAGAAGCATTATGAGACTTGTTCGCGGATTCCGGGGCTATATAAATACTCAATTTGTTCTCATTCTGTCCGACGATATCATGAACGAATGTCAGCAAGGTCCAACAATCACAGGGCTCTGATAAGCCAGATCGGAGCAATTTCTTCGTCAAGAAGGTGAGATCACAATGGTAAGTCTCAAAGTGCACGTCTCCGCCGGTCGTAAATGTGGGCGGTTCACGATGAGCATGGCTAGTCTGGATCTGGCAGGAGCTAAACCGAGCTAAATCAAGCATAACTAAGACTTGTCGGGGTAGCTTGAGTCTATTCAAGAAAAGCTTCGGGAACTCAATCCATGTCGAGGAGGTGCGGAAGGCAGAGGGTGGGTAGCGTGCATACCACAAGCTGGCAGAAAGCCATTGAGCAAATCAAAAGGAACGCGGTAAACAGCAGATAGCATCGGGATAGTCTGGTGATCTCGGTATGTGGGCAACAAGGGGAAGCGGATGGGCCCGGTGCAGCGCCGCAAGAGAGGCCGGGGAAACCGGCAATTAAGACGCATGGGCGGGAATCCCACACTCAAGACTAAGCAAGTTAGGAAGGCTATTGTGGGATTTGGTGCAAAAAGGGGAGGTCCTTAGGTAATGAGCAGGGTATGGCCTGGCAATTCATTGGAAAAGAATGAGTATTGTTGCATCAGGTCATATCGCGGGAGCGCCATCTGTGGACATTGCGGCCATGTCCGCTTTACTGTTATCAGCGAGTTCCTGGCCAGAAGATGCGCGTATGCGCGTAACTCGCCACTTTGGACTGTACTTGGAATCACTTGCGGAAGTTGCTAAACGAGCGGGTGGGCGGGTGGGGGGACGCGAATACCATCGCCTCGAGGCTGCTGAGAGCTGAATCTTTACGCCTCATCTAATCATGAGCCACGGCAATCGGCCTCGGAGTGATTATCATGCCGCAAAGAATGATTTCGCTCATGGAAATACAAGCAAACATGATACGAGGAAGCATGCGTTCGACGCGTCTAGACAGGGCAACAGAGTTGAGGGGCAGATGCGAAAACCGGATGGGAAATGAAGCGGATACCACTAACGGCCTGTCACCTTGCCATTTTAGGGGACATCCGCCCCGATCTCGCGCCGAGGTTATGCTCAAACACAAACTCACCTCTATCCTGACCTGTCGCTGTCTCTAGCACGTCGTTCTTGGGCTTTTCTCACATCTACGACATCAAGCATGCAGTTGAAGATCCAACCAATCTTGAAGTTGATGTTGGATCTAGGTTCGATCCCTTGAAGGTGGATCGACGTCTGCACTGAAGCCAAGTGAAGCCAAGTGAAGCCAAGTGAAGCCAAGGTGAGGCCAAGCCAAGCCAAGAGTCTTGGCTGGACTGCTAAGAATCTTGGCCCAGCGCGACATCTGTGATCTTAGATCTGGGCTGCAGGACCCCTCGTCGGTAGTCCCATCTGAGATCATTAGCTGACCAAGCTGTACTCCGTAATACCTTGTCGGCAAATGATGTCACCTTCTAAAGGAGTTCAACGGCGACCGTAAATGCGCTGAAGAGTGAGCGTTCGCGCTGCGTCCAGCCTACCTTACCGATAAGAGATTAAACGTAGTGTGTTGGAGATCTCCTTTGAGGTATTGGAATTCTTTGGGCTCACAGGGGGGGTCTTATGCCTCTCCTTCTAGACATCCTACCAGAGACCGCGATAGCTAGCTCGCTCCTACTACTGCGCAGAATCTTTCCTATCATTCGGTCTCTTGAGCATCTCATGGATTTCTGAACGAATTCTATGACTCGAGGCCAGTAGCCTTGTAGGCTGTCGCTTCAATTGACATAGAATCGCCGAGCGTTTCTAATTCTTCGTCTACTTGTGCCATGATGACTGGAATTTTTGCGCAAATATTGGAGCAAAGAAGATACCTGTTCGACGATCAGCTGCCCAACGCCAGTATGGCCCTCAAACTGGCCGTACTGGTACTTTTTCTCTTGACCGGATTGAACTCTGGACTAAACCTGGCTTATCAGAGTTTCTTTGGCATATCTGCTGCAGGTAAAAGTGTGGTAATCAGTAAATGGGTGGCTGCTTGTCAACGTGCGTTCTCTTACTATCGAAGTACCATACTATCTCATCGACTTTGAGATGGCGTAGGTACAGATACACAAATACTTATTTAGAGTAATGTCATTGAATCACGAATAAGTTGAATGTTTTTCCCTTACAAGCATGATTTGATGTCGAAAAACTAAGAAGGAGCAGAATCGGAGATGGACTAGACACGTATGCAGTGACACCTTCTTACAGTCAATGAGATAGCCCAGCTGAGAGGAGGTACCTCAAATCGGCAGACGGCTGGATTTTGGGGGCGTTCTGCACACAATCTTGTGACCTGCATGAGATAATGTGGAAATTTTCTACTGAATAATATGGCCTTCGCGATGTATTGCAAATAACATTGACCCTTCGCAATGATCATGAGATGCCCCAGCCAACGCCGCTGGAAGTGGGATATCCTATCATCTAGTCTTACTCTGGCCTGTTATATGTACAGTTCTGGTAATTTCAAGCTCCCTCCAAGTGGTCCGCCTTCTCGCCTTTCTCAGAGTTGAACTCCTGCGGCATGGCAATTGGTCTTGTCTTGGCATACTTGACTGTGGCCATCATGGACGGCGACTCGCGGAACAACAAGTCAATCTCTTCTAGATTACGCCCTGTCGTCTCAGGGAAGAAGAAGTAGACCGTCACCGGCATCGCAGCTGCGATCACGGCGTAGACAATGTAGTAGCGCCATCCAATGGTGTTTAGAGCTACGGGCGTGACCATGATGACGAGAAAGTTGAAAAGCCAATGGTTCGCCGTCGAGATGGAGCTCATTGCCATGCGAAGACGCAGTGGTGCGACCTCTGTGCAGTAGAGGTAGTTTGCGCCCATGAGACCAATTGGGATCCACGTGTTGTAGAGGAATATGAAGAAGGCGGCTGCGATTTGAGCAGGGTAGTTGCTGGTGCCGAATGATGTTGCGACAGCGAGTGCAATCATGCAAAGAGACATTCCGGTGCCGCTGACGATGAATGCTGCGCGGCGTCCGAACCGGTCGATCGTGAAGAAGGCGATGAAGGAGGCCAGAAATTTCCAGGTCAGAGTTCCGCCGCTGAGAATGCGAGAATATTGGCTAGAGAGACCGAGACCTTGTTGGAAAAGAATGGGCGCGTACACGCTAACAAGATTGGAACCACTGTTGCACTCAGAGTCAGTCAAACCGTAGGTGTGAAAAACAAGTCGAGTAAGGGCAACTTACGCCATCTGTTGGAAGAATTGAAGCGACATGCAGAGGCAGAAGCGATACAAAAGCTTATCTTCGCCCATCTTCAGGACATCCTTTAAGGAGACCTGTGTGCCCTTGGTTTCTTCGAGGGAATACTCGATTCCACACAGCTCAGCCTGAACCTCCATCGAATCCGCCGGGAGCGACTTCAGCACGGAAATCACGGCACGAGCTTGCTCTGACTTCCCCTTCATGACAAGCCATCGAGGTGATTCCGGGAAGAAGTAAATCGAGGCCATCAGGACGATGGAGAAGAACACGGCGATTGCCAGAGGCGGACGCCACGTGATCGGACCAGAGTGGAATTGGAAGAAGCCGAGATCGATCCAGGATTCGAGCATATAGCCTACACACATGAACACGCCAGAAATGACCACTTGTCGGCCGCGATTAGCAGCAGCGGAAGTCTCAGACTGCCAGACCGGGACGATGGAGCTAAGCTGTCCGATGCCAAGGCCGGTGAGAACACGGCCAACGACGAATTGAGGGAGACCGAAGGCAGATGCCATGAGAATTTCGCCGATGAGTGTCATGATGGCAGATACGAAGATAATGTTGCGGCGACCATAGACATCGCCGGTCCATGAACAGGATAGTGAGCCGATGGTTGCGCCGATTGTGAACGTGGCGACGATGAATCCTTGGAGCGTAGAGTTGGCCGATTTCTCGGCCCCAAATGTATTGACGGTGTCGATCTCGGGGAAGGTTTTGACCCAATCTTCCTCCGTTAACAGGCCGCCGACAACGCCAATGTTATAACCATAGAGAATGAAACTGGGCGCGATGATGAGGGCGATTCTCAGATTGTTGAGGGCGTTGCCCGTCAAGCCAAAGTACTTTTTAGAACCCATTACTTTTTGGAGTGCTTCAGCGAGCAACACGCACACAAATGCAGATGCAGTCGAAGAAAAGGAACAAGGGAACCGAGAAGAAGAAGAGACACAAGATGTGTGATGTCCTCTTTTCCGCCGCCATAATTTAAGGGAGTAGGGAGAAATGAGTGTCCTTTTAGTCTCAGCTCAGATCTATGGCCCCACGAAGCGCATAGATAACTCCATGATGGAGCCGCGTGTGCGAGAGTGCGGAGGTATCCAATGCCTTCCGTGGTCCCCCATGGAGAGGAGAGAAGAGTGCGGAGACGTGGGGCCAGGCCGACGGTTCTTTGGAGTGAGAAGGAGGATGCACCCTGGATAGCGTCCACTCTAGCCGTTTACATCGACCCCTAGTCCATTCCCCCGGAGATATCTGAGGAGTCGAGGGCTTCCTGATCGAGACATCTGAACCACTTGGAAAGATGGTGTTCATCAGTATGTTCGTGGGGTATAAAGTGGGTTACCGGAGTCTTCGGAGTTCCCGCCGTGCAGGACCTGGGGTTTCATCGCGGAGTTGTGAAGACAATGTGTGGATTGAGGCTTGCGAGATATGTTAATCACCTCAAGTCTCATTGGTAATGCCAATACGTTGGATAAAACGTTTCTGCCAAGCTTTTGTCATCTCCGCAAAACCCCAGAAACATGCACCATGATCATCCCATTCAGACGAAGTCTGGTGCTCAGTTGACGTGGGAATTGGCAGGTCCTGAATCGTTCGGCAGCCTGAGTCTCAGCTTGTGAGACCTTGGTGATATCTCTTGGCATGCACTCATCATCAGACATGTCAACACGAAGATAACACGCCCCAGAGACACCTTCCAATTTCCAATGATGCACGGAGATATCACAAAAGATTGAGTTGTCGACGTCGTAGGCAAGGCGAGCGAAAGGGCCGAAAGCTCAAGAGCCTCTTGCATCATGCACATTGCAAGCACACAAAGAAACGGAATTTCGGCAGAGTATTGCCACTCTTTTCATACGCCCTTCGTGGGGAATGCTAGTTTCGTCGTACAAAAGTTGTATCGATCAGCAAGCCTGACGGTATTTGGACTCGGGATGCACACCGAAATCGTACTCTGCCTGCTTAGATGTAATTCTTTTGGGGGCCATCACCTTGCTTGCTCCCGCTGTCCGCCTCCGAGAAACACCGCATTTATCGGCCCATTTGAGTGGGGGGCGCGCGAAAGCGAAGGCGCGAGTCAACGCCGTCTGCGGTGTTTCGCTAGGCCGCCGAGCGGGACTTATCCGGAGTGGATATATGAGCTTGTCCGTGGTGTATCGTTCCTCCGCCTGTCGGTGGTGCGTGCTCGATATTACACTCGACATGTTTCATTGATACAGCGGCATTCAGCGATTTTCTTGGAAGAACATCTTCGTGTTGTTTTTCATAAGAGTGCCGATAACTTTGTAGTTGCTAAATGAGGCTCAAGTTAAACACCAAGAATCTGGTCCTCTAAGGCCTTGGTGGGACATCCAAGCAACTGTGCTTGGCTGCCGATGAGTCTTGGCTTCTGCCAAGAGCGCCTCAGTATTCGTTGAGCCTCAGCCGTTGCGGCAGAATGCAACCCCCGACTAACGTAACGGTCATTAGATGCGCCGGCAGACAGGCATTGCGTAAGTGCTTAGACCCTTGGTGCTTGACACCTGCATGAACCTAGCGAGTCTAGGCTCGAATTCAGTCTTGGACCACCCGTTATTAGAACTACTTCGGCCTCGGGGAATGGGCGGTGTGTCTGCGAGTTGCGACGGGTCTTGAAAATTAAGAGATCAACGACGCGCCTAAGCCGTGGGATGCTGTTTTGATGCTTTCATTGAGTAGCTTCCTGTGCTCCCAATACTAAATTCATCACTTGGGTTCACAAATGAGTTAGAATGTAATCGCTTGCCCGAAAGCGTTAAGGAATCTCCCTTCCCTCTTTGCCGGAAGCTAGATATAGCAGTACTCAGAGTGCATTAGCGTGGTGGTGTGATGACTTCACTGGCTGGACACTTCCAACTCATTTTATCCACAATTTCTCAGGTGGCACATAACATCCATGCCATAGTCTACATGCATGCATCGGCGTGGAGGTCACGGAAGCTACTTTCGTTCGCCGGCTGCTCTTTGGTGTGCGCAAGTACGTTGTCCGCCTCGGGCAGGTGAAGGCCGCGACGGAGAAACAATGCTCACCTCGCACGCGGCTGCTATTGTTCTACTTAGATGATTCCACTAGAGTCTGAACACCAATCGTGTAATTACTCGACGGGCTTTGTCCGAGATCGAGACGGAAAGCAGATACTTATACAGCCGTGCGTGCGCATATTTGCTCCGTTGTCTCCTATTGCAAGTTGGAACGCAGCATTGAGGCATTTCGGCCGCATTTACCTTGAACCACATACCTTGAGCCGTGCTGTCATGGTAGCAACATCCAGTAAGATTACATTAACTGACAGCAGGGCATGGGAACAGCAACTGGTCAGATGAGCGTAGGAGGAGAGACAGATATCTGGCTGCCCCGTGGTACCCGAATCTAGGATCCTCTACAGACTATCGAGAAAGTGGACTTCGAAAAGAAATTTATCGCTTGAGTCAAGTAAAGCAAGTTACAGCCATGATTGCGAGTCTACAAAGGGTGGATGATGCCAAAAGGGGGCACGAACACCGACCATCTTATCCATAAACATGGTGAGATATCACATAAAATCGACATTGAAAACTCTCTGGGGCTGATCTACATTTTCTGCATTAAGATTCAAATTCAAGGCGAGCAAGGATTCAAGCAGGTCACTCAGAGTAAAGCGGGATTGTAGAGTAAGCAAAACCTGGATTGTCAGTCATTCAGAGGCCAAAGACGCTATCTAATGACCATCCCTATCTATAAAGAGACTCTGCTTTGGCCATTAAACATTCGTTTTCTTACCCTTTTCCCAATGACGACGGACAGTTTGACCCGCTTACTGCCCCCTTCTGCCTAAACTTTGGACATGTTTACTAAGGTCGAAACGCTAATGCGACTTGCATACTGTCTGTTTTTGGAAACAATTATACAAACAAGTGCGGACTACATTGTTCAGAAGATTGCAAAATCCCTAAAGAATTACCATAGCAGCCGCATTATGTAGTGAGAAGAACATGGATAAGAAGGTTTATAGCCTATGCCGCTTCTCTTTTTCTACACGAGGTAGTCCAGAATAGCTCAGTGAAGACTGCCTAGCAAAGAATCACACTCCAGACATGTGAATTCCCCATCACAGTAATATTCAACTTATCGAAAACATTAGAATAGGTAGTTTAGATAAACAAACAATTGGGCTAAGAAGTGAAAACGGCCACACAAAGATCACCCAATATCCATTCATGTTCGTTCCCCTCTCCACCACGACATGCATGCTTGATTACGAACCCCCTTATCTCACCACACGACTGAGCCCAAGCACTAACCTAGTGCAAAATAAGTCTTGGAACACCCATACTTGATTGTTACATATAGCCATTCAAATCACCACGGTTTCGACCTAGGTTTGGAACAAAGCGGTATTGAGACAGGCAATGACCGAGTCTCCGTTGGTAGCCGTCGATGATAAGCAGGTCAGGGCTGATCCAGCAGCGAATGGACCAAGGGCAACTGTACACAACGGCAGGTCAACGATCAGCTCCGCTGCAGTATCACCTGCCAGGGCGAGACAAGGCTCAGGCAAAGTCGAGATACACTGTGTACTGAGAGCAGTTGTCAGGCAAGTCACGATGTCCTGTCCAACACTCAGAGCTCCAATGACGTCGGTAGCAAGACAGGTTGCAGCATTTCCAACACCGTAAGCACCAAGTGCTGCCGTACACGCCGGGATCGCTGCAATGAGAGCAATGCCATTGATTGAGGCGAGGCTCTGGCAAGGCGCGGGGACTGTGGCACAGACCGAGGGCGTAGGAGTTGCTGTGGCGGTCGGGCAATAGGCGGAGTTGGTGATGGTGACCACGCCGGATTGGAGGCCGAAAGCAATCTCGAGACACTGAATGATGCTCGTGCCCGTGGTGGATGATGTGATAGTTCCTGTTGCAAGACAGGTTGCGGCACTACCGGCGGCGAAGGGGCCTAAGGCAATGGTACATTGGGCCACGTCCGCGACAAGAGCGAGGCCGTTGGAGGACGCCAAATCCGTACACGCTGTCGGCAGGGTGGAGATACAACGCCCTTGAAGGGCGGTAAGAATGCAGGTTGCGATGTCCGAGCCGGTCGTGGTGAGACTCACGCTGGTTGCAAGACATGTCGCAACGTTGCCTGCTGCGTATGGGCCAAGGGCTACGGTGCAAGATGCCAGAACTGGCACTAGAGCGAGGCCATTAGTAGTGGAAAGTGAGGCGCAGCTTCCAGGCAGGGCAACGTTGCAGTACTCCGAGGTGCTTGTTGCAGTCACGACGCATGCGGAAATGGTGGAGCTCTGCGAGGTTGTGGTCGTTGGAGTTCCACTCAGCGTGCTGGAAGAAGACTCAGATGACGAGCTAGACGAGCTAGACGAGCTAGATGCAGACGAAGTTGAGCTTGTGGGGGACTCAGATGACGAGCTGGATGAAAGAGGAGTTGCGCTTGAAGAGGGCTCAGATGATGAGACAGACGAAGCTGGAGTGGTACTCGAAGAGTCAGAGCTTGTGCTCGAGGAAAACGAAGATGTGACAGGCTCAGTTGACGTGATAGACGAAGAAGAAGTGGAGGTGGTTGGGTCAACGGAGGTCGAGCTTGATGATTCAGAAGATGAAGAGGATGTGGCAGAAGATTCCTGGGAGGTGGAGGCAATGCTCGAGGAAGTTTCAGAAGAGCTGCTCGAGTCGGCAGAAGATGTAGTCTCGATGGCAGAGGAAGAGCTAGCAGGGGGCGACGTCTGGCTGGAGCTCGTGGCTGGGTCAGATGAGGTAACTGATGATAGCGACGCAGTGGCGCTTTCAGAAGTCGTAGGGTCAGCCGGAGTGAAGATGATCACAGTTCCAATTGTAGCAGTGCCAGTAGGAGCAATTGACAGCGTGGAGGCGACAGTGCCAGTCCAAGGACCGCTGATAGTCGTGTAAGGGCCCGTGAAGGTAGTCTCAGCGGTGGTAGGGACGAGTACGATTTCAGTTCCGGTGGCATCTGTTCCAGATGGAGCAAGAGTCACCGTGGTAGGAACAGTGCCGGTCCAGGGCCCGGTCAAAGTTGTGTAAGGCCCAGTGAAAGAGCTGGCCACAGAAGTAGGCGTCAAAACGATCTGGGTTCCGACCTGGTCGGTTCCTTGAGGCGCAAGGATGGCAGTGGTAGGAACTGTTCCGGTCCAGGGACCAAAGATGGTTGTGTAAGGACCAGTGAAGGGAGTGATTGTCGGGGAGGAGGTAGGCGTCAACACAATCTCAGTTCCGACTTGATCGGTCCCTTGAGGGGGGAGGAAGGCAGTGGTAGGGGCTGTTCCAGTCCAAGCTCCAGTAACGGTGGTGTAAGGTCCAGTGAAGGAGCTCAAGCCTGCAGATGTCGGCAAGAAGACAATAGCAGTGCCGGTTGGGTCACTTCCCTCAGGCGCTAGAGACAGGGTTGTTGGCTGGAGTCCAGTCCAGGTGCCGGTGATCGTCGTGTAAGGTCCGGTGAAGATAGCGGGTGCGGCAGTAGGGCTTAGAACAATCTGAGTGCCTGTCTTATCGGTACCTTTGGGTGGAAGAGTGACAGTCGTCGCGATGCTTCCCGTCCAGGGCTCGGTGAGGGTGGTGTAGGGCCCGGTGAAGACGTCCTGGGCCCCAACATGTCCAGATGATTCGGGAGCCAGAACAATGACGGTACCTGTCGGGTCACCCCCGGCTGGGGCTAATGTCAGAATTTTTGTGCCCGGACCAGACCACTGGCCTGCAGTGATAGTCGTGTAAGGGCCGGAGAAGGCAGCATTGTCCGTGATCGCAGGAGTACAGATGATCTTGGTTCCGACCTCATCCCCGCCCTTGGGAGGGATGATAATTGTGGTAGGCTCAGAATCAGGGCCGCCATGAGCAGTAAGTGTAGCGCAGGGACCATCATATGTCGAGACCGAGTTTCTAAGACAAATTGTATGAGAGAACGATCCAAATAAGTGATCATAGCAGAAGATCATAGTAGAGCTTACACAGTAGAGGTATGAGTGATGGTACTGGTGACCACAAAGTCCGACACGAGGAAAGTCGGAGCGTTGGTGATGGACAAGACAGTACCGGCAACACTCAACGTCGTGTTGGAACAGATATCAGCACTGAGATGAACAGGGATCTGCTCGACCATCACGTAGGCCTGGACAGTCACAGGGTCTCCGGTGGGAGCAAGGCAGCTAGAGGTGGCTGACGCAAGCTTGGGAGCCAGGACCGAAGTCAAGGCAGTGGCAAGCGCTGCTTTTCTTGAGGCGCGCATGTTGGGACGGGGGTGAAGGAGACGTTTGCTGGGACTGAAGGTTTAAGTGAATGACAGGATATAAAGGAGTAGAAGAGAGTGATGGCATTATTCTCCTTTCTTCTCGAGATCTCATGTAGTTTATATGCGAATATGAAGACACTTTTTCTTGCTCTTGTGCAGCCAGTACTGAACAGAACTTACTCAGTTTGTCTTATCTGTTACATTCCGTCTAGTCGAC
Organism: Colletotrichum godetiae; assembly: GCF_030913485.1. Taxonomy (NCBI): domain Eukaryota; kingdom Fungi; phylum Ascomycota; class Sordariomycetes; order Glomerellales; family Glomerellaceae; genus Colletotrichum; species Colletotrichum godetiae. Next base: position 64,385 of record NW_026851263.1, read on the forward strand.
TCTTGAAATTCAACAAGGTTGAACTGGAACGCATGCGGAGAATTGTAGTCAGCTTCTATCGCAGCCAAGTAAGCTATTCACAGCTCCTCGACTAGAGCATAGGAATTCACAGAGTTTTACAGATCATACGAGTACCATGGAAACTCCGCCCTTGCAAACCAGAGACCTAGAACGTGCATGCTCGAGATCTAGACGCGCATCCAAATGATGAAAACAGTATAATCTGGACTATTATAGCCTGACATCTTATCCTCAGCCCTTGGTGTCACATCTCACACTTCCCTCTTGAGAAGATGTTTTCCAATGTCCAACAACAGCGCCGTAGACTTTCCAGTACCGGCCGTAGTTGCCGAGGGTCGAGCATGCTGTGGGTCAAGATCGCAGCTGAAATTGAGAGACACAAGGATTGCTCCGTTATCCCTGGCATCATCCTGGCTGAGCATCACTCCACCACCCAAAACACCAATCAGTCGACATCCAGCTACCAAGAGAAGGTTCCAAGACGAAGATCCTCATTTCTGTTTGAAAACGGTCTAGAACACCACATGCGGCGCTTGGGCTCCAAAATAATACCTCACATCTGGCGCGATGTCACAACATTCACTTCATGCCATCTGTATCGAGGTCTCTATATGGACGAGAGAATTTTCAGTTGAATCTCTTAGGCCATTCCCCGCTCGAAAAGTCCAGGATTGCTGTCGCTTGTAAATGTTGACCTTTCCCAGTCCGTCAAATCTTACGCAGTCCAGTCGGAATGGAGTCAAAGTGTAAAGAGACATCACAAGATTCCGTCGGCTGGATCTCGTCGGCTGCAGAATCATCGAAAGCCGGATACAGACAATTTTCGATTGCTAAGGAAGTTGTCCGCGTTGGGCTGGTGATAAGGGAAAACAACAATGATCATGTATGGCAGCCTATATAGACTGTTGTATCCAAACACGTTCTGGGGCCATTCAGATTCATCAGTCCCAATTCTCAGCAACCTACATTGGCTCCTCGTTCCCTCGTCAAAACCTCATATTCTCTATTTCACTACCTGCCTCACATAACCATGCATCCGCAACTCTTGTCCTTGTTCGCTGGGCTTACCCTTGCGGCCCCTCATCTTGGTCCTAGGGACGATGGCTGTGGCGGGATCGTCAGCTCTGCCGTGCCTATCACTGTCACTGTTGTCTCTCCAGTGCAAACAGTTACTGTCAGTACCAACAACGAGAATGCGAGCTCAGATACCTATCATACGGCAATCCCTACCGGTTCTCCCGGCTCTCCCCCGGTGTCTTCCAGTGGAATATCCGAGACGCCTCATGGGGCCTCGCCGTGGAGCAACAACACCGCCTTGCCCAAAGCAACCTTCACCGTTATTCTTGGGCTTCCTAGCCCAAGTCCGATTCTCCCTACCGCCTCTGCTGCCCCATTAGTTCAACAGTCAGGGGTCGGAGAGCAAGCTGCATCATCATCGCAATCTACTTCAACGAAGTCTGGCAGTATCATTGCCAATACTGCTAGCTCTCCTCAGAATTCCGGTGGCCTCATTCAGAGTTCATCAAGCTTGGCAGCAGCAGCACCCACTGAGACCGGCGGTGTAGCACCAACCACCATCACGACCGTGATCCCAATCACTCAGGCTTCTCAGAGCGGAAGCAGCGCCCCCCTTGAGACGGCAAATTCTTTGTCGGCCGTAACCGGGAACGCCTCAGCCAACGCCTCAGCAAACGCCCCTTCGCAGACCAGTCAGAGTGTGCAGTCCCAGACGCCTGTTCAGGTCTCGGCTTCGACTGGGTCTCAAGCAGCCTCCTCTTTCTCAGTCACCAAGATGTTTCTAGTCTTCATTCTATTGGCCGTAGAGGGATTCTTCATCTGCTAATCGAGTTGAATGCCACTCGAAATGGGGTAGGCGAAACACCAAAGGTAGTAGAAGAGAAGAGCCGATATGTCGCGACGGGTTTGTACCGGTGTTGTGATGGGTAATGGGGGCTAAATAATGCGTGGATGCGTCAGTTTGCTGGTCAGTGGCCTGTCGTTGGTCCGAGTCAGAAAGCCGTTGAATCTTGTGTGAGACATTCGTCTCATTTTGTGGCAGTTTTTCTTCATTTTGTGGGGTAATTAGCCTTGGAATCGTAATCATTAGCTCTACCATTTTAATCTATCTGTGCAGATATTTCCGGTATTCCGGCATCCTGAACCTTGTCGAGCTGACTTTGCCATTTTGATACTAAGACATGGAAGCTAGACTAGCCTATGTGAGCCAAGGGAGTCGTCTGTCCCCACACTGATTCTTGGTATTCTGCTTGCGACGAAAGGATGGAGCAGAGCTGGAAGTACGAAAAAGAATGTTCAAGTCCAGGGGATCCCGCAGCTGCTTCTTGGAAGGTGCGTGAGCTTGTGGTTTAGCCTAGGTGGTTACGATAAGGGCGGTTCGAAACTTCAGACACTACCGGGGCGCCTCTGCCATGGTTATGGAAGACGCTTCCTTTAAGCGTGAAGGTGATTTTTAGCGTGTCAGAATATCCCGAAGGACAAGACAGGAGCGGATTCCGAGAGTCAGGTACGCCAACGAAGAATCATTTCCGTCTACCTACTAGTCTTCAACATCGCTTGAACATAATCTAAACTTCAAAAATCAAGACGCCTGGAACCCGCGTGGTTGTCACTACTCATCACGAAAAATCTAGCGCTTTAGAGGCAAGGGCATCCATCCGAAATAGATGAAACCTGGCAACAGTGATGGCACTCCTCGTGATGTCTATGGGTCTCATGCAAGCTTATATGGGACGGATTTTGTCCTTCGTCGCCAACCCAGCAACTGTCACTGGATGTCAACATCCACCAATCCCCGATAGTCTAGTGGTGAGGATATCTGCTTGTCATTGAAATTCAAGGATTCGCAGGGGACCGGGGTTCAATTCCCCGTCGAGGAGTTCTTTTTGCTTTTGGGGCGATCTAAACTCTCTAGTCTGTCTGGCACGTTAGGTGGTATTCCAGACATAAAAAGGTGTTGAAGTGTTGCATGACAGCGTCTAGGAAGAAAGTCCCAAGACTTTAATTGAATCTCCGACGGAGAAATTCCTTCAACCATCATTTGTGTTTCTAGCCGACTAGCGTTGTTGGCAGCACTTCGATATATATTTACAGACAAGTCGTGGAGAGTGGAGGCAATTTGAGGAAGCGGGAGCGCTGCGCGACTCATTTATTAGAATCTTGAATTGAGATGACTTGAAGAAAGAAAACCCGGAAAGACTTAGAAGACTTGTGCTCCTAACTTCCATTGATTCTTTGGTTCATGGTGACCTGGGAGCCATATATGATAATATATCGGATGACACCTTCCTTGAGCTCAGGTAATAGCAATACCTTGTGTATCCATCAAGACCTCGCGACTTTCCTAGTAGAGCTTTTCAATATCGGTTCTTTGATATTGAGACCTCCGGAAGTGTTGTTGTGCAGACTCATCAAAGTAATATCATGAGACTATTCTGAGTTGCCACGCACAATTATCGCAATAGCCACGCCCCAGATGTTCGTATTCGCTATGACGAACACCTCCCAACGCGGTCTTCTACCTAATCCCAACCACAGCCTAAAACCGACCGAGTCATCAATTACAAATTTATCCTTCCATAACTGAAAAGCACTTGACACAAATCTCGAAAACTCAAATCTCATCGCGAGAGTACTGGGGAAGACCATGATGAGAAGTAAGCTGTCCGTCCTAGTGCAATGCAAACCATCAAGTTTGATTGGTCCTCATATCGGATTAATCAGTTACTAAGCTTCAACCTTCCAACTAGGCCAAAACCGTTCATCGGACATTGAAACAGGTCATCGAGATTGTAACATGCATGAAGATTGCGACTCTGAATTTCTTGTCTGTTGTCTTCCCTCTCCCTGATTATCGTGGCGTGTGTCATTATTCAGCCCCCGCAGGAACTCAACTTTTCAAGCCATCACGTCACATCCACGACTTGTTATGGCTTCGACTACACAGAATTCAACACTTCCCTCCTTATCGTTAGCTTCCAAGTTTCAGCGACTAAACGGTTCCCGAGCTATTGCAAGAGTATTGCGATGGGACACGACATGGACACTCGCCCAATGTCCTTTCTGCGAACAACCCCATCGGCATACCATCAGCTTCTTCCCAAGCGGCGAGGAGAGTGTACGTCAGCCGAGGTCAAACAGTCCATACACTTTCCGAGGATTGGAGCCAGAGACAATGTGGTTATTCATCGCACCATGCATTACTGCCGGCTACACATACAGGCTTGTCTTTCCTTTTGAAAAGCATGATGCTGTGAGAAAGCTGTCGTGGCAGATCGGGACCTCTCTATCTGACAAGACTGACAACTCCCATTTTGAATGTTTCGAAACGGTTAGTTTCCAGGACCCCGGAGTGAATCCTTTGCCGGAGCCTACCCGGTCAAGTCAGAGCAACAGCTTGATGGACCACTTTGAGAGCATCAGCATCAAAGACCATGCTGTTCCTTTTGGAAACCAGAGACGGGACAATGTCATCAGCTCTGCCCAGGCAAGGGACTTGCCAAAGTTTAGGACAGAGGCAAACGAAAAAGGGGATCGTTGGGGTTGCGTTCACGACTACCCGACTTGCCCTCACTTCAACCACGACCTACGCATTGAAGGAACTCTAGGCTCTCCAAGACTATCCATAGAGGTGGCCCACGGCAACCGCACAAATGTGCAGGAACTCCTTCGACTAGGCGTAGACATTAATGCAGGGGACAATCGAGGCCGCACACCCCTGATGGAGGCTGCCCTCTGGACTCGTGTCGAATTGGTCGGGATACTCCTCGCCGCCGGGGCAAGTGCGACACAGAAAGACCGAGACGGGAGAGTTGCTGCCGACTTTGCCGAGGAGAATGATAGAAACGACGAAGAGAGGGAGTATCGCCACGTCGATTACGCAGAGAAACCGTTCAAGTCAAAGAGCCGTCGGAGACACATTAGAGCTCTTCTTGGAGTTGCGCCTCCTATTCATTCTCAACTCGCCAAGACGAATCTCGCCAATTTGTCCCAACCCCGGTTCGTCAAGTCTTCAGACGCGAAAACTGCTGTGTTGATTAATTTAAAACGAGGCATCCCGATCGCGCGTCAGGATCAGACGGTAGGTGTCCTTATTCGAGGCGGATCCTTTGAGACAGTCGTCGCCGTTGGCGGTTGGGCTGGCATCGGCACCCAGTCTCCGTTGATTGGGAGCGAATTCAGCAAGCTAGACTCTAACTACTGGGCGTATAAGACGCTAAGCTTTGCAAAGAGAATTGGGTTCGTTTTCGAGCCTCACGAGCTGGATCCGAGTTCTGCACAGGGGTTGCATCACGCCAGTCACGTCGAAGCTCAGTTGCTTTGCTTCGTTGCGGACAAGCATCAATTATTTGTTGAGGACGTTGATGATCGCGACAGACAAATCAAACTCGAAATTCTGTTCCACTACCAACACATGGAGACGCTCACAAAGGCCGAGATTGTGATCAGTCAGAAGCCATTTTCTAGTTGCCTCCTGTTTATGGAATACGTCGCGAAGCGAATGTGGTTGGATTTCGTTGTGGTGGTGGCCAAAGAGATAATCCTGACATGAGGTGGCAAAATTCGAGTACATTGAATCATCAGTATTGGTTGTACTTACCATATACCAGTCATAGAACCACCATAAGGGAACAGTCTAGTATACACCAAATTACCCGATTAGGTTGAGAATGCCAAAGGCTAGGAATTCGCTGGTATAGTCTTGGTTTCGCTTTCAACCCCTCGGAGTTGTGAACAATAATCCAAGGTAGACGAGCGACTTTACTGTTAAGTAATGTCATCAAGAAAACGGCGACTGGGTCAAGACCTACCTAAACCACTACAATATGAGCACTTTTGTCGGGAGATCCGAGGATTGATATCCAGTTATTAGATCCTTGTTGTTCATCGCAACTCGGGAAGTGGGTAGAGTGTGATCAGAGATGTTCTCGATATTAGTTCCGGCCCGTCTTCTCGCTTCAACCCCACCTCCCACACTCCGCGAAGCTTGGCTGGGCTGAAGATCGGCACGTCAAGCTACAAGCATCGCTGCCCCCAAGGGCCAACGACTCTTCTCGAATCCTGAACCTGGGGAAAGCCAAAGCCGTGAAGGACGTGTTTAGACTTGTGGGAACCGATGAGTACTCAAAAAAGTCAAAATCGAGTTAAAGGGGACGGCAAGTTCCTTGCGCTAGAGCCAAGGGATGGCGAAGCCGCGCAGGCGATTCATGAACTTTAGCCACACTAAGAGTTCATCCCACTAATAAGGCCCTCTTGGTGGGGCTTTTGCGAGCGAAATAGGCCAATTGTGCAGTTGTTTAACCTTGGAGACCCAGAGATGTTCCCCACGACGCTCGCTTGTCGAAAAGATCCTTAATGTTGGGTTTTCCGAGGAGGGTGGCATGACGATTTGCAAATGAGGCTCAGAGGTGGACAACGTCACCCGGCTCGGAGGACGCGTCGTTGTCACCGGTTAGAATGGCGATCACCGTCTTGGTGAAAAGTCCGCTCGAAAAAGGAGTTCAAGAAGTGGTAGGCTTTCTGTTATATAAACAGCCCCACGATGTTGACCTTGAAACGGGAAGACTCCTAAGGAGCATCGCAAACCAACAACATTCGATCGCTACTCACCTTCGCTTCAAATCTCGAAATCAAGATGAGGTTCACAAACACCTGCCTGCTGATGGCAGCTTCGGCCGCGGCCCAGACAACCGCCCCGGCCCCGACAGCGACCTCTGGCTCCGGATCCCTCCCGTCAGTGACTCTCGACTACTGCACTGTTGTCGCTACCGCCGGCAACGAGTCCGTCGGCTACTACAAGTACCAGAACATCCGCTACGCCGCCGTCCCCACTGGCGATCTCCGATGGGCCGCCCCCCAAGCACCCCCCGTCGAGACGGAAGTCAACACCGGCGACTTGGCCTCGGCCGATGTCGCCTGCAGCTCCGCCGAGGACTGCTTGTACGTCGACGTCTGGGCGCCCGCTGATGCCGCGGGCAAGAACCTGCCCGTCATGGTGTGGACCTACGGTGGTGGCTTCACCGGTGGCAGCAAGTCCGAGAACACCCCTGAGGGACTCTTCGACCTTTCCACCGACTTCGTCTACGTCGCGTACAACTACCGCCTCGGTATGACCGGCCTTGCCAACGGCCCTACCTTCTTGCACGAGGGTGGTACCTCCAACACTGCCATCTGGGACGTCACGGCCGCGTTCGAGTGGACCAAGAAATACATCAGCAACTTTGGCGGTAACTCCGACGATGTTACCGCCGTTGGCTTCTCTGCCGGTGGCTCCCAGACTCTCTTCCAGATGACCGTGAGTACTCGTCTTGAACTGACTACCAGACATATGAGCTAACTCCTGTGAATCGCTTCGCCGGCCGCGCCGAGCAGCTTTATAACCGTGCCTACGTCATGTCCCCCGGCTTCGTTCCCGGCGCCGGCCACCAGCACGCCGAGGCCTTCTGGCAAAACGTCTCCACCGAGGCCGGCTGCTCCGGCGGCAGCCTCGAGTGCATGCGCTCCATCGACTTCGACACTCTCAACACGGCCGCCACCACGGTCCAGGACGCCTACGACTACCAGTTCCAGCCCCGCGTTGACGGCGACATCATCGCCGACACCTACGAGGCCCAGTTCTACCAGCGCCGCTTCAACTTCTCTGGCCCCGTCGTCATCACCCACGAGCAGCACGAGGCCAACGGCCAGGCCTACGATGGCGTGAACACCACCGACGACGTTGCCGCTTACCTCCGCATCTTCTTCCCCGCCATCAATGATGCCATTGTTGACGAGATCATGTCGCTTTACCCCGAGGACGACTACACCTCCCCCGGTCTGCGCTTCTCCGACATGAAGCAGCACTTTGACTTGACTGCCCACAACCTGGCCCTGACCCACGCCATGAACAACCAGACCTGGAACGCCATGGTTGCTCTGGACCAGGCTACTCATGGCACTGACCAAAGCTACTACTGTAAGCTTATTTTCCCTCTCACACTGCATGTCATATGTCATCTAATACATTCAACAGGGTACAGCACGTACTCCCTCTCCGACTCCACCTCCAGCAACGGCAACACCACGTCCAACTCCACCGCTTCCAACTCGACTGCAACTTCAGCCGCCGCTTCGGCAACTACCTCCTCCAGCGCCGGTGGCCCTGGCGGTGCAGGTGGTGCCGGCGGACCCGGAGGCTCTACCTCTGTCAACGCCACCGTCGCCGTCATGATGCAGAAGTACCTCATGTCCTTCGTCTTGACCGGCAACCCCAACACCATGTGGTCCGAGGACAAGATCGAGTGGCCCCAGTACGGCAACAGCTCTGCCGCGGGCACTCAGCTTGTCTTCAACACCACCTTCTACCTTGAGGAGGACGACCTGGCGAATGGACAGGCCAAGTTCTGGAACAAAGCTCTTTGGTACTAAGCGAGATGATGCTATTGATACCCCCTAGATATAGGTCCTATTCTTGTCTGTATTGACTACTGTTATAAAAGTATATAAACACGATATTAAATTCATCCAAACATCCAAGTTGTTCAACTCCGTAAGACAGGTTAAGCCATCTATCATTACGAGATGTCTATCTACCGAAGCCGACTGTGGTATCATTACATGCTATCATAAGGTGAAGACTACATAGGAAAAAGTCGTCGCGATTACGCAGATCAGCTTCTCCGAGGCTCTGGTGACCACCCAGGCAGCTCCTGAGGAGCAAAGTGGTCCGACACCAAAGGAGGTTTCCACTCGTTAGGCGCTTCGTGAACTTGATCAAATACAGGCGGACTGACGTATCGAGCAGGCGGCGGCCCCGGCGTGTAGTATTGCACCTGTGTTTGGGCTGCCTCTTCTCGGGTACGGCGCTTTCGTCGACGGAGAAAGATGAACAGCCATGCCGCGAGGATCCCGAGTGCTAGACCACCTACGGAAGCCCCAACAGCCGCGCCGATGATGACTGTCTTGTCATTTGTTGCCTCTGGCTCCGTGGTAGGGTTGGTTTCGAGACCGCTTGTAGGACTTTGTGTTGAACCTTGAGTTACGCTACTTAATGCTACCGAGCTCGGGTTTGGAGTATCCGAAGGATCGGCAGAAGTGCTTTTAATAACGGTTGTGGCGACTAAAGTCGACTCGGATGTTGTTGACGATGATGATGGAGTTGGTGTGGCTGCTACGCCGATGGTTGTGATTGCTGTTGGTGATTCTGTGATGATGAGGTTGGCATGTTAGGACTTTGCTCAAAGAGTTGCGCAAAATTGAGAAACATACCGAGGGAAGAAAAAGAAAAAGCACAAATGACTTACGCTGGAAAAATAGGACATTCTTTTTGGCCGTGCAATTAACCGTGTCCATGACCGAGTTGATACAATAATACAACTCCTCCGCCGTCCCCTCACACTTTGCAACCCCGATGCCGCCCCCCACGTTATCCGTCTCCGGGTTGATGCAGAACAGAGGACAACTCGAGCTCCGCCAGGACCGGTCAGTACACGAGCCTCTCACGAGCTCTGTCGCTCCGTCCTTGGATAACTCTTTGCCCGTTGCCTCGCACATGGCGTTCGAGAGGCACGCGTAGCCCTGCCCGCAGCACGTCGACTCGGCCGTTAGGTCCTGGCATGGTGTATCGTTGGGAGCGATGCTGCCGTCTGGGTAGTAGCAGGCAGCTCGCACCTGTACCACGGAGAGAAGAAGGGTGATTAGGAGGGACAGAAAAGGATGGGATGCCATGGCGTTGATGCTCCTGTCAACCCAGAACTCCAGGTTCCAGACTGAACTTGACGGGTTGATGTTCCCAGAAGGCACTGCACAAGTGAGAGTATGTTCCAAGGGAGAGGCAAGCAAACCACCAGATTGTGACAAGCGGGTTGCAGCGAGGCACTAGCAAGTTATCAACTCTTTCATGGTTGCCACAACTCCCACCGCAACTCCGACTCTACGGGCTGCGCCGTCTACCTCAGATACCCACATCAAACCATAACAACCCGGTACGCCCAATCCTTTTTCAGCCTGTTGCAACAGGATCCGGTCAACTCTCAAACAGCCTCGATGCTCAGATGCATCGTGAGCTCTTTCGCACTGTCTCTCTGCAACCTCCCGACACAGTGTCTCATCGATTTGTTGACTCGTTCGTTGGTTCAGGTCCAAGGATTAAAAGTCTATAGTCTCAAATGCTGTGATAGGACGGCCAAGACAATTCCCATGTCGATACTATGCAGCTAGTAAAAAACTCAACCAATGGCACAAAGCAACAAGCGGGTTTTCCGTCCCGACGGAACGGTACGACCACTCATATGAATTTGCCCGGCGTTAAGCTGCATATTGAGCGAAATTAGAATGGGCGTTTTGAGCGCGCGTTACCACCTTGCAGCAGTTAGCCTTGGGGGTCTCTGTTGTGGCCGCCGTCCAACCTTTTATCGTGGGCCGTTGAGACTTCTGACGCCGTGAGGCCCGGGTACGGTACCTCTAGGGACCGGTTCGACTTGAGAGATCATCCCGCTTGCTTGGATTTGACTCACTTCTTTTCCCACCAAAGTCGGCGGCCCGGAATTGAAGGCTGGAGCAAGGGGTGCTGAATGGTGCAACGGCACTCGCCATGCCCAGACCGAGCTACCCATGATCCCTGGTCCAACAGACAAAACTCGACGCTGCGACGAGCCGATGTGGTCATATTGCCGAATCACCCAAAGACTTATCGCGCAGCCTCGATCGCGAATCCGTACTGTACAGGGCTGCACGGGATGCGTCTCCTTTGCGTCCCTCTCAGACCATCCCCTTCTCCGCGTCCAACGGTAGCGATCAACCGCCAAGATGTGAACGACAAGGATCACAACCAGTGCGCAAACCAACAGACCTCACATGCATATGCATTGAGAATGACTGTCAGGGGCGGCGCCGCCGCCGCCCGCACAACCCAAAGTCTTTAAGCGCCCGACTTTCCCGCCCCTCTTCTGCCTTCTCTTCCTCCAGCGGCACAGCCAAACGGGGAGCAACAAAATAAAGAAAGAGATAAACGAGCAAACAAGTCCGCAACCCCTGAGGCCCATTCCAAGTTTCCCATCAACCTACAGACGGGGGTTGATAAGGACAGAAATCCGGCCGGGCCGCAATCTAAAATACGTAAACGACCGTCGAATCCTGGGCCCGAAGCAAAGGAAACAGCAACAGTCTCGGTTTCTGTTCACTCTCGTTCTCTTCTCTTGCGTGTTCTCTATTTTCTCACTCTTCACGACGCGATATCCACGTTTGACACGTGTGTATCCAGACCGGAGAGTGACAGTCCTAGATACCCCCCTCCAAAAGTCACAGAGAGAAGATGCTCCTGGCAAGGCGAAAAATGCCAGGCATCGTCCTCCTAGGCCTCCCAGTCTCCCTTCTCCTCCTCCTTCTCTGGCACAACGACGGCGGCCTGCCTACATTCCCAACATCCTCATCTTCATCAGCCATCCCGCCAAAACCGATAGAATGGATGACGGAACAAGACAAAACATACTTCTGGCGGACCGTCAAGGTCCACCACCCGGCCCCGGAACCCCTCCGCCAAGTGCCCGCCGTCTCCTCCATCCGCTTCCCCCAAGTTCAAGCCCATTTCCCGCCCGAGACGAGCGCCCAACGCCGCGTCCGTGAAGAACGCCAACAGACCGTCAAAAAAGCATTTCAAAAAGCCTGGTCATCGTATCGGAAACACGCCTGGCTCTCAGACGAACTGACCCCCGTCTCAGGCGGTCGTCGGAATACCTTCGGAGGCTGGGCTGCGACCCTCGTAGACTCCCTCGACACCCTTTGGATCATGGACATGAAGTCCGACTTTGACGAAGCTGTCACCGCCGCTGAGACTATCGACTTCACGCACACCGACCTCGACGACATCAACGTGTTTGAAACAACCATCCGCTACCTCGGAGGCTTCCTCTCAGCCTTTGACCTCTCCGGCGACGTCCGCCTTCTCCGCAAGGCGGCCGAGGTCGGCGAGATGCTCTACAAAGCCTTTGACACGCCCAACCGCATGCCGATCACCCGCTGGAAAGTCGGCGATGCAGCCCGCGGTGACGCCCAGAACGTCGGGAACGGTGCCCTGGTAGCGGAGATCGGAAGTCTCTCGATGGAATTCACGCGCCTCTCAATACTAACAGGCGACCCAAAGTATTGGGACGCAACACAACGCATCATGGAAATCTTTGAACGGCAGCAGAACAAAACCAACATCCCTGGCCTCTGGCCGCTCGTCGTGAACCCAAAAGACGAGGTCTTCAACCAAGGCGACGACTTCACCCTCGGCGCCATGGCCGACTCCCTCTACGAATACCTTCCCAAGATGTCCGCCCTCGTAGGTGGACGCAGTGGGATGTACAAATCCATGTACGAAGCCGCCGTGAAACCCGCCATCGAACATAACCTGTTCCGGCCCATGACGCCCACCAACGAAGACATCCTCATCGCGGGGCAGGCACACTCGCGCGAGACGAACGGCCTGCACACGATCGAACAGGAGCCGCAGGGCCAGCACCTCGTCTGCTTCATGGGCGGGCTTCTTGCCTTGGGAGGCAAACTCTTCAACCACCCCGACGAAGTATCTGTAGCGAGAAAGCTCGTCGACGGTTGCGTGTACGCGTACAAGTCATTCCCGCACGGCATCATGCCAGAGACGTTTTACATGGTTCCCTGTCCCTCCAAAGCCGAATGCACCTGGGACGAAGCCCTCTACAAAAAACACGTCCTCGAGCGCGCAGAAAGGAAGGACGACGACGAGGTCCTCACAGCAGACGAAATCATCAAGAAGGACCGCCTCGTCCCAGGCTTCTCCGCCGTCCCGGACCGGCGCTACATCCTCCGCCCCGAGGCCATCGAGAGTGTCTTCATCATGTACCGCGCCACAGCCGATGCGAGCTTGCTAGACTCCGCATGGGACATGTTTTCGTCCATTGACAACGTCACGAGCACGGAGCTGGCGAACACGGCGGTGTGGGATGTCACCGCTGAGGGGCGGCCTCCGCAGTCGGATTCGATGGAGTCGTTTTGGATGGGGGAGACGTTGAAGTATTTCTATCTCATCTTTAGCGAGCCTGGGTTGGTGAGTTTGGATGAGTTTGTGTTCAATACTGAAGCGCACCCTTTTAGACGGTGGAAATGAGGGAGTTTATGCAGATGTCTGTGTGTATATATACCATGTATGAATAAATGGTCTGGATGCAAGTGTCACACGTTCCCTTGAGATATCCACGCTCTGATATCTTGCTCCAACTCTAAGAGCACATCACCCTAGACCGTCGACCTCAAAGCTCCTCCTTCTCACCCTGACTAATCTTCTCACCCGGGCTAACACAAACCCATTTCTTGCCATCCCAAACACCCTCCTCAGGATAAAGACAAATCCTTCTAACCTCCTCATCAACAACCACCCTCCCATCTTCTCCCACCTTGAACCCCCTGGCATCCAACTGCCCAGGCGCAACCCCATTCTCAACCCACGACCTCAACTTCTTCAACGCACTCCAGGGAAATGGCGCCCCGGTCATCGAAACACAGTGATTCACCCCCGGAACCTCAAAATACCGCCAGAACCCTTCAATCTCAACCCCGCGGCTCGCCTCAATCCCCTTTGCCTTCTCATACAACCCACGTCCGATCTTGATAGAGATAGCCTGGTCCGCCATGCCGTGCCACATCAACACCTTCCCTCCTCGCTCCCTAAACCTCCTCAGATCCGGCACAGGCGTCCCGATAACGGAATCAAACTCCTCCACGCCCCGCCGGAAAACATCCCGGAACGTCTCCCTCGACATCGTCTCCGGGTCAAACGTAGGATCCTTCTCGATAAACAGCCGAATCCACTCATCCGCCACGGAAAACGGCACGCCCTTACACCTTGTTCGATCCGCCTCATCCTCGCAGACGCTATTCATCATAGCAAGGAATCCCGCAAACTGCGTCCCAGGAACATAACTCGGAAACATCGCCGTACCCTCCTCGTCCAAAACTCCCCCCACAACCTCCTCAACAATCTCAACCGCCTTCCTCGAAACCCTCCCCTCGATTTTGCTCCCATCAGCCCCCTTACAAGCAAACTCCCTCCCCTCCGCCGACCTCACATCAAACCCACACTCCCCGACCCTTCCAATAATCCCATCCCTCTTCCCATCCCCCAAATCACAACTTTCAACACCAGCAGCCACAACAGCACCCAACTCACACCCAGAAGGCCAATAACCCCTCCACCGCATAACCAACTGCCCAAGATACAACGACGTCACCATGGCAGGAAACTCCACCGCAGGACACATACTCAACACCCCGTCAAAATCCCCGGGGTACTTCTGCGCAACAGCCAGTCCCTGCCTTCCCCCCGTCGAACACCCCTTGAAGTAACTATACTTCTCCTCCTCCTCATAATACTCCTTCAAAACGGCCTTGCCCACAACAGCGAGCTCATGCAAACTCCGGTATCCAAAGTTGACCAGCTGCGGCCAATCCAGATTTCCCGGGCTTCGTAGCGCCCAGACATCGGGCGGAGTGCTAGCCAGATGCCCGCCGTCCGTAACGGCGGCGACGTAGCCTTCCTGGATTGCGGCGCTCGGTGCGTCACCGTCGACTTCGCCGACTACGAATCCACCGCCGCCTAGGCCCATGAATCGCCTGTTCCAAGCGTTCTTCTCGAGGGGGAGCCAGACGTGCACGTTGACTACATCGTTGTGGCCTGGATGGGTGTATGATACCGTGACGTTACAGAATGGTGGGATACCGGTGGTCGAGGCGGATGTTGTGGAGAGAGATGCCTCGGAGAATCGGTTCGGGAAGCCGGTATAGTTGTGGACTTCATTGGCTGTTGTTTTGATGTGTTGGAGACCGAGGGTGGAGGGGAATGTGAATGTTGAGGGGTCGCATTTTGCGGATGTGGATGCTGATGCGGAAGTTGAGGGTGTGAGGGCGGCCAAGGCGAGGAGTGTTGTCCCGATGAGGCCCGGGGGCTTCGGGATCTGCGTGATGAACATTTTGACCGGGTGAAGCAGTTCCTCTTCGTCGGAAACAAGATGGAGAGATCCACGAACAGGAAAAATACCAGTCCCTGAAATTCTTATACAACAAATCCAAGAAGCCAAACACCGAGCGAGCCGGTAATAAATACTCATCCCCCATCCTCCGTCTCCATCCCTCGGCCCCGTTCGTCTCTTGCAACGTTGTGGATACTCCAAGCTAATGACTCCATTCTCCAGGTTACAAGTCTTCATCTTTTCCCCGCCCTCCCCCTCCCCCTCCCCCCGCGTTGTTACCGGGCTCAGACCACAAGGTAAGTTGCAACTAGCAAATAGGTACCGCTCCGCCCGACTCCCGCGCCCGATCTCGAAACAACCATCAGACGATTTCCTTCAAAGCCAAGGAGTTCATGACCTGGATTGGGACTCATCGGCGACCCGGAAACCTACTTAGATAATACTGTAGACACCTCATCCAGCAAGTCCCAGGGGCTTGGCCTCGCACTTCCTACGTACTTGATACTCCTCACGTACCTACCTCTATGGGGAAAAGAACACGAGAAAAAAGTACCACATTGAATACCTAACCGTCGTCCAATGATCAAACGCCAACGGACTTCCGGATCCATCCCAGACTCCGATCATAAAAGCCATAGAAGTGATTAGAAAACATCTCCAGCGGCGGGGAATGGGAAGGGTTCACCCGCGGCGACCCGGCATCCTCCGGCCCCGGTACCTCGGATCCACCCTCAACGGGCTCACCGCTGAAGAAACTTCGGCAGACAAGATCGGCATTCCTCCGAAAAGCGCCGGGGGGCTGATGAACCATAAGCAAGTCCACGGCGTTCATCCTCAGAGATCGCCCAGCACCATTGCCCCCCATCAAAGTTTGAAACCGGGCGCAGATTGGCAGATCCATCAAATCTTTCCCCCGCGTCTTCCAATCTCTTGATTGTCGTCACTGAACCTGCTTCATTGGCTGGAGGCTGGCAGACGAGCTGCAGCGCTGCTGACTATAGCCACATCATCGTGCATTAAGGGGCTGGCCATCTCTCGCCCTACCTCAGTGTCGTTCCCCTCATCGCAAGCAAATTCACAGAGCAAATCACTGAATCGCATACAGTCACCAAGAGAGAGAACAATTTCCAGATAAGATAATCATTGAGAGCATGTGCGTCGTTATTCCTTCCGGTTGTACGCCTACAGACACATGTATACCGCCCGATCCTTGGTGATGGCCTTGAAACCATCGCTTCCAACTTTGTGAGCATCGACCAGGCCTCCCGTAAAATCAGAGTTGCCGGTCGTTACCAAGCTCGGGTATCTTGTCCACATATCCGCCAACCTTGCCCTTCCATTCCTGGCCTGCCTCCATATACATGCGTGCAGGCCGACTGTTTGTCCGTCTCAACCGCAGAGAGAGCGACACATTACTATCCACCACTGAATCCATCATCCCGGAATGAGTGGGTATCTCATTGATCGTGAGCAAACGTTACGGGGAATCAAAACCGAGATAGGAAATTCTACTTGCGAAATCACTGCCACAGAAACCGTAACCGTCAATGGTAAACCAAACCTGATGACTAAATGAAAAGGAAATCATAAATGTTGAAGCAGGATATCAAAATAAGAAAAGAAAAGATAAATGAGAACGGAAAAGTGGAAAAGTCGACCGTAATCCAGATGAGCTGAGATGAGGGTGGTGACACCCAGACAGATAGGAGAGCAAAATCAACGCTATGTTTCAACGCCTGCCATAGAAAAAGTGCAGTTGCCCACCAAACTAGGTAAAAACGGGATATCATGGTAAGAAAGCGACTGTATGCCATGCAGAGATTGGAAGCCCTGCTGACATGTTTCCAGATAAGAAAAAAGGAAATTCGTCAGTCGTGTTACGTATATGTACCATCGCCTTATGGCACATGGCGGAAAGATTGTAGAGAGGCGTGATAAGGATTCAAAGAATCTTAGTACGCGGTGGCGGTAGTTCCCTCACTTGTAGCAACGGCCACCAACGCCTCCAGGCGTCTCAGGGGGTCAGGGTTGCCGGGCTGCTGCTGCTGGATTTGCTGCGGCTCAGGCTGTCGCCCAGGAAACCCAGTAAAGTGTCCCATATTGGGATGAACCATACGGTTGACATGGGGTCCGCGAGGATCGTGGCTAGGTGCTTCCGGTCGAGGTCCGTGGACGTTGCTACCAGAGGGACCATGATACCACCCATGGCGTTTGGTGTCTCGGTGTGCAAAGGACGGGGCCGACATCGTGTGCTGGTGGTTGCGAGTGAAAGCGCCCGAGTTGGCATACGACGGCGGGTCGACCTCGAATCTCACGGTGGGCGGGTTCAAGCGTACCTGCTCTGCTTGTGCCTGCACTGCCTGGTTCACTTCATTTGCCCACGCACCGGCGCTGTCGCGGGGAGGAGTGGTGTTGGAGGCAATCTCAAGTCTCGTCAGGCCACGGTGCAAGCTCATATCCCATTGAGCAACATTCCGTCGCTCATCAGCGACTGCCTCAGTACCAGGCAGCATGGGGCGGCGGTGGGCACCCTCGGCATCAACCATCATCGGCGAAGGAATCCGTCGAGGAGGCGACACCTGTCTGGACGGCAAGGGGTCAAAAGATTCGATGCCAGGCAACCGGAGTGTCTGCTGAGGGTTGGGAGCATTGGCAATGGGCGGTGCAGGGTTCGGTTGAATTTGACCGGGAGTGAGGACGTTGCTGAGGTGGCTGGTGTTGGTGTTGAAGGTCCTCGTGTCAGGATGCCAAGTCCGCCTGCGCCAGGCCTCGTCTGCATTAGACGAAGTCGAGTCCCTTCTCCCAGACCATCCAGACGTCGGCGTGGTCGGCGATGCCAGATGGCTACTGGGGGCTGGGGAGAAGGCTCCCATGTTGGAAGTGTTGACAGGTCCGTTACCATAGACGATTCTGTTGACCGGTGCGCCGTGCGGTGACTGGAAAGGATTGACGCCGGACGGCACGCTGAGTCTCCGACCCGGAGTTCGCGACCCAGAAGAGTACATGCTATGAGATCGGGAGTGCGTAGTGGTAGGAGAAGCAATTGCCGAACCCCACCGCGGGCTGCTCTGGCCTGTCGAGAACGTTGCTGACGTCGGCGTGCTGTAGTCAGTTGGCGAGACAGGGCGATAGCCGTAAGGACCGTCTCCAGCACTTCGGTATGATTCGAGTGACAGGCGGGAGCGAGGGTCGCTTGCCATGACGAGAGGCGGAGGGCGTCTTCGGATGTCATCACGAGGTCCGAAAGCAGAGCCGATGGAGCCGACACTGGCGATGCTGGATGTCGAAAGCGACTTGGAGTGACCCCTGACAGGTCCACCAGGCGTGCTGCCAGCCGTTGATGCGCGAGCCCTGCCACCCTGCTGACGCACACGCTCAGTGCGCATCTGCCTCTGGAATCTAGCACCAGTCGCGGCCAAGGAATCTATGGGGATGTCCTCGTTGACGTGCACCGTCTGTGCGTGTTGTCGCAGGTTATCGAGACGGGAGAAACGGCGCGAACAGTGACACTGGAAAGGTCTCTCGCCGGTGTGTTTCCTGCGACGGTTAGCAAACGCTCGTCTGCGGGCATGTCAGAGGACCTACCGAATGTGCCTAGCCAAATGTTCGCTTCGAGTAAAGCTCAAGTTGCAGGGCGGATAATCGGTGCAGTAGAATCGCTGTGATTTCTTCTTCTTGTTGGATCTGGTACCGTCGGCATTCACGCTGTCATCGTCAGATCCCTCTTCACCTTCGCCGTCGGACTCGTCCATGTCCACATCTTCCGAGTCCCTTGATCTCCTCGAGTGTTGTGAGTTCGCTCTTGTCGGTGTCTTGACCTTCTCGGCACTCTCGGGAACCTGCACGGCCTGGGGAAATGGCGAACTTGGTAGAGGCTTCTGGGAAGCCAGACCTGTGGTGCCGCTACCACTGCTAAAGGTCGCTTTCGTGGGCGTCTTCACATCCTCGGCCATAGGCTGTGGTGTGCGCGGGAGCGGTGCAGTGCTTGGCTTCGGTGTGGTTGGTGACGTCGTCATCATCTTGTCGTCCATCTTGATGTCGGCACCAGGCAAGGGCGAATTTACTGGTCTAAATGCAGCAGCCATCTTTAAGCTGTGCTATGAGTCGGAATAAGCGGGCGTCGCGAAAGACAGCCTGTTGAAACCCTCTCGCTGTCGAGGAGATAGTGCGGACGCAGGCTGGTGAGGCCGAGTCGAGCACAAAAGCACACAGGTGCGGGGGAGAGCGAGCTGCGGAAGGTGGTATTTGAGAATGATTGAGCCGGGGGGGGGAGCGGGCTGAAGAAGGGCGGGGGAAGGGCGGAATGAGAGGGGGTTAAGGGAAGAAGAAAGAAGAAAAAATGTCCTGAGTCTAAATCAAGTCATCCGAATACTTGTTGTCTGGGTTCGAACTCTTGGGTGTCTCTCCGTTCCGAGTATGCGTGGAGGAAGTGGTTGTGGTGGCGGCAGCAACGGGCTTTGAAAGGGCGACAAAGGTTGTCGTGAGCCGGATATGTGTGGTAGAGAGATGAGAATCGTAGAGCGCCGATGGAAGTGCGACCGACGTCGATGATCTATCCCCGGGCCTTGAGGAGTGGGGTGGTCTGCTGGAAACAAGGTGCAAGGCCGGTTTGGTAGCGGTAGCGCGGTTGAGTACGGATACCGACTGCTTCTTTCGTAGTATAAACGGAGCAGAGTGGAGGGCGAAGAGAAGAGAGACAAGTTGGTACGGAGACTGTAGGGCGAGGGGCAGGCGGCTCTAGAAAAGGACCTGCCAGGGGATTGTGGCGATGAATGGTCGATGATGAAAGACGTGCCCTGATCTGACCCTGCTGGCTGCAGTAAAGTGGTTCTCAGTGGTTCCTCGCTGACTTTTCTTTCCCCCTGCCTCCGGCTTTACGCCTGCTTGCGTTCGTTCGAGTCTAGCGACAGGTAGTGTCGAGAGCTGGGCGGAGTTTGTCTAAGATGGGTTGGAGGAGCCAACCAACCAGCCTCCTCTTGGGGGTGTGCGTCGGGTGCGTCTTGGGGGATCCGGCGCACCAAGTCGGCGAATTTGGGTGGGAGTGTCTGTGGACTATCGCAGAGCCAATGTAGTCCGGTCCAATGCCAATCAAGATCCGAGTTGACGGGTATGCGAGCTGGGTGCCTTGCGTTTTGGTAGACGATTTCGTAGGTTGCCGACTTGCAGTATCCGTATGGACCGAATATCAGCTAAAGTATCGAGCGTTATAGGGCAGGCCGTGTTGGTCCTGAGTCTTGGAGATGTTTAAGGGTACAAAGGAGTCTTGGTTGGCGAAAATGTATATGCCAAAGGCCTGTCTGGTGATTCTCTGAATACGTACTCGCTGATAGTGATGGAGAGGGAGAGGAAGAGAAAAATATGATGGTTTGCAGCGAGGGCGAGGGAGGATTCGTAAGTATTCGTAGTCGATGATGGGCCACAGCACACGGAAGCGCTGGCGGTACTCGTGTACGAGAAAGAGTTGGTGGACCCAAGGGCAGGCCAGGTCCAGGGCCAGGGCCGGAAGCCAGGGTCAGGGTCAGAACCAGGACCTGGCGGCGGTAGTGGTATTGGTGGAGTCGATTGGCGGGAGGTACAAGGGGTACATGAAAGTCAGACGGCTTGGTGTGAGATCCCAGTCAGCCGGGCGGTTGGGGGGTCGAGGTCGAGATCCACAGGAGTCAGGACTACCTAGGACGGACTGGCAACGGACGGGAGGCGAGAGTGGCCGGAACGGTGAGAAATGTGGCTTGCTCATCCGTCTGCGGGCGGGAAAAAGCCTTGGGGAAACTGGTAGTTGATAGGTTGCTTTCTGACGGGTGCGTTAAAAACGGAAGACAGCGTCGAGCGAGGGGGAGGCGACGGTTTGCCTACTTTGCTAAAAGGTAGCGGGGGATAAGAAGCGACGAGGCGTCTGTGAGTGAGAACGTGGGTGACTCCAGCGCCGGGCTTCAGGGAGAGGGGCACACGGGGAGGTTGGTTGGCGGAGTTGCTGTGACGGCGCGGCCAGTGCCAGTCAGGGCGGCGGGCCAGACGTAAGGTACCGATTATGGCTGGCTGGCTTGGTCGAGTGCAGGCACACAGGCAGAGACGGGGATACAATGCGAATGCTGGTCTTGGAAAGATTGTCCGTGGGTTCGAGGGTTTCCCAGGAACAAAGGAGGAAAGGTCGAGGCACCGCAGGGGATTGGTGGCCAGGTTGAGATATGGGGGTGGTTTGTTGACGGGTGCGAGACGCGAGGTGCGAGGTTGATGAGGTCAAAGTCAAAAGGGACGGCGGCCAAGCCAGTCTGTCAGCCTGTGAGGTGAGGAGCCTGGCCCGAGGTTGCGATGCGCCGCTGGATTTGGAGTTTGATGCCGCCGCCGTTGGTGGTGATGCTGGTGCTGGCCGAACTACTAAGGGCACCTGGTGAGTCCTGACGGTGGTTGATGCGCGAGGCAAGCCGCAGTGGGTTCCCGTCCTGTGGATTACACTGTAGCGTGGCCGTACATAAGGTACGGTAAGGTGCGGATACCGTCGAGAAACCTTGCCCTGCCTCTGCTTCTGGCCTTCTGCTGGCAGCTGGACCTTTTGGCTTTGGCGGCGTTTTCCTTGTCGATGCGCTGTGCTGCTACCCTACGCAGGGGTAGGCGGTAGAG
Source organism: Colletotrichum godetiae (assembly GCF_030913485.1). Taxonomy (NCBI): domain Eukaryota; kingdom Fungi; phylum Ascomycota; class Sordariomycetes; order Glomerellales; family Glomerellaceae; genus Colletotrichum; species Colletotrichum godetiae. The sequence goes on from NW_026851263.1 coordinate 86,005, forward strand.
CGGGCGGGGACAAAGTTGGACGGATACGGACGCAAAAGGGATAAACGGCAGGATGCATTCGGTGCCACGATGGGCGGGTGCGTGGATGCGTGGATGCTTGGCCTCCGAAGCACGGCTGCTTGTAGGTACTTGATGGACTAGGATGGTGCCGTAGTAGGTAGTCTGGAAGTGTCGTGGATAGAAACTAGAAAGCGGTCTCCGAGGAAGTGGATGCGACAACGAGCGGTGGGAGGTTGGTGACGGAAGCTGAAAAGTGTCACTGGGCAAGATATCATGGATATCCGTGTAAGAAGAGTCAAAGTTGATGGATATTGATGGTTAATGGTGTTGAATGTGGGCGTGCCGGCGGTCGGGGATTGGGGGGCTCGGCTCGGTGTCGTCAATGTGTTGGTTGAGTGTTTATTTCTTCTTCTAAGCCGATGATGGATGACTCGATAGGATGATGCATGGAGAGAGCAATTAAGGTAAGGCAACGTAAGTATCCAAGGATCCCTCAAGTAGAGAGGCCAAGTCTGAGAGAGATGATGGATGCTCGTGGCCGGGTGGTGTGTGCTGTGCCTGTGTGGCTTTCACGGTTCTCACCTGGGCGGGAGGTGGAGGTGGACGCGAGGATGCCCTGAGTGAGGGGACCTGGACGGAGGGGCGGCGATAAGGATAAGGGGATAAAGTAAGGTAAGCCAAGGCCCGGCGATGCGACAAGACACAGCCCGAACTTTGCGCGGGCTGACGACAGGAACTTACCTGAGGAAGGCACTACCAAACCTACGAGGTTCAAGTCAGGGCAGGCACGGGGTCACTCGGGTGGGTGAAAAGTCAGTTTGGTCAGGTCCAGGTCAGCAGTCAGCAGTCAGTCAGGTACGGGCGGCACGGCAGCGCGACAGGGAAGGATGACTCTAGCAATGACATGCAGCCTCGACCCATCCGCGCCTTCCATCAAGTGCCTCGCTCACCAGCACACCTCACCTCATATCAGGTGTCTTTGTATCCGTACCTTCCTCCGTCACATTGAGGTGCGAACATCAAAACAGTCAGGAACGAGACGGCACCTTGGACTGTTTACTTGAGGCAGCTACTTGCTGTACCTGAGGCACTTTGCCCGACCTGCCTTACTTCCGTGCCTTAGCTGATGCACCAAGACGGGTCCAACACGATGTTTCTGAAGAAGGCGCACGTTGAGAGGAGCCGAAGGGGTTCGGTGCCTGGCCCTGCCTTCCAGGTTCCTTCCTCACGGTAGTAAAAACGAGTGGTCGGTGCAGGTGGTCAACGCAGGAGGCAGGCAGGAGTACCTCTGGAAACAAGAGGTTCCTTCCTAGCCCGGCCGGACTTGAAAATCCATCCGTCCACCTGTCCGTACCTTTTGCGCTTGCTGGAGCTGTCTGTCGCAAGTCGCAAGCCGCAATACCATTTTGAGCGGCGGGATGATGTGTCGAATGTACCCCTTGACTGTCTCTACCGTGGATAAGGTACATGGACTGTGCCCCTCCCCCTCCCCCTCCCCCTCCATCAGCCCGCCCCTCTTCTTTTTTTTTTTTCCTGCTGCATCATGCGAGGGGTTGGGTGCGCCCTCACTGGCCGCCTTTTTTTTCCTCAGGTAAGCACCCTCGCACCTCAACTTCTTCGACAGCTTCGCTTCCTCGTCTCTTAACAGCCACCACTAACAGTCTAGCGCCGCCTTAGCCCAGGCACCTCAAAGTGGGGACCAGGTGTTGGCGTCTGCCGTCTGTGACCTTCCAGTCTTTGCCCCCCGTCTCCCGTGTGCCTGTCCCTGGCCCTGTCAACGTCCTCCCAGAGCCCAGGGGCCTTCCTTTCTATAAAAAGCCATGGCCGAGAGGGGAAAGATAGTGTAGACGATGCCTGTGCACTCAGTCCGTCACCCGTCACCCGCCAAGCGAGAATCCACCCCGCAATCGAGGCGCCGCCGTTCCGTCTTCAACCTGGACCCGACCTGGACTGGACCTGGACGGTAAGGTTTCTGATGGAGTACGGAGTACCAGAGACAGATACCTATGCCTTGGTACCGATGTGCGCCTTACATATATCCCTTACGATGCCTACAATGCTTAATCGAGGATATATGTGTGTCGTTATGTGTCTCGTCAAGTGCCCGGACGACAAGCAAGCCACTTAGTCAACCACGGCAAAGTAGCAAGTGTAGTGGAAGAGCGGAACCCATTTCCCAGATAAACGAGCCGCGAACGACGACACGGACCAAGACGGGTGATTTTCTCAACGGGAGACCGGGACAGCACGGCGTGCCGGAGGCGACTACCAGGCATGTGCCAGTCCTCAGCCCCGGACCATCAGAGCTTATTGCGTTTCCTTCCTTCCGTTGCTTCCGTTTCGCCCAAGGAAGCAAGCAGCAGCTAAGGTAAGGCACACAGGCACAGCTTGCCGAACCGTGGGTCGCATGATAATAGACACGAGCCACGGGAAGCATGTTGATTAACTGTGTCTGGCCGAGTAATGTCACGGGCGAGAATATGCACCTTATTCGTGCCGTGGTGCCGCATCATACGTGTCTATCTATTTCTTGGACTGCCTCGCCGTAGCTAAGGTGCAACTTCTGAACGTCTTACGACATACCATTTACGGTATTGATAACGTACCTTACTTTCGGTCTTGCCTTCCATCTTCAGGATGTACCCTCACCCATGTCTCCCGCCGGCGATTATTAGAGAAGGCTCGGACCAAGGAGCACCAAGGAGCACCAAGAAACGGGGCATTATGAGCTTCTACCTAGCTTTGTATTAAGAGGCAGGAACAACGTGACATGGCAGATCAGGAACGGGAACAGGCAGGCGATGCCAACGCTGAGTGGGTCCGGACTCCACGAGTTTGAAGAATGGAGAGGAAAGACCAGGCACAATCACCCTGCACCGGGAAAGAGCCGATAGGTATCGTCGCTTCCGTCTCTGTCGTTTCTTTCTTGCCCGATGTTAATTGTCATTCATCAAGGTGCTGCATCTTGCTCTGTTCGGCTTGTATCTTCTGAGGAAAGGTACCTAAGGTAATATATTCTAAGGGAAGGCACCGAACCATCCAAATCCTCCGGCGGCTTGGACTTTCCCCTTTCGCCTCAGACTGAGAGCCGAGAATTCCGCATGCCCGGCTGTTGCCCACGTTGTCTCTTTCCATGGTGTGTCCTCTTCTCCGTACCGCCGTACCGCCGTACCTCCGTACCCGTCTGCCCTTTGCCATCTGCCAACGTCCACTCCGCATCTGCCGTCTGTCACCACCCACCACCCACCACCATCCTCAACCTCAGCTCCGTCTCGGCACCAATTCCTCCATTCCAGCCGGGCCAACATCCTGAGACGCATCAAATTCCTACAGCACTACACCATACACCACACACCATGAACTCCCTGTAGCTATCGATACGACTGACTCCCTACTTTACCTCCTACGGCTGCATCGCTCACACCCGCCAGAGTCACAACTTCCTTCGCGGCCTCGCCTTGGCTCAAGGGATGCCGCACGCCAGACGCACGCCAACCCACCAGCCCACTCACACTCGCGTACTTTTGCTCTGTTGGCACACCCTCACAACCCTCTCATCAGGCCCTTCCCTTGGATGGACACCACCACCAGACCAGACCGCCCGGCTAGATGAAGGACGGGAGTGACGGGCTTTGGAAGTCTCGCCAATCATGTTGCAATCACAGCGACAATGGAGCATCGCCACATAACACATTCTGTGATTTTCTTGCGAGCCATCGTCTGAGAAACCGAGACCAGGCACTCGTTCTCGAGATCAGCCATCAAGGGCGGCCCTCCCTTGCCCTGCCACAGTCGAGCTCAATGTGGCCCAGACCCAGAGACACCGACCGGGTCCAACCCCGGACGAACACCATCAATAACACAAAGTCGCTGCCGTCACCTCTCACCACTCGACAGGGTCCGTCTTCGTCCCGTGACAACCATCTCGTAACTGCCATGGGAGCTGCCTGCCCTTGTGCCTGGATCTAGCCTGGAGTCGCCTACTCGGGTTGAACATTGAAGAAGCCATCGTCAATCGAGAATCCACGCCGACTACTCATTCATCCTCGGAACGATGCCAACAACTTCGACACAAACTGCATACGCGCCAAGAAACACTGCTGAAAAAGGCTCTCTTGGCTCTTTCGAAATCACCCTGCGCGATGCATCACAGCTCCAGCTCAATCGCATTCGCGATCTCTGTGTAGGAGTCACAGCCCGGCAGATGAAAGCCGGTTGTTATCCAGCTTCCCCACCATCTCGTCAGAATCGCATTCAACATGTCACCGCCACGGTGCAGCAATCAATCCGACAGTTGCAGCCAAAACACACTCAAACCCAAGTGTTTTGGTCTCGACCATGCTACCAAACTTACCAAGTCGCTGTCCTGCGTTATACGTGTGCGCGGCAATCAATCACCGACATTATTCTCGCCCTGCGGTCCGGGACTGATTCAGTCGCCCTTATCGCCAGGTCGTACCGCCCACACACGAACTTCTCCCTAGCAACTACGTTCTGGTTTCTCGCACTCTCCGACCTCTCGTTCGTCGCAAAACTGCACTTGTCTGCCGACTACTGTTTATTATCAGCCAGACAGGACAGGGAGGTCGCCTTTCTGCAACACGCACGCACAAACTCCAGCCGCATTCTCCACGATGTGCTTCAGCACCCTTCGTGCCTGCATGCCTGCATTTACAGCATGTACCACTGTACGCCTGGGATGGATGGAAACCTGCCGATGCCCTAGGTTACTGCCCCGCACTTGACCGAACGCGGGGGGCTGGCCACCTGGCCCTGGTCCTGGACTGCTGGGTGATGGCCGCAGGGACACCACGACACCGATTCTTATGCCCTACCGTCTAGAGTAAGGCGGGCGCCGCTCGCTGGCTAGAGGGCGTGGAGGGCAAGGATGCCCGCCGATCTTCACTGCCAGATCGCAGAATTCCTCACCAGGCCGCTCCACCGTCGCTGCTGAAGATCACCCAGACCCTATGTCATCATACGCCAGCGACGCTCAAGAATTCTTTACCAAGCCGCCATTAAACTCGCTGCCCTCATCGTTTTAAGGGCTTGATCGGCGTCCCCTCCCCCCAGGTAGACCAGCATTGACCGTTTTCTTTCAAAATTGAGAGACTATCCCAAACCCCACAACATCTTGCCCGCTGTCGGCTTCATTGTCCAGGTCATTTTGGCGAATCTGACAGCGCCCATCAGTACTCGAACGACCCGGCGCCTCTCACTCGTTCCCAGACACCCCGCCCACTTTCTCTCTCTCTCGCGTCCTCCTTACAAGAGAGCCGACAATGTAAAACCCCCCTGACGGCTTTCACAACCTTGCGCGTGCTTATGTGCGCTGCGCCGCCAAACATCGCATCAGCTCATAGCCACTGTGAACTGTCGCATATCACGACGTTGATTCTCGATTTCCATCGGTGTTGAATAACTGATGAAGGACCCAGTAACTGTCTAGTCCGATGGATCAGGTGATGTTGAGCTCGCTTCCCAGTTGGCCCAGAGTGACGACCATGAACGAAGTATCTGTGTCAATCCGAACTGCCCAGTTCAGGTCAGCCAATGCGTAGCACCCCCCACCAAATGATCCTAGCACCTGGCAGTCCGTCCTCCTTGCTCGGAGAATGAGGAATTTAGACTCTGCGCGGATGAAACAATGCATCGGAATCCCCGCCCCTTGGCTTCGCGTGTCAACGGTCTGCTGGGAAGATGCCGGTACACGGGCGGCCTAGCGCCTGGCCACTACTGCCTGTCAGCGGAAACAATGGGCACGCAAGCATCGGATCGCTGATCAAAACTCAGGGCGAGATCCCGGCCAAGGACGCAAGCTTGGAAGCGCCGTGGTTGGAATGCATCAACCGCTGGGACACTGGCACCAGCATGAGTTTGCAACTGGTACTCGAGCAAGGCCTCTCCTTGCGCCATTGTCATCCAGCTCTATATACCGAGATTCTTTGTTCCGCCGCGTTATTTAGTTGAAAATCGCACCCGCCCCTCCGCATCCAGACATCCAACCCGGAAGACCTACAGGTTGACAGATTGATAATGGGGGAGGGATGACGAGAGCGCTGAGCAATCTGACCTGTCTCCCACTCACACCTCGCAACCCCCCTCACGAGGACACATCTTGGCTCGTTTCAAACAAAGTGCAGAAGACAGCAGTAGGCGCTGATGCATGCGAATCGACGAGGGAGGGGGATGGGATGCCCGGAGGGTCGCTGTGATTACGGATACGCAGTAGGCGGGATGCCGTTTTGGGAGACGCGCGTGGAAGACTGCAGCCATATGCAGGTCGCTGGACTCGAAATTTCGAACCGTACCTGGAATTGGCGTTGGCATCCTCACTTGCGCTCACACTGCTGCGAGTGTTGTGCTTTGGCCCGACTAGAACAATCTACATATCCGTTCTTGACTACGACCCTGTTCATGCAGCTCGGATTCTCGGTGTGGTTCTCTGGGCACTGTAGTTTGCATATCTGTGCTGATACAGCCTCAGCAACCATCTTCTCGAATCCTTTACGGTAGCAAAGTACGCCTGGATCTCGAGCTGTTCCATAGAGCCTGGGTAGAACGCCACGAAGCTCGGTAGTTCGTCCCGGGCGGTGAGACAAATCTGCTCCTTCAGCACTTGCCTGCCGAGTCTGTCGAGAATGCGAAGCCATGGGCAAGAGGCGAGGCTTTTCGTCACAGCCACTTGGCTACCTTTTCTCCCGAAAACATCTCGTGGCTCAGGGGTACTTTCTGCTGCTTGGACGCGACCATCCACGTCTGTAGAAAAAGTCGATCAGAGTGACCGCTCGCTTGGATCTCACCGCCGAAGGTCTAAGACATGACCGAACCTGTGATCTAGGCAAGGGAGCTGCCGTAGCCATGGGCTGAATCAACTTTGTGCGACATTCTACGCCGCATTGTGCTCCAGGCACCAGACGGGAGTCTTTAGAAACGACACTCGAGAATTCCATTATCGCGTCAACAGGCTTGCACGGCTGAAGCTTGAACCCCTGCAGATATCGCGGCAGTCATGGACGGATCTGTCGATTGTACTGGCTTTCTGGTCAAAGGTAGCCCATCTCACGTAAAGTCCACCTGCGAGGAGTATGTGAACTCATCGACTGGTTTCTCGCCGCAGCAGCTTGCGCTTATTCAGGCCTTGCCATCGAATGCCAGTGTTATATTTCGAATTAGCGTTCGCGCCCGCAGCTATCGGCGAACAGCACATTATTGAATGGCTGCTCCACAGCTTCATTCATCTCCATCGTACCTGTCGATGCTTCGTGTCAACTGCCCCGTGTGGGATACTGGATGCCCACTTACAATCGGGATGCGAGATGCAAAGGTGATCGATACTGGTGGTCCATGCACTGGATTGACTTGGTGTAGGCACGGATAGTTCACACCGTCTTGTCGGCCAGGGCGATAGGCGAGACCAGCGGCGAGCGAGAGACAACAATGCTTTCCACGAGCCGCACAAGATGCCATCCGACATCGACCATCGTTCGCCTCATGCAGATCCAAAGGTTGCGAGTAACGCTGCACGCCTTGGCTTGGTCGTTTACCAAGCTAGGCCCATCCCTGAGTCGGATGCTCTTTTTCCCTCATTCTGGCGTGTCTGGTCGAGAGTCAAGGCGCCTCGGACCCCATTCCAACAAACCTGTCTTTTGTCGCCAGCGTAGTGTCTCTCTCACCGCTCTTTTACAAGGGTTTACCTCGGTGTCTAAGCAACTGCACCAACACGGCCCCCGACGATGAACGAAGCCTCTCGCCCACGCAGACATCCCTTGAGTCTCGAGTTCCTCCCGTATACAACGACTTACGGCCGGCCGGTTCACGCCACGCACCGTTTCCTCTCCGTTATCGATGATGTTAAAACCGTAGCTGGCTAGCTGGGCTAAAAGTGTACAACGAGACGCATGAATAGCGCCATGCATGCGCACGCAGTAGCCTGCGAGCTGTCCCCAGTGCGGCGCACAACATGCAGACGTGCATGGGCTCGCATCCGAAGACACTGCTGCTAGAGCAGTTTACCTATCTAGTCGGCGTAGCCAGCCATATTCCCTCCCCTTTGGCAGCACTGCAGTCTTTCTCAACAGATCTTGTTGGCCGGTGCCTTTTGCCCACGAGAATCCGCGAGATGGAAAGTCTCCATCATTCGGCCACCTGCGCTTGTCGTAAGAACTCCCCTGTTGTGACATGCAGCCAACGCATGCGCTGAGGGGCGGCCGTGGCTGCGCTGGCTGACATGTTTCGTTTCGAACACACATGCCAATGCTGCCGATGATGACTGACATTGATGTGTGAGTGGGCGGTTTAGTTCTCCGCTCCAACTAAGAATCCATGCAGTCATCCTTCACCCGCCGACCGACCGACCGATCCCTTTCACGACAATGACCAGGCATAAACCTCCGGCGCGCCCCTAGTGCTTCCATCACCCGGGCGAGGTCGTTGGTCGGGACCGAGAGGGGCGCCGACCTGCATCTTATCTTTCCGGGAGGTAGGTATTAGACTGTGACCGAGAGAGAGAGAGAGAGAGAGAGAGAGAGAGAAGCAACAAATGTCTTGCGCCAGCCGCTCTTGTTCAGACACGAGGCAAAAAGCCGCCTGCATCGCCAACACTCGGTCTCGTTGCTTTTTCCCGCTCACGCTCCTGGTTCCTGGTCTCGCGGCCCCCTACCACCCCCTTTGCGGCTAGCTACGTTGTTGGTTTTCTTATTCTTCTCCGCATCGACTGAGATCTGTTCCTGGGTTATCTGGCTGCTGCTATTGGATGAACGACGTCTGCCGTTGCTTTGACCTCCCATCGGGTGACAGATGGATGGTCTTGGAGTCGAACTGTTGATGAGATGGCGGCTGACGAGTCATGGGCTCAAACTTCACGTGCGGTTGGGTATATGACTTTTGGCAGTTCAAGTCCAGGCCTGCCTGCCCTATTCACATGCTGTTTTCGAATAGTAGGACTTATATCAGGGTTCAAACTTTCCGCGGAGTGGCAAAAGAGGACGTGGAATATTCGACGTTTGTATCGAAGCTTTCGTGACTCGTCCGAGCACACACACGCTTTTGACGAACGACATGAGGGCTCTCCTCACCGCCAAGAGAGCTGCTTTACAGAGCGACTTGGTCCGAACACTGACGAGGCCATACCTTCGGTCTTGGGCAGTGCGCACATCTCATCCGAAAGCGCTGTGTCTGTCCTGGCAGGGGCGCTGTGGCGTGCGAGCGCTCATCTCGAGTCAGGGATCAAAATGTTTGTCCCGTTCCGAGGCCGTACTGACTGACACCGCTGTTGATACGAGACCGGTACCTCGACTCTACGACCTAACGTCTGTGGGAGCTGGCTCGGCCTGACGATAACATTGTGCCAGGACAAATCTGGGGAGACGACCTGTCAGATGGGACAGGATGCGGCTACCCGACATGCAGAGGGAGGCTGATGTAGGTCCCCGAGAAGGGCACGGGGGAGCCAAGTGCGGTCTGGCCAGATGGGTGACGGTCAGTATACGGGGCAAGTTGCTACAAATCACTCAATATCTTGTACAGTGGCAGGTCAGTGGCCAGGCTTGCTGTGAAATATGTTCCGTCGGCGAGTTGGTGTCCATGGGCGAGTTTCTTCCTGAGCTTCCTATGTGATGCGTAATTATCGAGAGTTCACGATGAAGATGTCTTTTGTCTTTGATACGAAGCGAACGTACATCAGACAGCGAGTGTCATCCAGTAATTATATGGAGAATAATCCTCCTATTGCATCTATCAGACCAAAAAGCTCGGCGCCTCTCTAGCAGTAACTGGTTTCTTCGTCCCAGATGCAAGATGGGCGAGGTTTTCTCCACGAGCCATCTCTGGACACATGGAGACATATGTATCTTCTTCCGTGACTAACCATGCAGACACCGAGAATCATGCTACGAGAATCAATTCACAAGAGCCAATCTACGAGAACGGTATCGAGAATAATTTTATCATTATATTTTAAATAATGAAGTCGGCGCTGGTCTCGGATACCTGATTCCTACACCCCAGATATCAAACCATCCAAACGCCGGCGGCAGATATACCCACAATACATACTTTCTTAGATAATTCATACCTCGTGAGCTCTATAGCTTTCCAATATCCCATGCGCCAGGTAGGCGTCATACAATCAAATATCCAACATGCTCTTCACCTGCTGCGGCTGCTGCGTCATCGACACGGCTGTACTCGCGCTATGACTCCTCTCCCCTAGCCCATGAGCCGTCGAGCCGCTTTCAGGTGTCCGTCCCCGGCCTGCACCGCTTCCTCTCTGGACGTCGGTGTAGGACGGCGGTGGCGGGCCATCTTGCATTAACTCGGCGGACCGGTCGACACGAGGTCCGGCGCCGGGGAAGAGAAGTTCTGCAGCGGCGTTCATCGCCCTTTCGTTGCGGCGGCGGTCGGATTTCCCGCTGTAGGAAGTGAACGTTGACGGATCCGCTGCGTCAAACCCAGGTCGTAGAGACCCGTGCATGGAATTCGGTCTCGATGAATGCCCGTGGAAACTACCCATTTCGATCTCTCGCTCCTCAGCTTGTTGCGCTTGCTCGCGCTCAGCAGCCCTCGCCTCGAGCGTCTCGTCTATCCCGCGGGACGTGGCGCGTCCACCGCCTAGTTCGCGGACGTTGCGCGCGATGCGCTCGCGCATACTCATCTGGCTTACGAGGTGATCGTTGTTCTTCGCGCGGCGCCACCACGCGGGTTTGGGCACGTACCCCATCTCGCGATCGATTTGCGTCCCGCGCTCGCGGCGCTGGCGGATGAGTTCTTTATCTTCATTAGGGGAGGTGAAGCCGTATGCGATTTGCGTGTAGAGGATCAACAGCGCGGGACCGTAGCCTCCGGCATACACAGCCGCTAGACTCGCTTTGGCGTTCAAGACGGAGTATGCAAAATTCCAGGAGACGAGACCCTGGTAGGCGATGAGGCAGGCCGTCAGGGGGAGGATGAGGAGGAAGCGCCAGGGGGTGTAGCGGAGGAAGCCGGCGAACTTGTTGAGCGGACCGCGATTGCGGGGGTAGTAGTGTTTGATGGAGTGGCGGAGGGAGGCGAGGATGGTGAGGTAGCAGACTACGAGGCAGAAGGTTGCTGCTTTGAAGCGGGCGTCTGTTGCGGAGGGGGCGGCGCGGGCGGCGGTTTGGTCTGGGGAGCGTTGTTTTTCGATTTCGCCCCAGTTGCGGGGGATGATGAGGAAGAAGTTCTAAGATGTGTGTTAGTTGGTGTTTTGGAGGTTTGAGTATCTCGGGGATGGGCGTGAATGGGGGAGGGAGAATGGACATACCAGCCACAGCCATAGATAGAACCACAATGGCATCCAGAACTCGAGCTTGCTTCGACGATCGCCCTCGCGCAGGGAGAACGGGTCCGGGTCAATGGCCTGTCTCTCGCTCCAGCTTCCCCAGTGGCGGACGGCCTCCCAGACCAGCGCAATGGTGAACATTTGCATGAGGTACCAGAAGAAGCTGTTGATGATAATCGGCAACCCAATGACGTAGAAGCGATCGACGTCAATATTGGTAAACAGACTGATAAACGCCGCAACGCAGACCAGGATCGCATAGTACCACTGCCACCGCCGTCCGATGGGGTAAAACCGCTTCGTCGTCGGGAGGTAATGCCGTCCATGGCGGTTCAGGTTCGCGAGGACAAACATGAGCGCGAAGGCATACACCACGCCGAAGCCTACGCCGACGCCGGCGCGCTTGCCGATTGGGTTTACGGGGTCGTAGCACCATGTTGAGTTTTCAAAGGTGCCGTTTGGTAAGAGGTAGACTGGTGTGTAGGGCTGTTCTGTGACGTAGCAGTTTGAGCCGTTGGAGACTGTGCCGTTTGTGTAGAGAGTGTAGTTCCAGAAGCGGAGGACGGTGAGGTTGAAGTGGACGCCGCCGAGGAGGGTGTCGGAGTCGTTTGCGCCTTGGGGGTAGGCGAGGAGGGCGCGGGAATGGAGCATGATGGGTGGTTTGGACGTCGGAGTTGTCTAATCGGGGAGGGATTGGAGGTTCGTGGTTCAAGGGTTGAAGATCGGACGTCGAGATGTTTTTGCCCGGGTCGTCCGGAGGTGATCGCTCGGGGGCGGGGCCTGTGGCCGGTGTTGTTTGTTTCCGTCGTCGGCCGTCGTCCAATGTTTTGTTTGGTCGTTCACGGGGGTTGTTCGATTGAGGACGTACTCTCGAGGAGAGATTGGCGACTGTGATTAAGTTAGGGAGGGCATTGCGTCGAAGAGGAAGAGGGCGGGAGAGAGGTAAGAGAGGGAAGATGAGGAACTGGCGAAAAATGATGTATTATGACAATATGGTTTATGGAACGCCCGGAAAGGCGGAGATGGGGAGGGGATTTTTTTTTGGTTAGGCGCTTTTGTTGATCGAGTAGTCAGCGCATTGGCACGCTACCTTGGTGCTCACCCAGCCAGTGACCGACCACCGACTGCGCAGTAGGTTGGTGATTGAGGTGCCGGGAATGGGACGCTACGGTACCCGCTACCCGCAGATCATTGATGACAGACTGCTTCTCCACTGGATTACTGGGTGCCGAGTGGTGCCAGACTCCAGTGGTGCTTTGGTCGTTGTGTGGTGTGGGAATGGGGAAGAGTTCGGGCGGCGGCGGGAGGAGATGGGAGACCGAGAGGAGCGAGACGGAATGGCCGGGAGCGACGGATTTGTGTTTTCTTTTTGTTTTTTTCCTCTTTGGGATCGTCAGTGGAGATGCCGAAGCTCCGGGACCTGGAAGAGAACAGGTGAGCGAACCGTGCAAATGGTTTCATCATGAGATTTTGGCAGACTGATTACTCAATGGCTACTGGCGGGCGTTCCTGGAACAAACAGCGAAAGAACGTATGCTGTGTATCGCGCAGCATCTGATTACAGGCAATGTGCTTTTCAGTTGACCAAAGCTATCCGCGTATGGCTGCATATCGTCATCATGGAGTTCGCGAGAGAAGAAGGCGGGATTAAACTTGTGGCTGGAAGAAACAATTTGCGGGGCAGGGCGAGCACCATGTCTGTGTGGCTAGACATCAGTGTGGCTGGTGATTCCGTCTTATGTAAGGCATCATTGACACAGCGGTACGTACCGCCCATCGACCAAGACAGGACAGCTGGAGCTTGAGCGCCTCAATCAACAATTGTTCTCAGAGCTTCCCTCTCCAAGCTCCCACGTTCAACTCCCTCGACCGGCGCAACACCAACACAACACCACACATTGACTCAACGACAGTCAATGGCTCAGACCCACGCATCATGACGACCCGCGAAGAAGAGGACCCCTCCTACATCGACTACGAAGCCTTCCTCGACCCCGAATTCAGCCCCTCCTCCTTCGCAAATACACTCGTCCTCGCAACGAACAACCCCAACGATGCGCCCCTCGATCTGTCCACCCCCCTTTCCCGCGTCCTCTTCGACACTCAAGAGATCGACTCCCACATTGACGTCCTGACAACAAAGTCTGCTGCACCCCTCCTACAGTACACAAAAGAACAGACGACATCTAGCAAGCACATCATCTCCGAGCTTGACGCCCAGATCAAGAACCTCAACGACAGCTACAAGCAGCTCGAGAAGGAGGTCATTGATAAGCATGCCGAGGCTGAAGAGGTGCGGCAGGTTGCTACGCGGTTATGGGAGACGCTGAAGCTCGGTCGCTCTGTGGGACGGTGTCTGCAGCTCGGAAGGCAGCTTGAGGTCCAGCACGCTGAGATTGCTGGATCCAGCGTCAGTGCTGCTGCTGCCGCGGCGGGCAAGAAAGAGGATCACCGAGCGCTAGTGCGGTGTTCACACACGATACTTTCGTTGAGGGAGGTTCTTGATAATACGGCGCCTGGGGAGGAAGGACATGGTCTAGGCAAGGTCGATGCGATTCGCACTCTTCGGGAGTCTGTAATCACGCCAGTGGAGCGGTCTGTCAAGGAGACGGCAGAGAAGATCATCCGCGACTTTGCGATTCCCAACTCGGCCACATTTGCGCAAGGCGAAGAAGTCAAGGCGAGAACCGTATCAGCCATGGTCACGCTCTTTTTACTCTCTCCGGTACCGACGCAAAAGACGGAACGATGGACGCCGCAGCTACTCCTACAGAGTCTTGAGACGTACTTCCGCTCAGCCTTGCAGTCCTCCATCGCCTCACTCTCTCGGTCACTGGGTCAGCTTCCATCCCTCGAACGCACTCTCGCTGAGATCTCAGCGCGGTGCCAGAACATCGTCGCCCTCGAGCTCGTTCTTGAGTCGACTAAGCTGCCGGCGCACCCGCTTGTATTGGCGCCGCAGAAGCAGACCAATATGCTACAGCCTCTGCTGGCGTACCTCGAGACAGGGAGCCTGCCAAGTTACTTCTGGCGGACGATGGCCGGCAATTTGGGTACGAGGGTGCAGGAGATTGTGAACCGTGGCGGGGTGTCTGCGCGTACGTTGCGGTCCAATAGGGCGAGTGTTGGGGACGCCGTGAGGGAGTGTGTCGTGAGAGGATGCCAGATGCCGAGTGCGTTGAAGGGCAAGGCAAGAGGGGAGGGCAACTGGGATAGAGAGGTCGCTGTCATGGTCGGCAGCGTTGTCAACAACCTTGGTCGGTAGCCTTGGGACGTGTACCACGAAATAGGACGCACAAGGAACCACACATTTCATAGGGAAGGATTACATTCTGAGATAAAACCATGATGCAGTCTTCGGGGACGCCTTCCAAGGATTCTGTCGTCCTTTACCTTTCCGTTCTCATTCCCTCCGCCTCATCTCGCTGCTACCACGGGCGTACCCACCCGAGCAAAGCTAAATATTAATGATGATGATGTTGATATTCACCCATGTAATGGTCAAGGATGCAGTTTATATGCCGAGTGGCTATCAAGAAGGAGTGGGAATAAGGCGAACCAAGACGGAGAAGTAGGGCAGGGATCGGGCCCAAGACCAATGCCACTGTGTTGGGCGTTGATAGAGGTGGAAGTGGGAAGTTGCGCAACAATCATTGTGGACATCGTACGGCGCAGGAGTAGTCTCAGTCCCTACCCTGGCAGCCTGACCCGTTGTCCAATACGGTCCACCTTAGTAGCCATCACTGTAAGATAGATTTCTCATATCGAAGAAGTCCTTCTTCTTTTTGGGTCATGTGTTGCAACGGCACGATTGTAACCTCGGGCGATGCGGTGTAATCAATTATGAGCCATTGAGGTTGGGGAGAATGAAGAAGAAAATGCCGTAGGGCGGCAGCCTGCATAGCGCGAAACCGGATGAGGGCATAGCAAGGCAGATCCATCCCTGGAGGGGCTGGCCAAGCAACGAGCAAGGGCGCGTTTGCGCGTTCGTTTGTGTGAGTGCGCATTTGTGGGAGTACAGAGGTGTGTAGAGGGAGCGCGCACTTGCGCAGTTGTGCACTCCCCCAAAAGCGCACTCACACAAACGAACGCGCAAACGCGCCCTTGCTCGTTTCTCTATCCTGATTTATACCTTACCCACGCGAATTACAATTTGCCACATCAATCCTGTGATTATCTTAAATACGATCCAGCCCCCTCCGTCGTCCGGGCGCAATCCTCATTTGACTCATCCTCTTGAGGATTCGGATGGATCTTTGTTGACGACCTTATTAAAGCTAGATCTTGCCTAAGTTCTCGTTTTCTTGTCAAACATTCCCCTCGCAACCTACCAAGTATATATTTCTTATCTCATCAATGACACTACACCTAGCAGACTGTTCAGCCGATGATGAGCTCTTTCATGTCTCGGAAGACATTGCCATCACTTACCTCCCTACTTCACCTACCCACCTTGAGAGCGAAACAACTCCCATCAAATTTCGTTACCTATAGCTCTTCACTGGCTTCATTCCTCAATCATGTTTCTCTCTTTCACCATCGCGTACCGAGTCTCCCAGCCTAGGTAACGCCGACACCCGGACAAAAAACATCGCCAGAGGGACCCGACTGGTGCCACCTGCAGAAGCAAACAAGTTCCACAGGTGGCGAACCGCGTCCTCGAAATGAGGCAACCCGGTTGCCTTGGTCGCGACCCAGCGATGTCTGATTTCAGGCGAAAGTGAGGCGGTTCAACCCCTCGCAAGGCGTTCGCGACACCGAACAAGGCGGACAAGCGGCCTCATTCTGCCTGCAGGCAGTGAGCCTGACGCTTGTCACTTGGCGCTCATCAAGACTTCAAGTGGACGACGTCGGCTGCCCCTCGCTGCAGCAATGCCCCTCTCATTCACCGAAAAAAAAACGCAGGCTCTTGGAACAGACCAAAGCGTATGCAGCCAGCCATCGAATCACGATTGCGCTTGACCTCTTCAAAGAAATAGGACCGGATGAACCCCTGATGCGCCGTATCGAAGGACACTGCTTGAGATTCGGTCTCGAACCCGTGGGGCGTGTCTGTATAGGCCCGGTATCGTCAACTTTCAACTCTTTGTGTGGGTATACGATGCTCTCATTTATCGAACCTGCCATGGATTCCATTTTCAGTTGCTCGCGATGATTCAAGCCTCTGGATGATTTTAACAGCAAGCGATGTTGGGAATTTTCGAAAGAGAGACTAGTGGTATCAAAAGCTCCGGCCCGACTACACTCCACTTATCCAGCCGATCCGGGTTCAAGTGATCTCCGAAGCTGGACACCTCCCTTTCCGGACACGTCCCCTATTCACTTTCTTATCTATGACAGTCCGGACGTTGCTTTATTGAACCACTTTATCACTCTTCTTCCGATCATTTCAATGCATCTTTAACTTTCAAATTATTAGCACCTCTATAACCTTAGGTAGGTAATTCATTTTGGTCCATGTCCTGGCAAGTGCCAGTGACACCAAACGACAGGATGGTCTCGTCATATAACGTTGATATCTGCTGTTCGGTCAGGAATCCTATGACCGTAAACTTCAAACCGTCGATAAACAGGCATATTCGATTGCTGAAGTTTACGGTCATGGTCATTTTGGCCGATGCCGAAATGCGGCTCGAGGTTCACACACCCCATGGTGTCTATCTTGCAATCGGGGCCGTCTGGAACTGTGACGCCACCCACCCATGCCCAATCCCGCCACGACTACAACACCAAGGAGACCTACAACGTGCATCTCGACGCATCTGCTATGGGCCGCCTCGCTTGCTAGCTGACAAGACCGGCGGACTGTTCGTCATCAGGTTGAATTCACTTTGTACGAGAACCGGAGGCTTTCTTGAAGGGGCGGCACTCGATATGGGGATTGTCTTCTCGACCCTGGTCCGCCAGGAATTTGCATAAAAGACGGGACGGTGATTAAATAAAATGTTGATATCACAAACAGCTATCAGAATCACTGTGAACACATGCAGCAAGCCTTACACATCTTGCTATCACGGAACTCCTGGCGTAGCCAATTTGCCAGAAGCCCCCTACTACCCTTCCACTTTGCAGCTATTTCGTCCATCCTCAAGGGCCAAGTCACCGAGGCTGAAGCTTTGACAACATGGGTTCTACTAGTTCGGTTCGCAATGGGTATTTTCCCCCTATGTCTTATGGAAAACGTGCAGGTGACGGCACATCCAGTCGCACTTAGCTGATAAAAGCGTTCTCAGGAGTGCCTCTGGCAAATCTTTCCATCAGTACTCGACCACTGAATCAGACGTCACTCTCTCCCAACGTCGAATCTCCGAATACAAGAGGTCTTCTAGCCACAGCAATATTTACAATGTTCACAATAATGGAACCGATGGTGAAGCTAGCAAGGCGCACCATCAAAACAGAATGGCAGGGACTTTGGCTGACTTCGACAAGCAATTCAGCTCCAACCCACCGAGGCCTTCTTGAGCGGACGAACGAAGACGCGCGAAGGGTGCCATCTATCAAGACGAAAATAAGAAGGGAGGAAGGGGAAGAAAGGATACCAACAGCTCGACTTCGACGTCGACTTCGGCCACATCACATAAGTAGTTATCAATATGCGCAAAGACACTTCCCGACCCAGCTACCAAGCTGTGAAGCCTTTCCACCAGCCTACCCAGAAGATCAGTATATCCCTATTTGCCTTCACTTCATGTACAACAATGTCCACAGATCGAACTAGCGATCCATCCCTTCGCCGAGCTGCCTTTCCAAGTTTGCGTACCCGTCGCACGATTGACGCCCCATGCATTGCTCCCGAGAATGAAGCGTCGAGCTCTCCTGCTGACGGTTCAACCTGATCATAGCCACGCAGCATCGCAGCTCAGCTCGAATCCTAATCTTGACCCAGATTGCCCCTTTCGCGAGTGAGCTCTCAGTGATAAGCTTCTGTTTCTTGTCTGCCAATGCTTGACTGACATGTGATGGTTCTCTGCAGTACCAGGCTCTGTGCTTGGCATAACCGGCGAGGAACTTTCAGCTTCTCTAGTGGGTCGAATGCTTTTCAGTATAAGCCAAAGCCACGGGTTGGGGGTACCTACGAAGGTAATCAACTACAGAGACACAATATTCTTCATCAAGTGCACTTCAATGCCCGTCTAATCCACTTCAGGACGTTTAGGTCGCTCACTTGCTTCATTTTCAACCACCGCCTTTCCAAACTCAACACTTTCCTTGCACGTCCTAGCTAAATCGAAGCATCTCGAGATTCCCATGCTATTTCATCCCATCAACTGCGATTTTGACGTCGGTACAGACATCTCCGAGTTTTCCCAACGCTGATCCTTCTGAACTTTTTGATTGAATGCATCGGAGGCAGATAGGTAAGGCCAGGCGGGAACTAAGCGGAAGATCTTGGAGCAATATGTGGTCCGTTACTATCCCTCATGGTCATGGGGAGCACATGCCAATCCACCGATGTCATGCCGCAGTTGATGGCATACACGTGCAACCGGCGAATGCGTCTTTGGTGGCTATCAATGAAGCAAAGTAGTGACACGTGACCTTCGCCCATATGAATTGATGCCAGGTAAGTGATTAGAGGCATGTTGAAGACGTTCAAATCCTACCGAACGGGACCGACGTGTTGGAGTTGTTACTTGATTCAAACTAGATCGACCTTCGCCAAGTTGCTAATTACCTTTCTTGCAAGTGGTAACAATGATGCGAGAATGCAGAGGTTTGCATTACGTCAAGCTCTTGGCGGCTATATTCAGCAAGAATACAGCCTGAAGCCTTACGAATAGACACCAGTTGGTTAATACAAAAACGCAGACATAATCTCGTTCGGAGTTGTAGGGCGTCAATCCCCCGTTCCTAAGGCGCGAACTCTAAGGCGATCATGCTGCGCCGCTGAATGCTACCATTACTCGGACTTGGCAGTCAGAACCTTATTGTGTCTCGACGTCGCAAAATCCCCGCGGTTCATGTAAGCTGAAGCCAAGGGCGGCTTTACCAAGGTCGAGTCATGTTTCGCATCTCATGTGGACCATGATGAATCAACATCACGACTCTACTTTGTGGGGCTCCATAAATCTAGACCGCTACCTAAGCTACCCCACGCAGTCCGAGGTCTAGGTCTTTGAAGTCTGAACCAAGACATGCATAGCCCAACGCCGAAAGGTTGTCGCAAAATTGAGCTCTGCCGACCGAGGGATGAGATCACTTCGGGCACCTAAGCTATGTGCTCCAACTATGATTGTCAAGCAATCGGCATTTGGTGGGGCATATGCTTTTCCTCCAGATGAAGTTTGTCCAGGTTGTCGATACAACGCAAACACGAAGCCAACAATCGTTCCTCCCTTGTCACTCATGTGTCCCCAACAGCACTACAACCCGTAAAATGCGAGAACGAGAACGAAAGCATATGTGAATGGTATGAATGGTATTACAACGGGTGTACAACAATGGGTAGAGACGGACTTCTCATTGCCAACGATCTCCGCGCCGGGTAATCGCAGTACCGTCTGCTACGATTCGTCAGTTCGGAAACATCCAAAGAGCTGGGGTTCTAGTGGAGGCCAGTGCGACAGCGATCATGGTCGATAACGGGGGTCAAAACCCACCTCTTCCTTGTACGACTAGTCCCCATCCTGGCCACATTTTGACAGGCATGGCATCGTGAGAGGGATATATCTCGTGGGGGGTCCGGCTCGTTGGTACGATGTACGACGGATTTCCCAAAATTCTGCAACTGGCGACGTTGGATGCCAAACAATTTTTCCATCATGGCGCTGTTCTCCTCGCCCGTAGTTTTGTTCGCACTCCCAACGTTGGTGGTCTACTACATCGTCTCAACTTTCCTCGCCCGTCGCCGCATTCTTCTCTTCGCCAAGACAAACGGGGCGACTTTTCCCAAGCACTTTTCCTCGAAACTCCCCTTCGGCATCGACTATGTCTGGCGCACTGTCAAGGTCGTGCGCAGCGGCGGCGATATCCTCGACGATGTTATTGCCGAAAAGTTCAAGAAGTGCGGCGACACCTTCAGCACCACAGGCTTCTTCGGCCCAGACGAGGTGAACACCATAGACCCAGTAAACATCCAAGCCATCCTCGCGACAAAGTTCCGCGACTTTGAGCTCGGCCCGCGCAGAATCGCGCAGTTCAAGCCGTTGGAGGGAAATAACATCTTCACCCACGACGGCCCATTCTGGGAACACTCGAGATCGCTCTTCCGGCCGCAGTTCTCGCGGGAGAATATCAACGACCTTGAGGGTACGGAACGTGCCGTGCAAGCTCTGCTCCGGGCCCTGCCTCTTGTTGGTCAGAAGACTGATGACGGTGGCATGTCTGTTGATATCATGCCCCTGATCTTCCGTTTCACGCTCGACACCGCGACTGGCTTTCTCTTCGGCGAAAGCGTCGACTCACAAACGGCCGCTGCAACGGGCAAGATGTCGACATCGACAAGCGCGGCGACAGCTATGGCGGCTGACCAGGCAGGCAGCGACATGTCCTTCGCCTCGGCCTTCCACGAGGCGCAGATGTACATCGTCATGCGCGCCCGGCTGCAGGGCTTGTACTTTCTGGCACCCAGCAGCGTGGGCAATAAGTCCATTGACTACATCCGCCGGTACGTTGACCACTACGTTCAGCTGGCCCTCAAGCGCGCGAAGCCGTCGGCGGACAAGTTCAGCTTGTTGGATACCCTCGTGGAGCAGACGCGGGACCGCGGGGAGCTGCGGGACCAGATCCTTGGGATGCTGCTGGCGGGTCGAGATACCACGGCGACGCTGCTCTCGTGGGTCATGCTGATGCTTGCGCGGCACCCGGCCGTGTTCAAGAGGCTTCGGGTGGAAGTGGTGGCGGAGTTTGGGGAGTACTCTGAGAACCCCGAAGGCATTGATTTTGCGACGCTCAAGTCATCACAGTATCTTCAATATGTGCTGCGAGAGACGTTGAGAGTGTATAATGTCGTGCCTCTCAACAGCCGATATGCGGCACGGGATACAATTTTGCCTAGAGGTGGCGGAGACGATGGGTTGTCGCCCATCGTGATCAAGAAGGGACAGACGGTCACGTTTGTACCGTATCTGCTGCATCGGCGCTCGGATATTTGGGCGGATGCGATGGAGTTCAAGCCGGAGCGATGGGAGGGTGTTCGGCTGGATTGGAATTATATCCCGTTCAGCGGTGGGCCGAGGATCTGCTTGGGACGTAAGTTGCTATATACCCATTGACGATTCGCTCGTAGTGTTGTTGGATTGGAGTGCTAACTTGCTCCAGAACAATTCGCCCTTACAGAATCTGCGTATCTCTTGGTGAGACTCATCCAGAGGTTCAAGAGCATGGACTGGATCGGGGCAGAAGGCGAGCCGAGAAAGGACATTCATTTCACCATGGCTCCTAGAGATGGGGTCAGTGTTAAGCTCCAGTACGCCGCATCATAGAAGAAATCGATAATTTTCAGTGGAAAGGCGTGTTGACACACATGGCGACGGGGTGGCTGTAATTGGTGAGTATTCTGAATGCCGTATGGTGGATACTGGAAGCTCTCCATTTTAGTGCCTGCTGAAGTGCTCTGCGCCTGGCTCATTCTTGTAGACGATCCATTATGAATGCAATGATCTTAGACGCGTAATCACGAACCCAACTATGAGACTTCGGCCGACTAGAAGGGTTCTTACGGAGACGTGTTCCGGTGTTGCTGTGGGTCCTCCAGGTTGTCACTCGGGAGGCTTGAGGCTTGAAATTTGAGGGCCGGCACCTGTTTGTCTTCGGCCTAGGTAATAAAAGGCGGGATCCCTGGCTAGATAGTACACTCTAAGGCCCCTCTAGGCCACGCCATACACTCAATATTCTGGAGGTCTAGGATACGAACGGATACCACCACCCAACACATCTAAGCAGACCGAAGAAGTTTGAAGACAGGAGCACACGAGCGTCGCACTCAACTCATTTCAAGGCTTCCCGATCTATGGAAAAAACAATCAAATCGAGCAATCTATCGCATGCAAGTCGAGATGGACCCCGACGCCTCCGTATTCCTTGTGGGTTTTGCCGCCACCACCGGATTCATGGTGATGATTGCGTTTGTATGGTTTCTTCTTGCTTACAATCGATTGTGAGTGGGCAATATTAGACTCTTTGCAGAGAGTGGCCAGTGCTAATTATCATTTCAAAGTTCGGGAAGATGCGGTTGCCAAGCTGCCAATGATCCCTTGTGCACAAGATGTGGGCTCCCTGAGCCGGCTACTCACCAGGAGGGGGATGGAACTTCGCAGTCCGAAGGATCCCACGCTCCAGGTAGCAAGATGGACGTCTAAAATGATTGATGGCGTGTTTTCTGAACTGTCCTTACCTGGAGAGTCCCAGCGACATAGCTTAACTTGCCGGAAGACTGTGTCAATCGGTATTTCTGGAACTCGCACAAACTACGGCCCATGAAAACGGAGTTTCTGTCATCTGTGCGATGTTGAATCTTGAGTTTAACAGCAGAAAGCTGCAAGACGCCTCTGAGAACTGCGTTTAATGTTCCTTATCAGGGTTTCGGATGGTAAAGCTCATAATCAAGCAAATAATCAAGGATACGAATATTTCGAATGGAGTTGATACAAGAAGAAATGAGGCAAACTAAAAGGTTCTGGTATCTTGGTGAACAAACATTGTAGCGGATCGTCTTCGTAAATATCATTCATTCATACGCTGATTGACCCCGGCAATGTGTCTTTTCTACCGCTCGTTTCCATTGGCATGCTAGCCTGCCGCGATGGGAGGTGATCAAATGCATCTGACGCGGTCGATTCCTTTCTCTCTCCAGCTGTGCTGAAACCAATCGCAGGGTTTCCGATGACAAGACAAAACACTGCAACTACCATGACACTAGAATAGGAGTTAGGCACACTATCAGGTGGCATTAAAAGTGTAGAATGACTCACGAAGATTCAAGGCCAATGAACAAAGGCTGGTTCCGGAACATCGGGCTGAAGTATCCCTCCTTCAGTTCCTCGATACGGTATGAGCATCGTACCAGGATCAGGATGGCGGAGATGAAGAGGAACGCCAAGAAAAGTTTCATGTTTTTCGTCATGCGTTGTCTAGCATTCGACCTCGTGCAGGTGACGAGGTAGTCTGCGAAGAGAGCACAAAAGGCGACGAGACAGACGACCTGGAAGATGAGCCCCGCTAGGGAGACATTTACACCTCTTTGTACGGCCGCTTTATCGTTTCCAATGCTGGATAGAGCACCACCAGTTGCTTGTAGGATGAGGGATACGATGTCGCACGGGATAAAGAGGTAATAGCATAATTTCGGGTTGAATCTGGATATCGAGCGATCGACGTGGATGATGCTGCGCTTCCAAGATTAGTCAAGAGCTCTTAAAGACTGATAGTTGATAGTCTCGGCAAGATGGACTTACACCTTCGATAGCATGACATAGATGGCAGCACAGAAGAAAACCGGTCCGACAGTGATACAGACTGAGACGAGAAGAAATTAGATCAAGTCA
Source organism: Colletotrichum godetiae (assembly GCF_030913485.1). NCBI lineage: Eukaryota > Fungi > Ascomycota > Sordariomycetes > Glomerellales > Glomerellaceae > Colletotrichum > Colletotrichum godetiae. The sequence continues at coordinate 109,792 of NW_026851263.1, forward strand.
TATCATGGGATATCGATAGTACTCACTAATCTGCAAAAGAAATCCACCAAAAGAAAAGGGGTTATCGTTGAGAATTAGCCTCCCAACGTAGCCGACAATCTCGAGCAAGCATCCACCGATCATGCTAGCCATGAACCCCCAGTTCTTGGACCGAAGACCCTGAATAGTATGGATGACCATGGCCAAAGCAAAGAGTCCGATGAATGTTCCATTGACTGGAACTGAAGGGCGATAGCGTAGTAGACTGGCCTCGAGCGGGCACACCTCCAGAGTGCAGTTGGCCTTCGGGCCGAACGACTTGTAGCCGTTCGGGAGCTGAGTTGCAGACATGATGCCGACGTGAGAGTTTGAAGAGGAAGACGCTAGGGATGGAAGACGGGTGTCAGATGAGACAGCTGGATGCTTGGAGAAGACGTTGAGATCTTGGGGCGCAGGAGGTAGTACTTATGCCTGGGATATTCCGTGAGCGGTCAAATGAGGAGTTGCCGCTTGCGTCTGTGATCATCCGGCCAAGCGAACGACGGCCGTAAAAGAGGGAGATGAGACACGTGGAACGCTCTAAAGGATTCATCCATGATATTGGATCTAATCCAGAACGTTAGGATCAACTCAGAAGGTGGAAACGCTCTATGCAGCACCTAATAGCCCTTTGATCCCTTAGCATTTCGCTTCGCATTATACAAAATGGGTTAAGACACAACATCCTTCATCGTGGCATACGGTTGACATCCCGCATGTGGGGAGCGCGGGATCGCCCTACCCTTGCCCGGCCGTAAACTATACCCCGTTCGGTCATGAAGAATCTCAACGCGGACAAGGGAGGGGGCAGGAAGGCGTCATGCCACGTGTCTCTGCTGATATCAGTCAGACATTCCGGGCTAAACGGCCAGGCCGATCGACATCCCGAGAGTCTGGGACCTAAATTAGTCCGACTTGCATCTAGCTAGACTCGCACTCACACTTCGCAAAGCGGCGAATCAGCAACGTTCCTTTTGGCGTGTGAGACTCAGAGTCGGCCGCAGATCCCACAAGCGAGGGGACCACGATATGCCTTGAGGCTTCAACACAAAGAGGCCTTTTCATCCATGGCACCCGTACCCGTGCTAAGAGCCCCGAGAAGTCGGGTAGCAAGCTCCAGAGCGCGTCATGTTTGTGAGCCATGTGTCGACATGGTTGTATTCATAGAAAGCTGTGAGGTTTTGGCCTTAGATCTAGAACCCGGGCTCATTGTTAGACACCAAAGTATCATACGCGTGGCATGCGGATCTAGCCATTTTGACACTTGCACTTACGCGACCATGTACATGGAACTGGTGAAGTCGTTTGAGGCGTTTCCCGCTCGAATCGTCATCGCTTACGAGAGCCGAGACAGCCAAGACACCAATATCCCGGAGAGGCATGCTCGGCGCTCTTTGTCGACTGACTTCCGTGCTGTTAGAAGGAGAAATAGAAACGGAGAAGCAGTCTATAATAGACCTGAAAATTAGTCAATTGATAATTAACGGTCATTTGCTTCGTTACCAAATAACTTGACGTAGGTTTACTCATAAAGGAAAACCTCTGCATCACAAAACCACAATTACTGGCTCTTATAAACACCCTCAGAACTTCCAATACCTAAGTACGCAGTGGTTTCTGAAAGGCTCCGATGGGGTGGCTTGCTCTTGGGCTAGAAGCAGTCTAGATATCCCGCCATGGCTGCCTCCAGCAATACACCTCTATCTCCTCCGCCACTGCAATGGACAAGCTGCCATGAGTCTTGGCCATGTTAGAGTTCATTTTAGTTCAAAGCACACAATGTCCCCACGTGGAAAGAGGTTGTGCCATTCTACAGCAGAGGGTCGGGCCGCCGGAAATGGTAGGTTCGGCGACAGGGCCTACGACCTTATCAGTGATATTTCCCAATAAGTCCGAGCAACCAAGTACACGCTCTAGGAAGTTTGGACTGATGATATAGAGGAAATCACATCCGCCTTTGCTTTTACCTTTGTCTAGGCGAAATCTGGATTAGACTCGGATTATTGCCTGGAGCAAACACAATCCCTTTGCACTTTTTTCTTGGATTCACAATCGAGCAGTACCTGCACAACGGACAGAAAGATCCATGAAAGTGCATCCAAGTAATCTCCTCCTCTGAAACTCTTTCTACTGAGACCATAAACATATTTCATTTTTTGAACGAGCACCTGGACTTGGGGGCATTATCAACTGCGAGACTCCAAGGGACCAAAAGGAGACGGTTCCACTCACGTGCGATAACACGTGACCTTCTAAAATCATCATCAAAGGAATCAATCTCGACGCGATGCCCGCCACGAAGTCCAAGGCACTACCGCCACATTCGCGATCCCGACAGAAGACAAATCCGCGTCAAACGTATCCATGTCTAAAGGCTCTCTAATTATCTTTCACAAATGATGAATGCATTTGCAGGTCGATCGCGTTCCTCAGCAGGATGGTTTTTTGCTGGCCTCGACTCATCATTCCCCGATCTCGGCTCCGATGAAAGCAACCTATCAGATCTCCGTTTCTGTGGTACAGATCTCAAGTCTGGTTGCAAGGTGTTTCAAGTGCGGAAGTCAGATCCATCACGGAGTACAGAGGTGCTCCTGGCACCAGATGTGCTAAACTACGACGAGCTTGAAGGCGATTTGAAGGATCAGGTCTTGGTTTTCAAATTTAAGGGGAAGTTTCACGCCGTCGACCATGTGAGTCTTTTCCTTTCATCACGGAAGCCCACATACTGCAGATCTGACTAAAACTCGTTTAGAAATGTCCACACTCTTCATATCCGCTTTCACATGGCACACCTTTCGACATCGAAGACTTTGGAATTGTTCTGAGCGCAGGATTGACTTGTCCGAAGCATGGCTGGTCGTTTGATTTATTCTCCGGCATGGCAGACCGCGCACGATATAAGCTGGGCATATGGGAGGTTCAGTTGCGCGATACAGCATCAATAGGTTCAATACCAATAGGAGATTCTCTTGCAGACATAGAGAGCATAGACAAAGAAGTGTGGGTGAGGAGAAAACAAAGAATAGGGTAATGTCTCAGGGCGCATTGAGCACACACTTTCCGAATCATTTCCAGTGCACCTTTGATGTCTTCGTTAATAAATCTCGAGAACGTTCGTAACTTTATGTGACCAACGTACAGATGGAATGCATGCGACTGGGTAAGATGTTTGGTCTCTTGTAGAAAGTAACGTGCTAATTTACTGTCACGAAACAGGAATGGTATCAGCACTTGTCAGGCACCTTGCCACGTGCTTTCTCACGTGGATATCACACTCACTTAGTATATAGACTACTCTCATGTGCTCATTCTAGATGGGTTACTTCAAGCCACTTTAACCCACTTCATATGCCCATTGCTGCGTGCCATAGCTCGTGACATTTACTCTGTAAGGTTTCTGTTGGCACAACTTTATTTAGATTCACTACAAGGTAAACGCTCAGCAAAAGCCGTCAAAGAGGCACTCAGCAAACTTTCCAGCGGCTCCGAGGCATACGACATTGCGTATGAGCAGGCCATGGATCGGGTCGAAAGACAGCTCGAAGATCAAAGGTCTCTAGCAAAAGACGCGCTTTCTTGGATAATCTGCGCTCAAAGACCACTCGACACCGTAGAGCTGCAACATGCTCTCGCCGTTGAGAGAGGAACAACCGAACTAGACGAAGACAACCTTCCTGAGCTAGAGGATGTTGTCTCGGTCTGTGCTGGTCTAGTCATAATTGATGAAGAGAGTAAGATCATCCGCTTGGTTCACTTCACAACCCAGGAATATTTCGAGAGGACGAAGGAGCGTTGGATGCCCGATGCAGAGAGCCTCTTAGCGACATCTTGCGTTGCGTATCTTTCTTATGACAACTTCAACTTCACATTTGAGGAATATTTCGAAGAGCTACATTTGGAGAAGAAAGAAGTAGAGAGGATTGCGCAGCTTAACGGGTATAAATTTTGGAATATGGTGAAGGAGCTTATCGCGAGCAGAAATCCGCTATACGACTACGCCGCTTGCAATTGGGGTTATCATGCCCAACACACATACCCCACGGATCAGGACACGCTCGGCTTTCTTACCGACAGAAAACATAACCGTTCTTCATCATTTCATATGGCCCTGAACAATAGCAAGTTTAAGTTTTCCCTATTTTATTGGTTGCCGCCGCCTAGAAGGGTTCATGGAATACACCTTGCAGCATATTTCGGGCTTTCCGAAATCTTCGAGCTTTTGAAGGGGACCGAGGAAGTTAGCAACCTCCTGGTATTTGTGAAGTTTTGGAATGCTAATTTAATCTGCAGACTAATCTGAATCTCGAGGATAGCTACGGGTTTACGCCACTTTTCTATGCTATCCTGGGGGGCAATGAAAACTTCCTTGAGTATCTTCTTGCACAAAGTGGGCTAGAACTCAACAAATGAGCAGGTCCTGATATCGAAATTTACTACCCCCTCCACATAGCTGTTCACTGCCATAATGAAGCTGCTGTCCGGGAGCTGATAGGAAGGGATGAAGTCCATCTTGACGCTAAGACCGGGCGTGGAGTCACGCCTCTCCAAGAGGCCGCAAGATACGGCAATGTCGGCATTTTAAAGCTCTTAATGGAAACAGAGAAGGTCGATCTCGATTTTCCGGAGTGGTCATGTACACTTTTAGCAGTTACAGCAAGACTCGGGTGGTTCGAAATAGTCAAACTGCTTGTCGAAACAGGGAAGGTCAACATAGACCTACGAGGTGCTTCGAGTGGAGACACTCCCTTCTCCTCGGCTGTTAGCGAAGGAATATTGAAAGTAGCCCAATATCTGCTTGATACGGGATCAATCGACACAAACACGGCAAATCATGTGGGGGAAACGCCACTTCATCGTGTTGCAACCTTGGGTGAATGGCGTGCGAAGCGGCCAAAGTCTGGAAAACAGAAGACTGCTCAATGGCTTCTTGATTCAGGAAAGGTTGACGCCAGTCTGTTCATGAAGACGAGTTCCGGGAAGACGCCTCTAGACCTTGCCTTGGAGAGTCGGGAGCCAGAGGACCTAGTGATCAAAATCATTTCAGACAGGATGACGTTCTTACAAACGACGAAGATTGAAGGGGTTATGGTAGATGATGTAGATAATTCCATAGAATAATGTATCACCATTGTTCTCAAAGACATTGGTCATAAAAGAGTAGTCCGCTGACCCATTTCCGATCTGCTCTCGACATCTTGCTGTAAATTCGTCACGACCACAAGGAGAGACGTTTCCGAGGACGTGGCCAAGATCCTTGTGGACCGGCCTTTCAGCGTGTGCCGGTGCCAGCGACACGGCCAGTTCCTACTCCGCCTTTGTGCAACTTTTACTATGGGTTCAGAGATCGGGAACTTTTGACGAGCCTATTTCGGGCTGTGGCAGGGGTTTGTCACGATATCTGTTTCAGGAGGCGTGCGTCTCGACCTGCCTTGTGGATCCTCTGGGCGTCTAGAGGGAAACGAATTTAGGACGGGATGAAGGGATGGGCGTCGAGGGGGCGATGAAAATGCCGGGAGTCAAATCATGATGCTCTCTGCTTTTATGGTGAAATTTTCAGCGGCTGTCACGGAGGGCATCTTGATGCGATTGTGGAAACGTTTCAATCGTTATGGTTCGTGATATTATTGCGCATTTAAGTATGGTACATCGTGGACGGTAAATCTTCTCTCTGGGTATTCAAAAATAAAGGAAAAGAAATAATGGTAGGTGAGACAAATGAGATGTGTGACAGCAGTCATCCCATCTATGCCTTAGTACAATGTGTGTGGTTCGCAAGGTCTGGTTCGGAGGGTCTATCATCCGATCCTTGGTATGATTTAATATCGTGGGTTGATCCCAGCTCGAGAAGAATGTCGCCGTATGCTCTCAGTAATGACCGTGTGGGCGTGCCGCGACATTTCACACCTCAACCGCGATATTCCATCTCGGGAGAGAACCGTCCATCAGGTCCCCTCTCCGCTCGGGGTAGCTGACCCGGCTGCGGTCGGTAAAAGTTGTCCGGGTTGTATGGTCGATAGCCATTGTTGGGCTGGTATCCAATATTGATAGATTCCCGGTACGGACCCTGTCCTACTTCCTGGTACATATCATAAGTGGAAGCAGGGTACGGCACCCTCGCCGTGGAAATCGCCGTCGGCGGCCGGCGTTGCGCCGTGCTGATCCTCAGGGGCGCGGGGACCACCGGCTCATTGATGGACTTTTCGTAGTAAAAGCTCTCCGTTTGCATGTTCCTCGTACTTCCAATAGGATCGTTGTTGCTGGGCATGCTGGGAAGAGGCGGAGCCGCGTTTGCTGTTGGGGGGTTCGGAAGAGGTCTCGCGGATGAAGCATCCATCTTTGATGCTCTGTCGGTCTTGAACTGCTCCATCATCTGTTCTTCCATCTCCTTGGTGGTCCGGTTCGCAATCTTGGTCTGTCTGAAGGTTGTGACCATGGCGCGCTCCATCTCGCGGGTGCTGCGCTTCGGTTGACGCAGGATGGCTGATTCGCGTGCGACGAAGCCGTTACCCCCTGGTGACGTATTTTGTGTCATGTTTGTTGCTACGGCAGCGACCTTCTTCTTCCTCTTGTAGCGCTTTACGCCGAAGATTACTGCGCCTATGAGCAGTCCGATGATGGCTGTAACATTTGGTTAAAATTCTGGTTCAGAATGCGGGGGGTTCTGATGACTGACCGACAACGGCGAAGGAGACTCCGATGGCAAATCCGCGGTCTGTGCCATCAGCAGGCGCAGCTGATGCTGATGGCGCGTTGGAAGCCTCGACTTGCGAGCTTGGTGGGAGAAGTTCTGGCTGTGGAGTTCCAGACGCCGCGTTTTCGACCGGCGGTGGGGGCAGATTCATTGAAGGAGTAGTTTCGGCGGCGGGTGGAGGAGGCGGTGATGGCGGTGCCGAAGACTGACTGGCAGGCGGAGGATTTTGCGGTTGGCGAGCAGGAGGGTTCGACGGTGTCACGGCCGGGGCCGGTTGTTGCGCAGGAGCTTCTTGAGGCGGTGGGTTAGATGGAGGCGGCGCTCCGGGGACAAGAGTGATGAAGCCTCTTGCGGGAGGCAAGCTTGCCGGCAACACCGGGTTCAGGACTGCCGATGGGATCGGAGACCCTTGAGCTGCCGGAGGCGGGAGAGATGGTGCGGCTGGAGGCGGCTGTACACTCGGAGGAGGGGCCGGAGTTGCTCCTGGCGGCGGCGGTACCGCTGGCGGCGGTTGCTCTTGTTCTGAGTCGCTGCTCGAGTCCGAGGACTGGCCGGCCGGCGCGCCCGGTTGTGGTGCGTCGGAGTCGCTTGCTGATGATGCTGCGCCGGCTTGACCGCCCGCTTCTGAGTCGCTCTCGGCCTCTTTGGCTGCGCCGTTTGCAGGTTCCTCCTCCTCCTTCTCTTCCTCTTCTTCCTGTTCCTTCTGTTGATCGGCGGGCTGATTAGGCTTGGCCTCCTCGTTCTCATCCTCTTCCTCTTCTTGGTTGCCGCCGGCCTCTTGTTCCCCGTCTGCTTCCTCTGCCTCCTCTTCCTTTGCGGGCGGTGGTGCAGGGCTTTGCCTACGAGTCAGATTATGACGAGGTCTGCCAGGGAACTTAGGCGCTGATCTCCTCCTCCGCTGTCTGTTAATAGCGGTTAGCGTTTCTCACTCAAAGACTGCGAAAATGCTTAGTTGACCCCATACCTCAAAGTAGACCAAGTCGCAGTTGCCTCCATGACTGCGAGTCTTCGCGTTTTCCGCAGACTGTACTTCGAACCAGAAACGAAATAAAATCGACCAGCGAGTGAGTGAAGAGAAAACAGCACAGCTGCAAACTTGGAAGAAACCGACAAGAAAGGAAAAAGGACGCAAGCGCCGCATGAGAAAAAGAGTCGCGATTCACCGAGATCTTGGACAGAAGCAGAGGCAGAAACAACAAGAACCAAATGAGATGCCACGCTGGGGTGGGCGGCATTTGCTCCATGTTATCAATTCTCGCCGCGTCGATCATCTTGCCCAACCCCATGGACAAGCTCAGAGACATCCATGCAAAGATGTCTCCCACATCAAACAACTTCCAAGAAGAACAGGCAAGGGGGTTCGAGATGTGCCTCTCTTACAAGCTGCGGGCGGTTCAGGGACTGAGGGACAGTGGGCACTGGTCTCTGGTGCGACAAGCGCACGCGAGGGAACGTTCCGGGGGACGTTCACACGGATGGACCCTAGAGGTGGCTTGACATGACTCTGGCGCAGCCGCTAGAACCATCAGCAGGAGTGTCTGTCCAGTTCAAGCTCCTCTTCACCAGCCCCAGTACGCCGCACAGTTACACCCAAGGGATCGAAGAGGCCCGGACAACAGGGAGTTTCTCAGCTGGCAAGGTGACTCTGAAGTCTCTGAGAAGGCGAGCCGTGAACCACACCCGTTCCATGTTCGGGGGGTTTCAGACGGACCCCGGCCGCTGTCACTCTGGTGAACCCGCCGTGCCGCACCAAAACCCTCGGTCGTGTTTGACGCGCTTCTTGGCGGCTTGGCCCGGAGACGCCCTCTTTTTGGTGTCTGAAACCACCGAGAATGCAACTGCGAGCAACCCACGAATAGGTACGAAAAACTGTTGGCAGATTTGAGCGCTGAAGTCTGCTAGTTTCCGACGTTTTCCCACCAGAAACTCCACCCTGGCGCTTCCAGGACGGAGAGAATTAGAAACATGGTAGGGGGGCCTTGTCTGAGCCTGGAAACATTTCCCGTCTTTTCTTGATTGCGCTGCTGACTGTTGTTGCATCTCCTGCCTACCCCTCGGTGCAACTTCGTGTTCCTTTGCCGTAGGGTTCATACGGCGACAAGACTGTGATGGGGATGGAGCTGGTCTTTGCTCAACACACGTAGCAATACCAGACCGCAATTCCGATTTTGGATGCGAAAAGGTGCATGAATTTGCGCCAGCCCGACAGCGCAACTTTTGGCGAGCCCAGAGCCCATTTGCTTCATTGGTCAACCGCGCATAGCGGCTCGGCCACGGAGCAGTTGTGATCGACACAAGGACAAAATCTGGCTCAGCCTGCCTACAAACAGACAAGTCAACTTTTACCGACACGCTCGCGACGAAGAGTAGTGAGGAGTCAGAAGAGGGCCCCGTTCGACCTACCCAGAGGCTAGTGTAGAACATGGCCCAACTCTCCGTCCGTCGAAGGGGTGTCGCGTGGTAGTATCCGGGGTAAGCTCTGGCTCAACCTCATCCACTACGGGGTCGACGGTGAAACGGGAAATGCATGGGCTCCTTGCAAACATCTTTTTTGACTCCTCAGCTGACAATGACGCTGGTCTCTATAATTCTCAACACCGATGGCGTTGGCAGGCGATGGGCTTTCTATTAATACCATTCTCCCTCCGTCTATTTATCGCCTGAACGCCGAGCGCTTGATCTACATCCAACTCAATTCGAGGTTCGGTTCGACTAGCTGTTCGGCTCCAATGCCCTTTCGGCTATATAACCCTCCGGTCTCTAGGAATCATGCTTTATGTGACTTGTTTTCTAGAGTAGGAAAGATTGTTTCTTGGCCGTGTGATCTGACGAGACACTCTTCGCACTTTTCTTCTTTCCGGCAGCGGCTGTGACTCGGATGAGCTGTGTGCTTCGACCAAATGGTAGCTGTAGACAAGTTGGCAGCATAATACAGGCTTCGATATGAGCAATACATTGTCTCATCCAGGATCCTAGATATCTTGTGAATCCGAATCTCTGGGTTCTTTCCGTTCCTCAGCATGTCTCCAGCTCTTCGTTGAATTGAAAGAGACCAAGGAACATTGTCATTCCGGAAGCCAAGATCATCACCCTGTCTCGCCCTGGCAACACGTGATCTCAATAGGTAATCAGCCAGTCGCATTATTTCCGGCACGGTTAGCTTTTAAGCCCCAGCCTTCCGAAGATGACACACAAAGTAAGTTGTAACATACCTTAGCAGGATAGGAGGCTACAGAAACCACGTCTTGTGGGAAGTAATCTTCCTTCCCTTTGACACGCATGGGCTGGTTGCACCACCGGGGGCCAATCTTGACATGGAGTTTCATGTGGTGCTAGTCGCTCGCAATCGATGAATCTCGTGCTAAATGGGCTGGATGGTACTGCTTCACTTCTTTGATAAGGTCGATGGCTTCGAGCACAGCTTACGAAGAGCCGCGACTTGGCAAGTTCTCACAACAGATTTCAGGCACATCAGCCTGGCATAGTGAGCAGGTGATTTAGTTCCGTAACTTATGAACCCGGCTCACTAAGGTAATTGGAAAACATCTACATCAATATCGTCTAAGTATGGTACATGTACTTATGCAACATAGTAGACATGCCAAAGTTCTATCGTACACCCGGCACTATAGAACGATGCGAGCACCACAGCAGCATTGCTAACTGTCTTCCAAGACGTAATTACCGCATGTTCTCACTCGTTCAACGAGAGTATCGAAAATGTGCTCTATGGGTAAAAGACACGAAGAAAGCCTTTACAATGAGCCGTCCAATTGTGCCGAGGAACCCAAGTCCAAGGGTTCCAACCCTCAAATCCTTCTTCCTTGCCCAGATACCTTAGCTCACCGTACGTCTCATCGTTGACCGTTGGTCCAAAGGCAGCTCGCCTGAGTTGACCTAGCGAATGACAACACGGCATTTCGCAATCTACTCACAAAAGGTATCCCTCAAGGTTCTCAAGGGCCCGAGCCGGTCGTTAGACCCGTCATCCATGTTTTCGCGAACTCTTTTTTCCTAATATGGCGAGGCGTTTCTGGAGATCGAGTCCTGGCCAATGTCTTTTCGGCCAATCAGAGAGCGGCCGATGATGATGACGGCCCCGGTCACGAGCCAGCCAATCCCGTGTTATATCGCCGGGGCAATCATCAGAACCCGGATGGCCCGTCGTGTACACGTCGTAGCGAACGAACAGCAAAGGGAGATGATTCAGAGAGATGGCATGATGGAATGAAGGAACGGTTGCTAGCGTAGGTTGGGCACCTTGATGGCAGTCGATCAGATAAGTCGGCATTGGAGGTGTTGGAAGGCTGGCAATGCCCATATAAATATTCAAATGTCGAAGGTTTAGACCGAATGAGTGTGTCCAGAGCTTTCATTCTTCAATTTTCAACGATTTTTCAGAGTTGACGGGAAGCCACGCACATTCACAATGGGCAAGAAACTCTCAGCGTCTTCAACGAAGCCCAAATCGGGTGCCATTGTTGTGCCAGCAACTACTCAACCAAAATCCACCGATGAGGTCCCGAAGCTTGTCCGCCAGGACTCCGGCGTCGATGTGACAAAGTCTGGTCAAGGAAAGCCTCTACCAGTCACACTTCTCTCAGGCTTCTTGGTACGTCCTGATTGACGCATGCGAGTGATTAAGACACGTGGCTAATGGCTAGATTACAGGGTAGCGGTAAAACGACACTCCTTCAGCACATCCTTAAGAGCGACCATGGTCTTCGTATTGCGGTCATTGTCAATGATATCGGCGCGTGGGTTACCAACTATCCGCTCTATACCTTGTGTTTCATGAAGCAGCACTGACTAGCTACCTCGACCAGTGTGAACGTTGACGCATCCCTCATCAAGAAGAGCCACCGACTTACAAAGACCGAAGAAAAGGTCATCGCACTGCAGAATGGCTGCATTTGCTGTACTCTCAGAGGAGATCTGCTGGAAGAGCTCGTTAACTTGTCAGAGCTCCATGAGTTCGAATACGTGATTATTGAGAGTAGTGGTATCAGTGAGCCCGAACAAGTCGCGGAGACCTTTGATGCCCGATTGGCGGAGCAAATGGCTACAATGGGCGAGGGACCCGAGGGATTGGATGAGGATACCTTGAAATTGCTCAAGAGGCTGTGAGTCCCATAGCACCCGCCCCCCTGACCCTGTGATCAAGATCTTACTGACGAAACCCGCTCCTCAGGGCTGATGCTGGCGGAGTCGACAAGTTCGCTCGCCTTGATACCACCGTCACGGTCATCGATTCCTTCACAATCTTCAACGATTTCCACACTAGCGATTTGCTATCCTCGAGACGAGATGATGTGGTGCCAGAAGACGAAAGGACCGTGTCTGACCTGATGGTTGACCAGATTGAGTTTGCCGACGTGATAGTTCTGAACAAAGTCGATATGGTGAGCACTTCTACGAGAGAGATATCGTGATAGGATGAGGTTGCTGACTGGATTCAGGTGACCAAAGACGATCGCACTCGCGTGCTAGATTTGATCAGGAAGCTCAACCCAAGAGCCAAGATCCTGGAATCCAGCTACAGTAAGATTGACGTCAACGAAATTGTCAACACCAACACATTCGACCTCAAGGTTGCTCAGTCTGGTGTCGGCTGGCTTCAAGACTTGCATGCCATGACTGTACGCGAGGTTAGACTTCCCTCAGAGCTACCCGCATAGTAGATAAGAACATAAGCTGATCCTCGATGCTACAGGTCAACGGTCGCAAAGCAGTGACCCCAAAGCCAGAGACGGAGGAATACAACGTCCGCAACTTCATCTACACGAGGACGCGGCCATTCCACCCCAGACGTCTATGGTCACTCCTCTACGACAAGTTCATTCTGCAGATGGAGGAGCCCGAAGGCGACGACGAAGATGCAATGGATGAGGACAATGACGCTGACATGAGCGACGGAGACGCTTCCGACAAGGAAGATGAGCAATGGGAAGACGACGAGTCAGAAGCAGACGAAAATGAGGACGCCGACATGGAAGACCCCCTTGAGCCCCCCTCCAATCAAGTCATCCTTGCCAACAAAACTGCCAACCCCCTCTTCAACCGTCTCTTCCGCTCAAAGGGCGAGTTCTTCCTCGCGACACGACCACACAGGGCAGGCGACTGGTCCCAGGCCGGCGCGATGCTGACGATGACCGGCGGCCGCCCGTGGTTCTGCACGCTTGACCCTGATGACTACCTCACGGGCGATAGCGAAGTCGACGCCCTTGTCACACACGATATCAAAAAGGGTGGCGAGTGGGGTGACCGTCGGCAGGAGATGGTTTTCATCGGTGAAAAGCTTGATATCAAGGGTTTAGAAGCCGCGCTAGATGCGTGTTTGCTCAATGATGAGGAGTGGAAGAAGTGGCAGAAGGTGATGAGGAATAAGAAGTGGGATGACGAGAAGAAGGGGGCCAAGTTGCAGGATTTGTTTGACGATGGGTTTCCAGACTGGACGGAGGATGGGGAGGGGCATGAGGAGCATGATCATGCCTGAGACCACATTGCTTAGAGAAGAAGACACATGGCGCAGAAGAAAAGTCGTTAGATTCACTTCACGTTCGGGGGGTTAAGTATGATGGTAGAAGATTTTGCTTAAGGTGAACCCTACAACTATGATGCGGGAAGACGAAGCAGAAGAGTATAATACCTGAAAGACCTCATATGCATGAATTGGCCGTCTAGATGACCTAGATTCTGGCTTCTGTCATCTCATTTGTCGGCAATTGGCCTTTGCTTGGGGGCAATGTCAATTGCGCGACAGTGATATCTCGGACCTTGAGGTGAAAGAAGACAACACGCAGTAAAGCCGAGAAAAAGGAATTGTCAGCCACAGTGATGACACAGACTAAGATCTGGGCACCACAGCAGGACGCAAGGTAAGCGATGTGACTGACCAAGTAAATTGAGTCAGCAAGGCATGTCGCCGACGGATTTCGCGATGTTTTGTCGCTGGGGATCACGTCTATGACCCAAGTCAATAGATGCATCGGCTGATCCATCATTAACTTCGACTTGGCAAAAATATACATGAGAGACAACGAGGCCCTTTTTGGCTTCTTCACACAGCATAGGTCTTGGTACGGTCTCATCGGGAACTCACGTCGAGTCGACGACGGACGACCTCGGCTCAAGGGGGCGGGACAATGATCAATCAGGCTAACAGACCCACCGGGCTACACTGCCCGGGAGCCGATCGTCGGCGTCAATGAAGTTGAGACAACGGTCGCAAGTCGGTACCGCGCGCTCGGAGCTGATAGTGGGATCGTCAGTCCAACTCACTGCCCAGCAGGCTCGGTCACCGCTCCGGACAGTCGCCCTGCGGGAAGCACGTATGGCACGCTGGGGGCGGATCCGAATACTCGGCACACTAGGTGACTGAGTCGAGTTGCTGCGAATATCACTACTTGGTTCGTCCTTTCAGTGGTTATTATTGACCGGGAAACGTTGAGGTGGCCCGATAGCCAAGATCGGTGGATGCCGAAGAATCTTTTGCGAAATATTGGGGCGTAATCGCCCACAATGACGATCTTGCTTGTAGACGGAGCAGAATCCGAGTATTTCGGGGGCGTCGACGAGCTCGATCGAATAGGTAATCCCACCGGCGGCTCAGCCATGGAGCCCGATATTAGACATAAACCGAGTATGGAGCCGGCTTTATTTTTCTGTGACGGGCATGACCCCCTTTCGATGGAGACTGACTTGAACAAGAGGAGAACCAGGAGAAGCATAAACGGAGGGAGCGGTCCTTTAGGTCTGACTAAGAAGCCTTGGCGGAGTTGCATGCCTAATTCGACTGGCACTTCACCTCTGGAACGTCCGGGCCAGCGCTGCTCAACTCGCTGGATTGACTCTTAGGAAGGGCTGTTATGATATCTCGGCAGGGCGGCACTTAACGATCGCACTTTATTTTCACTTTAGTTGTGAAGCGCTGGGCCCGACTAGTAAGCCGTGATAACGACATAGGTCGGGGTTGATGCTGGTCTGGCCCGGCCTCCCTCTTGGTCATCACACCGCAGTAAGAGAGGGGAAACTGCAAAACCACAGTTGAGAACTCGAGAACCAAGGTTCACCCAAGTCATTCACTCGGCTGTACATGCCGAGTTTTTGTTAAGGACAGCTTCACAGTTGGAAGCTGCCGCCGAAGAATCAAATACAATCCAAGCGCCGTCCTCCTTTTCTTCTTTTTGGTGGGGGTTTTTTCGTCCCGTGTAAAGTGATCTGCGACAGGGAATAGCCGCCAGCTGGAGTTTTTCTTCCTCGCTGCGCGCCCCTGGACCCAGGTTTCAGGTGAATCCCACCACGGCCACGTCGATCAGGAACCAGAAGTTCAGAACAGAGTTCAGAGTGGCATAACCTTTTCGCGGGATCGCTCTTGAGACGAAAGCTACACATATTGACTCTGGGGAAACACTCGTCTATGACGCTTTTCATACTCTTTACGCGGGTTCGAATGTTTTTGTAATGAATTTGTAAAGGCTCTAGATTTCGGAAAGACCGGAACTAGCCATACGGCAGAGTTTCGAGCATTCTCCAAGCCCAGAATTGTCAAGCCGAGAGCACAGAGTACCAATAAACGGGTATTGACAGGCAAACCGGGCTTGTCACCCGAAATTGACAGCACCAAGTTCGCCAACGGCCAAACCCCGACAAGCCTTTCACGTCGTTGCGGACATGCAGGCGCAGAAAGCCGCCAGCGGCTAGGACGAATAAGGGTGACCACTGTGGATATAGAACAATCTACAAGCGACCGATTCGGGGCTTCGTCCAGCTCGGGCCAGGCTCACCTACAAGGGTATGTGCTGCAAGCGAGCTGTGAGTTTAGATGAACAGGAGCAGAAGGGGAATCGGCGCATGAGCCAAGCTTGGCGACTGTATTTCCACAGATTTCGACAACGTGGGCGGCTCATGAGCAACCCAGGGGTCAATGTCGTCAATCGTACTCTAGTTGCAACCCCAATCCAGGGGTGCTCACCGGCGCCGACGACCGTGTTTGGTGGGAAATGGATCCCGCGTACATGTTGCTCCAATGTTTCAAACGAAGAGCACTTCGACCAAATCGTCGCTGAAGCCTACTCCTATCGTGCGATCCTGGTTGGGTAAGGTCGAGCTCCTTTGGCCACCCTTGCTTTTTCACCACCCCTTTTCGCGCCCATGATGCCTGGGTTGTCCAGATGAAGGTAGTCTACCATGTTGTGGAGAGAAATCTCATCAGGAATGTGGATGGGATGATGGATCATGGCGGCTGACAGTCTGTGGTTTCCATCCTCCTGGTGACCAGGGGTGGTGGGATATCCTCGATATAAGACAACCATTTCTTCTCACTACTTTCATCTTTTCTCTATTCTCTCTTCGTTCTCAACCATCGCTGTGTCTTTTGTCATTGTACAGACCACTTTCTTTCTTTTTGAAACTTCACTTTCATTCATTCCCTGGTGGAAAATCAATCTCTTCATTTTCTTCCTGTCCGATCTTTCCAATCACCGGTCTTCACCAACCAAAACCAAACCACGACACAAGTCAAGATGCGCTCCTTCGCTCTCCTCGCCGCCGCGGCCGTCGTGCCCCAGGCCATGGCCCACTACGTCTTCCCTACCCTCATCGTCAATGGTGAGCAGACCGAGCGCTACCAGTACGTCCGCGAGGCCAAGAACTCCAACTCTCCCGTTACCGATGTCACCTCCGACGGTATCGTCTGCAACATTGGCGGCAACGACGACGACGTCCTCGCCAAGACCGAGACCAAGGCCGTCAACGCCGGTGACGAGGTCGGCTTCATCGTCGAGAACGACATGGGCCACCCCGGTCCCCTCGCCGTCTACCTCTCCAAGGCTCCCTCCGGCGTCGCCTCCTACAAGGGTGACGGCGACTGGTTCAAGGTCTACGAGCTTTCCACCTCCAACATCACCGAGGCCGGTCTCCAGTGGGCTACCTACGTCAACAACGCTGGCATCCACAACTTCACCTTCACTCTCCCCAAGGAAGTCCCCACCGGCGAGTACCTGATGCGCGCTGAGCACATTGGCCTCCACGGCGCCGGCACCAAGGGTGGTGCCCAGTTCTACATTGCTTGCGCTCAGATCTCCGTCACCGGTACCTCCACCGAGACCCCCTCGCCCGTCGTCAAGTTCCCCGGCGTCTACACCGGCGAGGAGCCCGGTCTGTTGATCAACATCTACTACCCCGCTCCCCAGAACTACACCGTCCCCGGTGGCCCTGTTGCCTTCTCCGGATGCGAGGACCACACTGCCAACCTTCTCGGCCAGACCTCCGACGGTGACTGCACTGGCTCCGATGGCGCCACCACCCCCACCACCCCTACTACTCCTACCACCCCTTCCACCTCCGCCGCTCCCTCTGCCGGCATCCCCGACTACAACGGCGGCAACAGCACCAGCCCTGCTGAGCCCTCTGCTGCTCCCACTGCTGCCGCTGGTGAGGGCGATGACTGCGAGAAGTCTGCTGCCCGCCGCCGCGTCCGCTCCATGCGCCGCAAGCTCGCCCGTGCTGCTTCCTTCTAAGCAGTCGTTAGAGTGTAAGAGAGAAGTTGGAAAAGTTTTTGGACGTAAACCCCGAGCTCTGCTACTGCCACTTGGTTGAAGCAGTGCTCAACACATTATTCTTGTACATACGTATGACTTAAGACACTGGATGTAAATGCGATTAGATATCGGGCGATCCTTTGTACAGAGGCGTCCTCATGTTTGAAATATGAGAATCATTCCATATGAAACCTTTACTTGCTCTTCTTAGTGTCCGTGACTTGTCCTTTCTTGTTATTAGAAGCGAAGGTGTTCAAAGACTTTGGCTTTGGCCCTGACCCGAGTCAAAGCCTGGTCACTCGGAGTTTACACGGCGATCACCTATTACTGCCGACAATTTCCCTTTTTCTTCATGGCTTCTCTGCGTCCAGGTGCTACAGTTGATTATGCTCATAGTCTCCATCTTCATAGACGTTGGTTAATGGGCCAGGCATTTGACTCAGTATGGCTGGAAGCAAGACTTGTAAATGTCATGAAAATTGTCCTTGCCAGTTTGTTGATGTGTTTTGCCGTTTGTGATACCCCGAGGTGCCCCTGTCTTCGAGCTGCCGCAAAGTGTAAACATGAAGAAGACTTATCAACATTCTCACAAGTGCGCACATGGTTCTCGTTGTGTGAGTTTCCGCATGGTTTCCTCCTAGGTATCAGATGAAGTAACCTACAAGCAGAAACCAATAACGGGGCCTTTTCGTGTGTTAGTTTTGGATGCATCTCGTGTTCCTCCGAACTCACTTTGTGAACCCCGAGAACAGTTCTAGCTCGTGACAATGTGAGATATTCTTATCCCACTTTCCGATCGTTTGTAAAAACCCGGAAGACTGAAATATATATAGTTTCACTAAGGCGGCTCCGACCACTAGAATGAACATGTAATTCTGCACCAGACTGCGGCATGCCTTCTGTAACGCAAAAGGGGCAAGTGTTCATGCGAGCAGCATCGGCCGGCTTCATTCCTTGTAATGCCTTCACTCCAGTCAAGTCAACTGCGATCTAGATACACGCAATAATACTCTAACCTGTACCTGTAGATGGCTTCGTAGTGTTCTCAAAAACCTGAGTTTCCTAGATCTCCGGTAGTGTTGTTGGCACGTCGAACAAATCATTCCAAGTTATCATTCTCTTGTCAAGATTTAATTGCTACCTCGCCATCATCTGCGAAATGAAGGCGACCATAATTGAAGCCCTACCAATATTCCCCTCTGCGAAGCCTGGATTCAATTCTCATTGTCGTCCACAGCCTAGCTGCCGATGCTCAGTCCCCTTTGCGCTGCTCCTTGGTTCAATACGATAAAGCGGAGCAGATAAAGAACTTTGGCAAAACAAAGGACTTTGAAGCCGTGTCATACACCTGAGAAAGCGCGTCACTGTCCTGCCAGCTGCTCATTGATGGGGTATTCACACTCGATATCAGTCCGACTGCCGATTCACTCTTGCGGCACCACGAAATCGACTCACCTCCAGATCTCTTTAGATCGATGTCATTTACCTCAATCAGCAAGATGCCGGTGGGAAGGCGTAACAAATCCCTTGTATGGGCAGAATTTATAAGGGGCCCAAGGAAGTCCACATATGGCTCGGCGGAGCAGACGACAAGACAACAGCAATCTTCTCCGCCATTCGTATAATGGAAACAGTTCGAGAAATCAAAAACGTGAAATCAATGGAGCAAGCAACATTGGCAATTACAAAGAACGAACTTGGAGACGATCACCTCCTTCACCTCCGGAGCTTCCTCTCTCGCGCATGGTTCTCGCGCCGCTGGATCATCCAGGAGGCATGCTTGGCGATAGAGGCCAAAGTCCACTGCGGAACATCCTCTCTCGGCTTGCCTTGGTTTGTCGCGGCTGCTCGGCGATTGAAGTGTATCGATGATGTCCTGATATCGTGTTACTGCCGCTGGTAAGTCGTCATAATGGAGAGTCTCAGCGAAAAGCGGAAGCCGATCCTCGAGCTGCTCTGAAATCTCCACGCTGCCGAGTGTAGGCAGCCGGAGGATCGGATCGCTGCGTTATTTGGATTGATACCCGATGACAAGCAGATCATAGACCATATGCTCACAATTATTAGCCTTTGTAAGTCGACGAGAAATCAGACACAACTATGCCAATGGAAGACTATATTCGCACCTGATAATACTATGAGGGGATGCGAATAATTCTAACTGAACAGAGTCGCACTGACTTCCGATGGCCCGATATGCAGATCTCGTAGATCTCGAAGCTTGCAGGCAGTTGTGCGTCGAGAGACTGTCAGGTGCATTCCTTTAGCTAAGCTGCCATGCAGCTGGTCAACTCTGGGCTCTGTCGACTTAACTAGCTCTCTAATCTAAAGAAGCACCAGTCAACTAGCGGTTGATGATTTGGAAAACACCACCCGGAGCCGCAACGGGGCGGCAATGCGGAACCGCATCGCCGCTGGGCGGAAATGTGCTTGACGGACTTAGCTTCCTTTGCCCCGGATCTCTCATGCATGTTCCCGCGCCTTTCCCCGCACTCAACCCCCACCGACGCTGATGTGAGGCAGACCAAAGGTATCCGGGTTGAGAACCTTTTGCCTGTTTAGCATCGTGGGATGAACGGTTCAAGCGTTTGCAAAGTCTTCCGGAGACTCAGATGATCTATGACCACCCAAATGGTAACATGAAATCCATCCAATACCCAAACCTCTGGGTCTCTACCAAACGTTGAGGCAACCTCAAAGAGCCTTGGGAACCAACCATCCCTTGCCAACCCTGCGACTTCAAGTGCGGAGAAGCTCCGTCTTAGTTGTCACCGAGCTGCGTCAACGCCCCTCAGTCTGGGGTAATTCGAGCCGCCGGCGGGTCCAGTAGCCCGTATTAAGGTAGAGTTCAAGCTAATCCATCCAAGCAGAGCGCGTCCAACTCGACAGAAACATCCTGAAGCTCCATGATTTGTCCGCGGGGTCAGGTTTGTCTCCCCCAGTTGTCCAGTTCCCCGCATTCGAGGAAGCCGTTTGCGCACTATTGTCTGCAACTGAGAGACAACGTGCGGCGCTTGGCGGCTCCAAACTCCACAAAGGCGCAACGGAGAGGAAAACTGTTGAGAGCTAAGGCGGCACAGCAGGACGCCATTGCTTCGTGAAGTGTGTGCTACAGAGTTTCGTCTCTTTGCCCGATCTATCCCCGGAGGAACCCCTCAAAATGCGTTGTCGCGTCGAAAGCTGTCAGGTGATGTCACGACTCAGCCCTCCGGTGCGGAGGAAGGGAAGCTGTCGATTGGGATGAAGATCTTTCGTCTTGCATAAAGTCTCCTTGAGGACCCTGTTTTGAAGGCATTCCCACACCACTTTTCATCACCATAAGCATCTGACAGACGCTTTGATACCACACCACCAAATCCGAACACAAAACTCGAAACCATGGCAGGAAGCTTTCCGCGAAGCGAGCGCGTCGAGCCGGGCTCGGTCAACCTCCCGCCCCGCGAGTATCCTCCATCCGTTCGCTCAACATCAGTCGATGCGGGGAAGGCCGCGGCAGATGTTGTTCGCGCTTTCAACGCTGCACTAAAATCCAAGGACTACAACAAACTCTCACAACTCTTCGTCGCCGACGGCTACTGGAGAGACCACCTAGCGCTATCATGGGACCTCCGCACCCTCAAGGGCAGGGAGAAGATCCAAAGCTTCCTCAGCGAGGCGTGCCGGCTCAAGGAGGTGCAAATCGACACATTCACTGCGTATCGAGCACCTCACTTTGCGCCGCTAGATGCCCATGGCAAGGTTCAATGCCTGCAATTCTTCCTCACGGTCAAGACGGATGTCGGGCCTGGTGAGGGTGTAGTGCGGATGGTTGAGTCTGGTGATAAGTGGGAAATCTTCACCTTCTTCACGGTTCTGCGCGAAATCGCAGGCCATGAAGAGCCTACGCGGCACCGACGAGAGAAGGGTGTTGATCACGTCCAGAAGCGAGAGAGCAAGAACTGGAAGGAGAAGAGAGATGATAGTGTCAATTATGTGGACAGTGAGCCTACGGTTGTGATTGTCGGTAAGTATTTGCAACACTTGTACAGAACTCCCACTGGGTCACTGAGGCTAACAATTGCGTAGGTGCCGGCCAAGCTGGTCTCACGATTGCCGCACGACTGAAGATGCTCAAAGTCAACGCCCTCGTGGTAGACAAGCATCAGCGCATCGGCGACTCTTGGCGCAAGCGATATCACCAACTTGTCCTCCACGACCCTGTTTGGTACGACCACTTGCCGTATATCAACTTCCCAAGCCATTGGCCCGTGTTTACGCCCAAGGATAAGATGGGAGACTTCTTCGAGGCGTACGCCAGCCTTCTCGAGCTCAATGTCTGGATGTCAACAACACTGACAAAGTCTTCCTGGGATGATTCAAAGAGACAGTGGACCGTCACTCTTGACAGGCAAAAGCCTGATGGGTCCAAGGAGACTCGGACTTTACACCCTCGCCACGTCATCCAGGCGACGGGTCACTCTGGCAAGATGTTTTTTCCTAGCATCAAGGGAATGGACAAGTTCAAGGGAGACCGCCTTTGCCATAGCTCTGAGTTCGCAGGAGCGAAACCCAATTCCAAGGGTAAAAAGGCAATCGTTGTTGGCTCATGCAACTCAGGTCATGATATCGCGCAAGATTTCTACGAGCAAGGGTACGATGTCACAATGGTACAGCGCAGCTCAACATCTGTGGTTTCCTCAAGCTCAATCACAGATATTGGCCTGAAAGGTCTTTACGACGAAGACTCACCCCCAGTCGACGACGCAGACCTCTGGCTATGGAGTTTGCCGGCCGAGCTCTTCAAATCGCTGCAAGTCGGCACCACGGAAGTCCAAAACGCCAACGATGCCGAGCTCCTCTCAGGTCTTCAGAAAGCCGGATTCAACCTGGACATGGGACCCAGTGGAGGCGGCTTCTTCGTCAAGTACTTCCAGCGCGGTGGGGGCTATTACATCGACGTCGGATGCAGCCAGCTCATCATTGACGGCGAGATCAAGATCAAGAGCGGGCAGGAAATCACAGAAGTTCTCCCCAACGGCCTCCGGTTTGCGGACGGTTCAGAGCTGCCGGGCGACGAAATCATCTTTGCGACGGGGTATCAGAACATGCGTACGGAGGCGCGCAATATCTTTGGCGACGAGCTCGCCGATCGCGTCGGCGATGTGTGGGGTTGGGACGAGGAGGGTGAGTTCAGGACCATGTGGCGGCCGACCGGGCACCCCGGCTTCTGGTTCATGGGCGGCAATCTCGCAATTTGTCGGTACTTCTCAAAGATTCTGGCATTGCAGATCAAAGCGGTGGAGGAGGGGATCGATCAGAACAAGAGCCACACCAAGACTTTGGGGACGGCGGGAGGTATTCCTAAACTGTGAGGGCTATACGTGGTTTGCTGTGTCTACTTGATCCAATTGTAACGTGATTTTCTTCGGAACGTTAGCCTGTTAGCTTCTCCTTTTTTGAGCTCACATTGCCTCGGTTTCCCTGCCTCCAGTTCTTACCGTGACCATCGGCCCCACACCACGGTCCACGCCCGCTCAGCCCCGGGGACAGACGGATCCGAGTGTGGCCGCGTTGAACATTCCGCACACAACGTTCCCACGAGCTGGAGATTCGAGATATCTTTTGCCTGACGCGATGCTCTAAAATCTCATCTGGATTATACTCCTGGTAATTATGCCTTACCTGAGTTGACAAGATTGCTGCCCACTTGGTCTGTGTTGTGGACCTTACTCTTGACAGCTCAGATCGGATCTAGGGTCAAAATCCTCAGCTCTTTCAGCAATTCGACCCCAGTCATTTCAGTTCAACAATAGCCCTCCTCCTGGATCATCGATGCTCTTCTGTCCGAATCACCTGAGTTCTGGTCAAAGTCAAGCGTCTTTAAGGTTCGTAAGATAGTTGATATGCTCACAGAGCTCGTGGGGCTCTCTTGAAAATTTGCGATTGCAATCAGCAAAACATCGGCAGAGTGGTGATCTGCGATTTGCGGCATGGTTTCGGACGGCATTTGTGGATATCTTCGTTCACCCCTGGTCAATATTTATCCCCAGCTACGACCTTGGCCCCCAAAAGGCCCCGGACTGTGGAGCAAAGTCTCTTTTGTTTCTCCCGCCAGGCTCTTAGTTCTCGCGACTAACGGGAAGAGATCATCGTTCTGATGGAACTGCTGAGTTGCCGCATTCCTATTCTGGCCTGACTGGAGAGTTTTGCAGACCAATTAGTTCCTACCAAAACATTGCCGTCTCCTTCAGGACACAGCTAGGCCACTGCTGCGGGCTCATATGTTGATCTGTCTTCATCTGATGTAACATGTATAAGGTACGCGCAGTTAAGTGCGTTCTTTATCGGTTCACACATGGGCTTGGGTCGTCGGCAACTTACCCTGTCAATTCCTATTCACTACCCTGCACCCGAAGATTTCGATAAATTTCACATTTAGACTTCCGTATTTTGCGAATGACGAAATCCGAGCTGATCCTTTGTCTTGATAGGGCTCATAGATGGAGTTGGCACAATGATCTTCCCCCGCCTCCGTGGCAGCCGTTCATTCCGGGTTGGAGAAAAGATGCCTGCCGTCGTCTGGTCTCAAACTGCAGTTGATCGGCACTAGAATTGCGATCTCAAAGGGTTATTGCTCACTATTGAACTCTGCCAAGATCACAAACTCACACATGATAGCTGTAACTGATGTACGAAGTAGCAAAAATGTCTCAACTATCAGAATGCTCTTGGTGTCTCTGCATTTGCTGATCAATCTTGTCTGTCACCACGTGGACTTCGCGTGTCCGCCATCGCCGAGCTACAGAGCTGCCCGGGACGTGCGCGTGCCCGAGGCAGGCCTCCAAGAGCAACCGTTGACGCTAGCAATGAGACCAACTCACAGACATTTGACCAAAGGCGCAACTCAAGGCGTGCCGTCGGGCGAGCGCCGAGGTTCCATGCAGGAAATGAACACAACGAAAGAAGAAGTCGGTTTGAGATCGATGATACACACTGTCTTTAGTGCCGACGTTCATGGTTGCACGGTCGGCCACGATCTGTGACAGCTCCCTGGCGCCGACTTCAACGGCCTCGATATTCTGCTCACTCGGCGGCTACACACAAACGAGACCGAGGGCCATCTTCTGAAGCCACCGGATCTCGCGGGAGTCTTCATCCGAACATGCAAAGGCCACCCGAACTGGCGACAGTCCGTCCTTCACTCCAGCATTGCGTCGAATAAAGTTCCGAGACTCGGTTACGCGCAGGATTCGCGACAAGCAGTCTGGTCGCCGATTGGTAAATTCCACATACCGAGCTACGCAATCCATTACTGCTGGATTCAGGGGCAAGTTCGGGGCCTATGTTCTGCAGCAATCCTTCAGACAGGCATCTCTCGATCTGTAACCCAGTCGAGACTGCACTCGCAATTGGCTAGCGAGTGCATCTGGAGCACCTCCCCCCCTCTTTGCGAAGTTGCGGCCATGTCGGCCTGGTGTGTCGAGTCTGTTGGAAATCGGGATAGAGGTCGTATACATGGGGGGTTGGCCCTTGCATCGCGACGCTTGGCGGAATCTCATCCCCTTCCCCGGATTGGTTTCTCACGGCTTCTTGATGGCCGATCCCTGCCAGAGTTGCCTCAAGGGCACCAATGCTACCCCACGGAAGATCTTGGGCCATCGACTAGGTGACTAGTGCGCTCTCTTTTCCCACTCAGCCTCTATTACGACGTTCAACCGAGTGGGAGTATCCATGTCCGCAGAGATGACCCGATAATTCGAAAATTGCACCGGTGCAGGTGGAAACACGGCCTGCGTCTGCTGGGGTCTCGATCTGATGCGGGCAAATTTCCCTGGCGAGGTGAGAGAGTTCGATCACAGATGAAGGCTTCTACATTTCGGTCTTCACAAATCGACTAAAATTACGCCACTCACGCACGTCAATCTGGAGGTCTGTCAGAGATGGCGGCAAACGTCCTCGTCAGAAACCTCAACGCGATACAAGAGACTCAGCAGCAGGCCTCAGTCAGCACCATCGACCATGCCCTCGATGGCCAATCTCGATTTGGAGAGATAGTTGCCATTCTGGCTGTCGGATCCGTTCTTTCGACTGCGGCGGTTAGTCTTCGGGTTTACACTAGGGTCAAGATGCTGCGAACTTTCGGACTGGACGATTCGGTGATGGTGGTTGCTCAGGTAAGCCATAACAGCACCTTTTGCAGGCTTGGACTTGGCGGCTCACACCATTGCCTTTGCAGATGTTCCTCATCGGATCGGCTGTTGCCATTGGGCTTGGTAAGTTCAGATGATACTGCAACCTGTGTATACCGACTAATAGCTTTGAAGAAAGCAAGTGGGGTCTTGGTTTTCACTCTTGGGTTCCTCCCCCTGAGGACTACGTTCCTTACATGAAGGTAAACCCCTATTAGATCCACTCGCACTCGAAGTCTCTACTAACAATATCATCAGTCCTTTTACTCTTCGATCATCGTGTACAACATCGCGACCTGCCTCGTCAAGGTCTCTATCCTCTTACAGTACCGTCGTATTTTCGCCATCGACATTATGCAGAAGTTGACACTATGGGGTCTTGCTTTCATGATCTCGTGGACTGCCATGCTCTCCTTCCTTCTCCCTATGATGTGTCTTCCCGTTGCCGCCTTCTGGGACCCGACCATCGAAGGTCGATGCATAGACTTTCTTGCCATTTGGTACACCATGGCTGGAGTCAACCTCGTAGCCGACTTTGCCATTTTCAGCATGCCGATTCCGGTCATAAACTCGTTGCAGCTCCCTCGCAAGCAGAAGCGAATGTTACTCGTAGTATTCTGTCTTGGCTTCTTGTAAGCTCACCTTTACTGTCACATGCACTCTCACGATTCCCGTGTCTGACTTGTCCTTCACCAGTACTTGCATCATCTCCGCACTCCGAATCCGAACCCTCCGCGTTGCAGCAGACACCAAAGATCCGTACTGGGATAACGTGGACGCCGCAACATGGTCCTTCCTCGAGGTCGCTATAGGCATTTTGGCGGCCTGTCTCCCCACCCTCCGACCAATCTTCGTCACTCTACTGCCACGCCTCTTCAACGCGTCCTCACTACAGTTCAGAAGCAGTGGCAGACCATCGAAGTATGGAAACCCTTACGCTCAGGCTAGCGAAGGCAACAACAGAGCCAGTTTCATGCGCGGACTGGGGATTCATCGCCCTTTGAGCAGCACGGAAGGGTTGAATCACCAAGACGGAGTTGAGTTGTCCGGACAGGAGAGTGAGACGTCGGCTGAGTACACCGTCAGCGTCAGTACAGGAGCACCCGATAGCCTGGACAAAATGTCTCGGGTGAAGAGCAAGAGGGACAGTGTGATGGATGATCAGCATGTTAGGGGACACATTCGGACCACGACTGTGGTGACTCAGGAAGTTACGTTCGAGAAGCCTTCCAGTGCCAAGTCAGAGCCGGACCAGGAATGAAAGGATGAAGTGTCCCTTTTGTTGTGGGTTACTTCGGTTGTATTGATGAGTGGACGATGATTTCTTTTCTTTGTGTCTTGCTTCGATTCATCTTATACCCCCTTTTTACCTCTACTTATTTTCATTCGCTTCTTTCATCACTTAGAGATATTGTCCAGATATTTCCCCACTGCGCGGGTTCAAGCGCAACCTCAAAAATCTAATTCTGTTTGTCTGCTTCAAGACGATCCCGATATATTTAACTCGTACCCATGCCGACCCTAATCGGAGTATTCTTCCAGCACGCTTCGTGGCTCTACATACTTTCCCAGCGGCTTATACTCGATGTCATAACCGAAAGCCCTTGGTCCACCAATGTCCAGGCC
Source organism: Colletotrichum godetiae (assembly GCF_030913485.1). Taxonomy (NCBI): domain Eukaryota; kingdom Fungi; phylum Ascomycota; class Sordariomycetes; order Glomerellales; family Glomerellaceae; genus Colletotrichum; species Colletotrichum godetiae. The sequence continues at coordinate 136,836 of NW_026851263.1, forward strand.
AGCTTGCGTCTCCGTCCACCGCGGCGAGCAAGTAATACCAATGACTGTAACTCTATACCCATATTTGAACTCAGGCACTCCAAGAGCTCTGCCAGACTCATTGTCTAAGATCGAAATTAGATCTGGCACAGCAGCAACTATCCTAGTCTTGCCGCCCTCGTCAGTGTGCTCTGCCAAGATGTTCTCGTTCTTGAAAGGAATCTTCATCGTGCCTCCTTGCGCAACGGCAGCGACCCTCTCCTTGTTATTCGAAGCTTCATCTTCATCTCCACTTTCAAAAGCGGCAATATGGACTTCACCGTATGAGTGGCCTTTGAAGAGGCGCCTCTCAACCTTCATAATCTTGCCCCTGAACAAGACTTTGGCAGCCTCGAAGCCACCTGCCTCTTTGATGATCGACTCAGCGACCGTGCTCATTGTATTCGTCGCTTGGCAAAACGCAATACAGCGCCCGATCCGCCATGCAAGAGAAACAGTGTTGAGAACGCCGAATCTCTTGACCCTGTCGCTTGTCGTCGGCTTGGCTGCCATGCCTACGCGCGAACCCATCTCGGAGCAGGAAGCGCGCAGAGCACGGTCGACAATTTCATCGTTGGGCGCTCTGGTCATGACGATTGTCTTGCCGTCTCCAGAGTCTATCGCACACGGAACCAACTCTAGCGGAGCATGCACGGCCAATGTCGTCTGCCAGTATGTTGGGTATGCTCTGCCCATCCAGTCGCCGTCAATGATTGGACTGTCATAGAACCGGGATGAACCAACGAGGAAGGGTTCGAGGCCGTTAGCACCACCAATCTCGAGACCCATCACGGCGTCGAACTTGTCATGGCGAAGGTATTCCATCAGGCCTTTGAAGGCATCTACCGTCTCGATCGACTGCAGTCGTTCGATGGAGACAGCCGGCGAGCCCATGTGGCCTAGTCGAAGTTAGTTCATCACGAGAGCCCCTTGTTTTGACAAGGTGGGATCACTTACCACCCCAGTAGATGACATCTGAATCCTTCAGCGAAGATGGCTCGATAACACGCATCTTGTGTCCTGCTCTGAGCATATTTCGGAGCTGGATCTTCGACGCTGCCGGGCTCCCGCCGCCTGCGCACCCGAGCACGTAACAGCCATCGGCAAGGTACTCCAAGTCAGTTTCGGTAATGTGCCATTCTGAAATGCCGCTCGTATTACGAATGACGGTTGGCTTATACCCGGCTGGATCAACCTTTTCTTCTTCTACGGTAGCCCGCGTCAAATCTTTCGTCGCTTCAACCTGTTCTTCGCCATCCTCTTCTCCGTTCTCCTCGACCACCTCTTCCAGTTTGGCGTGGAGGTCAATGTTGCCAACGGCTTTGACAAGGGTTCGGATCTGGTTGGCGACGTATTGCAGCGGCATTGTCTCGATTTCAGCGATCTCGATACTTTCCGGAATCGCACCAGCAGCAATGGCGCGCTCAATGGCCATCTTCTTGGCGTTTTCAATGGCTTGCTCTTCTGTCTGGTGAGTGGTGCCCTGCACGATATCAACTGCGCCGCAGACACGTGCAATGGCAGCACCAACTGCGTTGGCGACATCGTGAAACGGTGGTCGAACAAGCTTTGAGGCACCTTTCAGGCTCTCTGGTGATAAAATGGCACCTCCACCAACGAGAAGTACTGGGACGGGGTCTGGTGAAGTCTTGATAACGTCGACGGCACCTTCCAATAGTGCTTTGATGCGGAGGATTGCTTCTTCTACAAAGGTGGCATCGAGACTCTTGGCGTGCTCAATTGCACCTACGACTGCTTTGCCAGCTGCGACTGCAATATCTGTTGTCGTGCAAACGTCTCCGCCAAAGACGAGCGCGCGTGTGGTTAGCTCGAGTCCGACAGACTCGGGACCAACTTTGACCTTGCCATCAACGTGTCTGACGATGGAACCTCCGCCGAGACCGACAGAGTGAATATGAGGCATGGAGTAGTTGACTCTTACACCAGCCACCGTAACGTAGGCTGATGCTTGTCGAGGCATGCCTGAGGGAAGTAGGACGCCAACATCGGATGTAGTTCCACCGATGTCAACCACAATAGCAGAGCTGTCACCACCGGTGTCTAGGCCAGCGAGGTATGCTGCGCCGCGCATCGAGTTTGTGGGACCGCTCGAAAAGGTCCTAATCGGTATCTTTGCCGCGGATGCTGCGTCCAGAATTGTGCCATCGTTCTGAGTCAAGAAAAGAGGGCAAGAGAGATTAAGCCTCTTCATTGCAAGACGGAACCTGCTCACAGTCTTCCTTGCATAGCGCAGGATAGCACCATTCAGGATGGCGGCATTCTCTCGCTCAATGAAGCCGATACTCGCACTAGCCTCCTTGCTGCACACGACATCCACGCCTGGGACTTCGCGGAGGAGGATATCGCGAACCTTCTCCTCTTGCCCAAATACTTCGTCGATTGGCGAGTATACACCAGAGACAACAACAGCGCCGACGCCACTCTCGCGAATCTTGACGCACTCAGCAACGACCTGAGATTCCACTACCGGCGCCTCCTGCGAGCCGTCAATGTGTAATCCGCCATCGACGATGCCCACGTAAGACTGGATCACGGCTGCCAGGTCCGGAGGAAACTCGGCGAAAGCAGGCACCTCACGTAAGAAGGATTTACTCAGTCGGAGGACGCCGACGCGCTGCAGGCGACGAATATCGCGCTCAATTACTGCGTTGATAAAGTGCGTTGTGCCGATGGTGACGCTCGCGATGCGTTCTGGCGAGTTGGTCAGACCGGCGGCGGCCAGAACGGTGCTTACGGCGGTCTCAATGCCCGCACTGGCGTCTGGGGTCGTTGGAGTTTTGAAATGCGCCAGGACCCCGCGGTGCGCAGTATTTTGGAGACTCAAGTCGATTGCGACGGCATCCGTGTTTGTTCCTTCGAAGTCAAGCTGTCAGCCAGAATCCTCTTCAGTAAAGTCTCTCTTCGACAAGGCAAGCGGTACACCAGAATGCCAATCCTTTCCGTGTCTAAGCTGGCGGATGGAGCACGTAGACTCACCTCCAACGTCAACACCGATCCGTACGGTCCGTCGTGATAGTGGCATCTCTCCCATCTTGGTAGTGAGAAACAGCTTTGCTCCTAACAGTATCGGCGGTTTGTTGTTTCTGATGCACGATTTTTCCAGCCATACGAATATGATTGTCAGAGTCTCATATAAGTTGTGCCCATCTCTTTTGCTCCAGGCAATTCGCGCCAATAGACCCCGAATGGCAATGTCGCTGGTCCTTGGCCAAAGCTCGTGTCGTAGGACATCATCCCACAGGCATGTGGTCGAATCGGTAAAGCGGTTGAATGAGTTCCCAAAACCACGGCCACGGTCAGATACCGTATGCCACTAGTCTTCAAGATGGCGCAAAGGATAGATAATGAACGATAATCGGGCAGGTACAACCGCGTGTCTCCACCGTGAAAACATGCGCTTAAAGGTCCGGAGACCAGATGCCGAACGATGAGGTTGCGGGGTAAACTTGGATCCCCTGGGTTGTTGATCTTCAGACTTTGCCCAATGCCGTGCTTATCACCGTCTATGCTCCACACTCGCGTGAACTATGATAAGAGCTTCACACCTGCGGAGTGTTTGGAGGCATTCTCCAACGATAAGAAATAGCCTAAGTCGAATTCACACGTACATAATGTTCGCGTTTGGCTTATCGGCAGAGGGTTTGGATGACGTGAAGGTCTGCCAAGCGGGCGCCGATGCAACGTATCAGGGGCATTACCGATATGGAGGAACTTCATCAAACATTCGCGTGAGCGTTGGCTCTCTTCGGGTCCGGATCCATTAAACCAAGTGAATGTCCTTCATCCTAACCCAAGAGCCATCCTGAGACTCTCGGTAAGTTAGATTCGTAGTTGTTAATATGAGTCTCAGCGGTTTTTTGAGATGGGCACGGCTGCCCGACACTGATGTGGCCGAGTCCAACGTGTGGATCAACGAAGACATTAGGCCTTTACCTCCAAGCCGTCGAAGATGGACGACATCGACTTTCATCTCATTCTGGTTAACTAACTAGGTTGCCAGTCAGTGAATGATTGGTGTTAACTAACTTTTTGGCTCAACTGACACTGTGATAGTTTCCAATTGGCAGCTCGGCGCATCTCTCGTCGCTGCTGGACTATCTGTCTGGCAGAGCGTGATTGCCATTGTCATCGGCAAGGTCATCATCGCCCTCGTTGCCATCTTCAACGGACACGTAGGCGCTCATTGGCACATTGGATTTCCGGTTGTTTCACGATATATCTGGGGTGTGTACGGGCAGTACATCATCCTGATCCAGAGAATCATCCTTAGTTTGGTGTGGTTCGCTGTGCAGTCATGGACTGGAGGTTTGACAGTTGTCAACTGGTCAGTAATAAAGACACCAAATCCCTCCACGTGACCTATTACTTACAAAGTCCAGTCTTTCGGCAATCTTCCCTTCATTCGAATCGCTAGGCAACGTGTTCCCCGAGTCTTCGCACCTTACCACCAAGGACTTTATCGGTTGGATCATTTTCAACATCCTCCTCATCCCCATCCTCTACGTCCGGCCTGAGAGGATTCAGAAAATCCTTCTTGCTTTCAACATCGTCTCTTCGATTACTCTGATATCCATCATGATATGGGCTTTAGCCACAGCCGGCGAAGCAGGGTCTTTGGTCCGCCAAGGGTCAAAGCAAATGTCCTCAAGCGAACTCGGCTGGCAAATCGTCCACGGCATCACCACGGTCATCGGCAGCATCGCTGTCGGATTGACCAACCAGCCGGACTACTGTCGCTTTGCTCGAAAGCCCGGAGACCAGGTCTTCGGACAATGGTTTAGCATCATCTTCTTTGGAGCCATCTTCCCTACCTTTGGTTGCTTGGCTGCTTCCGCGACTGGCGTCATCTACGGTGAACCAATCTGGAACCCACCCTTGATCGTTCAAGCATGGTTAGATACAAACTACAATGCCAAAAGCCGTGCAGGGGCCTTCTTTGCTGGACTTGGTCTCTTATGTATCCAACTGAGCATCAACTCTGTTGATAACGCATTCTCCGCCGGCATGGATCTGTCTGGTCTGTTCTGCCGATACATCAACATCAGACGCGGGGCCTACATCGGTCTCGTGCTGAGCATCGCGCTTTGTCCGTGGGAGCTCCTGTCATCGGCAGCTGTCTTCATCAGTGTCCTCTCTGCTTACAGCGTCTTCCTTGGTCCCATTATCGGCATCCAGATCTGCGACTACTTCATCATCCGCAAACGTAGAATCAAGTTGTCGGATCTCTATCACCCTCGTCCGGGTGGCTCTTTTTACTATTACAAGGGCTTCAACCCCAGAACCTTCATCGCCTGGGTGTGTGGTTTTGCGACGCAGCTCCCAGGTTTTGCCGCGAGCGTTACCCCTAACAGCGTCAAGGTTGCGGAGGGTTGGATCAATCTCTATTACTTGGCGTTCCCACTAGGCTTCGCTATATCATTCTTGCTTCATCTGGGCATCAACACCATCTGGCCCCCTCCGGAAGCTGGTGTTATTGATGAGGTGGACTACTATGCGACTTTCACTGATGATGAGGCAAGGAAGCTTGGAGTGTTGCCGCTGGATACCGAGATCATTGAGGGCTCTCACAAGGGTGTTGAGGGGCATAACCCCGAGAAGGGGCCTCGAACTTGGCTGAAGTCTATGCTGGGTTAGGTCGGACATGTTTATTTACGTGAATCTCGTACATGTGATGCTCAAGATAACAGGCAATGGACGTGCGTCAAGTATTAACATTGTGCTATGCTACCCGGCTATCTTTATAGTGCAATATCAAGGCCATCGCACTTCATACTTACATACCTTCATCCATAATTCATTAGACACTAATTACTACATTTAATCTCGATATCCCCGTTGTCGATTGGATGGATCTGTTTATCCGGACTGTGAGCGAGATCCGAATCGCCAGCTCAGTCGGAGCCTCAAAGGTAGAAGTAGCAGAATGGTCCCGACATGGTGTCCATCACATCCTCAATCTTAATTGAAGGGCCCGTGTATCCCATGCTGATAACGTCCGTGAGCTGGGTCTTCACGGATGGTGGGCTGTTGGCCCAGGTGATGTGGCCGTAGTCACCTCCGTTCAGCTCTTGTTGGCGTGCGGTGGGATCGAGCGCTTGCCTGATGGTCCGAATATTAGATGTCATCGAACACGATTGAATACTGTACTTATGCTTACCAGAACGTCCACATGCGGTCCATCATACCGTGATGAACCCAAAATGCAGGGTCGCCAGGTGACGTAAACAGGTCCGCACCTGGATCACCAGAGATGGCGTAATGCATTCCTCCGTGAGGTCCAATTTCAGGGGTGTAAGGAACTCCTTCGCTCAGAAGCCTGTACTCTGAGATGTTGGGCTTGAGCAGCAAGTCTGGGAAGTGTGTCAGCCTCAACATTAGTCACTTAATAGGTTTATGTGAAGATACTCACTCAACACCGTTGTGTAGTTGGCGTATCTTTGGTTCATGGCCGGGCCGACGTCACGCTTCAGGCCGCGAGGGTTATAACCTAGACCACCGTCCGGCCCGGGCGCCGTGCCCTCAAGACCGCCGACCGGGCCAAGATGTACAGTCATGTTCGCAAACGGTCCAGTAGTCACGAATCCTCCGCCGACACCAGCAGGCAATTGGATGCTTGAGCCGCCAATCCCTTCGGGCGGCTCAATGACAGGCCCATCATGGGGGATGTACTCGCCGTTTCCGCCGAGACTGTAAGGGTCTCCATTGAAAATAGGGGACTTTTCAGGTGCGGAAGCATACTTGGGCCAGTCCCAGTACTGATATCTAAGTGTTAGAAAAGGCGAAAAAATTGCGTGGATCAAAAGAACTTACGGGTTGAAAGCCGGTGTAGCCACATTCGTCGCGCAAGGCCTTCTCATAGAGATGAACGAACCATCGATGCCACGGCATAAAATTACCGGTGTAGTGGATCGTCATGGTCTGCTGAATATGGGTCACGACAAAGTCATCAAACTGTACAACGAGTCAGTCAAGCTCAGGTTGCCGCGCCAAAAAAGCTCGGACAAAGCCGTAGATATTATTGCATACCCGAGATCGAGCGCCAGCAGAGACATTGGCCGGTGTTCGTGGTGGCAGGCGTTGAAGACACTTGACGGCGTTCACGTAAGAAAGCCTCTCGTTCAAGGACAGCGCGCCACTATTTGCTCGTCAGTCTCCAGTCTTCGACAATCATTTTGGACACAGAAATCGTCACCTACTACTCCTTACGGAATACAAGGTTGCTTGCGGTGCAGTTGGCAGATTCACCACGCTTTTTTAACCTAGCTTCCCGCTCATCCAGTGACTTGAGCACATCGGCTTGGATGCCGGCAGTGAGATCAGCAAACTGCGCCCTATCTGTGGTTGAGTCGCCGCGTGGCTTGACCGAGGGTGCAGCGAGCGCGACCGAAGCCAGGATGGCTGATGAGAGGACAGACGAAACCTTCATGTTGCACGGCTCTGTCAAATTGAAATGAGGTGCAGATCACAAGAAAGTGTATGTCTCTCTGAACACGACAAAGGCAAAGGGTGGGAGAAACAATTGCACTGGTCAGCAGTTACCGATACTAATAAAGGCGAGCGTAGCAGCGTACGCAGCAGGGGCCTGCGGACCATCATGCCGGTAGGTTGGAGAATTCCCACAGTCATATCGATAGGAAGCTCCAGTGGCTCGATGGAAGACCTGCTAAATCATTTTGAGCCAACAACCGATGCAGGCTTGCGGCGCTGTATGTAAGATGCCTGTGATGTTGCGGTGGAGTGGCAAGGCAGGAAGTCTGGCTGTATCCGAACCAACCAACTCAATTTTCAACTACCTTGCTTATTTCGAAGAAATCACCAAGCTCATCGCATGCTGACCTCACTTCCCGCCTGTGCCGCCCTGCCGTGCCCGCACGCAATTCTCTTAGCGGATCTCAGCAACTGTGGCCATGTATTCGTACCAGTCCTGACAATCCATTATCATGGTACCCCTGTACGGGAAAGAATCAACGGGAGAGTGGCCGCCGCTTCGTCCCGGTTGCCTATCCGTACACCGTGCGATCTATCGGTACGAAGACCGGGGCGCCGGGGTCGGCAGAGGCTCGGCGCTTGCTCAAGGGTCTTTAGGTCGCCGCCGGTACACCTTCCAAGATCAATTTGTTCAAGTTCTCATTGTCGTATTCGCACGATAAAGCATCATCTTGCGACATAAACGTCTCCGAAACCCCCATGGTGTGGTGTTTTTGCGGCCTGTCTCCTTGAGTCGCAAGTAGACCCAGACCCAAAGTTTTTCGTGCCGCCAAGCGGTGTTACTTGAGCGGCGGCACGAAAGGAACATCTGAACCGTCTACTTGGGCGGTTTGCTGAGCTCGGCTTCCAACTGATTATGGCTTTTAGTCTGAATGGATAAATATCAAGAATACCTGTACTCGCCTAGCCGTCTGGAAGCCCAAATTCTGGTCATACTCGCTTCAAGGCTTCGAATCCGAGGGAGAATTGCCTCTTGCTGCCACATTATCCCGCCAATTGTATGCCTTGTAGTGTGGGACTAATCAAAAATACAAGTCATGCCAACATGAACACGATGGGACGCATTGACCATTCAAATCTTTCCTGGGTTCAACCCTTGCGTTGCAGTTGCACTCTTCAGCGACCAATTCTCCGATGAAGGACAAGCGGGGGATTGTTCGAGCTTCAGAAGTGCATCATGTTGTGCAAACATACTGCAAGCATCAAAAAAGAGGCAATTTCAGCCTGACCAAAGTTTCAAACATGCACAGCACAGGTGACAAGGTCTAGTCGATACATGTCGCTGTGACGGCCTGGCCAAGATCACAACCAGGTTGGCTGGCTGTCGCAACTCGCAAAGAAGTAATAGCTCGCATAAGATGTGGATGTTCCCGTTAAAAAATATGGTGATCGTTCGTTGCAGTTGCTGTCACCGTTTTACGTCGGGCATGGCTCACCCCTAACCCAGTCCGACGGTTCGTGGGCCGGCGGCACCAACTGCTGCACTGGGATCTTGACACATAACTATACAGATGCAGTCTGATCATCTAATGAAGTAACACCTCACCGGATCCGATCGTGAGCAACGCGTTTATCCAGAGCGTAGATCCGGTATTGCTGATCCAAGCTTCCCGACTCCAAAGACAGATTCTTGTGGTGAGAGATTCATTAAAGTACGCTAGCATGCAGGGTTGTTGGATATGGTGGACCCACTGAAGGATGGCACTGTTGCCAACATGTTCGTGATGCTCATCAAGCGGGGCATCAAAAATGAACTGTATTGGAAACTTTGACCAACTTCGACGAGAGGTACTCCGTACTCCGCAACTTTGATTGATGTACTAGTACCCCTGAGTAATGGTGTCAAATTCTTCGCAGGATACTGAGCCGAGTCAATCGCCGAGAGTGGGCATTTATCGTCATGTTCCTCCTTAGTACGGAGTAATGTGTAGGCCTTCAACCTAAAAGAGATGATTCGGAAGGATGAGGGAAAGGGCAACGTCAGCCATGAGCCACAAAGCGACAGCGTGGCCGAATCCTGGCGGGCCCTCTTTCACTGGGGAGGAGAATAAAGACAATTCTTGTTCACCGAGGAATTCGGACTGCAGTTTCTCGAATCATTGCTTTTCAGGTTGTCCATGCAGCCTAGCCCGTCATGGGCGACTCAGTCCCCTTCCCACCCGACATAAACAGAGGCAGCGAGATCCTCATAGTATGCGGGACTCTGGTTGGCCTTTCCGTGGCCGTTGTCATCTTGAGAATTTGGGTCAGGGCGAGGCTCGTCCGGCTTGTCGGCCTAGATGACTACTTCATGATCGCAGCTACGGTAAGATATCTTCTCTTAGATTGGCGGTGAATTTACGGGCCGGATTGCAGGAAGGTTGAAGCTAAGAACACCTTTTTCGTCAAGGTCACAATATTTACAGAGATGATGGTCATCATTCCTGAAGTCAACTACGGCGCAGGTCGACACATCCAATACATCGAACCGAAGAGCAACATCGTCACAGGCCTTCATTTAAATTTCGTCACGCAGCCTTTGTGCCTAATTGCGCTGTGCTTGGCCAAAGTTAGTGTGGGCATGTTTCTGTTGAGAATAACGCCGTCTGGAAGATACCGGCATGTCATTTGGGGAATAATCGTCTTCACGGTGTTTTCAGCAATTGGAAACTTCTGTGGGTTGATCCAATTCCAAAGCTTTGGTATGAGCGGTCGAAAGCGATCTCGTGCTGATATCAGATTAGTGACCGTCTTCTCCCAATGTCAGCCGCTAGCATTCACGTGGGATTTCTCTATTGAAGGAGGAAAGTGCATCCCACAAACAGATCTCAAGTTCGCTGCCTTCTTCAACTCGAGTGAGTTACATGATATCCCTCTTTCCGAAGGGTACGTCGCTCTGTAGGCTAACAACTGTAAGGCGTATCTGTTTTGACCGATCTCCTTTTCGCCTTATTGCCAGTACCAATAATGTGGAAGGTGCAATTAAACTGGAAAGTCAAATCTGCCGTCATCGGAGTGCTGTCTCTCGGAATTTTGTGAGTCTTTTGCACGAGCTTCGAGAGCAAGGAACGCTGACAACTACTTTCAAGTGCGACTATAGCGGCGGTTATCAAGATATCCTTCCTATCTGGTTATGGAAAACATGGCGACTTCTTGTTCAACAGCACTGATATAACAATTTGGTGAGTTCTCTACTATCTTGGTGGCCATGCACTCTGAATGTCCGCTTTTTGACGTCTTCGATTACTAGGACGACTGTCGAAATATGCACTGCGATTATTGCAGCCTCGATACCATGCCTCAAGCCTCTATTTAAGGCCATACTTGCTGGGTCATCAGCCGAACAGTACAACTCGTCGAAGTACAATAACGACGGGTATATGCGGAACAAGAATGCGAGCAAATCTAGAGGGACGCACACCGCAGAAGGAAACTTTGAGATGTTTGGGCAGCCTCGAAACACAGCTGCTATTCGCTCGGGCTTTCGCTCCAAGATGGGTTCAGAGGAAAGCATTATTCCGGACCACGGTAGCGGAAGCGAAGGAATAACAAAGACGATGCAGGTGTCTATATTTGTAGATGACGAGCAGCAGAAGAGCCCTAAAGATCTTGTATAAACGAGTGAATATGAAATAACATGCGGAGAATACTCCTCAATGACATGACCTTAATATTAGCCAATGTTGCTCTTCCATGAACCTACCATGCGCAGCGTTCCTATTTGCCGAGAATGAGGCAAGCCCGAGGTTATTCCATCACTTAAGCAGAAGAGGTAACCAAAAAGGCCCCTAGTATCACCATGAAATTATGTCTACAGGTCCCTCGACACAAAGTCATCGGAACTATTACTGAATGTCACCTACCGCCGAAGATCTGAAGGAATCGGCCAGTAATGCCTACAAAGCAATCGCCCACTCTGATGTCCTGGTGAGGTACATTACACCACCAAGTCTTGACGTCATTGACATAAGCAACTCAACGGTTCTGTATAAAATGATCAAAGGTACAATTCCCGCTGACTGGAGCGATTGAATCGCTGACTGTGCGCCTGGCCATGCGCAGCGGGACTTATTCAGATCCTCAAAACATGCAGAAGACGATTTCCATCAAAGAGTTGTAAGTGCATGGACTCGCGATGAATAGCGTTCGGCTGATGGCCGACAACGTGACGTTTCGTCAGAGCGTAGAACAATGCGTCGCGGTCCAGGTTTCAATTCCTTGAAAACGCATGCAAAGTCTGTGCAAAAAGTTGAGACCACACCTCCGTGATGAGAAGATGTTAAAAGCAGCCTATTTCTGCACACTGCTTTTTCTTGCCCTTCGATCCTGACTTTACGACTACTCACCCAATAATTCAACGGCTTTGATAAACCTCATCGCCAAGATGAAGTTCTTTCTACCTCTCGTCCTTTTTGCTGTCGCAGCGACTGCCGCAAGCCCTGCTCTCCTGACAAAGCGCGCCGTGTATCCTCAAGAAGGCCAAGTATGCTGCAGACACGACCGGGCCGAAAACTGCGTAAGTCGTCTTCCTCATACAGTTGGGATTCTCGATCTTTTGTGGCTAACTGATCAATGCGAAGATCTGCGTCGCTCGCGACAAAGGGGTTTGTCAACTGTGAACCATTTAGAGTCTAAGCCTACGGCTAACCATTACACAGGAATGCAACCGAGGAATTTGCATCATGTAATTACCAATAATAACATACAATAAAACCGCTCTTGCGTATTCATTTGTGGAAGAACTAGGGTGGCTCATAGTCATCTTCTTTCTGGTTATGTGCTGGTCCCGGATCTTGGCGGAAGTCCGGGGACTGTCGGTTCTGGAGCGCTCAGACGCGGTGTTTTAGGCACAGAACTGCGATGTGCTCGGCTGTTTGGACGTTTTGCATTCGGTCGCAGGCGGATTCTGGAATAATCTGAGTGTAAACACAAATGGCGATGAACCAGAGATCTCTTCACCCTGCGGGTGGTGCTCAATTGCCGAACGTTCCCCACATGTTGCTTGCGGAATTAATGAGGGTTCTGAATCCTCTTTAGCATCGATGGTCGGCCCTGGCCTCTCCCTCCGGCCGAATGCTTTGAGAAACACGCAGCGTGTTTCGATCTTGATTCTATTAACAAGAAGTGAGCCAGTGAGCAAGAGCAAGCAATTGCCGTAATACTATATAACATAAGGTAGATTAACAACACGATAGACGGAGGTAGGTCTCCACTCTAGAGCGCGTTCATCGGCCGGCAGGAATGGCTTTGACCGATGTGCCGTAACGCCGGTAGCCGGCAGCTAGCAATGAGGGCCGGTCCATGTTATCGAGCCTGACTCATCGCAGCAATTTCCCTATTAGCAGGCTCTTTTACTCAGTCGCTCAGCAGCCTCCGAATAGGCTTCAGGGACTAAGTTACCGTAGCCTGTATTGAGTCCCCGTGGACCGACCGACATCGGCTTGCCTTACAATTGAGCCGGAAAGTTTCCTATTGCGAAAAATCACACTCGTAGTGGATGGTCTCTTGCGTTCCTGAGCTTCACGTCATTGCATTTACACGGCTACGACATATTCATCGTGGACAGCCATGGCGTCAATTAATCCAGAAGCACCCCTCGAGGGCCAAGGTCGCGTTCAAGTTTCGGTGTACTCTCGCTTCAGACCCTTGCAGAAACGCACGATTACCGCCATTGCTGCATTCTGTGGCTTCCTTGCTCAAATCTCAACGACCAGCGTATTAGCCGCAGTTCCAGAGATCGTTGCAACTTACAACACCACGGCGAATGTCATTAGTATCAGCAATGCAGTCTACCTTGCGTTCATGGGCCTTTCGTCGTTCATATGGGGGCCTTGGGCCGACATTTTCGGCCGTCGTTCTGTATGTTATGTTTCCAAGAATACCGTATAGGACTGGACACCTCTGACTGAGTCATAGGCCTATCTCTACAGCCTCACACTATTTCTTGTTTTCACAATTGGAACGGCTTTGGCGCCTCAACTGGAGCTGTTCTTTCTTTTCAGGGCTTTCACGGCATTTCAGGGAACATCATTTCTCATTCTTGGATCTAGTTGCATTTCTGACATCTACCATCCCGTAAGATCATTCCTAACAACCATACCTTTGATCGCGTAACTACTGAGGCTTACATCTACCTCTCCCGGCTGCAGACTGAGCGAGCCACATCTTTGGGCTGGTTCTTGAGCGGCACAACCATTGGTCCGGCTTTTGGACCGCTTCTCGGGGGCATAGTCGTCACGTTCACTTCATGGCGCGTCATCTTCTGGATCCAAGCTTCACTTGCCGCCACCGCACTGGTTCTTGTTTTCTTCTGCCTCCCCGAGACTCTTCACCAATCTCGTGAGAGCGAACTGGCAGGGCTCGGACCAGTCCAGAAATGCATCAAGCTTTGGCAATGGGGAAACCCAATCAGAGTAGTCAAGATCTACGGCAATAGAAACATGCTTCTCATTGTAAGGTTGCCCTGCTCCTTTCATGTTGTACTGATAATGCTGTCAAGACACTAATCCGTTAAACAGTGCCTCGCTTCCTCATCTCTGGTTTGGAACATGTACTCTTTACTCACCCCCATCCGATACGTGCTGAACCCCAGGTTCCACCTCACTACGCCACTGCAATCAGGGCTGCTCTACATTGCCCCTGGATTGGGATATGTAGTCGGCTGCCAGATTGGTGGGCGATGGGCTGATTACACCGTTAGCTCATGGATCCGAAAGCGCGGTATACGCTTGCCCGAGGACAGACTCCGAAGCAGTCTGGTTTTCCTCGGCTTGATGTTGCCGGGATCGATGGTTTTGTATGGCTGGACGCTAGACAAAAGATTCGGCGGCATCCCTCTGCCTATTATCTGCATGTTCCTTCAGGGTATCGCGCAGTTGGCTGCGTTTCCGAGCTTGAATGCTTACATTCTGGATGTCATGCAACATCAAAATGGGGAAGCTTCAGGTAAGTTGAAATATCCGCTTTCTGTGATCACGCGCATGATATCAATGCTCAAGTTCTTGCAGCCAGTCACTACCTGATGCGATACATGTTTGCTGGCCTCGCAACTGCGTTGTGTCTTCCTCTGATAGAAGCTATCGGTGTCGGCTGGGTTTCAACAATGTCAGCTGGAATACAGTTCATCTGTGCTGGGCTAGTATACCTAACCGTTCGACTCGGCGAGGGCTGGCGGCAAACACACCAACTACCTGTTCCACTGTAGCCAATACATGGTTTCTATATCAAGAGTACTGTCTTCACTTCACCTTTACGCGGTTTAGGTTTGGTACTTGAAACAGTATCTCCCGAAATTCATATCAACCTTGACTTGTATGTACACTGTACTAGGTAGCTAGAATTACCACTTTTCCACATCTATATACACGTATTCGGCTATATGCTGGGCTTTGTTCACCAATACTCAAATGCATTGTACCTGATGGAGATAGACGCCCACAAGACTTAATCAGTCTCATCGCCCGTCGCAAATTCTCCAGCCTTAATTTTGTCGCTAAGGGCCTTGTTCTCTCTAATATAAACGGCAAGATCAGTCCGCTTCTCGAGAAGAAGATCTGCAACAAGGCGACCAAAGACGACTTCTCCAGCGGAGTTCAGGTGCGTGGAGTCGCCCGAAGCAAGGTCGTACTTGTGCCCGTTTTCGTTTCCGATGGCGTTGATGTAGTTGGTGCTGGCGGTGTTGAGGTCAAGGTACGTCGCACCCACGGCTTCCGCGGCGGCGATGGCTCTGAGGCGCTCGGTTTCCAAGTTCTGGATGACCTTGCCGCCGCTAAATGTGCGGCGTGTAAGTGATGTGATCAAAATCTGCGTTGGATGTCAGTAAGACAGTTGGGTTTCCTTTCACTTCCATGTTTACTCACGGGGATTCCGCCAGCAGCCGTGACTTCGTTAGCCAACTTCTCCAAGTTCGCTTGGAACTGGTCGGCAGAGATGTTCGCCGCGGCCTTTTGGTCATTGTGACCAAACTGAATCGTGACAATCGGGCTAAACGCATCTTTATTGGCTTCAACTTCGCCAATCACGGTATCCCAGATACCCTGAGCCCGGAAAGACACGGTGGTCGCTCCGCTCTTGCCGTAGTTCTTTCCATCGGCGGGCGACTCAACAAATGAGAGGAAACCATTTCCCCAACCTCCGCCGATGGCAACGGTGGAATCGCCGGTCAAGAGAAAGTATGGCGGCTTGTCATCGCGCGTCTGTAGCGCGCCAAATGGAGTCAAAGGAACAGCGGAGACGGCCGTCAATGCCGCGGCGAATATTGTCAAAGTTTGGCTGACTCTCATTTTGGAGCTTTAATAAGTTTTGACTGGAATGACCGGTGATATCGGTGGTAAATGCTGAACAACCTCAAAAGACAAGAATGTGATCGGAAAGACTGCAGCTGACTTCATAACTGGGCTTATGAGCCTGAGTTATTGCCATGAGTATTGAGTCTTTAATCTACTTTGCCCCTTCTAACAAACTGTCAAAGTCGCATCGTCGCATCGTCGCATCTCGGCGGAGACTGAGCCGAAAGCAGCGATCACGGCAAGCAGGGCACCAATGCCGCGATGTCTCCACGCCAATCCCACCAATAACTTTAACTCCTCTATAGTGAAGCCTTGCGCACCTCCTGGAATAGTCAAGGTTCGACTCATGGCGCGGCACAATTGCTGCGGAGATGAGATCTTGCTTCCGCTGATCGCACTGCCAATCTGGACGACCTCGGGCAACGGGAAGCTTGGCATGCAACAGTGCGGGGGAGTCCACGCCTGTCACTCGGCCTGTTCCGTGGCATGATTCGGCCGACATGCGCGCATCACGTGTGCGGTAATTACTTAAGTTCCGTGTGATGTCTCTACGTGTTCCGCGACCAAATCCAAGTTTTGCGCATGATTTTGGTTCCAGCCAATCTTTGGCGAGTTTATCTAGAAGGTTACTGACATCGTTCGCGATTATAGACGACGACTCTAAGCACACAAGCAAAAGTATCTCACTTACGCAGTTTTAGTGAGTACAGTTGTGATGTCCGAAAGTGACGTCACGTGCCATGGAAAGAAAGTTGGTCCAAGGACATTGCAGAGTTAGCTATTAACTCTAAATTACTTCATCAACATCAAAATGACTTCGCCCAATATCCCAGCCTCGGCATGGACCATCTGTTTTGATCGAGAGCCTATCATCATTATCGCAAATTTGATTTTGCCTTCCTTGCCTTGACTCACTGGGACAAAACACTTTCCCATGAATTGTCCGACAAAAGTTGGTCTTTCGGGATTGGACGTTCGCAAGTTCATCACATGATGTCTAGCCTCATAGGGATTGTTGAGATGTCTCACATGCATGATGCCCGGTAAGGCAAGCAATGACGTGATGCACGATTACCTGGAGAGTAAAACTTGAAATGTTGACTTGCAATAGAGTTTACACAAGACAAGTACAAACCTCAGATTGCCGGCACCATCCAGCCCAGTGCAAGACAACGGGCAGGCAATTTACCATTCGCAGTTTCAAGTTCATCTTACTTGCCATGAGTGAGATTCTTTCCGAAGTTGTTCTTAACACCATATTATAATCAAAATTCCAGTAATGGCATCCTTTCAGTTATTCTCGGAGCTCCCGTTCGAGCTACGTATTCAAATATGGCATCTTACGAAAGAGCCGCGGGCCTTAGTCATTCGAACCTGTGATGAGCCCGCAAATACCGCCGTCAACCACTCGAGTCTACCTTGATCTACTGCCATTCGCCGAATGTTGTTCCAGCAATCTTACAGACTTGTCGAGAATCGCGCAACCTCGGTCTGTATGCCAGAGCGTTCGCCGGTGGCTTGAAGCCGCGATATGTCTGGGTTGATTTCAACATTGATACGATCTACGCTACGTTCTGGGACCTCAAGCTTATGGTACCCGACAAGAGCCTCTTCCAGCATTTGGTGGTGGAGATCAACGATTTGCAAGCCTTCGGACGTCACTACACTGATGCACTCGCTGGTGTCGGAGATCTTGGCACATTTCAAATCCTTTCGAAAAGGCCTGGGGGCATAGAAGAGATTAGCTTTGCGATTGAGGATCGTCCGATGACAGATATAACCTATGCTATGCAGCGGATGTTCACAATTCCCACAACTATGCTAGAGGGCCATATTTAAGTGTAATTAATTGACCATGGTATTCGGCTCTCGAGAATACTCTTAATAGAATATTCATAACCGGTACCATCCCGTTTCCCGGCCGGCTATGAGTGATGATGCTCTTCCTTCTCCCCTTCTGGCGGGAAGGGCGGTTCGGCCCCCTCAACATTGGGGTCCCAAGATGGATTGGACCCGGCATCGCGCCACCGCACCGATCTTGATCCATGCTTGTTCCAATCTAGAATGGCGTCAAAGTCTCTACAAGTGTGCATGGAAGACCAGTTGGGTAAAGCATCTCGTCGCTTGGGGTTATCCAGGGGATCCACGAACAAGGCCGGCGTGACATCCCCCTGGCATTGCAGGTTCATCCTCAGCATGTCGATGCAGTGGTCTGTGGTGTCAGATTCGGTTCTTGTGGTCCAGACTTTCCAAGAATATTAGACTCACCAAAATGGCTGTAGATATTTTCTTCAGGGACACCCTCATCCAAGAACTTATAGTGCTCATAATTGTAGAACAGACCCATCCTCAAAGAGTTCTAGAATGCCTTAGTGTCAACACCAAACAGTGGTCCTTTGAAGGTAAGTTAAGGGCCTACTAAGCAGTGAAGCAGATGGAAGACTTCAAGCATTGCTAAATAACCGCCTCCATGCTCATCGGGAACTTTGTGGAATGGCATTTCCGGGGAGTCGGTCATGTTGAGCAGCTTTAGTTCCTCGGCAGTGACCCGGATGCCGCCAGCCCCAAGTTCAATCTGGTGCCATGCAATGTCGACATCGTTCGAATGCGTCCCGGGAGGACCGCGCCATTTGTTCGTCTGTCTGAACTCAGCGTTGTAATGTTCCGGTGCTTTGTACTTGACCGCCTCAAATGCAGGCGCTGCAGTCATGGATCAGCCAGTAACAACTTTTACGGGCGAAAGACAGACTCCGTACTCACACATCGTCGATAGGCTCTTAGTACATTGTTGGAGAAACACTGTTCGAGACTGACTTGGGCTGAGATTATAAAACAGGACAGCAAGTGTGATGAAGTTCGTTAAACCAAGACAAACCGTAGACCGTGGCCAACGATGTGCAAACCATGACGTGGAGGCCGACGTTTCGCCTGCTTTGCTCTCCGACTGCGGCAGACTTTCATACGATGCTTTCAACTTCCACCACATCTCTATGAATTACCACCAGATAGTTCGGGGAATGGGAAGATTCTCTAAGGGTGTTGTTGGCAAGAACGGGAATGGGATAGAGAGAATGGCAGACAACAGGCCCCAACTTAGCTTCCATGCACCATCGCGTATGATAATACTCTGCCGCCCACCTCCCGCACAATCGTCGGCATGTCTATGTGGCAATCGGCCTGCCCCATTACGCCTTGTATGGGCCGATGGCACTCTCTGCAGCCTGCTTCTGCATAGTGCGATCCTTCAACTTCTGAGCTTCTTATTCAGGCCTAGTTTCCGCACAGGAGCCGCTTCAAAAATCCCAGGTCATCATACTGTGGACCACGTCAACATAAGCTTCGCGGCTAAGCCCATCCATTCAGAGCAGCGGGAAGGGATGCACATCTAGAGGACAGGGCATCCCCAATCGTGAAAGTCCGAGAGTGCAACACAATTGGAAGCGCAACCCCGCCACCGTGGGATCGGATTCCCGGCCCAGGGCCTATCGCTTACTTGGGCTCTTGCATCTTTCTATGGCCACATGCGCGAATAGAAGGTTCGGGAGCTCCCAGGCAACCGTCAAACCCGAAGGGTATACGTCTTAGTTGCAGATATCTAATCGTGAAGGGACTGCCTTGATAGGTTATATCTTATCCATCATGCTCCGATTCTATTTACCTTCCCTTCTAGAACTTACGAACCCGACTATTTGGCCAGAAGATGAGTAGGAAAGGATTGAAGGAACCTTTGAAAGAAGAGCTGCAGGATCCGATAAGATGCAATAGGTTAGAGGGATACGCCATCCGAGACGCCCAAAGAGGGGATATTTCTCTGTCACATCGCGGAAGACAAGGGCAGTCGGGCAGTATATAACCGAGTTGAGCTAAATCGATCACTTCCTGGATCTTCTTTTCAAGCCGTTCATCTTCTCATTTCTCGCGATCAATTTAAGTACACCGCTACCATGCAGCTGTCTATTATCACCGTTCTCGCCCTCCAGGCCATCGGCGCTGTCGCCGCTCCCGTTGCCACCCCGGCCGCCGACTACGCTGACCTTGCTAAGGACTCAATCTACATCAAGTCCGTCAGCACGTACAAGCGTGGCGAAGAAGAAAAGCGCGAAGCTGGCTATGCTGATGCAGAAAAGGCCAACATTATCATCAAATCGGCCGGAACATACAAGAGAGATGAGGAGAAGCGCGAGGCTGGTTATGAGCAGCTTGCAAAGGACTCCATTCAGATCAAGGCCGTCAACACGTACAAGCGGGATGAGGAGAAGCGTGAGCCCAGCTACGCGGATGCTGACAAGGCCAACATCATCATCAAGTCTGCTGGAACATACAAGAGAGATGGAGAGAAGCGTGAGGCCGATTACGAGCAGCTGGCCAAGGACTCTATCAAGATCAAGGCCGTCAACACATACTAAGGTAGCGTGTCGAGGGGTAAGCGAAGTTGGCAAAGGATACTATGGTCATCGACATAGCACCGTGTGGATGGTAGATGCAGGTGCTTGGTATGCGATGGAATACTGGACATGCTCTATGGCTAGTGGGCTAAAATTGACATTATGACTTTCTTTAACGCACAACTTCGATGTCAATCACTCACATCGTTATCCTTAAAACTAGTACCTGTACTCAGGTTTACTTCATTCTCCTCACCATCTTCGTGTGAGTAAATAGACTAGGAATGATGCGTCGTCGAAATTGAGTTACCAAAGTCCCTACTTCCAAACAAAGTCTTCACCGCTAGCCCAAGAACGGTGTGAGGCTACTGCGGGAAGAGAGACAGTTCTTTGACCGGCCATTCATACTTGCGCTCAAATTCAGTCTCAAATGACCATTCGCCTGATCCTACCACCTCCACCCTCTTGTCATCTTTGGTCGGCAAAACTACTTCCATCTCAGTGAGAGGTGGCACAGCCACATCCACCTTGAGTCGTAGACGCCCGTCTCCTCCATCAACCAATTTCCATGCGCAAGAGACATTTCCATATGGGGTGACATGCTCGGCAGAGGCATGCGTAAACTCAGCGCCCAAGATCGGCTCCGCTCTCGACCGTCTCCATCCAGGCTCCAAGCGCTGCAAGCCCGCAAGCCTCTCAATGAGGAACTTGGCAACCGCCCCAAAGGCGTAGTGATTGAAAGATGTCATGTCGCCGGGGTTGATTGTACCGTCGGGCAACATGCTATCCCAGCGCTCCCAGACCGTCGTCGCCCCCATTGTGACGGGGTACAGCCACGAAGGACACTTACGGTTGAGGAGCATCGCGTAGGCTACATCGCTATGACCAGTGAGAGTGAGAGCTTCGCAGATGTACGGTGTTCCCGCGAAGCCGGTGCCGATCCTGAAGCCGTTGCGGCGGACAACTTCTGCGAGTCGGCTACCTGCCCTGACTGCCTGTTTCTCCGAAATGAGGTCGAAGCAGATTGCTAGGGCGTACGCGGTCTGCGAGTCTGACGTAAGACGCCCATTGCTGCTGATGTATTCGTCTTGGAACTCCCGGCGGGCAGCATCGGCTTCTTTCTGATAGCGTTCAGCGTCTTCGGGTTGACATAAGAGCGCGGCGATCTTGGCGATTAGGTCAAGGGACCTAACAAGAAAGGCGTTGGCGACCAAGGGCGGATCAGTCACTGCCTTCATGGGCTCGTCGGGAGGTGCGTTGGGGTCCAGCCAGTCCTTGAAAAGTAAGTGAAAACATTCGATCCCTGCAAATTGTCCTATAACTTACACCAAGCTGGAAGAGACCAAAGTCCCAAAGATGGGTAGAGCCGATCTTGTTCCGGGGAATCACGTCAATCCAAGTCTTCATGGACTGGTATTGGTCTCTCAAGATACCAAGATCGGCAGACTCTTCGTAAAGTGCCCACGGTGCAAGTATCACCACATCATGCCAGATCGCGTTGGCGCCAATCTTGCTCCAGTTCTTCTGTCCGATGAGCACGTTCGGGGACACCATCGGCGGAACGCCATTCAGAACCTTTTGATCGTGGGCAACATCGGCTAGCCAGTTCTTCAGAATCCCGAAGCAGTTGTAAATGAAAGTAGCCGTCGGCGCAAACAATGCCAGATCTCCCGTCCACCCCAGTCTTTCATCTCTCTGAGGGCAATCAGTCGGCACGGACAGGAAGTTGCCGCGCATTGACCACCGGACGTTGCTGTAGAGCTTGTTCAAGTCATCGTCAGAGCACGAAAAGTTGCCGACTTCTTCCATATCTGTGTGGCACACGCAGGCCTCAATGGAGTCTTTGAGGATGGGCGCGGTCGAAGGCCAACCCTCGACTTGGACGTAACGGAAGCCGTGGAAGCTAAATCGCGGTTCCCATGTTTCGCCCTTGTCGTCTCCTCTGAGAGTGTAAATGTCCTCGGCTTTGCAGTCTCGTAGAGGTCTAGTTCCTAGTTCCTCTTTTTCTAAGACTTCCGCGTGGCGTAGAGCGATTTTGCTGCCTCGCTGACCTCTGACATTGTTGAGACGAATGAATCCGACGAGGTTCTGGCCGAAGTCTAGGATTGTCTTGCCTGAAGGGGTCGTGATCAACTCCGCAGGTTTCACATATTCGAGTCTCTTGACTGGTTCCCCGTAGCCGCATATGAGATCCGTCGATTCAGGGATCTGAGGGAGTACCTGTACTGTATCCCATGTTCCGGAAGGTGTACCACTGCTCGACCATCCCGGCATATCCGCGGTAGCGTCGTACTTCTCGCCGTCGTATATCTCTGCAAGCTTAATGGGTCCTTGAGTAGTTGCCCAGCTACCATCCGTGGCCACAGTCTCCATGAAACCATCCTCATATTTGATTTCAAGCTGGGCAAGAGCTGCAGTCCGCGTACCCCAAATGCTCCGTTTACCACCTTCGAAACCAATGCGACCATTGAACCAGCCTTCAGCCACGCGGATGCCGATGCAATTCGACGCATTCGATGTAATCTGCGACGTGACGTCGTAAGTCTGATATTGCAGTCTCCCGTCGTACGCCGTCCAACCAGGGGCCAAGAAGTAATCGCCCACTCTCTGGCCATTGATCTCAGCTTCGTAGACACCCTGTGCCGTAGCGTAAAGTCGTGCAGAGCGGACTTTGCCCTTCGCTTTGAAGACCTTTCGGAATAAGTCCTCCGATTGGGGACCGCTCTGGCTATCTTCCGCCCACGGCGCCGAGATCAGTTTACCGGTCCAGTCGCTGCGTATTTGAAGGCCGGTCTCAAAAATAAAGGGTTCGCTCCATGGCGAGAAGTCGTTTTCGTTTTCGCCTTTGGCCCTCACCTCTATTGAGTACGTTTGCCGAGATTGTATGGTGATGTCTTCGGGCCATTCGGCTGACGGTGAGCTGCTCTCCTGGCTGCCGGACTTGTTCTGGATAACTGAATGAGACCCGTTGGGGTTCTGGATCTTGACTTCCCAACCGCCAATATTGAATTTTGAGGGCGCGTTGCTGAATCGCCAGGAGATCCGAGGTCTCTCTACGTGGATACCGAGGGTATACGGCTGCCGATAATGATCGACGCGTACGTCAACCACACGGAGCCCTGCCATTGTGGAATGCCCGCGTCTGCGTCTCAGACTGAATTCACGCGGCTGTAATTGTATCTGAAGACTAGGACTTGCTACGTTGCTGGGGTTGTAGAGAGAAGAGTCTCAAGAAGTTGTCTCTTGTTTCTAGTCAACCGCAAGTGCCATAGCTCCATATTTCAACCATTTGAATAGACGCCATCGGTGCGATGTTATAACGAACGGACAAGAAGAGACCGACAAGTTGTCTGAGGTTTGTCTGGTGAGGTGTGGATGGCCGCTTTTCTGGAGCTTGATCCTAGGGAAAGGAGGGGCGTTTCCGCACGCTTGACGGAACGACCAATCAGATATCTTGTCTACTCCGAAGTAAAGCCTCCAGAGTCCAAAATAGGAACATTGAGACTTGAAGAGTTGCCGGTGTTTTGCCAGCCCCTCACGTTAGTTTTCCGTCGCGTCCGACCTAAGATCTGGTAGCTTCGGCAACTCATCCTTGCATCCGATGATCCATTCAACTCGGGTTCTCAAGTCAAGTATCGATGTGGTCCAAGTCTGTCCGATGAGATCAAACGCTATACAGAGGCGCTGCGTGGGACGGGATCAGGGTGCATCGTCCTCAGTTAAACGGTACAAACGCGCGGAATTGGACTTACCCGAGACAGCGCTGACCGATAATAACAGAATTCATGGGACGTTATCGGAGTATGCTCAGGATAACTTCAATTCTAATTCGGCAAAGTTGAATCAGTTGACCATGGCAAGTGTGAGTGGATGGAACTATCTAGACAATCAAGAGCACTCGTGAAAACGACTAGGACAGCGTAATCTGTCTCTAACGTGATTAAGCACTTGGCCTATCTTCGATTTGCATAGGATATTGGTGGTTGACATCGTATTCGATGCATCATTAGCTACTATATTACAATGAGAAATCGCTGCTAGCCTGTACATTTTACAACAAAGAAAATCTTGGGTATACAATGTGTGCGTCTAGGTTCACTGGTGCCCTGACAAAAACTTCTTCCACCGCTCTATTACCTCGTCCCTCTCAGCCTCCGTCGACCTCCTGAAATCGTCGATGCCCTGCCGTAATCGAATAAGCAATACCTCGGCCTTGAGCGCCGTAAGCCTGTGTTTTGAGAATTCCTTTTCTATGCCCTTTAACGTGTATCCAGGGAGACCAAAAACAGCTGCATGACTGTTAGCATCTTTTCCTCGAAAGTAGTGAGGCCTCAATCCCCAAACATTGCGTAGAAAAGGGGATGGAGACACAAGAGACTGACCAGCAAAGATATTGAACGTAAGCCCGCGACCAGCCTGATAAATACCCTTCCCAAAACCCTTCACACCCTCCCTCTTGGCACCCTCATACGGCTTCACAACAACACCGCTGAACGCCTCCCACGTCCCCAAGACAAACTCCTTGCCCGAAGTCCGCAGCCCGCTCCCGAGACCGGTGATCTGGTCCCGCCGTCGCACCTCATGTCCGATGAAGCCGTAGGAAGGATAGTTGTGAAACCCATTAGCGACGTTATAGCACACTGCCACGGGCGCCTTGAGACCAGCCTTGACGAGCTCGATACCGTATCGCCCCGTCGCGCGCGTAATCTCCATCGGCCTATTGCGTTTCTTGACGAGGGTTGCTACGGAGGACTTGCGTCTGCCGTGTTCGTCGACGGCGCTGGCGTCCATCATGGCGATCTCGACGGCTGGGTCGGCACACTGGAGGGATTTGGTGGCCATTTTCATGGCGATTGCGTTCATCTGCTTCGGCGTCATACTGTGCGCCTTCGCCACGCGCTTCAAGTGGCCATCTTCAGCGTCCTCTACTCCGCACTCTGGGCCCGGCTGAACGTCTGGTCCCTCGCTAGGTTCCGCCGAGGGTTCACGCGTCGTGTTACTCTCCTCCTCGGGCTGCTTCTCGTGCGCAGGACGCTGGGCTTCGAGGTCGACGGCGTGCATCCGCGCCTGAGCGGCTTGGGGCGGATGCTTCAACCGCTGCGAGTAATCCGACGTCGCCACGCCGATATTCGTAAAGAAGCCAGATACCGCAGCCACTAGGCCGATGAGAGGGTGTTCGGCGCCTTCGTCGACGTACCAGTGCTTGTGCTTCAGCAGCTTAAAGTCGTGCGGCTTCATAAACCCCTTATCGACGAGACATCCGACCGCAAAGTTACTCAGGTGTGCCCCCGTCTTCCTGTGTCGCCAGTTGGCTAGCCTCTCTGGGCATATGTCGCATCGCATCGTGTCGAGAGCCAGTCGTTCCTGAATATCCCTCGCCGTATCTCCCGCGCCGTCCTCTTCCGCGATCCGCTCCGCCATCTGCTGCACCGCCACCTGGACCTCAGGCTTGAGCGCGAAAGTGATGCTTGCTGCTAGTGTCTCGGCCGTCATCTCCTTGAAGGGCACGGGAGCTGGGCCGGCGCCGGCACGGGCAATCATCTGGCCCCAGAAAGGCTGGTCTCCAAAGAAGGGTACAACGACAGTAGGGCGTCCGCATGCGATTCCTGCCGCGGACGTGCCGGCGCCGCCGTGGTGCACAACCGCCGAGACGCGCTTGAAGAGCCAGTCGTGCGGGCAGTTGCCGATGAGATAGACGTTGTCAGGAATATCATCGCCGCCGCCGACGCCACCCCATCCCTTGGAGACGATGGCGCGGACACCGGCCTGCTCGACGGCTTTGAAGATGAGTTGGGTGAGGGCTTTGGGGTCGTCGACGACGATGGAGCCAAAGCCGATGTAGATTGGTGGTGGGCCGGCCTCGAGGAAGGCGGTCAGATCTGCGGGTGGCGTATACTTGTCGGCGAGGGAGAGAAAGGAGAAACTGGTGATGTTGATGTGGGAGTCCCAGTCAGCGGGCTTGGGGATGAGAGACTCAGACCAGAGGAAGGTATATGGAACGCGGAGTCTGGGGAGGAGCTGACATCCCCACAGCGGACTAATATGATCGAGGCCTAATGTCTGAGTGCGGAACTTATTGATCAAGTCGCCGAGTCTAGTTGCATGTCAGTAATGAGCGAAAGGAGGCAAAGACCAAGAATGAGAGTGAGCGACTGACCCTTGCCACGTCAAAAGCTCCATCAAGATAAACGACAGATAGTTGGCGGCGCTCGTGTCGGCCTCACCATAACTCATCGAGGCCAGCGGGTGATGAAAGGCCTGTGTTGGGCACCACGGCATCGTGAAAACCATGTGAAGCGGGATACCAAGCTTCTCAGCGCAATGAATGTGAGCCATCGACGGCGGGTTGGCGATAATCGCATCAGCGACGAAAAGGTCGTTCGCGTCTGGCACAGTAGCAGCCGTAGTTCGTTCGCCCATGCCGTCTCCCGCCTCTATACAACTCCTCCACGCGCCGTTGATAATTTCAGCCATCTCTTTCCTGCGGTGCTTAATGTCTCCGGCCTTGACACTCTCTCGGCTCGGAAGCAGTCCGGGGTTCTTGACCATGTAAGCCATGAGCGCCTCCGGGTCGCCGCCAATACTGAAGAATTCGACGCCATTGGACTCTACAAAATCCTTGAAAACGGGGTGCGTGCAGATGCGGACTCGATGACCGTAGGGCTCCTTCATGAGAAGCTGTGCGATGGGGATGAAAGGTTGGACATCGCCGCGGGAACCGACAATGTGTATCGCGATGTTGAGTCGCGGGCTCTTTGACGGCGGATGTTGCTGCAAATTTTCCAAAATGACGCTGCTGCGTCGCCGTAGCCGTGCCTGTTCGAATTCTTCCTCGTAGTCGCCAGAGTGTGGTCTGAATGCCCCTTCAAAGTCGCGAAGCCAGCGTGCAAGCTTTTGCGGATTCTCGTGAAATCTCACTCGTACGCGTCCATCGTTGCCGACGTTGCCGGATGTGGCCGTCTCTGAGCGACCGCCGTCGCCCAACGCAATGTGGCCCAGTCCCTTTGATTTTACGCGTGTGAGTGCCGCCATGTTGGAGAAAAAAATAAGACTTCAACTCGGATGGATCCCCTCCCAGACCCCAGTGAGCTGGGCTGGTTATGTGATGGATGGATCCAGTTCCGCAATGGACTCGATGCTTTGATCAGCCAGTCCAGACCTTCTCATGCGACGTCCGATGAGATGAGAAACGAGCCCATGTAAGCATATATGAGTTTGTATGAGCTCTGAAGTGATGAGATGAACTAGCAAATTCCATCTCTTGCCGCAGTGCCGCTGACTCGGGGAACAATCACGTGTGTCATTCCCGCTCTCCGAGACTTCCCACCCACCAGTGCCACCAGAACGGCAGAATCCCCCATTGCCCGCTGCTTTCATCGGCGTTGTTTATCCCCAAAACGTCATAGAGGGGCCGTTCTTTTGCAGATTAGCGTCGAATGGAAATGAGGTTACCATGCAGATTTACGACTGGAACTTTAGGTTTACGCCGTTTGCAGTTAGTCCCCTTGGCTCGCCCTTTTTCTGTGGAACTCTGTTTTCTTGTGCCGTGGTGCCCCTTCGGTCTCGCCTTTCTGTCACATTTCTCTCCTCTTATCTGGCTGCCTGTTTGGGCCCCTTGGAGGTACTGTAGTCGCGCGTATAGTGGTTGGCCTGGTGGCCTGTTACGCGCATTCAGGTTCCTTTGGGGGCGAGGCAGAATGGAACAAATGCCATTCTCGTTTCAGAGATACCGGTTCCGTTCAATGTCTTTTCTGGGGTCCAAGGGGATTGCCATTATTTCCCCCCTCCAGGGTCTCCATTGACTCAACATCTTTGTCTCTCACAAAGCCAGTCATTTGCCTTGGCAACCGTGACAACTCAAGTGACATATTCCAGGAATCCAGAGTCTTCCAGACTACAAAGACGCAACAATCGGACTGTTCCTCGGGCTCCAGGCCTAAACGGAGTGCTCGGGCGACGATCCTCGGCACCATTGGAGGTAACCCATGCCGCAGATCGGGCACATCGGGGGTCCGTCCCCCGTCCTCACAGACCAATTCACCGAGACTCCGTTCAGTCCTTAAGAGGTTTCCGTTCCCTTGGCCCGCTCGTGACCAGCCAGTTCCAGCCAGCTCGGGGCCATTTTCGTGGTCGAAAATCCGGGCCTTGAACTCGGAAAACACCGCTACACATCTACCGGCTGGCCCGGGATGTTCGACGATTGTGCCGCCGGGCTTGCCGCTCTTCGAGGCAGCTTTCAGGTTTCCAGCGCCAATTTGCTGACAAGGTGGTGGCTAGCTGCACTTCTGATCGGAACCTAAGCACACATGCACTTTTTACACATTTTGCTTGGGCGCCTAGGCCCTGGAAACCGAGCAAACGTCAAAGTCAATTGAGTTATTTAGCCTATTCGAGATACTAATGATCACAACTACCACACTCCCCAGAGGCCGTGATATTACCATGCAAACTTTATCATGTCTCATCAATCATTGCAGGCAGAAAAACAAGTACTCCGTAACAAAAAAGCAGACAAGCGAAGAAGGGGGGAAAAAAATATGACCAGTAAAAGACGAGAAAAACCGCCCCCATGTTATCGAAAACCATACGACACCTAGCTGCGCTGCGCACCTGAAGAAAACGCCTAAAGGAAACCCCAACTAGCGGCTCCAAAAACGCGAAAGACGAGGAAAAATAAACTAAAGCAACTCGGTCTCGGTTACTAATCAGCGAATTGCTGCCTGAGATTACTCTTCTTCGTAGCAAGCACCGCCAACTGCGCGATACTCGAGTTATTTGTAATGTCGAAGACAGACACCTCGGCTCCAAGCTCCTTCATGAGCCACGACCGGAGTTCAACCGCCGTCAGGGAGTCGATACCGTACGCGTGAAGAGGCTTGGATGTCTCGAGGTTAACCGCGTCGATGCTGAGCATCCGCGCAATCTTGAGAAGCAAAGCGTCGAGAACAATCTTCTCGGCTTCCTCCAGCGAGGACGCGCATTGCAGGTTCGCTTTGTGATTGACTGTCTTGTTTGCGTCGTCCCCATTGTCTGCATCATCCGTCTCTGTCAAGCGCAGGTGGCTGAACAGGGGATCCTCTCCCCACGTCTGCGTCTGATACCCCTCCGCGGCTGTCTCCTGCGGCAGCCAGAGGCGGGGGATGACTTGCGCCCTCGCCTCTGCCTGAGATGACCAAGCGCTAGCTGGACGGCAGTGGTAGTCTAGCACGGCGTAAAGCTCGTCCGCGGTGATGTGAGTCCATCCTGCAGACGAGAGGTAGTCCCAGAGTTCAGGCTTCTCTGCCACGTAGCCTACGCCGCGGATGATTGGAAGATCGATGGAAACGGCGTTGATGCCCTTGGAGACGAGGTAGCGCGCAAAGGCGTCTTGGAACGTTCCTCCTGCGGCATAGTTGGCCTGCTCAGGACTTCCTGTCACTCCCACGGTGGAAGAGAGCAAGACGAAGAAGTCGGCCTTGTCGCCGAGGGCGTTGTACAGGTTCCAGGAAGCGTGCACCTTAGGCTGCACGGCTGCCTTCCAATTCTCGAGCGACATATTCTCGAGAAGGTTATCCTTGATGCAGATTAGCATTGAAATATTTTCAAAACCTGATTCTGGTTTGCTGTTCAACTTACTTGGAGCACCATGGACCCTTGGATGCATCCCTTGATAGGAGGAAGAGTCGTAGCAAGCTCAGCCATAACATCTTGCAGAGCACCAGCATCCGTGACATCGCAGGCCGGAGTGACCACATTATCGCATACGGACTTGAGCTCGGAAACCAGCTCAATCGCAGCTTTCTCCACGGCTCCACGTCTTGAAAGCAGAATGAGGTTCTTTGCCCCTCGAGAAGCCATCCATCGTGCGACAGACCTCCCAAGACCACCGAGACCGCCAGCAATCACATAAGACGCCTCGGGATCGAAGCTACTGAGAGGCTTCCGGCTCGGTACGACGGGTACCACATCGTCCTCGCGAGGTTCAAGCACGATCTTGACGGTATCCTGACCTTCTGACTGCATCCGGCGGAATGCGTCGCCGACTTGAGAGAAGCTGTAGAGCTCGGTAGGCGACGGGCGGCTAATTCCCTTCCAATTTGCGAAGACGATGTCGACCATGTGCTGGAACATGGTCTCGGTGCGAGTGAGGTCGAACGCGAGGCAAGACGTAAGATCAAAGGACTCAAGACGGACGTTACGGCCTCTTGGGACCCGTGTGCTGGAAATGCCGGCACCTGAGCCGATGTGAACGATGCGCCCGAATGGTGCGATGCAGTCGATGACGCCGTCGACAAGTTCGTCGGTCGCCGTGACAAGAACGTTGATACCACGCTCCTTGACCAGCTTCTGCTGGGTCGATCGTATTGACAAGTCACGGCTGCTGAAGACGTGGTCTTCTGGGACACTGTACTCCTTGATCAGAACGTCTCGCTCTGACTGGTTCGTCACGGTTGTGTAGATTTCAGCTCCTTGAAGCTGGGCAACTTGGATGAAGGCCTTTCCGAAGCTGGAGCACCCTCCGTGCACCATAAGAGAGTCACCCTTACGGATCGAGCCAAACTCGCAGAGAACGGCGAACGCCGTCGTGTAGTCGACGGGCAGGACCGCGCCATCGGTCCAAGACACTCCATCAGGTAGCTTCGCGAGCAAGCCGTCCGTAGATCGAACATGAGTTTTGATGGTGCCCGAGACCGCGAGTCCAAAGACCCTGTCCCCAACCTGGAACCTGGAAGTAGGTCCAGTCTTTGTGACTATGCCAGAGGCTTCCAGACCCAGTGGTGACTCTTCCGCTTTACCGAGGACTGAAGAGACATCGCTGGTGCTCACTGCACAAGCCATGGTCTTGAACTCAACATCGTGGCCTCCCAGAGATATCTCGGTCAGGGTGTCTTCCTCGAAGCGCAGCGAGTCAAGTTGACCAACGTTATCGACCTGAAGACATAGCGACCGGGAGGCTTCATCTTTCAGAAGCTTGTTCTCGACGCTCACGACGCCAGTCTGGTTCTGAATGTGGTCGGTCATGTACTCTGCCTGAACGAGTCGAGACGCGTATACCACACTGTCGATCACTCTGAATGAGTTCTCGACGCTAGCTTGTGCTGCCTTCAGAACTTGGGCGCACTTTTCGGAAATGAGCTCTTCGTTGGCGCCTTCTTCGAATGAGAGAGTGAGGAAGTTGACGTCTGGTCTCTCTGAACGAACCACCCGAGCCAGTCCAGTCACCAGTTCTGAATCAGGGTTGGGTGCAGTTGAGGTGCCGCCTAGGGTCACCCAAAGAATGTTCTTGCTTTGAGTGAGTACTCGCTTGAAGCTATTAAAGGACTCGTCGTTCATATCCTTCAAAGCAGAATGATCCAGCCCGCAGAGTACCACACAGGTGGCAGAGGTTAGATCCTTGTCAGCCACGGACGTGAGGGTGGCTGTTTGGCAGTCTACTCCTTGACCGATAGCTTCCGAGATTCTCGCGGCCAACTCGAGCTGCGCGGGCGTCTCACTCGTCAGAATATAGTGCGAGGAAGCCGAGTGAGTTGACGACTCCGATGCAGGGTTACTAGACACAAGAATCGAACTCATCTGGTACGGCGAGGAAGTGAAATCCTCAAAGACGGCATCAAGCCCATTGAAACCCGAAGCCCTAAGATGAGTATCCCATGAGTTGGGAGACATCAAAGGACCCCAGATACGGTCCTTGTCCTCCGAAAGCCACCACCCATGCAGCGTACCGAAGCAGAAGCTGCCCAGAAGAATCTCAGTGTTGGTGATCTCAAAGAGG
The DNA here is from genome assembly GCF_030913485.1 of Colletotrichum godetiae. NCBI lineage: Eukaryota > Fungi > Ascomycota > Sordariomycetes > Glomerellales > Glomerellaceae > Colletotrichum > Colletotrichum godetiae. The sequence goes on from NW_026851263.1 coordinate 168,767, forward strand.
AGAAGCTTTCCGCCAGGCTTGAGCAGTTTCCTGGCATTGACGAGCGTGTCGTCAATCTTCTTCGTGGCATGCAAGACGTTCGCCGCGATGATCAGATCGTACTTGCCAGCCTCGAAGCCCTGGCTGAGGGGATCATTCTCGACATTAAGGACTCGGAATCCCATCCGCCCAGCCTCGTCCTTGAATTTCTCCTTGGCCTGTTCAAAGAAGGAGGGTGAGATGTCGGTGAAGTCGTAGTGTCCGTACCGACGACCGCTATCCCGCGTCAACGTCGCCATTGCGGGACGCGTGGCGCCGCCTGTGCCGGCGCCGATCTCGAGGATTTCCATGTTGGGGTTCTTGTGCGCTAGGATGTCGAGGTAACTGCATAGCTGGACGTAGCATCTCTTGGAGCCGAGGCCGTTGCTGTAGACGTCCTCTGCGAGCTTGTCTTTGAAGATGACGTCCAAGGGGTCGCGTTCCCCAGTCAAGATACCTGATAGGGCTTGGCCGACGGCGATGATGAGCTTGCCTTCTGAAGCGCTGCCGGCAAGAACCTTGGCTTCGAGCACCTCGATGCCCTCACTTACGGGACCGTCTGAGTTTTGGCGGGCGACGTGCTGGAACCACTTGACATATCGTTGATGGTACCAAGTCATTTTGCCAATGGACTCCTGGGTCAGAGATTCTGTGCAACGGCGCATGTAAGCCAGGCAGAGCGCCTCGCAGTCCAGCATCCAGGTAGATGGATCATCCTTCGGTGACATTGGCAGCTGAAATAGTTGTGAAGCCTGCTGCTTCGTCAAGAAATTCGGATCAGGTTTCCAAGAAATGTTGAGAGCCGGATGAACCACTGCCTCAGAGGTCTCCTTTGACGACTCACTCGAGATAGTCTTGAACACGATACCAGACATTTGCACCATCTCCTGGCCCAGTTCGAGGTGCGTGGCCTTCACGTCCGAGACCACCTCGCTACGCCCCTTGACTCGAGACTCCGCGGAAACATTGTAGGAGTCGTGAGACAGACTCGATTGCGCCGAGATCCAACCATCGGCCAGGTACGTCGGCACCCTGGTCATCCCAGCGTATTCGGATCTCGAGACCAGGGCAGCGAGGTTGGCATGCACGAGGCCGTCGAGGGTAGCCGGGTGCACCAAGTGCGGCTGTACATACTGGTGCGGCATCGACTTCTTGATCTTATCCACTGGGGAACAAAGCGTCGCTATCATTTTGAGGTCTTCGCCAAGGCGCACGCCGCACAACGTCTGGAATGTTGGGCCAAAGTTCAATCCGGAGTCTGCGAAGTTACGGTATAACTTGTCGACGGACACTTCCGTCACGCAGGTGTCATCAACGCTCTCCTCGAGTGCCCTGGGCGCGAGTTGATCATCCGATTCGTACTCCGTCTGCACGAAACCGTGGCAATGCTCCCTCCACGTGCCATCTTGCATGGTCCAGAGCTGGAACTCTCGCCACGTTGAAAGGGTGGAAAGGCTGTTCTCCCGGTGCTGGTGGAGGTAGAATTGGGATTCCACACCATTGGTGTCATCGGGAACTCGCAAGGCCAACTTAAATGACACGTCTCTCAGTCTGAACGCCTTCAAGGCCTTGCTCTTGTCGGCGATCTGCCGGCTCGCCTCGATAGCCATGATGAGCATACCGGCTGCAGGATACAATATGTCCCCAGATACCTTGTGATCTTCGATCCAAGGATTCTCTGAAAGCCGGATGTAATTGCGCCATACTGCGTTGTTCTCATTGAAACCCGGCATGGGAGCTCCGAGCAGCTCGTGTCGGCCCACAGGTCTCTTACGGAAGTCGTCGCTTAACGTGCTCTGTACCCAGTACTCTTTTGTGTGGTCAAAGGGATAGGACGGAAGATTGGTGAGCATGAGTGGTCTGGGCCCGTGAGGCTCGTCTGCGTCGTTGACCTGTGCCAGGTTGAGGGTGTAGCCGTGACAGAAGAGAGTTCCGACAGATTCCAGGGCGGTCTCGACACCCGGCTTCTGTCGGATGAGAATAGAGTGATAATCAACCTTTGCGTTGCCGCGGACCTGTTTGGCGGTGCTGAAAAGTGGCCCCTTGAGAGCGCTGTGAGGGCCGATCTCTAGGAAGTCTGTGATGGGCTCAAATGGAGTCTCCTCGTCAAAGTCTCCATTCATAACACCATTGACATGTCCGTTGACGAGACCATTAACATTTCCGTTGACATGCCCATTGAACTTGGGTGTTTCAGAACCTTTGAGCATCTCAGTGACGGCTTCGGTGAACCGGACAGGTGATACCAAGTTCTTGACCCAATACTCTGACCGTCGAAGTTGCGAGGGCAGTATCGGCACTCCCATAGTCGAAGAGTAGAATCGAGGCTTCACAGGGCCCCTCAAAGTACCTTGCTGAACCTCTCCCATGGCCACAAGATACTCATCAGCCATGGCCTTCATGTACTGAGAGTGGTACGCAATCTCAACGTTGAGCTTCCTCGCAAACACTTTCTCGGCACCAAGTAGCTGGACTAGCGCGTCAATTTTTTCCGCATCACCGCTGACTGTATGGCTATCCGCGCTGTTCATGCAAGCGATCTCGAGGGTACCGTCGCCGCCAAGTTGCTGGTTCACGCGATCGATAGCGTCTTGCGTAGCGGCTTTGCTCAGACCGAGGGCGGCCATGCCTGTGCTAGGCCGCGAAATAGAGCGCGTGAGCTTGGCGCTTAACTTCCCGCGATAGTAGGCGATTTTCCAGGCCGCCTGTCGTGAGATCGCACCAGCGGCGTAGGCTGCGGCCACCTCGCCGGATGAATGCCCCGTGATGGCATGCGGGTAGACGTCCCAGGTGGAGAGGAGGTCCACCATGGCAACTTGTAAAGCAGTGCATATGGGCTGGCAGAATTCCGGGTCGTTGATTCGAGACGACGACTTTGACTTTGACAGTTCGACTGTAGTTCCGACGATGGTCAGTAAGACTTCACATAACATGGCTCAAGATGGCACTTACACGTCAACGACCAATTACAACCGAGATCATTGAGATACCGATCAGCTGCCAAAAGACTCTCTTGAAAGGCGCGGTACGCCAACAGGTCCATGCCCATCGTCGCCCATTGCGCTCCTTGGCCGGTAAAGACAAACGCAAGCCGCGGGTTGATCTTGGCTCGTACGGCAGTCGTAGAGTTACTCTCGAGAGACTTTTGTAACTGGGCTGGCGAGCTAGCGATATTGAATGTCCTCCAGGAGTGACGGGTCCGCCTGCAGGCCAGTGTGTAGCTCAGGTCCCTCAAAAACCGCAGCTGGGCGGATTCTCCGACGATCTGGGCCGCTTTCGTTGCAAGATAGTCCCTGTACCCGTCCCGTAACCGAGAAACGGCATCCTGGTCGTTTGCCGACAGGACGAAGAGACGTGGGGCGTCTTCATTTTCAAAGTCGTCAAGATGGATCCCGCTATCCGATGGGCGGTGGAATCCATTGACGCGACCTGGGGAGTTGTGAAGAAACGTCAGCTGTGCCCTCCATTGAGCGGAACAAGAAGAATGACTTACCGGTCCCATTCACTAGAGGTGCGTCTAGTTGTCTCGGGATCTTGGGAATAGTCTCTGTGCGATGGTTCCCGACTAGGCGGAAGCTCTTGAGGAAATGGAGCGCGTCGTCCATCACCACATGGGCGTTGCTACCACCGACGCCAAACGAGTTCACGGACATGCGACGCAGGCCACGTTGCGGCCAAGCTGTGGGTTTTGTCGGAAACCTTAGGTTCCATGCGGCTTGGATCTTGGGGTTGCGCTTCTCGAACCAGATGTTCCCGGGAATAACACCGCTCTCTAGCGTCAAGACACCCTTGATTACGGCCGCTACTCCCGCAGCGCCCTCCAAGTGTCCAACATTGCTCTTGAGCGCGCCCACGTACAACGGCTCATCCGCAGATCGATGAGGCGCAAAGATCTCGGCAAGGGCACTCGCCTCAATGGGATCGCCCACGGGTGTACCCGTGCCATGGGCCTCGGCGAACCGCGTGAGCGAAGGGTCCAAATTGGCCCGGTCGTAGACGTGCTTGATGAGCGCGACCTGGCCCGCTTTCGTCGGCTGCGTGATGCCGGGAGATCGGCCGTCTTGGTTCGTAGAGGAGTTCCGGATGACGGCGCGGATGACGTCCCCGTCCCGAATGGCATCCGATACCCGCTTTAAGACCAGGGCCCCGAACCCTTCGCCGCGGGAGTATCCGTTGGCCCGGTGGTCAAAGCTGTATGACTTGCCGTCCGGACCCAGAACGCCCGCCGCGTCTAGCTTTAGTGTCATCTCGGGAGTCAGGATAAGGTTGCACCCGCCCACGACAGCCTAGTACATGATGACGAAGTGGTTAGCCAAGAGCCCGGCTTGCAGACGGCGGGGGAGGGGAGGAGGGGCGTAGTTTGGTTGGCTTCAGTGTCACCGCCCCTTGAGATGAAAGGGACTTTGGTGAAATTGCATGTAAGAGAAAAAGAGCCTCACCATGTTGACTTCACGAAGCTTGAGACTCATGCATGCTTCGTGCACAGCCACCAGACTACTTGAGCAGGCCGTGTCTACTGTTACACTCGGGCCCCGGAAGTCGAAGAACCACGAGACTCTGTTGCTGAGCATACTTGCTACTGTGCCCAGGGCTGAGTATTTATTCGGGATATCCAAGTCTTTCGCTATGTGATCATTGTAATCGGCCGTGAAGCAGCCGACGTATACGCCGGTCTGGGTTCCGGCAACTGTGTCGAGAGGAATTCCGGCTTCGTGCAAAGTCAGTATTGAGACTAACTTGAAGTTCCATGTCATCGGAAATCAAAAGGCTCTCCATACCATTTTCGAGGGCCTTGTATACACTCTCCAACATTCCTCGCTGTTGAGGATCAATACTCCGTGCTTCTGTAGGTGTGATGGAAAAAAACGGCGCGTCAAATGCCGAAATGCTGCCCTTAAGAAAGTGGCCATGGCGAACTCGTGTCTAATTAAAACGCTGCAAGTTAGTTTTCGTCGCATAAACTTTTGCATAACACGGGGGGTGAGAACACGCACGGCGCCGCTCCTGTCGGCATCCGGATGCCAAAAGGCCTCTGCATTGTATCTATCCCGCGGTACTTCCGTCCGGGCTGACCTCCCGGCGAGCAAGGACTCGTAGAACCGCTCTGGTGTATCGCCGTCCCCGGGGAGCCTCGCGCTGAGCCCAACAATGGCAATGGGATCTCCCATGATGTATACCGTAAAGGGGCTTTTCGTCTAGTGTTTCGATACTATTGATCTGCTCAGGTCCGTGCGGTGAGCTACGGTGAGAGTTTGTGGGATGGTGGGAGTCGGGGAAGTGAATTGAGACATGGAACGAAATCCTTGGGACAAGACCAGAACCTGGATCAGGGCTCCAGCGAGATAGTAGCATTATTAGATAGAATCCACCACTTGGTTTCCCCTCTTCATGTGGACTACTCCGTAGCTGCTACCTATCAGGTATTTCTGGCGTCAAACTCGACAAGTAAATTTACTCCCACCCTGGTCCGTAGAAAAGGCCAAACGCGTCATGTTGCGATGCACCAAGCACGGAGATGGCTCCAACAAGCTTCGCACTTTGACTGGAGTTTCTCTTCCAACAAAACATGGTGCATGAAGAACAAGACAAGGGTCCCGGGTAGAAGGGGGGAGATATAGTAGATACGTGGTTGATTATGGGACATGCGGACGAGAAGGGGTGGCTACGTCTACGGTTTTCGTACCCGTACGTCGGTCACGAGGCGAGGAAGACAATGGCGATTTCCCGGTGGACCATAGGCACATCCGTTCGTTAGGTAACTGCGAAGCTTTGCGTTCCGCATTCCACAGAGTTCATTTGTTGCTCCGCCTTGGCATGCCGTACTTTAGACCCTGGAGCAGTTCAAGTATGTAGGTAGACTTGTTAGTGCAGGCGAGACATCCATCGGGTCCAGATACAGGGGACCGGCGGAACACAAATTACACAAGATTCCTCGGGCTGGTTTCGACCGGGCCTCTTGTGTGTTGGCCCGCAGTGTGCATGCGCCCCTGTCTCTTGTTCTCTCTCCCAAGCTCGCTCGACTCGGGATCGGTCTGACCCCTCTTGGAAAGTACGGCGACAATGATGACCAAGTCAAGACTAGAGGCACACAGGGTCTCGCACACATTTTGCAGTTTAAGGTGCTTAGAGGTGGTGTGTGGGGGCCGCGGGAGATTACTGTTGGTTTTCGCATTTTGTTTCGGTTGCAGTTCTTCGGCACCACGTGAAGCCAAGTTTGCCAGCTCCCCAAATCCAATAGTCGAGCATAGGCTGCATCAGTGCATACTCGAGCAAATGGCGAGCTGTTCCTCTTGGCTTGGTCTTCCCCCTTTTCGTCAACAACCTCGCCGCACTTCTGCAGTGATTGCCTGGATCGGGAGCCGGATCCCGGAGATCCGATGACGATCGTTACGATAGTCTGCCAGGATACGCTTAGCCCAATCATTGCTTCTGGAATCTGGAAGGCGGCATCATGGCAGAGACCTTGACTCAGTGCCGTGTAAGCAGGCAGGCTCAGGCGTCAGGGTCGATCCCACACGTTGGCGTCCCAGCTGCCGAACCCTGGACTGCTCAGCGACAGGGGTTGTGCTGGTTGCTGTCCAGTGGCTCCCCTGGGTCTCTCGGCTCCCGCTCCATAAGAAATGCAAGGACATGACTAGGAGGGTGACAGGTTTTAGCTGCCGGTCCAAGGCGTTGGGCCGCGTTGGAACGTTGGAAAGTGTGTGATGGCTGTGAATGCGAGGCAGAAGTTGCGCTTTGATAAGGGGATTTCTGACAAAATTGATGAATGCGGCTTGATATACAATGTTTGCTTTCCCCTTTCTCGCCGATGGCACAGAAGCAGCCCATGCCAAAATTGCTTCCTTTCTTTCCCACCGTTGCCAACGTCGCCTGTCATGACGACTATAGACTGGGTTGCGCAGAGGCGAGCGTTTCCGCATCGCTTCCCTGAACAGTGACAGGCCCGGTGCAGACTCACAGAGTCAAAGTCGTCTGCCCATCCGGGCACATTACCACTGATTCTGATAAAGCGCCGACAAAAGCCCCGCAGATATTAGCACTTAGCAGCGACGCGGCTACGCGCAGTACGAGGCTTACCAAACCAGCTCGCCATCCGTACAAGGTTTTTCTGTTTTAGCGGCAAGGGATGGAAAAGGGAGAAGCGACACAAGACAGGGGCCGTTCAAACACGGCAGTGTCCGGGAGACGATGGCATGGCATGGCCACCTTGGGACCTTGGGTTGGGACCTTTTGCCCAAGAAATAAACTGTTGCCCTAGCCCGTTTTTATTCGGTTTCCCCCAGAAATGAAAAAACAAGACGAACCGCTTCTGGTTCATGGGACGACCTTGTCTATCCCATCCCGCCGCACCCTCTTTCTTGCTGGTTGCTTGTCTATCACTTTCTTCCTACACTCATGCTACTGGTAACCTTCTTTCTTCCCCCTTGCGTTATACGGAGACCAGAGACAAAGTCCGCCTATCGTCGAGCCTTGCTGACCTGCAACTCTCTTGGTTTGTGCATTGCGTCTTTGGCCCGGCATTTAACTTGGACCCCCCCAGTTTCCCGAATTCCCCCTCCTCCAGTCCCGAAGCGCGCACCGCTCCCTTCTACCCTTCCCCCTTGCCCACCACGGTCTCGCTCGGAGCGGACCGCATGTTGATGGACAGGTTTTACAACCAACAGCGGCTTCGCAAAAGCGGTGGCAGCAGCAGCTTGAGCTCACTCGGTCCTGGCTCGCCCGTGGGACGGCACCAGCCGCCGCGTCCTCCAACGGCCGCCAACAGCATCTCGGCCGCCTCCACATCGACGCTGCTCACCGCTAGTTCGTCGTCCGAACGTACCCGCAACTTTTCCACAGACAGCAGGCCGCGCACGCCGCCCTCGACGAGACCATCGATGCAGTCAGGTGAACAAGACGTACGTACTCGGTCTATGAGACATTGACCCCTCCGTGGACCGTGGCAACTGTCATGTTGCCGCCGGCGCCTACGGATACGGGCACAAGCTGAACCAGAACTCTTGAGTCTCATGCCGCGTTTAGGAGTACCCCGAGGATCATCCGAGTCCGACCTCCGATGAAGTGAATGAGGCCGTCTGGGCTGGAGGGTCCGATTCTGACGACGGATCGGACAGCGACCCAACGCCGGGTCAGAGTCTCCGGGCGGTAACACAGTGAGTCTCTCATTCTCATCCGACGATGATGTCTTTCATTGTTTTTTTGGTTATTTCATGTTTCACGTTTATTTCCATTCTCATTCTATCTCGCCACTTTATCGGCCACTTTTCTTTTCCTGCGACAATCTGACCATCCCTACCATCCGTGCAGTAGCGGTTCCAGCAAATCAAAGATCAAGTCGGGCAAATCGTCCATCTTCCAGTCCATCTTCAGCAAGTTTGCCAAAACCGGAAAACGCTTCGGCTTCGTGCCACATAGCAAGGTACGTTCTACTCAATCATCCTTTCCTGCAGGCGCTCCCAAGCTAACCCACTTTACCAATCCTCTAGGAAGAACAAGATAGAAATGGTCAGCAAGCATCCTTCACCGTGGTCCACCGGTCGGTCCATGAGTCCATGGACGCCAACCTCTTCACCTCCACATGTATCCTGCGCTTGCCGCAGGATCTGGAACGTCTAGACCAAGACCCAGACTATCGCTGACCAGGAATCGCAGTCCTCCAACACCACATCATTGCCGAACTCTTCGACCACAGACTCCACTTGGCCCCAGTCGTCAAGGCCAGGGCCGCCCTCGACGTTGGCACGGGACCAGGGCTATGGGCATTAGTGCGTTACCTTTCCATCATCAGTCACTTCGCAACCCCCCTCCCCTCACCTTTCCCGCATGAATGATGTAACTAGTCTGATATCACGGAATGACTCGCTAACTAGCCTCTTCGTGTACTTAGGAATATGGCAAGTCGCTTCTGTTAATTCTTACGGGATCTCATAACACTGGGACGTTCACGCTAACGCCGGTCGACTGCCGTAACAGCCAAAAAGAATCCAAACTGTGCCGTGATGGGCGTCGATATTGAGAAAGTGCGTCCTCCATATAACGTGTCCAACTGTCAGTTCAAGGTTATGGACATAACTACCGACTGGAACCTCGGCAGACAGTTCGACTTCATCCATGTTCGTATGCTGGGCGATATCGTGGAAAAGGAAAGGTTCGTCGAGTCCATCTATCGCCATCTCAACCCTGGGGGCTGGGTCGAGTTCAGTGAATGGATCGCAATCCTCGTGTCCCCGGATCACTCGCTGGAGGGAACAGCATTTTACAAGTGGAACATGCTTCTTCAACAGGGTCTTCACAACATGGGCCGCTCCATGCACTATGTCTCGCAATATCAGCCCATCTTGGAAAAGTCTGGGTTTGAGAGGATGAAGTTGACAAAGCACGCTGCACCTACGAACGCGTGCTACCCGGGTAAGAAGTGTCAGCGGTTCGGCACCATGATGTCCAACAACTGGAATGCCATTATCGAGCCGCTAAGCGTCCCTGTTTTCACTATTGGTCTAGGCTGGTCCGAGGCCCAGGTTCTTGCATTGGTCAAGAAGGTCCGTAAGGAGATTGACGATCCGAACTACCATTCATTCATGACGCTGTAAGTTTATCTCTTGAAGTCAGGTGAGGTTGGAGGAGGTCTCAGATCATAACTGACAATCATATTTTCGATATCAGGCTTACGATATACTGCCGGAAGCCACGTAGCGGTACATCCTCGTCCGCATCGTTGGCGAGCTCATCACGCTCGGCGGCTCAAATGTCGGTGTCCAATGTCAGTTCACATGGGTAGTAGAAAAAGGAGTCTAAAAAATGGGTGATGTTTTCACAAGGGGTTTGGGGATATCATACCACCACGAAGCGTTTGCAAAGCAAGCGAGCGATTTTATCATCAAAGGAATCTTCTGGTTCCATTATCAATGTAGTTGAGGTTTCCAGCCATTCCATATTCTCGGGTTCCAGCGGAACAGTCCCGTATGTGCATGTAGGTACGTGTATCCGTACATGTAGGTCGTTGAATTGAGGCAAATGCCGCATCTTTTCATGAACGCAAGCGACTTCCTCCCCACCGACGGGCAATTTTCTGCTTTGGGCGGGACTTGTTTTCTCTTCGATTAAGCGATAAGAAGCTGCGTTTTTCATCGGCACAGCCACCCCGCAGTGCCCGCATGCCAGGATCAATAGACTGCTAAAGGATTTCCAGGGCTTCTTATGCAGAATTGCGGCGCAGTCAGGCGACTCGACGCACGCAGGCACTGTGGCACCGCAGGAAGAAGGATTACGGGGGGGGGGGGCAAAAGGGTCCTGTTCCTATACCCTATGATCCTATCTTCTCCAAGCACCGGTAGTCCCGCAGATCAGTGGTGCCAGTTGAGGCGATTCAGACCATTCAAACACCCCTCAATTGATCCAGACCGGCATTGCTACATGTCACATGCATATTCGCCTGCGTGGGGAAGAATGACCTGATATGATATGGGCCAACCGGCTCTTACGGGGGGTCATCTGAGGGATTTAAACCCTTACTCTGCAGGCCGGAGCCAATGGATAGGTAATCCGACATGAACATTAACGAGCACGAAGATGATAAGTTCCTCTTGCCAACTACCTAGCGCCAACAAGACTGCCATGACATACGTAGATGACTTTGGGCATTTACCAGAAGCAGAAGGGAAGCCGGCAATTAACCCACCACCTTGCATATGATAGAACCACTTGGTCCTGGGTACAGATACCGAAGGATGCAGTAGATGTTGCTGCAGAATTCAGGACGGAGCAGACTCCGTCACGCAGGTTCTAATTGGCCAATCCCGACACAATGTACTCTTGTTAACGCAGAATTGAGTAAGGAACAACCCATGCTTGATAATGAAGGAAGCTCGGAATAGGATTCAAGCGCAAGTAAACCGAATAGCCACGGCAAGCGCTCGGTGGCATACTGTCGGTGAGTTGTTATCGACCAGGTGATAATTGCCCAGTTCCCGGAAGGATCTAGGGCTTTTCCCGCGTCCTTTGTGTTGTGTTTCTGCCAGACCTTACTCACGAGTCACGGCAACTCAACGAAGCGCAACTAATTGAGTCGCCTTCATTCCCACCCCCTTGTTGCCAATCTTTCCGCTTCACTCCAATTCATCAATCACCCAGCTCTATCGCCAACAATGGCCGATCTCGGCGCAGACCGCACTGCCGCTTACGGCGCAGTCTACTCGCCCTCATTCCTCACAATCTTCTACGACAAGTACGTCCTGGGCTTCAACATGTCAAAAGTCTGGGGCTGCAGCACAGAAAAACTCCTCCTCCCCTTCTTCAGCGAGAATTTCACCCGCAACCACCTCGACATTGGCGTCGCCACGGGCTGGTTCCCGGCAGCCGCCCTGGCACGGCCGTTCCGCGCAACCAGCAAGCAGCGCATCACGCTGCTGGACCTCACCGCGCCGCCTTTGGACGCGGCAAAGACCCGCGTGCTGTCTGTCACGACGAATACCGAGGTCCAGTGCGTTGAGGCCGATGTCACAGAGTCGCCGCCGAAACAGCTTCTCGGCGAACGATTCGACTCCATTTCCATGTTCAATCTGTTCCATTGCATGCCTGGCGGCAAAGCCAAGCTTCGTGCGTTTGGGCTGTACAAGGAGTTGCTGAGTCCCGATGGTATATTGACTGGTTGCACGGTGTTGGGCCCGAATAAGTCGACTGGGTGGTTTACCAAGTTCTATCTCAAGTGGTACAACAAGTGGTGGGGTGTTTTCAACAACTGGGACGACAAGGAAGAGGATATTCAAGAGGCTCTGGATCAGGAGTTTGAGGAGGTTGAGACATGGGTTGTTGGACAGGTGATGTTGTTCAGGGCAAAGAAGCCCAGGAAGGCGCTTCTCGATGTTTGAAATTTGGGACGGGTTAAATACCTAGGTACATTATAGCGGTATGAGTTATGAGTTAATGAGACGTGTGCACGGCTAGGCGTAGACAACTAGCTCTACTAACAATACGGAAATAAAAGATTCAAGTTCTCTTCCAACGCGGTTTACTTCGCCTCACACTCCATGGGATGAGCCATTTTACCGAGACATGCCTCAAAATGTTGCAGGACTCGTGCATGAGTATCAAACTACCTTCACCCCAGTCTCATTCTATCTGCGTGATAGAATCGTAATAGAACTGAGCTCTCTCCCGAATCACCTGAGTTTCTGTTGTGTTTCTCGCCAACACGATACTATCTGCTTCAAAAGTCTTCCGTGCTGCGACTCCATCGTCGCTGCCACACCAAATCCTAATTTCATGACCCAAAATCTTGTCCATCGTTCTCTTCATATCCGAGTTCGAATCAAGAGCTTCACGATGGATGGTTTGAGCCTTTATATCCAATCGAATCAGGTTCAAAAGTGTCTCTTCTGGTTTCGCATCCGAGCCTAGTGCAACTTGAGCAGCAGCAGCCAGCCATTCTTCCATGGCTTCGTTCAAAGCCTCCGTTCCTCCTCTAGTCAACCTCCCCATCCGATATACCCGTTCAATGTCTCTGGCGTTGCCATCGTCGAGCAGCGCGAACACTGGCTGTGTATCTTCGCGGATTTTCTTGCTGAGGTGGGGTTCTAGTGCGACATCAATGACTAGCGTCCTCAAATCCTCGTTCATATGCCGGGGGAGAATAGTATGGCAGCGACACTCCTCTTCCAGCAGCCAACGGCCAACCATAAAACAATACTCAGCAACTGCGCTCCGAGATGCGAGGACTTTTGCGGAGATTTCGTAGTAGCCGCGGACCCTTTCCAGGTAGCCCTTGGTGATTAGATCTCTGAATCTTTGTTGGCCATCTTTCTCTTCGACCTCGCAAAGACCATCGATGACTCTGAAACAGGAGCCGGCAGCATCATGGACCCTGACTGTCAGATCACTAGACTGGAGGGGTTCGACATATTCGTGCGAATAGGTGAGAAGGGTGAGTGTGTGAAGTATGGATTTCGATGATCGATCTGAAGTTGTGATGGAAGTCAAAAAGACTTTCATGCACTCGTTTAGAAGACTGCGTTCCGTGCTGCGTTCCTGTTAGGGTTTGTCAGTATTACATATCTTGGAATTCCAGAACATCGAACGATAGACTGTTTCCCCAATACCGCCACGAACGGCACATGGGGTGTGCAGCTTCGATGATATATGGATCTTACCAGATATGAAAGCAAAGCAGGCAGCACACTGATTGCTTGCCAGTAGCTCTCCCAAACCTCCATAAAACCCTGGAAGAAACTAACTTCCGATCCCAGGCGCTGATCCCCCGCTCCCGCAAGTTTGGCCATTTGCTTAAACCAGATCGCCCGTAGTCGTTCATCGTGCCACTGCTTTATGTCGGCAAAGAGCTTCTCTGCTCTGCGGATGAGTACAACTTTCCAGATGCGTCTATAGGTCGTTTCAAAGTTTTCCTCGACGGTTTGTTTGTTGTGAATCTGCTCCAAAACGCGCTCTATGGCGTCCCAATGAGTAGAATACTCTGAGCTAGGCGACTGACTACGCAGTAGTTTCCGTTGCTTGGCATCTTTCTGATTGACTATGCCTCGGCGTGACGAGTCGGACATGACTAAGTGCTGTCTCTCACCATAGACTATTAGCAGTCATTCTTTTCCCGTAACCGGCTTTGTTCGTAGATGATGATTCCGTCTGATCCCTTCAATCGGCGGGAGTGTTCCAATCTCAATCGCAGACCTCTCTGATCTGGTCCTTGTACATCTGATGGCACAGAGAAAGTTTGCGCGTACAAGACTCAATACAACGTGATCATGAATGAATTCTTACTTTGCTAGAGTCGATTATTGGCCACTTTCTCTCGCTTACTTGGGAGGTTTCACGATGATCGAGGATGAAAATGCTTACCTGGCCCACCTTCCGTGATGATTGCTTATCTGCCTATTTCGCACAGTTGCCGCCTGTCAGCTTGTGGCACAATCGGTCTTGTTCATTGGTGCCCTCTCCTCTCCAATGTGACGTGGCGTCATTCCATATGAGGCTGGAGCGAACAATCTGATGCGAACCCCACAAACCCTTTGCGTCGTATCCTTTTCCGTTGCAACATGGCTGCTACGGACCATTACGATTCTTCAAACCTTTCTCCCCCCCGAACCGATCTGCCTCAAAATATCGTCTACTGCTGACAATGAATATCTCAGAAGATCCGATTACAGGTCATTACAAAGAGAACGATGTTGTGACGCCCGGCCAACTATGCGTCGCATGCGTTGAATTCGCTCAAGACTTCCGCAAATACCTCGAGGAGATCATGATCGAAGGTATTAGCTCCATCTACAGTCCCTCTGGTGAAAATCATCCGCCTGGGACGAAGGCCGTATGGCCCAAAACCTTTACTTTTCATCACAATCTCCGGAGTCTGAAATCATCGCTCGAAGCGGATTGCCACCTCTGTACTCTCCTATGGCTCACTATGCTCTCTCCGCAATTTCTTGCGGAGCCTGCGACAGGCTTTGATTGGGATGGATCACTCAGTATACGGGTCGAATCGAGAAGTTATAGTTCAGAACGGAGAGGCCAAGAATTTCATCTATCCCTCGTAGAGCCTGGCACAGAATACGCACTTTCTTCAGGGTTCGCAGTGCTTGATCTCAATTTAGGCGTACAGGTTGTCTCAAAGACCTCGTCTGAACAACGGGATCGACATATTCCAGCGAAGGAGGCCTTCAGCGTGTGGACAGGTTCTCCTACTAGCCTGAAGCTCGCTAAATCGTGGATTGAAAGCTGTGTCACAGAGCATGCAGCTTGTGGAGCAGCCTCAAGCAGCCATAAGAACGCAGGCTCTCGACCAACTCGGCTTGTCGATGTGAGTTCCGGCACAGAATTCGTCCGCGTTTGCAGCGCCCCCACGGAGGAAGTTCGGACGGCCGACCAGCAACCAAGAGATCGCCAGTCTCCAATTCATGTAGATTATGTCACATTGAGTCATGCCTGGGGCGGAGCTGAGTTCGTCAAGTTGACGACGCAAAACTACGCTCGATTATGTGATGGGTTTTCAATTCAAGAGTTACCAAAGACATGGCGAGACGCTATCTGTCTTACACGGTCACTCGGATACCGATACATCTGGATTGACGCCTTGTGCATCATTCAAGATTCTTTATGCGACTGGGAAGTCGAATCAGGCTTGATGGGCCAAGTTTATGAGCACTGTCACGTAAACATTGCCGCTCTGGGAAGTACATCGAGCAACGATGGCCTTTTTAGATTTCGGAATCCCCTCATGTTCAAGAATTCCTGTCTTCGAGACGCTCTCGGTAGTTCCGGATGGCCAAATAACCATTACCTTGCTATGGCTGTCATAAGGCCACCGAATTATCATGGCTGGGACTTCGAACATTCGTTACATCACGCGGGAGACCTCGACTACATCATCTCCCTGAAAAATGAGCCACTCAACAAAAGGGGATGGGTCATTCAAGAACGCGGTCTCTCTCCTCGAACGCTATATTTTGGAAAGGCTGGTCTTTTCTGGGACTGTCGAGAAAAGGAGAGACAGGAGATGTGGGCGGACACACTAGGCTGGGGGCCTCATTTTCGCGACCCTGAGCCAACGAACTCGAAGAAGGTATTCTCCTGGCAATTGACGTACTCCGATCCAACAGAGCAAAGAGTATCGCTCAGGTATATGGGCTGGCGAGAGCTCATCAGGGAGTACTGTGCTGCGGAACTCTCCTTCGAGTCCGATAGACTCCCAGCCATATCTGGTCTAGCGAGGCTCATTGCAGCAAATCCAGACATGAAGTGCGCATACTATGCTGGCATCTGGGAAAAGTGGCAGATAGACGATCTGTTGTGGTGCATCAAAGAGCCTGTTGCATACGATACGGAAGCTGTCGACCCTAACGTCCATCGAGCGCCTATTTCCTTCTCGTGGGCTTCAATTGGAGGACCGTGCAGAATATGTTGGCCATTTAGCGAGTATCAGCTCACAGGGAAACCGAAGCAGATCCTATATAGTGCCCAAGCGGTTGGGCGTTGTGTCCCTTTTCGACCTGCAGCATTTATGACGGCTGACTGGAAAAGTGACGGACAATTTGGACGCATAGTATCAGCATCATTCACTCTCTCATGCTTGATTTGCCCGTTATCTCAGACCGAGGTAGAGGAGTGGAGTGAGCGGGGGCGACAAGGAGATTTGTATAAGCTTAAAGATCATCAAAAGGCGAGACGGGAGACGGGAATCAAGTCATTCCCGGACAAGGAAGAGGGCAAGCATGTTGCAACTCACAGGGCCTCTCTTGCTAATTTGGACTTGATCGAGCCAGATCAAAGCTACCGTCACAACGAAGATTTTATCGTTGACTTTGGCCTGATCCTATCAGCGAGTGGCAATGGTTTGCAGAAAAACGCTACCTATAGACGTTTGGGCATGTACTATGATACCTTCTACGAAGAATCATACGTTAAGACCCGGAGAGGCATGTATCAACACGCTAGTGTCACACTTATCTGACTCAGGCGGAAAGCATGGTTACTATACTCGTGCAGAATTGAGGAGGCTTTCTTGCGTGGGAGAACATTTTGGCCAAATCCAACTCAGTTTGAACATCACTTTTCCAACTCTCTTCGAAAATTGACTGTCCCAAGCCTCGATTTTAGTTCTATTCTCTAGGCCTGAAACCATTATCCTCATAAACATATAAACATATAAACATAGTAGAAGTCGCAGGCCGTCTTTCACACAGTGTTCTCTTGTTTCCGGGCTTGAACGTCGAGCTTTCTTTGCTTTCGCCACTCCTCGGCATATCTTACGCCAAAGCCGTGCTCGAAAACCACTCTGATCTCCTCCAATGTCATATTTGCCGCTTCCGGGAAGCAAAAGATCACAAATACCCAGCCAAAGAACGACAACCCAGCGTAAAGACCAAAGGTGCCTGAAGGAGTCATACCCCGCATCATTGACAAGAATGTCGAAGAGACGATAATGTTGGGACCCCAGTTGAAGATGTTAATCATCATAGTACCCATAGCTCGGACTTCCATTGGGAGAAATTCGTTCGCTTGCCATGGGACACAGCCTAGGCCGGCAGCATAGAACGCCACGAACATGATCATCGCAACAAGAACCAGGTTTGCGGACCAGCCCACCTCTCTTGTGGTCAGCTCCAAAGTGTTGTTGTCCAGGGGGATCCAGTGGAACGCAATGGCGGCGATTGCGAGGCAGACAGGCATGCCCCACATCGTCCAGAGTAGGATTCTTCGCCGACCGATTCTGTCAATAAGGAAGATTGATAAGACTGTGAATATGAAGTTGGTGCCAGCCACAACGGTACCGACAGCAATGGGGTTCGAGAAGCCGACGATCTGGAACAGACTCGCGCTGTAGTACATCAAACAATTAAAGCCACATAACTGCTGAGCAGCCATGAGGCCACAAGCCGAAGTGACCGCCCGTAGATTGGCTGGAACCTTGAATAGGCTGGTGACGGACTTTCGAAGGGAGATTTCTTCGTTGAGGACCTTGGCCTGGTTGACGCCGCGCTCAATAGAGATGACCTTGTCCGCAACTTCATCTTCGCTGCCGTTGGGGTAGATTTGCTTCAGAACACGGATACAGTCATCCCGGTGGCCGTGGAACATAAGTTGACGGGGCGACTCTGGGCACCAGAATAGGAGGATACCAAGTATCACCGACGGAACACCACCAAGCCCAACCATGTATCTCCAGCCATGCGCTGTTGCGTTGAAGGCTGCGGCAAAGGCGTACGCAAGCACGGATCCGGCACCGAGGAAGATCATGTCGATTGAGATCATTCGGCCTCGGAACCTAGCAGGTGAAATTTCCGCGATGTATAATGGTACGATCTAAGAAGACAACTTATGTTAGCATATGATCTCCGGTCGAGTCTACTGAAAGGAAAGCATAGAGATATGGAGATTTACCATAGATGCAGATCCGACACCAAATCCTATCACAAGTCGACCAACCGTCATTTGCGCAATCGTGAAAGAGGTGGCCTGAAGCAGAGCCCCAATAGTAAAGAGGACAGAGGCGAACCAAATAGCAGGTTTTCTTCCGTACTTGTCAGCAGTTATGCCAGCAATGACAGCACCAATCAAGGCCCCGGCTGCGGTGACTGCCGTGATCAACTCCTTTTCTGAGTGAGTGAGCTCTTTACTATCGAGGTCTTTGCCGATGACAACAAGCACACCGGATATAACACCAGTGTCGTAGCCGAAGAGCATGCCGCCAATCGCAGTTGCCGCAACGCAGAGCCAGACAAAGGTACCTGGTTTGGTTTCCTCGATCCGCTCTAGGTCACGATTCTCTACGGCTTTGATGGCATCGCTGACTGCATTGTTCTGCTCGACATGCTGCACGCCTTGTTTGTGGGAATCATCTGGTAGGCCCATGGTAACGAGGGCCGTATATCGGCAGATTCCTGGCTAGAAGAGGGTGTTTGTATAGAGAGATCTCGTCAAAGCATAAAGATTGAGATTAGAAACGAGTCCTCTAAGATGTTGCTCATGTTTACGAATTCAGGGCCGGTGGGATGGTCGAGCTTTATAGACTTTGCAACTTCACCATTTGCTTGGGCGAATGTACCAGATGAACGGAAAGTCTCAAGTTCCAAAGTATCAAAAGCAAGGGTACGACGCTTCGGACTAGCGTACGGGATGATTTCCGGTAGGTTAAAATCGTTCTATGGTGATGCTGCTGCGGGGTTGACCCTTATCTGACAAGGCGAACACTCTCCGAGCCCTCATCTCGATATCTTGCATCCAAGGAAACTCCAGCCGTTTGGCATAGCTCCTCGTTTCTATAGGTCAGTAACACTTTCTTGACTCTAGTTCGTCGTATTCGTTGGGTCTCTAGCGGGTCTGAAGCACGGGGAAGTTTGGGGGAAATCTGGATTCGTGGGGTAGTAGACTAGGATTCATCTGGGGAAATGGAGCAATTGCGAGCGCCCCACCAATTGTGCGACAGTCTATTGCCCAGCTCGTCGAGTCAGGCCTGCCTAGCGCCGCGCCCTTTTTACTCTCTTCGTATAATGAGGCAAGCGTTTCCGTAGCGAACCCGAGCTGCGGGCTGGATCTATTGCCGTTAACAGGGTAGCCAGCACTTGCGTCACGCCAAATGCTTCGGTTTTGTGGCCGCTGACCATTCTCTTGGATGAGTAAACAATTGGGATACGCTGCAACATTCCGCAGTATGATGTTGACGGAAAAGGTCTCCACGAAAGCCCGAACGTTGACGTAATGTCGGAAGTATCCCATTGAAGATAGGCATTTCCGCCGTTTCTCACCCTTTGAGGCCGAAGCTAGAGAGTCTGAACGGTCCTCTTCTGTACAATTAAAGCATCATTTCACCGAGAGGTCAAAATCTCCGGCAAACACCCGAAAGATCGGCATATAAGGGCTTTCCCTCTACAACGTCACACAATGGAAAATCGAGGTATTTGGAATTCTCGGAGATCTCAGATATGATCTGGGACCATCAACAGGGTGCCTTCATGGTTGAGACTCTAAGACTGTTTGCTACAGATAGATGAACTTCTATGATTATGATCACGCAAAAGTATTGTGATACACTCCATTCATCAAGTCAAAAAGTTGTGGTAAGGTGAGGACGCGAGGAAGTGATTGCCTGGGTAGTGTTACTGCTGAAGAGCCAAGCTACTACTACCAGAAGAAGCACGCCTATCAACCAATTAATAGTTTTTTCAGCACGCGACATTCGAGCCTTTAAGTAGAGTGGAATATTGAGCACACTGTCCAATGTTAGGTGAAGGATTTATGATCCTTGCCAGGCTCGGAACTCACTTTCCGGCCGTCTACCATTTGTGAAAGCGACGCCTCTACGGAGGCGCTGTTGAGAGGCTAGATTGTTGGTTTCCAACCTAATGCGCCACGAGTATTGAATCAGACCAATTAGACCGGCTTGGGCCACGTGAAGAAGCCGAGCTGGAAAGACAAATGGCATACTGTTGCGACGATGTGGAGTGGGTAGGCACACCTTGACCGCCAAATGGTCCAAGGGGTAGATCGCACCAAAGAACATTGAATGTATCTACCATTCAAGGTACCCAAGTAGGGGCTTTACCCATGGACAAACGTGCTGATTTCTATTGACTTGCCTCCATTTGGTTCAATCAATCACTTCAAAATGGCCAAGAACCTGAGCGGGACTTCTTGCCTGCAAAGAAGGGTGCGTGAGTAGAGCGTTTCTGTGAAGTTTAGTGTCAAATTGAAAACATGTATGTCGATACATGCAAAGAGAATACTTTCACGCGCCCTTGAAGCTTGGAAATACGGCTTCGTAACATTCGCTCGGGAGGGAAGGTGGGCTTGACAAAGGAGTGGCCATCATTAGAAAGCCTCCATCTTTGGGGTTGCCCCGGAGCATAGTGTATGCCCGGGTCTACCGGGATAATCGCCGAAGATCCACTTCGGCCTCGGACGGTCTCGGGCCCCAAACACCGGCCTCTAATTGCTACCTGCTTAAACGCAAACGGCACAAAGGTAGGCCGAAGTGTCCAAGTCTCCAGTCTTTATCGAGACCTAACGAGTTTCTTTTGTTGCTGCCGGACAACCGGATAATCTGACGAAAACTAAGACTTCCTCAAACCTCAACACATCGCTAGCCGAAAACAGAAGCGGAAGTTGACACCAATGCTCCGTAGTACTTGCCCAGTAATATCATCGTCAAAGGTGGTTGGTTTTCAGAATCAAGGCTTCTTCATGGCTCAGACTTGGAATACTGAAGCTACATCAGTGCTACTCCACGTCGCGTGGCCTCCGACCGGTTATTTTCAGCCCCACAGATCAGAAGGCTCGCCGGCAAATGTCGACCAGACGCCCTCTCTTATACTTTTGCCGCCGGGTAAATCTATGTTGCCATATTAACCAACTCAGCTGCCCTAAAGACCTTAACAATGCTATCATCCAGACACGGCTGAGATATTCCGATTTCCTTTTTCAACCCCTTTGACTGGAGACACTGTTAGGTACGACACCGCAGCTTTTGATGTATGAAAGTTCGGTACATACATTTTGGATGTTGGGATTCCGAGCATTCATCACTATAGATCTATAATTCACACGAAACTATATCGTATCCCTGAGATGTGAAGTGTTGAGAAATATGCCTGCCTCAATTTGAAGCATACAGATCAAGTGTCAAGCTCTTGGGACAAGCATCGCGAAGTTGAAGGTTTTCAACCAAGTCAATTAGATGAATGTTGAACCGATGCCAAGGCCTTGGTTCCGGATGAAGTCTTGGGGAATTTGAGATGGAGCGAAGTGACATTACACCCTTCCTGGGCCCAAGAATGAGGTACGATTGGTTGTCAGAGGCACAGCATTTTAGCTTGATGGCGCGGTGATACTGGTACGAATCTCTGAAAGGGAAGTGTGTGTTACATTCGGCGTTCTTCAGTTGCGTCGATAGAGCGACCACGAGACTGAGCGCAACATGCCACAGATATAAAGCTGCAGACTTTCCCTTAGCCCAGATACTAAAAAACGGAGATGAGAGACAATACACAAGCAATCAGATCACCATGGTTACTCTCAACTCGCTTCTTCTGGCTCTCGCCTCCGTGGCCGGTGTTCTCTCTGCTCCTGGAGAGCTGATGAAGCGCCAGTCAACTCCATCGTCCACTGGAACAAACAACGGCTACTACTATTCATGGTGGACTGACGGTGGATCTCAAGTCACTTACACAAATGGTGCTGGTGGCCAGTACAGCGTTGTCTGGCAAACCGGTGGTAACTTTGTCGGAGGGAAAGGCTGGAACCCTGGTGGTCCGAGGTATGATTGCCCCAGGTATAGACAAGTTTTGAAATTTGATTACTCCTCTGACAGCATCCTGCCAGGACGATCACGTACTCTGGCAGCTATAACCCTAACGGTAACAGCTACCTCGCCATCTATGGCTGGACTAGGAATCCCCTGATCGAGGTTCGCTTCGTGCCTTCTCACCTTATATGTACAGAATATTCCCTAACCTTCTCGCATAGTATTATATCGTTGAGTCCTTCGGCACGTACAACCCATCCAGCGGCGCCACCAAGAAGGGCACCGTTACCAGTGATGGCGGTACCTACGACATCTACGTCAGCACGCGAACCAACGCCCCCTCCATCGATGGCACAAAGACCTTTCAGCAGTACTGGTCCGTCCGCCAGACCAAACGCGCCGGCGGAACCGTCACGACCGGCAACCACTTCAATGCCTGGGCTCAGGTGGGCCTCAACCTCGGTACTCACGACTACATGATTGTTGCCACGGAAGGATACTTTAGCAGCGGCTCTTCCACAATTACCGTTGGCGCTTCTGACGCTGGTGGTGGCGGCACAAGCCCGCCTACAACTAGCCCTCCGCCCAGCAGCGGCGGTGATGGAACCGTGAGACCTCACCTATTCACTCCAGGATATCATTGACTAATACATTCTCTCTTTGCTACATGTAGTGTGCTGCGAAGTGGGCTCAATGCGGAGGCTCCGGCTTTACCGGACCGACTTGCTGCCAAGCTGGGTCCACGTGCCAAGCCTCTAACCAGTGGTATTCTCAGTGCCTGTAAAAGCTGTATTTTGGGAACGGACATGTCGTGTGAGACTTATAGTCTCGCGAGAGAGCACAAGTCAGGGTAATTGAGGAGGCCCTCAATGAACCATATTTCGCAGTCTAGGGCCAGGTTATCTGTAGGAAAAAGACAAGGAAAGTTGGCGACAACTATTGTTCAAATTCTAAGATAACTATGTCTATCAAAACACAAGGTACTTGAATGAACGTGTCAAGGCGCTGGCTTATCTTGAAACGTTTCTATACTGCGGATACTGGGAGAAGTGGACAAAGTTCATGAACTTACAACGTTATTCATTGGTTACGTCCATTCTACATTCAGGCAAAGGGACGGTGTATTCTCAACAAACGAGGCCACAGTTGTCAAGATATCCGTAGTGCCACACGATCCTAACTCCATCCGTGTTATGGAAGGGAGACTCAGTCGCAGCGTGCTCTTTGATATAAATGCACGGTAAAGCCCTTGCCGGACGATGTCCCGTGATTGACACATGCGGTCCTCAATCCTCCTGGGACTCCTGGAACTGAATCAAAGGAACGAATCGTTGATCGTGTCGCAGAGGAATTGTTTAAGACATTCTTAGGCCTTCGATGTATATCCACTCGATGTCGTCTTTTGATCATTCTAGGGAGCAACTTCTTCCAGTCATCTTCTCCATCAACTTCGCCTCTCGTCGGAAATCCACACAACTTGTAGTTCCACGCGAATCCCTTGATCGCGCCCTCCTCATCAGTACACCTGTCTACAGTGCAGAAGTTCATGTGATACGCCCACCAGGTTCTGACCGTACCCCAATCATCATCGCACCACTGCCTGCTAGACATTTTGAAAACGTCGCCGACGCCTATGATCTTGCTGTGATTCCATCCAAAGCACTCTTGGTAGCAGTCGGGAAGCTTGTGAATGGGGAGGACTTCATTCTCGTCTGCAATCATCCAGCCGGAGTGCGTCTTGGGATCTTTCGCCGTGGTGACGCTTCCGAAGACAGAACAGAGGACAGAACGTTTTGTTTATTGATATTCATCTTCGCGGATCTTCAAATGAATTTTGATGTCGTAGATATTGATATGGAAGACTGCGAGACGAGTAAATGCCAAGAACTATTGCGTGCCAAAGTCAGTATGTAATTTGTTTATCGTAAGTAAGCCCCTAGGTGATAAAGTCGTCTGTAAATGCTTAAGAGACTTGGCGGTGGTCAAGAAGATCTAACATCAAGGAAATGGTAGAGAGAAACACAAAGGCAAATATAGCCTATACAACATTCCTTCGTGGGCAGCGCTTGAACAAGTTACAAACCCTAAGTGCAGCGTCTCGGAGTTACGGGGATTGCAGTGGTAGACATGCTGCAGCTCAAATTCAGGAATACAAAATCTTTTGGAGTTGAAATCAAAGCTTTACCTTCCCAAAGACTAAGTACCAGAAGGTAGAGAAACCCTGATGGCTCCAAACTTCAGGTGCTCGTCGACCTATTACCTATCATTCTTAGCCTTGCCTCACTTCATCTAACAGTCATCTCTGTGTCCTGGGCATCCCGCCCCGACAGATCTGTTTCAGTACCCGTAAGGGGCGAGGTCGAGGCTTTGGGTAGAATAGACGATTGCTCTATCAGCAGCCATTTCAATGACCCATCGAAACTATATAAGTGCTAGCCAAGTTATGAATCAAAAACGTTTGAGACAGGCAAAACCAACAGTGAAACAAACAGCGCGTTCAAAAACACATCTACGCACAGGATGATGATAATGATGACAATAATGGATTTTTCCATACCGGTTCCGCTCCCAAGGGGTCAAAGTCGGCTGCGTCGGCTGCGTTGGCTGCCGGAGACTGTCTCTCATCACACCAAGTGCGAATACATTGGCCACAAGGGAGAAATGAAGACCGAAACAGAAGAGCAGAGACACGGGAAGCGTCATAAATCTTCCACCTAGAATAATGCCGTGGGGCTTCCAACAACGGAGTCGAGACAACATACTACCTAGTTAGTTTCGGGTGGCAGATGCAGGATTTCGGGCTGTTTTGCACCAGAGGATCTCTCATAAGAACATTTGTATCCTCAGGTAGGATTTTCATGGAATTGAACCTAGTTTTCAGCCTCTCAGCTAGGTATCATCACTACCTTTACTTAGTATCTTAAGTACATGGACTTATTAGTCAAGTCTTATAGCTTGTCGCGACATGAATTCAAACTGAACTGAATGGTCTCTTCTAGTATCGTTCTGTTACAGAGTTGACGAAGCACTTGAAGCTCCTCATTAGTATTCCGCACAATCTGCCGCTGAGGCGTAGAGTCCCACCACATCTTGTCGCTCTTCGTCGACAGATGGATGTCCTCAAGTTGTACTTTCACCCCGTTATTCACGCGAGCACCTTTGGCGATAAGACGCTCGAATGTCTTGGGTAGGACGTCCGGGGAGGTAGCAAGTATGATGGGCCCTGGTCCAGCGCCGACTCCTCGTGTGGAAGAATTTGGATCGGCTCCGTGGCGTAAAAGTGAGGCAACCAGTTCATCGTTGCAAGGTACTCCTGGTTGACACTGTCTAGGAATTCAATAAAGATGAGTAACTCGATAAGGCACATTCAATTTCATCCTAAGTCCCCTGGCAGGTCAGTAACCAATAAAATGCCTACTAGTGCATAACGAGCCATCGTCTTATATTACCGCTACAGCATTGCCTCTCGAAATCTTACTTATTCTAGAAGCAATACATAGATAATAGAAAGTAAGGACAGTAGGAGTAGCGATGGCATCAACAATTATAGATGCGCTAGCATTAGCAGTAACTGCAAGATTATTAGTAACAGTGTTAGAAGTAGTATTAACAGCAATAGCAATAATAGCAGTACTAGGGGTGACGATATGAGTAGGAAGAGAAATATCAAGGAGAAACAAAAGTGATATAGGACATTGCGTGGCAGACAAAAGCTTCACACAGGGCAATTGCCTAGCTGAGACCAGTGGGGAATATTCCTACATCCCTGCAATAAACCCGATGTCAGCCCGCGTCACTGATACGGATCCTGCCAAAAGTCCCCTGCAAGATGATAGTGCCTTGGAATTGCCAATCTGCAAATGTGGAAGGAAAACAATACCAGCTTGGTGCGGCTGCGCGTCTCAATCTGCAAGTTTGTTTTCTTAATCTCGAAGAAGAACAAAAATTGTTTGAAATGCGATGATTGGCAAGAACGGGCTCAAATCAGCGTCTGGTTTGCGGAAAGGTCCGTCAAATATCGGGCGAAGATGGGCAACAGCTGTTGTCGCCGTGTTTGGCAGCGCCGTATTTCTTAGTGAGCGCGGCTTGCTGGGTGGATTTCCGCCAATGGCGACGATCTCAAAGGCTCCCCAAATTCCTCATCAAAGCTCCAGCGTTGGCGAATTCGATTGGGATGCGCTTAAGCCAACACGAGACATGGCCTACGTGCCCTGTTTCGAGAGATTTCAATGCGCGAGACTCCTTCTCCCAATGGACTGGACGGCCCTAGAAGAGCAATGGCTAGATCACGAAGTGGCCATCGCGATGATAAAGCAGCCAGCCAACGTCTCGGTTCTTGACCCTCGATACGGCGGCGAAGTCTATCTTAACCCAGGTACTCCAACTCGCATATCTTGTAGCTGAACTTGGGCTCACCCACAATGCAGGCGGCCCTGGTGTTTCGGGAGTAAGCTTCCTCAGAGGCGCCTCAAATGGCCAACTAGAATCAACTATCAATGGAAACAATACCGACGGGAGGGTCTTTGACCTTGTCTCCTTCGATCCAAGAGGGGTCGGCCTTTCGACGCCGCGGATCTCTTGCTTCGATGATCCAATGTCTCGACAGCTCTGGCATCAGCTCGGGACGGTCTACAGCGGTGTCGACACGTCGGATCGGATGTTCAACGAGCTTTGGGAAAGAGCTCTATCGCTGGGTCAACTGTGCAATCCCGGGAACTCGACATCCAAGGCCTTGGCGATGAGTACCGTCACCACCGCTCACGTTGCGCGCGATTTGCTTGCCATGGTGGAGAAGAGTGGTGAAGAGAGGGAAAGGAGGGCTCTGGTGGCGATCGCAGAGCTTGGAAAGTCATCGGTGAAAGACCTACCTCATCGTCTTCGGTACAAACCCGGAGAAGAGAATTTGCAATATTGGGTGCGGTAGCAATACTCGTGGCCTCGTATGATCCATTTTCTAACTTGTTCGGTGTAGGGCTTCAGCTATGGCGCGTTTCTCGGCGGGACATTTGCAAGTCTCTACCCAGACCGCATCGAACGAATGATTGTGGACGGGTGCGGAGACTGGGACGACAACGCATCAGGCGAATACAAGGGTTTCCTCCTTGACACGGACAGAGAGTGGCACGAGTTCTTCAACCTTTGCTACGCAGCCGGACCAGAAAAGTGCGCTCTCTACGACGAGAAAGGTCCGGATGCAATGCATGGCTCGGTCCAGCACTTGCTAGACAATCTGGAGACGGATCCAATTGTGATCTGCGAAGACGGCATGGCGTTCCCCGAGGTCTTTACGCGGAACCACCTCGTCCAGGGGATCTTCGGCGCCCTGTACAAACCCTATCGATCACAAACTTGGAAGAAGCTCGCGGGAACACTGGCGTCTCTTGCCAACGGTACAGTCACCGCAGCGGTATCAGACATGCTCCCGTCTCGTAACTTGCGCTTACGTACCGAAGACTGCCACACTCCAGAATGTGTAACGGAGTACACCGGCGAAGGAGCCTGGAGCGAGTTCAACTTTGGCGTCTACTGCCCCGACGGTCACGACTTTCGAAACATTACAAAGCCCGAGATGATCGCGTCGATCAAAAGCCTCGAGAAGCAGAGCCCCTTGTTTAGCACTTCATTCGCCATCTCAGCTAGGCTTCCTTGCGTGGGGTATCCCATCCGGCCCAAATGGCGCTTCGGTGGCCCGTTCGGAGGCAGGACCAAGTTTCCGATATTGTTCATCGGTAATACGTTGGATCCCGTTGCCCCTCTTGAAGGAACACGCCTCAATGTTCCCAAGTTTGAAGGCGCTGCGTTGTTGCAGCAAGATTCGGCGGGGCATTGTTCGCTCAATGCGCCTAGTCAGTGTACTGCGGGCTACGTCCGAAAATATTTGGTATTGGGTGAGCTTCCAGACAAAGGTACTGTATGTTCTGTTGATTACTTGCCGTTTGATGGCTAGATAAATGCAAGAAACTTTTGTATGATGGCCCCTTCTCGATCTCATGACCTGCTGTTGTTTTCATCATCCTTAAGGTGCCTTACTTCGCTTATGAAAACACATTGTCCAAGAGGAAAACGGAGAAAAGGTTGTGGCATAAAGAGTAAGAGTAGTAGGAAAGATATGAAACGGCGAAAGGGGGTTCGTTGTTTACGACGGAATGCTCAGGTACGTGTTGCGAGGATTCCAATAGAGAATATTGACGATGGATTAGAACTTGCGGTAAGCTGTATGCCTGTATGAGCCTCCAAGTCATGTGTACCTTGTAGATGCACAAAAAGCATGGTATCAAGTATTGATTTTAGCCTCTTGGTTCGGAGACAGCTGCGGAGCTGTGGCTCTTCTGGTTGTTCACAAAGGTAGCCTGACTTCCTGACTCATAATACAATGCCAACCTTCTGCCATGATCTTACACCGCAGCACCTCCCATCGAACCAAGAAAAGCATTGTATACTTGATCATACTGTACCTGCAGGTAACTAGTAGCATTTTCTCACACGCATCCCACAACACTTTGGGATTCCTGATACAAAAAACCATCACAACGAGTCGAATTTCTCCAAGATGAACGAAACCTCACACGATGCACAGGCTCTGTGGCTGCAACGCAACAGCCAAAGACGTCCAGGCTCAGTCACTACTCAGGCTTCGAAATCTATATATCCAGCTCTCCCAAACCTACCAAAAGAAATCGTTGATCAAATGATCTACGCTCTATGCCAGTTTTGTCAGTACTGCGATTGCGACCACGAGCCCACGGCTACTGTGCGTGATGCCCTCGAAAACTTCAGCTTGACAAGTAAGGCGTTTCGATACCTTGCCGCGCGACACTTCAACTTGTGACACACCTTCAACTTATATTCCGTCAAGCACTCGGATCCCATCAAGTACGATGCCGCGATTCGTCAGCGAACGAACCAGTTAATCAACAGGGGCGGCTCCTTGGCCAACATTCGACACGTTGAAGCCAATCTGTCTCTGCATTGTACCGGGCTTCATTCAGGGGGGTGCCACAGTAACTGCCCCAGAGATTTACACCCCTTGATTCCGAGAACACTGGCTTCGTTAAACAATCTAGAGGAGCTCGACATCCTCATCGACCAGGCCCTACTGGTCTAATAGACGCCAAGCTCCCGTCCCTCGGATCTTAGGCTGGGGAGTCTGCAATTCGATCAGAAGTCTCCGGATCCTCTGCGCTCGCTCCCCAAAAGGTCGAGACCCAACTGATTGCTAAGCTTGCCAATCTCACCTACCTTACATTCGTGGCATCACGAGACTCCAGTTCTATGGGGACCATGTGCCCTGTCACGGTTACCCAGCCTTGGCTCGTCTCAGACATCTTAAGCTAACGAACTGTAGATTATCTTCATAACTAGCTTCCACCTCCTGCTGGAGCACTGCAGATTGCTGGAGGACTTCATCTTCAGTCGGGGCGAGTCTCCCAACGGTAGTATCATTCGAGAGCTTAGTTGGAACTGCAACCTCATTCCCGAGATCCTCCTTCCTGAGATCGTCGACTTACTTAGCAGACAGATACCCAACACTTTGAAATGCTTGTAAATCAGGCCATGGTTTGGATGGGTGGGTCAATGCACACCGACAAAAGTGTACTGCCGTAATCGTAATGAGTTTATCCAGGACAATCGGGTAAGAGGGATTGTGATCAGATCACTTCGGCACTTCATCAAGCTTGAAAATGTTCATCCGGGCCAAGATGTGATACTCGGACCCTCGCAGTGCATGATCCCTGATCACAATGGCCACCTGCTATTGAAAATGTTTGCTACCACCATCAAGACGCTGAAAGTTTCGGGGGCGAATGAATACCTCACGCCCTGCTTAGCAAAGCTACGCGAGGCGAAAGCGACGTGGATGAAGAACCTATGTGAGATCTTTTTGAGCTGCACAAACCCGCTTCTGGATCAATTTGACACCGTTGAAGGAGGAACAGAGTTTGGTGAGTGATCGGCCCGACACTGACGAGAACGATCTGGTTTATCTCACACGGGGCTTCAAAGAGAAAGGTGTGATTTTCTATGCAATCAAGCGAAGTACGTTAGACTCGTATTCGGCTGAGATGTTAGCAGTCAGTGGTACAGACCAGGGGGCAAGCGACATGTCATAGAATATTCGAGATACTACCACGCATTAGCAGGTAGGTAGGTAGCTTTAGGTACCTAAGTAAGTAAGTATCTAGGTAGCCAGACAAATCTTTTGATGAAAATGCTAATTACCTTGCGGAAGAGCCACCGCTTGAAATTGAGGCCAAGACAGTCAAAAGTGTTGATATATTGGTCACTCATACTGGTTGTTCATTTCATTCTGCGTTGTTGGTCAATCGCAACAACGACTTTAGGGGACGATTTCAATCCCCTGAAGTCGTGCCTGACCGATGCTCACCGAGGATGGCCGAGCCATGAAGGTTGCAAGAATGGGCCCTCTTCGGTAAACTTCGGTCAGGGAATTGGTGGGTCCCGAGGTACAGGTGGGGCGCTGACACATTAGCATGATTGGCCGATCTGGAAATGCATGAAAGGAATGTTCGCCGGCCGGCCGAACTGCAAGTCCGGACGGGGCCGAATCGGGAGCTTCGACCGTCGGTGAAGCCAAAACAAGCGAAGGGCAAGAAAGAAACCGTTCCCCATGAAGTGCCTCGGCTCACCCGCTCCATTTCAAAGCCTCCTTGGACGATGGCGACAGCATCCAATCGGGGTTCGCCCAACCTCATCATGTCCCATTCATCTCGCACTCGCACTGCCCTTTGCGATTGGCGATGATTAGTCGCGCATCCGGTGCCAGCCAAACAGACAGCTCATCAGCCATGCCAGTATCTGCACGTACGGAGTATTACGAATACAGATAGCTAGCTGCGAGAATTCAGGAACGAGGGTTCAACCCCGACAGCCCGACACGAGGTGGATGACAATCCCGATTATCTCTGGACCTTTGAGTTTCAGCATTTCTAAGCCTGACGGCATTGCACATCCTTGGCCCGCCCCAAACCCGCTTCTCGAACACTCAACCCACCCCGCGACCCTCCTTTTGGGATCATCAATGGAACGGTCAACGGCCAGCACCCCAGCACATCTCCGTTCCCGACGTCCCCGTTCCCGCATGGTCGCATCGGCCGCAATCGCAAGCATTGCAGCTTCGCTTCCGGGGGACCCTGAGAGCTGTCAGTTACACTACCGAGCCATTGCGCGAGGGGCTGATGACAACGTCTGCCTTGCGCCAGACTGCCAGTGGCCGCTCGAATCCTCCGACATCCAAAGGCTCCAAGGGAGATAATGTCCCACCATCTCTTCAGAGCCTCCGACAAGCTGAGAGCCCTGATAGGCCTAACGTAGACAGCTGAGCAAGAGATGACAAGCTGAGGTGCCATTGTCTCAAGCCTCGGCATGTCGTCATGTCCGATTCAACCCAGCCCCACCACGGGAACGAGACGAGACGCGGACGCGGACACAGATGCAGACGCAGTCATTGCAGACACAGTACGGAGTAATCCGCCGCCTGTTGGTACAGATATCTTCCTGGACTCCTGGATTCTGCGGCCTGCGGCCTGCCACCTTCATATCGAGTATCGACTTCGCGTCCCTGCCCCTCGGAGCAGAAGCAGTCTACGGATAGCTAGGGTCGCGCGTTGCCCGTAGCCCGCCAGCCCCTCCTTAACCCATATGAAGAAAACGTCCGGTGGAAAAAGACCCTCCGACTCCATTCGTTGTTCGGGCGGCCACTCCGGGGAAATCGGCCACACGCCACACCCACACACCCATTTTTGTTAGCCATCCACCACTCTCCATCCGAAAGTCTGCTAGACAATCTGTGTGCCCATGCACACCATGGTACCGTACCGTGTTACCGTGTGTGCGTTGACTGTTCAGAAAGGGGACAGACACACAAGAGAAGGGAAAGCAAAAAAATTAAAAGCCTTCAGGCCTCATCCCTACTAGTTCGTGCTCCGTGCGCCGGAGAACATTCCTCGATCGTTCGCCAGCTCGTCGAGTCCTTCGGAGCTCGTGCGGGCCATTGCCCCGTCTTGGTCATCCTGCTCCGGCGCGGGGCATGAAGTCATGACATGAGCCAAAGGCAAAAAACTCGGTGCAAGCGACTCACGTACCACCGTCCACCGCACACGCTTGACCGCGGCCATGAAGCTTGGAGGGGTAAGTGTAATCCGCGAAAGCGGCGGAGGAAACGTGGGACACGAAAGCAAACGTGCGATTTCAGAGTTTGCGAAATAGGCTGGATGTCCCCGAGTACTAAAGCTCCCTCTGCTCCCCAAGCTTTCTCAACTTGGAAAGGCTTTGGGTTCAGCTGTGTCTTCAATATTGTGGTGCTTGCTTATAATCTCAAATACATACCATTCGTCTTCCTTGATACCCTTTTCCCTCTTCACACACCATCATATCTAAAATGTCGCAACAAAACCTTTCCGTCGTGCTGGCCGAGCGTCCCACGGCTGAGATCATCCCCGGCAAGACTTTCAAGACTGAGCAGAAGCCTATCCCCAAGGCCGAGGACCTCAAGGATGGCGAGATCCTTATTGAGAACTGGTACCTCTCCCTTGACCCCGCCATGCGCGGCTGGTTGAACGGTACGTAGAATCACACAGACACCAACCCTCCTCGATAGATGCTGACGGAATCCCCTCATGAAAGACCGCCGCTCATACCTTCCCCCCGTCCAAATCGGCGAAATCATGCGCGGCGCAACCGTCGGCCGCGTCCTCGCTTCCAAGTCCTCCAAGGCCAAGGAAGGCGACGTCCTCCCCTCCTTCGGTGGCTGGGCCGAGTACAGCGTCGTCCACGACAGCCGCGTCGAGCCCGTCTCCTCCTTCCCCGCCGTCTCCCAGCCCATCGACTACCTCTCCGGCATCGGCATGACCGCCCTGACGGCCTACTTTGGCATGCTCCGCGTCGGCGACCCCAAGCCCGGCGAAACCGTCGTCGTCTCAGGCGCCGCGGGTGCCACCGGCAGCGTCGCCGGCCAGATTGCCAAGCTCAAGGGTGCGCGCGTCGTCGGTCTCGCCGGCTCGGACGATAAGTGCAAGTGGTTGACGGAGGAGCTCGGCTTCGACGTCGCGCTCAACTACAAGGACCCCGAGTTCAAGCAAAAGTTCAAGGACGCCACACCCGACTTCATCAACGTCTACTTTGACAACGTCGGTGGCGAGATTCTTGATATGGCGCTGGCGCGTGCCAAGGAGTTTTCCCGCTTCGTCATGTGCGGCGGTATCAGCCAGTATAACTCTGCGACGCCGCAGGGCCCCAAGAACTACGCCAACATCATCACGATGCGCATCAAGATGCAGGGTTTCATCGTCTTTGACTTTGTTCAGGAGTACGGCCAGGCGCGCAAGGAGCTTGCGCAGTGGCTCGAGGAGGGCAAGATTAAGCGCAAGGAGACGGTCGTTAAGGGCGGTCTTAAGGCGGCGGAGCAGGGCCTTGTCGACCTGTACAAGGGCATCAACACGGGCAAGCTGATTGTTGAGATCAAGAACCCCAAGGATGCGGCCAAGTTGTAAAGAATCCCAGACATGGTCTCTGAGGAATGATTTGATGACACTGTAATTTTATGCATAATGACCAGATACTGGCATATATAGAAAGGCATGCCAAACAAATTGGAAAAAACATTACAAATATCTTCTATTCGCACTTGGTGCCATCAGTCTAGCGCCGGTGGAGTTAGCACGCTGTCAAACTGACCTTGCCCTTTCGCACCTACTATGACGGAGAACAGACCATGGCGGATGAGATGTGCCTCCGCCCTTCATCACCTTGAACCCCTCGTTGGCGATGTCGTTGGTGTTGGTGAATCATCGAGTCATGGGCTGGGATCGTTGTGCTGAGGACCATGCCAATAACCAATATAATCATAAAGGCAGCTATGTATGTAAGCGGTGTAAGTCCACCAAGGTGCCCACCATCACCAGCCTGCCCCAAGCTCCTCGTTTCTACCAGGGCCATCCCATCTTGAATCATCAACTTTCTCGACGTTGCCCTGGACACAGCTGCAAACACACACAGGCAGATTTTCGAAGCACCTTTACAGCACCTGTTTGAACTCCAAACGTTTGCATGTCTTGCTGCGTCGACATGGCACATTGCAATTTCCTTCTCTGACCTGCAGGGCACCACCTCTTTTTTAGGGATTTTTTATCAGCGCGGCTCGCTCGGAGGCACACGGAGAGGACATCCCAGCACCACGGCGTCGCAGGTAAATTTCCTTTCAGGAGGCTTGCGCATTCCCTCGCGGCGAGAAGCGAACCCTCTTCGTACGATTCCTAGACGAATAGAGACGGCCGATTACGAGTTTCAGGCTTTGGAAAGGTCTACTTCTCACGTAAACCTCCTGCAAAGTACTGACCGTGCCGACCACCCCCGCCAGCTCTGCGTGCCTCGAAGCGAGACATTCCACTCCAGATCCACTCGCAGTTCTTTACCTTTGGAATGCGCCCAGCCTCGAGTAAATGGTGGTGATATCTGCCACGCTCCAGAAGACCGTCGCTTAACACAGGCGTGAGGGTTGGAGACGCAAAACACGAGGACGCTTTTTTGGAAACCAAGGGCTTCGACACAATAAAGAAAGAAAGACCACCAGTTTCTGATACCCTGCAGCACGACCTCGACAGCCCCCTAGTCGTAGCCTGCGGAGCTCACGATTGACCCCGACGTAAACATCCTATAACTCGAAATCCTACCGTCCGACCTTCACAATGGCTTTATATTCAGAAGAGGCCGCCCACCTCCACAGGCAAGCAAAACGACGAGCCGAACGAGCCGCAGCCGAAATGAACTTCCGCGAAGTGACCTCGGAGGAATATCTCAAGAAACTACGAGCCAAACGGCGCCCGGGGAGACGATTCGAGATCGACAACACACCTGCCGCGGTAGAAATCGGCGAGGAGCCGCTACCTTCACAACGAGAGTTCAAGCTTTCGACAGGCCCAGACCGGCAACGAACACATGCCCGCACAAAGTCAACGCCGACAGCGAACACGAACGGGCTATCAACATCTGGCAGCCGCAGGACTACACTCGGTAGCCCAATAGCGAGGAATACTTCAGGGAAAGCTATGGTTCCTACTCAGAGGTTAGCCGTTCAGCAGACGAAAAGCCAGCCGAACCTCTTCTTGCAAGCTGCACAACAGCGTCCGAATCCGGCGATAACCCATGCCAACTTGGGCACGACTACGACAGTCTCGTCGTTATCATCTCAGCCCCAAAGATCGAAATCAAGTCTGAGCATGTTCTACCCCAAGAAACATGTTCGTCGCGCAGCGTCCGTGTCCGTCCTGTCGTCAAAGCCATTGGAATTAGACCCGATAGCCACGGCCCATCAAACAGGCCACGCTCGAAGCCAATCGCTTGGCAACACCCTGTCTGTCCTTGATCCCACACCGCACCCTGTTACTCTCAAAAAGCGAGGCTCGCTGCGCATGCTGAAAGACAAGCTTAGAAGAGTAGCCAGCTCCTTCGAACTTCGATCGGCAAGGAGCGACGGTTCAGGGCTCAGTGATGACGATAGCTTGAAGAATCGTTCCAGCAAGAGTCTGCTACTGCGAACGCGGAACAAGTTTGGCTCGCAGCACCGACTCGGGACCGTAAGCGAAGAATGAGTGACGATGAAGACGCAAGTTGGTTTCAGACGCCATAAATCTAGTGGTCCGGGATTAAAGTCCTCTACGGTTACAGCACTGGAGGACGTCTGCATTGTGTACGATTGACGTGGACGAGATACGACAGCTCTTTGATGGAGCAATGTAGTTTGTACAATTTTTTCACGCTTGTTCATATCTAGGCAAAGATACCCAGTTCATCTTCTATTCACACTTGCTGTGTCTGCCTCAAGCCATATCGCAGCGTCAACTATTGGCCGCCAACTGGAACTGGGGGCAGAAAGGATAGTCGATGTATCCAGTTGGAAGCTGTGGGGTGTAGAAATACGTTCGTTCGTACTTGTCTAGCTCGACACCCTTCTTGATGCGGAAGACAAGATCGGGATTCGAGATGAAGTACCGTCCAAAGACCACGGCGACATCGTACTTTTCATATGTTTCGTCCACGGCTGTCTTTGCAGAACTGGCATTCAGCCCGCCAGCAAGCAGGACTGGGCTCGTATTTTGCCAACGCTCAATCAACCAGCGCACCGTCCGTTGTCCGCCGCAATCGGTGTCATCATTACCGCTGATCCGCGCTTCGATCAGATGGAGATAAGCGAGCCCTAAAGGCTTCAGTTGCTCAACCAAGTGCTCAAACGTCGGGTCCGGGTCGTCCATGAACATGCCCTGGAAATCGCTGTACGGACTCAGACGGACGGCCGTCCTATCGGCGCCGACGGAATTGATGACAGCTTTCGTCACCTCGAGATGAAACCGCGCGCGCTTCTCGATGCTCCCACCCCAACCGTCGTTTCGTTTGTTGCAGGTGTCCTGAAGGAACTGGTCTGGAAGGTACCCGTTGGCTCCGTGTATCTCCACGCCGTCGAAGCCGGCCTTGAGAGCGTTGCGCGCGGCTGTCGCGTAGTCCTCGATGACTTGCAAGATGTCATTTTCGCTCATTTCTACAGGGGTGGCGGCGCCTTCAGCAACAGGCACCGCGCTCGAGGATTCGAGATGTAATCCAAGAGATTCTAGTACGTCGGCTCTGCCGCCGCGACCGAGGTGCCAGAGTTGGCAGTAGATGAAGGAGCCCTTGGCATGCACGGCATCAGTGACCTTCTTCCAGCCTGCGATGTGCGCATCGTTCCAGATGCCAGGGACGTTTCGACGCCCGGCGGTGCGGTATGAGATGAGGGTTCCCTCGGAGATGAGCAGAGTCCCTGGTACGCAACCTCTCTGGGCGTAATACTCTGTCATCAAGCGTCAGACAGTGAACGAGTTGAGAGACAACGGGAATTGTGTGCTAACCCTCCATCATTGGAGTTGGAGTCCATTCATCGTCTGCGCGGTACCTTGTTAATGGCGCCAGTGCTAGTCTATTGGAGAGCTGGAGAGGCCCTATGGCCAAGGGCGTGAACAGCTTCGACATGACTCGTAAAAGATGAGTTCAAAGAAGACACAACTAGAGTTCTGAAGGCATCGTGACAGGTCGGAATAAGGTAGATGCGACGACAGAGTTAAAATCAAAGACGTAGCGATATCCCGCCATCGACAGCTTCGCTAGCGCCATTGATCCTGGTCCATTCTCTCTGACACCCATGCCGATGAAAGCCGCATCGGCTTCCGCTCCTTGCTGGTCATACAGTCACCAACCTACCTTAACGCAATCCTCGATTTTAGCATAATTCATTTTGTATCGACACCATCACAAAGGTATTGTCCGAACTGGTGATGACCCTACACTGGCCCACATAAGCCCGTCGCAAACCCGGGAGGACACCCGGGATCTGGGGGACTGGATCGTCTTTCGGAAACAAAACACAGCCAACATTGCGGACGCGTATCGGCACAAAACGTGCCGACAAAGAAAGTCGGACGTGCGATCGGCAACGACAGCCACCAATCCTCGCGCTGTCCCCATGCCGACATATCCAGGGTGGATCACCCACGTATGAATCAGAATGGGAGAATCGTTGAGGATTCCGGTGAACGGCTCAATTGCAATTGACGCAATGGACTCCCGGCAAGCAAGCCATTTTCATCGGTTGCGTCAGATGCCAACCCCAGATCATCCCGGGGAAATGAGGACCGGCGATTCGGCACCGAACATTGTGAGATTCATCTAGACTTGCTACGTAGTCGACACTTCTTGGACTGTTTCCTAAGCCAAGCCCTTTTTCTGGGAATCTTACAACCAAGAGGTTCAGGCTGAGGTTGTCAGGATGAAGAAAGATGCACCTATCACCGCAGCCAAACCGACCCATCCTACGCAAACATCACAACAGGTCCTACGCTCAGCTTCACCCTCCAGCGACGAAGATGCCACCAACCTCCCATCCCCAGCCGGGCACCGCCCACAACCCAAGGACGACACCGATGCGGAAAGCATAGGCGGCCAACGCAACACAATGTCCCGCAAACGCATGCTCCTCGCCTTCTCCGCCCTCTCTGTCTGCCTCTTCGTCTCCTTCATCGACCAGACCAGCGTCTCGACCGCCGTCCCCGCCATCGCGGAGGACCTCGACACCGGCACGGCCACCTCGTGGATCGGGACGTCCTTTCTGATTGCTTCGACGGCCTTTCAGCTCATCAACGGGCGGCTCTCGGATATTTTTGGGAGGAAGAATTTGCTAATGATTTGTCTTGTACTCATGGCTGTCGGGGATGTTCTTTGTGGATTTTCGAAGACAAAGGAGCAGCTTTTTGCGTTTCGGGCTGTTGCTGGTGTTGGTGGTGGTGGGATTAATAGTATCGTCATGATTATTGTGAGCGATATCACGACCCTGGAGAATCGGGGGAAATACCAGGGTAAGTCCAAGCTTGGATCCGAAGTGATCCCCCTCTACGGAAATTTGAGACTAATACTCATGCCAGGCGTTCTCGGCGCCGTCCTCGCCCTCGCAAACGGCGTCGGCCCCTTTGTCGGCGGCGCAGTCGTCCAGGAATCAACCTGGAGATGGGTCTTCTGGATGGTCCCTATCATCAGCGCTCCGGCCGCCGTCACAATTCTCTTCTGTCTCCCGCTAAAGCACCGCCCGGGTAATTACGAAGAAAAGGTCAAAAAGATCGACTACGGCGGTATCGCGCTCAACATGGCCTCGACGCTGCTCCTCCTCGTCCCGCTGTCCGGAGGCGGCGTGTCGTACCCCTGGTCTTCACCGTTTGTCATCGCCGGCGTTGTTGTGGGCGCCGTGCTTGCGGTTTTGTTTGTACTCTACGAGTGGAAGCTGGCGAAGCTGCCTATCATGCCTCTGCGCTTGTACCAAGCGCCTCACTGCAGTGCGTTATTTGGGCAGACGTTCCTCATGGGCCAGGCGTATTTTGGGAATCTGTTTTATCTGCCGATCTACTTCCAGTCTATACTGAACTACGAGCCCCTCATTTCAGGAGCGCTTATTCTCCCCGTCATCATCACGACTTCGGCGCTGTCTATTCTTTCAGGGCAGTATATGTTGCGAGTTGGACGGTACATGCCCTGCATTCTCGCGGGCTTCTTCCTCTGGACGCTGGGAAACGGTCTCACCATCCTCTTTGACCGGGATACGGGATTAGGAAAGTTGATTCCGATCTTGATTGTTGTCGGCGCAGGGATAGGATTGACGCTGCAGCCTACGCTGGTAGGCATGTATGCCAACTCTCGCTCCGAAGACCGCGCCGTCACGACAGGGTTGCGGAACTTCATCCGTACCATCGGAGGCGCGTTCGGGCTTGTGGTTTCCGGGGTGATATTATCCAACACACTGCGGCGGGATCTTCATGGGAAAGACTTCGTTTCTGATGCTGTAATTGCGGAACTTACTTCTTCGACATATACCTTGGACCAAAAGGGGTTCTCAGATGCGGAGAAGGCAGTGATTTTGGAAGCGTATATGAAGGGGTTGCATTACA
Organism: Colletotrichum godetiae; assembly: GCF_030913485.1. Taxonomy (NCBI): domain Eukaryota; kingdom Fungi; phylum Ascomycota; class Sordariomycetes; order Glomerellales; family Glomerellaceae; genus Colletotrichum; species Colletotrichum godetiae. The sequence continues at coordinate 208,004 of NW_026851263.1, forward strand.
TCTTTGTGTACTATGTTATTTGCACTGGATTGAGTTTGGTGTTGACGCTTGGGGTTGGGAATACAGGGTTGAAGGCGAAGAAACCAGCGCCATCTGAGGAGGCTTCGGAGGGTCCGAAGGGAGTGTCGGGGGATGCTCCGACTGGTGATCGTGAGAAGGTCAACGAGAACTAGGACGCGGAAACGTTGACGAAGATACACTTGCATACAGCAAAAGGCATTCAAAAGGGCATGGCAGTGGTCAAACATAGCATCAGCGGCATTGAATACAATTGAGGCATGTTCGATCTCACACAAAGAACCGCGTCGAGCAAATCTCTCGCGTTACAACAAACTCAAGGTTTCTCAGAATGCGGATATCCGATCAACTTGCCGAACATCTCATCGCGGAGCAGCGGAAGCCAGCCCGACACCCATACCGCAACTCAATGCTGAGCTTTCGTTCAAGCTACACCCGGTCAAGACTCCGGTCAGAGATAGTCCTGGGCATTGCATTAACATGCATCCCCCTCATGCCCCTCGATGAATCTTGTTATCAAGACCATCCCCCCCCACAACCAACGATACCCCGTGGAAAACCCCGCGCCTTATCACCACCCCTGGGTCGACGAAAATCTCCGAAATACTCCAACGGTTCGATGTCATTTGATGGGGGCCACCCCCCTGTTAAATGTAACGCCTCCAACAGCTTGCATCCTTGCCCCTTCAGACCCCGAGATGTGTGTGCGACGGCAATGTGATAACGCGCTGCACGCTGCAACGAGCTGGATGATGAAGACATCAGATCCGATAGGGGAGAGAAGGGTGTGCGCACTGCTGTCTGGTGTAGATAGCCATGATAATGCGCGACGAAGGGCGGGCAGCGTCGCCCGATGACGGATTGACCGGCTGATTCTGGCCGATCGCAGTCTTGGTATTGCTATTTCTACGTCAAGTCGGGGAGTGTCTTCGCGACGTGTACGAGGTGCTTCTTGTTATCTACATTCTGTGTTTCTTCCGTTGACTGCTTCTGGGCGTATTACTGAACAATCAAGCTCCAGGTGTCTCACCTGACCAGACCAACAAGCCATCTTTCATCATGCCTGAAGCCTACCACGCCCATCCAGACTACGGCTACGCCCGCGATTTTAAGGGCTATGGCGAGAAAGGCCTCGCCTGTCCATGGCCTAACGACGCCAAAATCGCAGTCTCCTTCGTCATCAACTATGAAGAGGTTCGTCATTACAGCCCCCCAGCTCCTCTGGAAACAAACAAGAACAGGCCCATTGAAGCACGGCTGTACTGACATACTCCCACAATAGGGCGGCGAACGCTCAGTCCTAGCAGGCGACGGGGTCTCCGAAACCAACCTCCGCGAGAATCCCATGGGCCCCGCAAAACACAACGAGCGCAATTACAGCGTTGAGTCAGAATACGAATACGGCTCCCGCGCAGGCTTCTGGCGCCTCTTCCGCCTCTTCAACTCCCGAAAGATGAAGTTCACCCTCTACGCCGTCGCCCAGGCCGTCGAGGAGCAGCCCGAGGTTGCGACGCGGTGCGTGGAGGAGGGCCACGACGTTGCCTCGCACGCTTACCGCTGGATCGATTACCACGACATGCCGATCGAGACGGAGAAGGAGTATATCCGAAAGTGTATCACTTCGCTCAAGAGGCTGACGGGATATGCGCCTAAGGGATGGTACTATGGTCGTAACTCGCCGCATTCGAGGACGCTTGTGCCGCAGGTATATGAGGAGATGGGGGAAGATCTTGTGTGGGCGAGTGATACGTACGCCGATGATGTGCCGTACTGGGTAGATCTACCCACTGAGCGGGAGAAGGTTGATCCAAAGGGGTGTCTGATGGTGCCGTATAGCTATGACTGTAATGACTTTAAGTTCCACGTCACGGGGTCTGGGTTCCGCGATCCACAGGGGTTCTACACACATTTGAAGAACGCATTTGATGTGTTGTACGAGGAGGGACAGGAGGGGATGCCCAAGATGATGACGATTGGGTTACACTGTCGTATCGTGGGACGGCCGGGAAGATTGGCTGCATTGAGGGACTTTGTGGATTATATTGCGAAGAAAGAGGGCGTTTGGGTTGCTACGAGGACTGAGATTGCGGAGGCGTTCAAGGCGAAGTATCCGTACAAGAAGGGCCAATTGGCATGAGAGACTAGAAGGTGTCGATAGGATGTTGATATTGGGATGTTTCATGAAGGCTCTTTTGCACTGTTCGCTCCCTTCACTCACTGAGCTTAGTATTGCCTCCAGATTCGCTTCACCACCACATCCACCGCCCCTTCAGCCCGAAGTACTCTAAAATTCTTTAAAAGGAGAAACACATAATAACACTAGGATCGGGCAATCCTAAAAATGGGAAAGTATGGTGAGAAAAGCAAAAGAATGATCAGTGGGAGGCTTGAACTCCCGGCCTTGGCATTACTCAACATTTCTGATGAAATATTAGTACCACGCTCTAACCAACTGAGCTAACCGACCTATTTAGTGATGACTAATCAACTGGTGCCCTTCAATGCCAAGGTCAGGACTCTTGGATCGATCTGGGTGGGCCCCGAGAAGTCTGGCAACCGTTCCTTAATACCAGTCAAGCTTGTCCGACGCGGAGAAAACTATTAAAGACGCCATGTATCAAACTATAGACATGAAGGTTATCGTGACGGGCAACGGGGAAATATGAGTTTCTCCTAGATAGTAGAGGAAACATCTGTGATTTAGTCTATAAATGCGGAATACGTTACAGAATATGTTGAGTCTTTCCATACCCCAAAATCTTGTCTCCTACTCAGACTTGTGATAAGCTCTACTCGTTTTGCTTGTATTCAGATCAGATTACTACATGGACATGGCGCCCCAGAGGTCAGAGTTCCCACTCGGCATTATGTTCAATAAAGCCCGAGACAAAACTTAGCCATGTTAGAAGGATCTCAAGTTCTCGAGAGGATCTCCAATCGGTGCCTTCCAGACCGGAAGCGTGACTACAGGGTTGAAGTAAATGGGACTGGACTCGTACCCTTATAAGTGTTTGGCTCTCAACGTCGCCGCCCAGACGTTCAGTGCCGTGCTGTTTGTACCTACTTACCTCATCTCTAAGTAATATAAAGATGCAACCAACCTAACAAACTATTTGCGATCTACCATTTCGCAATAAACCGGCGCCAATAGCTCGTGAAGTTCCCACCTTGAAAATTGTCTTCAGCTCACTTTTCCATGCCCATCGAAATCCCAGTCTGATTCCGTAACGTCCTGATCTATCCCTTGTTTGAGCTCTTCCGTGAAGCCCAGCTCATGCCCAAGATTATTCCACTTGCTGTCCGGCCAGTCTCCTTCGTGATAATTTCCATAGACCTTTCCAGATTCATCGGCGAGATCGGGCTGCACCATTTCGTTAAACATCCTCCAACCCTGCCAACCGCCCGGTGCTTCTTCGTCCGCCTCCATAAACGCCTCTTTCACGGCATCAGAGATCGCATTAGTCACGGATGACTTTTCCTCGGCCCCGCTGCTCCCTTCAATGGCCATGCTTCCCGGAGTTTTTGCGGGCGCCATCGGCGGATACACCCCTGCATTCACTCCCAGGTCTACATCGAGGGGCTTTGATCCTTCGTCTGGGCCCGTTATCGGATCAACAATTGTCTTCAACAAACTTCCCGAGAGAGCATCAAAGATATCGCGGTACTTGATCGCGCCATGAAACTTCTCGCCAAAGATGGTCAAAGACTGAGAACATGCTCTCGTAGCTTCGAGCGTGTCATACGAGAAGAGAGAGCGGTCCCGCCATAAGCAGTACACCAGTGTTAAACCCGCGATAAAGCACGAGTGGAGTGCCATCATGGTGTAGCTGAGCGTCTTTTGCTGGTTGAGACGCTTGTATGCCGTGCAGACGCGGGCGGCGGACTGGGCGGTGGTGATGAACCGCGAGTCGGAGGTTTTGAGAGTGGGGAGGAGTACGGTAAAGAGCGATAAAACTGACTTGTAGTATTGCCTTTGTTCTCTGTCAGGTTTCAACAGTATGATGTAGAAGAAATTTATGCAAACTTACAGATCGAAGAAATCTCTAGAGTCGTGATATGCGCTTTCCGGATCATACATCCAAGTTATGCTTCCAGCGTCTTTTGGCGGATGAGGGACTGTTCTCGCCCACTCATCGAGCTCGGCTCTGACTTCTCTCATTTTGGAATCGAGTTTGACTCTTTCTTCCAAGGACTCTGACAAGACGTCTTTATCAACTCGGTATACTCGGCGGTGGATCTTGGATTGTATTCTCCGGAGCTTGATAATGTGGATGAACGGTTTCATGTTTGACCAGGGCATTTCTGATGTGGTTGACGGGTGATTTAGAGCTGTCAAGTCCCAAAACTCCAAATTGTCACTTGGAATCTGATTGACTGTCAGGAAGAACTGTAATCTATATCAGTCACTCGCACCACTTACCTCCACGTTGATGTCTCTGTCGGCGATGGCGAAAGTCCGTCCAAGCACCACACTCGTCATGCGGTCCAAACAGTAACTAGACCAGAAAACGCGCCTTCGAATCTCAAGATCGCGTGGATTGTGAGTAGAGGTGCCTGACTGCTTTCGATGGAGACCTAGTTCTATGCAGAGCGTAACAGCGTATCGCACCTGAGACCATGCGCCGGCACCATAGGGACTTCTCGTCCCGTGAACTGCGAGCAGAAGGAGAAGCTGGACGGTGGCTAAGTTATGTTGTTCCAGAATATAATCCATCGGCTCGATGGCAGCCATGAGGTGTTTCTAACAGTGTCCATGTTAGCTCTGTGAATGCAAGTTTTCCATGGAGAAGCCCCTCACCTGAGGGTCCACGTCGCAGGGCTTCTTCATCAACTGCAGGAATTTTGCCGAAATGGCGTACACCAGGTGCATAATGCTTCGATTCTGGATCGTAAGCGCCCCTTGTTCATACTGCTTTTCTAACAGCTTTGTATACAGCTTACGATCCAGGATAGGCCATCGCGTATGAAGCCGATCAAAGAAGACATCGAAGAGCATCCTCGCCTGCTCGGGGAACGGGAACTCAGACTGGGGCTCCTCCGGGCTGGAGGATACCGAAGGATTCCCTCGCGAGTGCATCGGAGATGACGGTACAGTTTGATTTGTTGCCATAGAATCAACTCCAGCTTTATGACCCGAGCTGTGAAAGATGGAAGACTGAATCATCCGCGCAATCGTGGCGCCGGAGCTCGACCCTAGGTAAAAGGGCTCTGGGGCGGTGTCTATTGTGCCAGATGCGCATAACGACAGGTAGGCAACGCCATCAACTAATGATGATGGCTCATCGTCCGAAGGTGAGTCTCTTGAGTCTCTCTGCGAACCTCTCGTCTTGGGTTCCGGAGGTGTTGCTGCGAAAGATGTCACCGCGAAGTGGTCTTCGGCAAAATCTGGCAAACGTGCTTCGAGGAATGCGATTCTTTCCTCTAGTGCGCTGATATATCTGGACATGCTGTAAGATTCAAATTGAAGAGCGCGAAGTGAAAAACTTACAGTGATTTGCCTCCAGGATAGTGTGGTCTCAGTGCTCGCTCGTAGATGCACGCCGAATTAGACTTCTCGCAAGTCCTGCAACTTGGATGTGCGCCGTCACACTACCACTTTCACTCGTATCAGCAACTGAACATGGATGGTCTAGATTTCGAGTTTGACAACTTGCACGTTGCTTTCTTCTCTTGCATCGCTTGCAAGCCAAGGCGACCCTCGACTTCCGTGTCTGCGGCAACGTGGCCGGTGGAGCGGTGCGGGGGCTCACGGGGCCCTCTGCGTTGAAGATTGCTGACGCGCTGTCAACCAGGTCGACGGGGGATGTCTCATCGCGCATGTTTCCAGCCCGAACGTGGGCAGTCATTCCGAGTATTCTCCTGACTCGGCGTGTATGTATGGGCGAGGACTGCCGTGAGAACGAAAAGTAGGAAGGCTTTGAGCCGATTTAGAATGGATCGGGACAACACCTGCAAGGATCCTCCGCAACGTCAACCGGGAGTGTTATTGGATGCACCCATACAGACATAGGTACGAGACATATACATCGTTGGGAACATCGGAGGATTTTTGCGAGGATGGTAAGCGTCATGATCTGGTTGTTCTTCAACTCAAACTCATATCTACCCACGTGCTACCCTATACTCGTACGCATCTCCTTATCGCTCAGAAACGCATTCGTGACTCTCGGTATCGTTGGCTCGTCCACGGAAATAAGCACAAGGCAGCTGGGAATCTCAACTCTAGCACCATACCCTCAATTTGACCTCAAGCGATACGTCAATGTCGGTAGTTCTCTACCGATGATCACGTCTTTGCCGGATTGGGATACCTATTCGGACGTCCACCGCAGATAAGACCAACGGCCGGCCACCGCCTTATCTTGGTGGATCACCCCCGAGACCAGGTCCCCGGCCCATCCATCAACATGCCAAGTACGGCTCTCCTCATATGCCATATCAATGTCTTATCGTCCCCTAGTGCAAGCTTACCGTGGACTCGCGTGGCGACGAGATGTTTGTCGGGTGGAAAGTCGCCGACGAATGGGGACCGCAATCAGGCGTGTCGGGGTTGCAACAGAGCTGAGGCGCGGACACGGGGTCTCTAATATGAACGAAACCACTGTGGCCATGTGGAAAGAAAACATCCAATTGTTGGTTTCCATCGAACTCATAGTTTCGATGTTTGGTGAGGTTCGGACATTGTCATCATACCAACAAAGACTCGAGCAACCATGGTGCGCGTCCGTATGCCAACGAAAAGCGAAATGACCGCGCCCTTTCAGTCGAAAGACGCCTTCAGGGAATGGATCAAGGCTCCTGAAGCCCATGAAGGACGAACCCAAGTCGGAGACTCTACATGGTCGAACAAGGACCTCGAACCGACACCACCAGAACAAAGGACATGGACCTGGTATAACTTGCCATTGTACTGGTTCTCAAACATGTTTGGAACCACCGGGTGGAACGTCGCCTCTTCGCTCATCGCCGTGGGTTTGGTCAGTTGACCTAGTGAAGTTTCTTCAAGCCGATGCGCTGACGTCATTAGACATGGCAACAAGCCTTCGTATCTTGCGTACTTGGCTCACTCATCTCTGCCATCGTCGTTACTGGTATGGCGATACCTGGCGTGATGTACCATCTTGGATAGTGCGTTGAAGCCCTTCAACATTTTTTGGCATCTGCTGACCTTTATTCAAGTCCCGTTCTTGCGCGGTCGGTGATGGGCATGTACGGCTCATACTTCTTCATCTTCATCCGCGCAATCGTTTGCATCATTTGGTATGGAATTCAGACTTACTACGGCGCGAACCTGTTGTCCGTCTGCTTCCGCTGTATTTTTGGGGACAGCTGGGACAACTGGCCCAATATGCTTCCTGCCGGTGCCGATGTCACGTCGAAGCAGCTCTTGGCATTCTTTCTACTTTGGCTGGTTGAGTTCCCATTCGTGAGTTGTTTGTTGCCCTTTGATGAGACTTGTCTCTAACAACAATCGCAGACTTGGGTACACCCGACTCATATTCATTACATCTATACTGTGAAAGGCTTCATCATGCCATTCGCCTGCTTCGGACTCTTCGGCTGGTGTATGGCTTACGGAACCGGCATCTCAAACATTGGCGCCGCATCTGTTGCTGGCGCATCAGCAGCCGCAAAGACACCGGTCGGATGGGCTATAATGAGCGGTGTCAACGTCATCATGGGGTCCCTTTCGCCGATGCTTGTGAACCAACCCGATCTCGCGCGTTACTGCAAAGAGCCTCGCGATGCCGGCTGGCTGCAAGGGGGCTGTGTCTTTTTCGCCAAGATTCTTGTCTTCTTCCTCGGCTTAGCGTCAACGACATCGTTGCAAGGCGCCTGGGGCACGGCTTACTGGAACCTGTGGGATCTTCTTGATGCTATTCTTGACCACTATTGGAATCCTACGGCCCGCGCTGGCGTCTTCTTTGTGTCGTTCAGCTTCATTCTTAGTGTGCTGGCGACGAACTTTGGCGCAAACTCACTTCCTTTTGGCGCTGACATGACCGGGTTATTTCCCAAATACTTGACGATTCGTCGAGGCCAGATCATCTGTGCCATTCTCGGTATCGTCGTCTTGCCGTGGAAGCTTATTGCTAACGCATCTGCTTTCATCTCATTCCTGGGCAGTTACAACATCTTCATGGGCCCTCTCTGCGCCGTAAGTAATAAGCCCACCAGCAAGTTCTGAAAAGAGTAGCTGACTTTCATCAGATCATCATTTTCGACTACATTTTGGTTCGAAAAGGCAACATCCATGTGCCATCACTGTACAATGGCTCCAAAGGAGGCCTCTACTGGTTCAAGTCCGGAGTCAACTGGGTCGGGGTCTTTGCCTGGATTGGCGGCACGGCAATGGGCCTGCCCGGCCTCGTCGGGCAGTACCAACCTCAAATAGTCAGCCAGCCGGCCAAGTACATGTACATGATGGGCTGGGTCTTGACGTTCTTTACATCAGCCATCCTTTATATAGTGCAGGTGCAGTTCTTCAAGGCCAAGGTGTACCCACCAGGCTTTGAGAATGCCCCGATGGAATACGAATGGCTGGCGAAAGAGGGCCGAGATGGGTTCTTTGAGGGCGAAAGGGAGGGTGAGATTTATGCACCTTCGTCTCCGCGGATTGACGAGGCCGAGGAGTTACAATTGGGAGGGAAGGTTCAGAAGTTGGAGGCTTAGCTGTGTTTTCTAGTAACATCAAAGCTACTGGGCAATAACTTGCGAGAAGATAATGCACCATTATTGAGTTCTAACCCCTTTATTAAGACTCCACGCACTATTCAAACATGTGCTTGGGGGAATCCGAGGAGTGGCCATCTTAGTGATAGCGGAAGTAGCAATGACAGTTGCAGCGATGCCAGTGTTAAAGTTACTATGGTGTGCTTAGCGGCAGAAAATTGTGTCGACCACTTGGTGTCCTCCAGACTCGATGTTGCCTTGCTGTGGATGGGGAAGCCATCCACAATGACCAGCGGAGGCAATCCGTTCCATAATTCGGCGGGTCGCCCTCGGCTTATCATGAGCTCATTGCACGGGTACACACAGGGTGGGCCTGGAGAGGGGTGTCTTGGTGCAGTTCTGAATGTTGTGACCAGACTTTTAACCCGGCATTATACAGAGAAGTTGAGTAAGAACGCCTCATTCGGTGGAATGGCCCCGAATCAGACGTGTCGCAATCGCTGCTGCTGGAGGCGTAGGCGGAAGTATTGCAAGGGAAACAAACGCGGCGGCGGATCTGAAGCCGACGATAACGGCCTGCGGGGTTGGGGTAACAAGGATGGCCCCTCTCATGGCCGTTGGAGTCTCCGGAAATCATCTATGAAATAGCCGGAATGCCTCCAGATTACTCCAACTCTCGAGAACGCCACAACTTTATTTCTCATCTCCTTTTTGCAGACTTCAGAAAACTCGAGAGTAGCCTTTTGAATTTCAGAGAAGCTGCCTCACCGGAACTGCCGACGAGACTCTGAGAGTGCCTATTGATACAGACCGCTGTGCTCTGACTCTGTTAGTCGCCACCTTGCCAGATACCCCGCCTTCTTGTTCTAAGTAGATCGCACCTTGCCTTGGCACACGCGTTTGTGCCGTTGTCAACTTAGACCTAAGTATTCAAACCTTGATCGAGCCGCAGAGGACTCGACATAATCTTCCGCAATGGCAGTTGAGCCGTACAGACTTACGGCGACCCAGGCGTCAGCCAAGATTCGAGCTGGGGAGTTGACTGTGGAGCAGTATGTGCGCTCGCTTTTGTCTCACATCGAGGAGCGAGACTCTGTCGTCAAGGCTTGGGAATATCTGAATCCCGATCAGGTCATTGCACAAGCGAAGGAGATGGACGCGATACCGCCAGAGAAACGAGGACCTCTACACGGCGTTGCGATCGCGGTCAAGGACGTTATCTACACCAAGGGTTGGTGAACATTGCGCGGGGTTTTCCATCGTAGCACTAACAGAAACTCAGATATGCCAACGCAGCACGGTTCTCCAATCTACGCCAGAGATGCGCCTAAAGTTGATGCAGGGTCCATTATCGTTCTTCGTCAAGCCGGTGCACTACTTCTCGGTAGGTCCAAACTGATAATTCGACACTCGGCAAGGTGAATCTGACCCTCGCAGGCAAGACAACGACGACTGAATTCGCGGCCACTGTTCAAGGCCCCAAAACGGTGAACCCGCATGGCACGAACCGGACGCCCGGTGGCTCTTCCTCTGGCTCAGGCGCAGCGATCGCCGACTTCCAAGCGCCAATCGGCTTGGGCACCCAAACTGGTGGAAGCACCATCCGTCCAGGATCTTTCAACGGCATCTACGCCCTGAAGCCGACATGGAACTCTATCACCCGTGAGGGCCAGAAGATCTACTCCTTGATTCTGGATACCCTGGGTTTCTTCGCCCGTAGTGTCGAAGATCTGCAATTAATGGCCGATGTCTTTGACCTCCAGGACGACGAGCCTCCCAAGGACACCTTCACAGTCAAAGGCGCCAAGTTCGCTCTCTTGAAGACAATGGTGTGGCCTCAAGCCGGGCCCGGCACACAGTCTGCGATGACGAAAGCAGCGGAACTTCTCAAGGCTCACGGAGCTGAGGTCGAGGAGATTGAGTTTGACCCCGAGCTCCAGGAACTACCTCAGTGGCATGCTACGGTGTTGCACAGCGACGGCAGATCCGCTTTTCTACCTGACTACCGCGCTGCTAAGGACCAACTGCACGAGTTCCTGATTTCGCATGTTGACAACACGAATAAGATTAGCAGAGCGGAGCAGCTGGAAGCATTCGACAACATCGCCATTGCGAGGCCAAAGGTTGATAAGATGCTAGGCAAGTATGATGCCGTGTTGGTGCCTAGTGTTGTTGACGAAGCGCCTGAAGGGACTTCGAGCACTGGAAGTGCTGCTTTCAACGCCCCCTGGACGGTAAGTCTCTCGCGGAGTCTGTATGCCGAACAGTAATTGCTAACAACGGCGGTAGGCGCTGCATGTTCCCGTCGTCAACATTCCAGGCTTCAAGGGTCCGAACGGGATGCCCGTTGGTGTTTCTCTAGTAGCGCCGAGATACCATGACCGTCATCTCTTGGTGGTCTCCAAGGTGGTCGGTGAAATTTTCGAGGCAGAGGGAGGCTGGAAATCTGCGTTGTAAATGATGAGCCATAGGGTAGCTGTGAGGCTTTAGAGGGATTCTCACTCATTTTCATGTGCTAGCTGTTGTGTCGGAAGCTTGAAGACTACGATTTGTATCGATTTAGACCCGAATTCCACTGCGCAAGGTCTATAGAGACGTTATCAACATTCTGATACATATTGCTTAATTCTGAAAGCCTGATGAATCCGCGCAGTAACCCTTCGAGGCCGTGAGGTCTCAGTTCGTAATTTTGACCTCATTATCAGTTATTATCCCATCAACTGCTAGACGGCATCACTATATCAGTCTCCAGTCTGTCTTTAAATTTGATCTATTTCGAGATTATTCATAGGTGGATATAAAGGAACTAGAGCAAAACTAGAGAAGACTTGAGACGGACATGGTGACGCTATCTAGCAGTTTTTAGGATAGCCGTATGATGATTAGAGAATCAAATCAACCGTGGCGTTGAAAGGAAGAAGTAACCAGGCGGCAATTTTTTATTGTGCTCTTGCTTGGGCCTAGCCACAATCCCAACGCCACACTTCCAATATCGAAGGATGCACTGCAACAATGCTGCCTGGTTGGGCAATCTTACATCTACAAGTCCTCACTTTTGTCTTTCCAACCTTCAGATCACAAACTATCCTGGTTATTCCCAAGTAGCATAAAGTCCAATAGAAGCAAGGCTACTGGCTACAATGTCAAAACCCAATAATATCGCCGAAAGCTTCTCAAACCTGGCTCTAGACCCCCTAGCACCCCCTCTTCCCCTCCTCACCAAGACCAAAACGTTCTCTCTCGGCAACCTCTTCACCAGCAAGACCCCTTCACTTCTCCAGACTACACCCATATCCTACTATCCCCTCAAAGAGAACGAAATCCGCCTCGTGAACCTCCACGCAGGACCCCCCTCAGCCCCAATAACCCTCACAACCGAGTCCACCCCCCTCTCATCCGCAGAATATACAGCACTCTCCTATGTCTGGGGCGATCCCTCTGACACCATTTCCGTCCATGTCGACAATCACCTCTTCCACGCCACAAAAAACCTTCACTCCGCGCTCCAGCACATCCGCCTCTTCCTGAAGCCACCACAGCTTGCCCCACTATGGATCGACGCAATCTCGATAAACCAGGCAGATATAGCAGAGCGAAGCCACCAGGTCTCGCACATGCGGGAGATTTACGATTCAGCAGAGCTAGTCTTGACCTGGCTCGGATCAGACCTCGGACCGGGGGTAACATACCTCCGCGAACTCGGCGAGCACGCCCTCACCGTCTCTCGAAAGAGCAAAGAGCCCCCGAAGCTTCTACCCAGCCACGTGAAAGACCGATATACTACCATTCGGGAAACCGTCAGAGTCTTTCAATCTACCTATTGGAACCGCGTCTGGACGGTACAGGAGTACACTGCCCCAACAGACCTCGGGGTCTTCCTCTCCGGTACGGCGTGGTTAGATCGCACTGCCTTTTTACCCGCCACGATACTCTATACACATGCACTTTACTGGCTCCGAGATGGCCTGCGGAAGCGGGGGGCAGATGCGTCGTTTGTGGACGCGACGCTCTCGCGGGTGAAAAAGGTTGCGCATGATCTCAAGATGAGCTATGCGCGGATGGCAGCTTCCAACGTAATCGATAGAGCCCCGGATAGGATGAAGGCTTCTTCTAAAGCTGAGCAGGTCCATCAGATTGAATCAGAGAATGGGAGGAATTCTGTAGTTCACCAGTTCAATCTCATCAGCCTCCTCTTACGATTCCGCGATCTCCAAGCAACAGACCCCCGAGACCGCATCTATGCGCCCATGAACCTCCTCCGTCATAGTTCCAGAGAGGAACCCATCATCCCTGTCGACTATTCTCTCAACATACAGCAACTGTACACATCCGTTGCCAGGCGTCTAGTGGAAGACGACGACTACTGGCCTCTAAGCATCCTCGAAATCTGTCGCTTCGGGTCATCGGACTTACCATCATGGGTGCCTGACTGGCAAGTCCTTCCGAGAAAGGTACTTTCGAGAAGTGTCACCTCTGGAGAGCAAGTTCTCTGTGCGAGTAAAGGATACTCCACGGATGCGAAGCCGTGGAGGATACTAGACGAGGCTCGGTTGCAGATTACGACTGTACAGATTGATGACGTGGCGGAGGCCTGGGAGGCATTTGATGCTATGAGTGTGCCTCGAACAAAGTCCTACCCAGCGTATAATCTGATGAACCCTGGTGAGAAGTATGTGATTGGAGGGCAGACGATGTTGGAAGCTTTCCATGAACTGGCAGGGATCGAGCCAAGATCGGGATATGGTGACGAGGTGGAAATTTACCGCCAAGAGGACTGGCATCGCAATCAAGGCATGATGAGTCGCTTCAATCGCCGGAGACTGATCCGCACTGAAAACGGACTCGTCGGCTTGGCTCCGGCTGAAGCTATCAAAGGTGACAAGGTCTGGTTGGTTCATGGCGCGAACATGTTCTATATCTTCAGGCCTGTTGCGGACGAAAGAAGTCATGTGCTTATCGGTGAGATTTACCTCCAAGGTCTCATGAATGGGGAGGCACGGGAGTTTTTAGGCGGGACTGGAAAGCAAACTGTCATTACACTCGTTTAGGGTATAACATCTATCATGATAAGGACCGACCCGATATCTACAAACTGTTCCCATTTCCGCATTAGACGTGCCGCAGTAGCAAGAGTCTGCGCCACCATTCATTATCGAGTATTCTTCTCTTTCTATCCTTGGTGGCCAACATCTTAAGCCCACTTTCCAAGCACACTCATGATAATCATGCCAGCGATGAGACCGAAGAAAGCAAGGGTCGTGACGATGGGGCCAGTGGTTAGGAGCTCCGCGCCAGGAAGCATCCAGTCCTCGGCCCACATCTCCACAACACCAACCCAGACGAGAATACCAGCGGAGAGCGCGTCGAGGGTACCGATGGCGATGATGGTGTCGCGGTCGTTTCCATTGAACTGCGAGAGAACGCCAATTCCAATTGCCATTCCGATGGGCGTGACGAGGGCAAAGGGGGAAGCGAGGATAAGCTTCTTGACGAGGGAGAAGCTGGGCGTTTTTAGAGAGTTCAGACTACCCTCAGCGGAAGCGGTTTGCTCAACTTCGGCGGGCGCACTCGGGGTGGGGCGCTCTGTCATTTCAGCTGAAGTAGGCTGGCCAAGCTGGGCGATTCGAGTTCCAAGAGCGATGCCCTCGAACATTTGGTGGAAGAGGATGACAACAAAGAGGGTGATGAAGAAGGTGTCACCAGCCACGACAAGGGTGATACCAATGACTGTTCAATCCTTTGTTAGTGCGCTACAGTGAGGGGATGCTCGGAAAGGGCAACGTACGGATGGAGTGAAAGATGATGCCGCATTCAAGAACCAAGACAGTGACTGTCTCGGGAGAGAAACGGGTCATCGCACCAGGATTAGCGGCCATCTTTGCCATGACCATGCGCTTTCCAATGTACTCAACCAAGAAAGACAGGAAGATACCCGCCATGACAATGGCAGAGGTGGTACCTTCGTAGCCAAGACTGCCTAGGCACTCATTACCAAACATGAGTTGGGCATGGGTATACAGATGGATGAAGGCGGTGGAGATGATGATTCCCGTGCCGAATTGTTTGAGGATGAGGAATATTGTGTGCGTCTTGGCGGGCATCCAGTTGATCATGAAGATGGGGAAGTAGACTCCGAAAGCACTAGTGACAAGAATAACGAAAAGAAGACCGACACGCAGAGGAATGTTATAGTCGCGGGTAACCTTTTCGCAGCTTCTAGTGCCACTGCTCTCACTCTCGCCTGCGCCAACGCAATGCTCGACACCGGCGTGGAAGTGACAGTTCTCTCCCTGGGGTTCTTCTCCGCTGGTATCGTCATGGTCGGACGACTCGGCCCCCTCGGCAACAATTTCGATGTCATCTCCATTAGGAGCGAGACAGTAAGTGTCAGTGCCGTGGGCGTGGCAGCCAGTGAAGGCTGTCGGTATCGCTGAGGCGGCAGTGTTGGTAGGCGTCGTCATGACCTGATATTCTGTAGTACCCCACATACAGAAGCTGGGATCTCTGTTAGTGAGGATTATTGCCGAGCAGATGAAAACACTTACACCGTGACTCCGTGCAGATGGCAGTCTGATACGGCCGTTGGTGCGCCAGTGACGGCAGTAGCAGCAGTCGTCGAAACAGCGGTGGCTGCCGGCGCATTGGCGGCCACGACTTCAACCTCGCCATCAGGATAGAAACAGTACCTGATATCAATAGTGTTAGACTGAGTGAACAGTACAAAAGCGATTCAGCTTACAGGTCAGTGGCATGCTTGTGGCATCCAGTGTATGAACTGGGAAGCGAACCAGTCGGGGTAGATACGACTGTGAACTCTGTCGTTCCAGCTTTGCAGATTCTGAAGTCAATGATGTATGAGCAGCTATTCGATGATGAAAGACATTGATGAAGCTACTGAGGGCTCTTACTGAGTAGACGATGCGACGGAACACTGTGAGATGGCCGTGGGATCAGACCCGGCAGAGGCAGTGGTGCTAGCAGCCGTCTGTCGTGCAACAAGGGAGGCTGATGTAGTGCTCAGAAGAGCCGCAACGGCGGCAGCGGGAGTGAATCTAACCATGACGTCTGAGTCTGGACGTCGAGAACACTGCCAGTGAATAGCGGAAAGCGAACTTAGGCCTTATCTACGCTCAGATGGGCGGATAGGGTTGACTGTTTTTGGGCGAATTCCAAGACAGGATGGTGCTGCAGGAAGCGTCGAGCTGCGCTTATCGACAGGGTGGTTCTCAGCTGGGTGTTTTATGGAAGAGATTCTGCAGTCGAGGTGACCAGGCTGAGGTATGAACCGTTGGGAGAGGTTACTAGAGTGAGCACCTTGAGAGAATGTGTCCTGGTGAGGAAGTCAAATCGCCGAGCCGGTAGTCTGGCCGATAAAATTCCGCAGGGTGATGAGATATCGGATTGAAGCGTGGAGGAGAAACGAGGAAGCCTCTTCAGCGGAAGAATTTCTCGGAAGGGGGAAAGATGTTAGGGAGGCGGGAGGAACAGAGGCGAATCATCAGGCGTGAGGGGGGTGCAAGTTGCGAGGAAAACATGCGCAGGTTCGATGGAGGAGGCAAAATTGATGAAGACCAGATGCGGCGGATTGGATCCCTGCCAGTTGGTCGTGTCGAATATGCGCGGATATGCCATCCATTGTTCTACTTTTTTCGGGTTCCCCTCTTCGGCGGATTGTTCACTTCCCTCTAACGCAACAAAGCTATACCTTCCGAGCTGTCGTTACCGGGTTCTTCTGGGTGTCTCCACGACCCAAGCTTGTCTTTCATTGTCTTGGCCCTCGGTCGCGGCGGCTGACCTTGTGCTCGTCGGATGACTTTGGGAACTCTTCTTCCCCGAGGGCATCATTGCTGGACGGAGGACTGCGCGCCAATGACGACCGAGGCAATTTAGGGCATTTTCTCAGCCCACTTCCACAGGACTGTCCATTTTCAGACGGGCGATCAGATTGATATGGCGTCCGCAGCCCGAGGGAGCCATGGAAACGTGGGCATCACAGGCCCCTGTCGTTAAAAGTGAGTGGACCGATGGTGTTTGTCGGGAGAAAAGCGGGAAACCAAAAGGGACATAAAAAAAAAGCATAAGACGACGCGGTCTGTTTGCCAAGGCTGAGAGACCCATCGCCAAGGCTGAGCACCCGGATGGCCAGCCATGGGCAAGAAGGGAAGGCAGCAGCTGGCGAGATGGGAAGCGACGCTGATGGAGAAGCCAAGACAGGAAGTCACGATGTCCAGTGGTTGTTTCCTGCTAAGGCTGCTATTGTCTCTGAGGACCCGCCCTGATTGGGCACGGGCAGAGCAGCTGGGGTGGCACGGTGGCTCAACGTCGGATCCACTTGCCTCTTTTTGACCGGTACGTACCGCCCACATGCCCTCCACATGCACGTCAAAATAAGAACCTTGATGGCCTTTCACAACGTCCCTCCTTTGCCTCACACTCACCAGACTCACTCACTCACTCACTCTCTCACTCGACTTACCTCACTCATCCACGCAAAGGCTCCTACCTGACTGTTCAGCTTCCCCTCCAACCTTGATGGTTATAAGTGGCGACGCCTGCATGCCAAGGCTTCTATAAAGTAGACCGGTCGACCAACCCCTATCGAGATGAGGCCTTTTGGAGGTTTTCTGCTCTAGCTCAGGATTCTCAGAACTCCTCGACTTCAGCTCCTCAAAACTGACTGCTAGAAACCAACGCCAAGATTGCCTTACTGCAGGCCTGAAGGATCGTATTCGATTCTTCGCTGGGTAGAAGAGTCCCTGTCGGCAGGCACTTTTGAGCCCTTCCTCGGCCGATCTCACGTGTTGGCAGCGTGAGAATATCTGCATGACACATGGTGCTCCTTCCAGTGAGAGTCGATTGACGCTGGGTGAGACTCTTGTGGCTACCAATACCGCCCTAGTGAAATCAGGCCCCGAGGTCGCAATCATGGCTGCGTGAGAAGGCCGTTGCCATTTCGGGATGTAGTCCGCTACACCATCAGTGAAGTCACCTACCGGAACATTGAACTCATACATCGTTGCATGGAGCCACGGCTGAAGATCAACGGCGACGTAAGTAACTGGAAGCAGCTAGCAGTATGCCGCTGGTTCGCGCATGGTTGCTGAGTTTTGACTTCCCGCTGTCTAGCCTCAAACCAGCCTGTCGGGTCTGTCTTTGAGTCCGTGTCTGATCTTCCTTGATGCAGCAAGTGCAATGAAGGGTCAGCATCAGAGCAAGTGTATAAGCAATATGATTCAAGCTGGTCAAACATCATTCTGACAAGGGGGCACAAAAACGTAAAGCCTAATTCGGTGAATTCTGCTTCTAATGCTACAATTAATCCGCCTCCATTCTCGAGGTGGATGAAAGGAGGCAAAGCGCCTCGGTTTAGCAGGTTTATCGTCATTCTTGACTATTGATCTGCTAAATCAAGAAATACCACATGTTTCCTTTCATGAATCCCAATTCGTGTATCCGTAAAATGCCTCGAGTCAAGGCCCATTATTCCGTCGTTGTATCATCTTTGTTTTACAGGGCCATGAGGGCGGCAGCAATGGCAGCAGCGCCGAAGCCAGCACGAGCAGCTCCGGCGGGAACGGCAGTAGAGCTGGGAGTAGCGCTGCCAGCCGCAGTAGTACCAGCGGCTCCAGTGGTAGCCGCAGCGGTGGTGGTGACGGCAGCGGATCCCGTGCCAGAGGCAGAAGCCGTGCCGGAGACGGCGGTGGCAGCGGCGTCGCAATGCCTATCTGGTGTTTAGATCATTTGAAGCGATGTGAAATGGACTGTGTTTGTTACTCACCAGTGGTCACCGTGAGGCTCGCAGCCGACAGACTCAGTGGGGGAGGGAGCAAGGCTGCCGGTGCCGGAAGAGTGGTCGTCATCATCGTGGTCGTGGTCCTCGGTGGCGGTTGTGGTCGCAGCGGCAACGCTGGTGACGAGAGTGGTTCCGCTGGCTGCTGCGGCAGTGGTGGCGCGAGCGCCCTCGCAGTGCCTAAAGTTGATTGTCAGAATGATCCAATGATTCTCAAAGTGGCTCCATCTTTCACGTCTCGGTCACAGAAGGCAAGCGGGTTTGGGCATATTCGAAGAGATCCAAGCTTACCAGTGGTCACCGTGAGGCTCACATCCCACGCTCTCCGTGGGTGAAGGAGCCAGGCTCTCGCTTTGGGCCAGGGTGAAGACGGCAAAGCCGAGCATGGACATGATCTGAGAGGCCTTCATGTTGATGGATCTCGGGTGACGTTCTGGAGAATCGCGGTGTGGCTTTGGGGGAACGAGGACGAAGATTTGGAGATAAGCAACGATTATATGCGGGCAGAGGCGTGAAGATGAAAGATTTATAAAGATGGTGTTGTATTCGAGGGAATAAGCTATAACTATCAACCGCCAAGACGTACTGCCCGAACCCCAGTTCCGGAAAGAGCATCAAGGTATCTTTTAGCAGCTCTTGGCAAGAGAGAATGCAATTACGAAAATTGATTGATCCTCCCAAGATGTTGGTCGGTTGTTCCGGTGTTTGCAACACAATTCAGCCGGGCCAATTCGCCAAGACACTACGCAAGTCAGGTTATTCGGGAGACTATCACAACGTGCACCCCCCCCCCCCCCCCTTCCCTTTTAACTGGGCATATGCTAAACGTCTCTTGTTCTGTTGACCGTCAATTGGTCTACCAAGGGTGACCTCGAAGTCCTAGATGGCCCATTCAAAGGAGTGACTGGGCCCTGTTAGGAGCACTGAGCTCGTAATGCCGCACCCATGTCCGGTCCGCGTTTTGCCAGGCGCGAAGAGGCGGGCCGGGCCATCAAGGTCCTCACATAAAAACTTGGCGCATCACCATCGTATTGAAGATCTTTCCGGAAGCCACACCAAATGAATATCCCTGAAAGTGGACTGTTTCCTTTTGAATTCTGTTATTTAGTTGCCTCTGACTGGCTATTCAGCAAAGGAGCTTTTTCCGTTTTCGATCTTTGATGGTTGGGTTCTGATCCCATATATCATGCTAATAGGCCAAGGCTCCTCCCCTTGTCCCGTATCCCTGGGTCCTTTGCATCATTGCCAAGAATCCGAAAGAGCCTCCTTCGAACGGCCATATGGCATTCTCCCGACA
This sequence comes from Colletotrichum godetiae, assembly GCF_030913485.1. NCBI lineage: Eukaryota > Fungi > Ascomycota > Sordariomycetes > Glomerellales > Glomerellaceae > Colletotrichum > Colletotrichum godetiae. Next base: position 227,782 of record NW_026851263.1, read on the forward strand.
ACGACCGAGACAGGGCGGACTGCCATCGACAATACCAGACTACCAGAGAATTTGCCGTGAGAAAGGCTCCATTCAGCTCACCGTGGTCTCAACGCAACTCCAACAATCAGCTCAGTCAACTTTGAGGAATTCGACCTCGGCCAACTCAACTTTGAAACCAGAATTAAGTTGATTACGTTGAGTGCAGCGCTAGTTGTCGACCTCGTGCTAGGCGCTTCCTGTCTTTCCTGACAACGACTAGCCAAGTAGTAAGGATCGTGCAGATTCCAACCACAAGCACTGACAGGTTGACCGCATACGAGATCCGATATCGAGAGCCAAACACCGTACTGAAGACATGGGGACCGACAATACCACTGTGCAAAAGGATCAGCGGAAGGCCGGATGATGAGGAAATTAGTTGGACCTACCCGAACTGAGCGCATGCATTTGTCAGGCCAATCCCGATACCAGATGCCACAGTTCCTTCAAGTGCCCTGATGCGCTCCGGCCAAATTACCGGGTATGCACAACCGGCACAGGCTACAGACACGATCAGGCAGATGTAGCGCACCACTGGGTTTTCGACGAACAGGAGAATGATGTAGCATACGATGATTGTTGATTCAACTGTGCCCGTTAGCTCTGTGCTCAGCCTGAAATGTCTCCCGGACACCTTACTTCCTACGGCTGTTACCCATGGCCTGATCCACTTCCTTTGAAGCATAAAACCCAACGTATTTAAGAGCAAGAAAGCCGACACATACGGAGGCTATGTGTTATCAGTGAAAGGTCCTCGAGACATCCCAGCTCTGACCTGTGCTTACAATGTTCATCAACTGGGAGTATGCCGTGGTAGTGAAACCCAGCTGGTAGATAACAGTCGGCAAGGCAAACCCAACTCCAAAGCCTCCGATACCATGGCAGATCCAGTACAAACTGAAAGTGTAGAGCGTCGGATCCCGGGCCATGAATTTGAGAGACTTGAAGTCCCAATGCGCTTCTCCCTTTGGCACAGACTTGGCTAGTCTCTGCTTCATGTATAGCCGCTCCTCTTTGTTCAACATCTTGGCTGATTCTGGATAGTCAGGCAGCCAAAAGGCGAAGAATGCCAGGAAGATAGCAGGCAGTCCTTCGAGAATGAATAGCCACCGCCACCCGGACACGCCGCCAAGCTGATCCATGTACGAGATGGCGTATGCTAGCAACCCAGACAACGCACTAGAGACCTGGCCCACGGAGTAGAAGAAGGCAATACGCTGTGGCATCTCTTCCGGTTTATACCAGAACGCGTAGTGATACAACACTGACGGGAAGAAGCCAGCCTCAGCCATGCCGATCGCGAAGCGAACACACATCATGCCCGAAAAGTTTGTCGCCGCGGCGGAGCAGCACGCAGACACACCCCACGCCATAATCAGGATGAACATCCATCTTGAGGGCCTGAACAGCTTCAGCAGAATCGTGTTGGTCGGCTCAAAGATGAGGTAGCTGTATGAGAAGATGGAAAGCGTCCAGGCCCACTGTGATGGGCTGAGGCCGAGCTGCTTCTTGATGCCGGTGCCGGCTTCGAGGTTGATGATGGCGGCGTTGGAGTAGTTCGCGCTGTCGATGACTCGAAAGACGTAGACGAGGGAGTAGAAGCCCACGAGCCAGAGGTCAATCTTCCTTAGGAGCTTCTTCTCGAACTCGGGACGGTCACTTCTTGGGTGGGTTTCGATATCGGACACATCTCTGCTCTCTGTCTGTGCCGTCTTTTCAGGATAAGTCTGTACGTGTTCGGCAACGTAGGCCAATGCGTTGACCGGCTCTCTTGGTGTCACCATTTTAGACGTCGTCTCGAGGCACCGAAAGCTGATGCAAGGAAACAACCAACAATAATCAAAAAGAGGCTGACATCTCTCCTGTAAATTAATAGAAGTGCTTTTTTGCTTAATTCCCAATCTTAGTCCTGAGAATTATACACCACCAAACCACCAACGCCCGATGCCGGACAATTACCATCATGTTTTCAACCTTGCACTGGTCACGACATGATAACGATGATGGCGATTTTTATGTTCCCCCAATCGCCTTTCAAACAGACAGGCCTGGCATCCTTCAAATCTGGCCCTTGATGTTGACCCCGCCAACAACATTCCTCGGACTATGCCCGACTTCCGGGTAACATTACCCCGTCTTGCTTTGCAGCATTCGAGCACGTCTTGATTGAAGTCGTGTGGGGGATGATAGTCTGATGTCGTAGCGGCGAGTGTCTGGTACTATCGTTGGCCGGTGATAGTGAGCACGTTCTTGTGGTTCCCAAGCACGCAATGGCCGATCGTGCTGCCGACCCCGCGTGGGCATCAGCAAGCGATTGAGCTACAAGCTTGAGACGTTGAGATGGAGTCATATTATAAGACGCTGGGAACAATTGAAACGGGTCCAACAATCGTCCTGTTCAATATTCTTCTCAATCTCGTTTCTTTGACAAAAGCAAACCACCATGGCTCCATCCGCAGTCTCGCCGCCGCCTTTTGACGACAACAAGCTGCTTGTCAAGCCTTGGTCTCGACCACAGCCAACACAAGAAGATTTGGACTGGGCACCTTTAACCACAATTGATCTTTCGCGGTTCGACGAGCCAGGTGGCAAGCAGGAACTGGCGAAGCAACTCTACGATGCCATCTCACGAGTTGGGTTCTGGGTCGTGACGGGCACCGGCATCGATGATGGGCGAGTGCTACGCCAGTTTAGTATCGGAAACACCTTTTTCAGAGAGCCATTGGAGGAAAAGAGGACTTACCCTTGCAATTTTGCGGAAGGAGAGTACTTCGGATACAGGGAAAATGAGAGGTGGCTTGGAGACACAGGGGTGAAGGAGAACATCGAAATGGTAAGATCGTGTTGCAAGTCACAGTGACAGATACTGATAAAGGAGTAGCTCAACATCCACAAGGACATCCCAGCTTGGAAGAATGTCGGCCGTCATCGGGTCATTGAAGAGAACTGGGATGAGATTCGAGACTTCCACCGTGACGTTTGGGAAGTGGCGCGAAAGCTCTTTGTTCTCATCGCCATCATCTTGGAGCTCCCAGAAAATTATCTCGCTGATGCGCATGACTATGACCAAGTATCGGATGATCATTTACGGTACATGATCTACAATGTTCGGACTGAAGAGGACTGGGACAAGGCGCAAGCCTTTTCGACCGGCGGACATACAGACTTCGGCAGCTTAACTCTACTCTTTTCTCAGCATGTTGCGGGACTGCAAATCAGGACGCCAGAGGGAGACTGGAAGTATGTCAAGCCCGTCGAGGGCGGCATTACATGCAATGCTGCAGATACCTTGACTTTCCTCACAAACGGTATACATTGTTCTAGATCTTCCGACGTTTAGAGGTCGTCACTAACTATGAGAAGGATTCATCAAGTCAACTATTCATCGTGTAGTAAAGCCACCCAAGGATCAGATTGACATTCCCCGGCTGGGACTTCTGTACTTCAGCCGTCCGGGTGATCATGCGCCAATGAGGACGTTGCCATCTCCTCTTCTAGATCGGCTTAGTCTGATCAGAGATGAAGACAGGGACTTGAGCAGACCAGTTCCGTCTGGGACCGAGTACGTGCGGGCAAGAGTGAAAGACGTGCACCACAAGAAGGTGCTTGATAAACGCGAAGGAACATCGTTCCAGTACAAGGGGCTCGAAGTCAAGAATCACTATGAGTAAGGTGCAATTAGCTTTGCAAAACCAGGTCCTCACTGGAGTCAACACTTTTGTTCAACAACTCGATTTCTTCCCATACTCATGGCGACCTCTTTCTTTCGAAAGTGAACCAGGCGTTTCCAACAAGTAGCTTATCTTACTCCATGAAGTACCGATTAATGTTCGATCTTGAAACGTTGGAAACATGAACGGCTATCCCATCTCCGTCGCCACGTCCATCGGCACTACACCCGTCTCCAACCTTTCTCTAATCTTTCTCCATTTCGAGATTATTCACACCTAGGCGGATATAAGGGAAATAAGGCCGTATTATCAGATTATGTGCTATTCCCCCTATTAAAGTTGGTATCTATATACCGACGCTATCTAGCAGTTGATCGAATAGGGTGATAGAAATGAAATGAGGTCGCACACGGAGAGATTATTTATTAGACACGTGTTGCACTCAGCTGAAAGAATTCTACCAATCAAAACCTGTGGTCGGTATTACAGGCGTCCGCCACAACCAAGGGTCTTGCGGACCACCATGCGTCTAGTCGAGGCGAAAAGCAAAGTATTACAAAGAGGGGTACGAAGGCAGAGATATTTCAGAGAAGCCCACACCGTGCATAATACATGTACCGAGCCATCATCCTCAACGCTGCCGACCGCCATGTCGGATTTCGACAATGACTGCGCCTGGCCGCGCCGGCTACTGCACCTACCTACTATGACTTCGGTGCAATGGAAGCCTGGCAATTATTACGGAAAGGACCGCGAACCCAGATACATCGCTATCTCGTACACTTGGGGCAGATGGCGATTGAAGGGTGCGACGCATCCAGACGTGAAAGGACTGGCGGTCCATGGTGTTGCCTGGGAAATGCCACGAGTAGACCCAGACCATTTTACCATGGGCGAAATGGAGAATGTGTTGAGATCAGCTCTGAAGCTATCGATGGAGATCGAAGGTGCGCAGTGAACTTGTGCAGGTTGACGAAACAGCTCTGCATAATGCTGGCGCTGATGAAGAGTACATGTAGGTTTCGACAACCCTAAAGAGCCACTCTCCCCGATAAACTACATCTGGCTAGATGTTGCTTGCATCTACCAGACTCGTAACTCAGCGGAGATGGCCATGGAAGTTGGCCGCCAAGCGAAGATATTCAAGGGAGCCACGCAGACTTTTGCGTGGTTGACAAAGCTTTCCCGCCAGGATTACGTGACACAAGCGGAACGACACCTGGAGCAGGCCACGCCAACAAGAGCTGAGGCAAAGAACGGCCTCGATAAGGTCCGACGTCGCTTAGACATCAAAAGACGAGAGATCGAACAGCTCAGTCTAGATCCATGGTTCTCGTCTCTCTGGACGTTGCAAGAAGCATATCTCTGTCCCCAGGCCATATTCATTACCAGACAGGGAGAGCTTCTAAGCCAGTCCGACATCGATAACCCCGCCAAAGATCCGATGTTGCTGAGCTACTTCATCGACTACTGCGACCACGTGATGACCATAGTGACGTCGCATGAGAAGAAGCCACAAACCATCGAACCAAACGACAAATACCTGATACTACTGAAGAGTTCGATCGAACGCAGCGGCATGATCGGCCTCCGATCAACTCTCCCGATTACTCTTCTTGGGGCTGCCCGCCACAGGACGACAAGTCGCGAAAAGGACCGCGTCTATGGAATCATGCAGGTCTTCAACTTCCGGCTGGGAAAGGCGAGGCCGGGTTATGACCCCAACGGTGACCCCTCCCTCCAAGAGCTGGAGGACGAGCTTGGGCGAGAGCTACTTGCTCAAGAGCCTATCATGAGCCAGATGCATGTGTTTGAGAATCTTCCGCAAGTTGGGAAGGGTTGGCGAATCTCTCAAGATTCTCAACCTACAAGGCGCCTCCATCTTGTCAATCAAACCTATAGTGAGGGCAAGTCAGTCTTTGAGGGCATGTTGGTAAAGGCTCAGCTCTCGACTATTACTCTTAATGGCGTGAACTGGGGCCACTTCAGCGGCAAAACTTGCAAGTTCAGCAAGTTGGTTGAAATTTGGGACAGCGACAAAGGATGGGGAGGCGGAATCATCGACCTCGATGGCGCGGAACATTGGACTGCCGTTCATGGGCCTGACCTTGCCCGTAAAGAAGCCATTGCGTTCAGTCAACATCACCCACACGCAGTCGTCTTACTTTTAGGCCTCGCAGAAAAGCAAGCATCTACGAAAAGCTCGAGCATGCCAGTAGGTCTCTTACTCGTTCCCTTCAGTGGCCAGTCCGGGGTCTCGGAGAATTTAGATGTCTGGCAAAGAGCTGGCGTCTGTCAATGGTGGACAAGTTACGAGCCGAATAGCGGGTCTGAAGTGGGAGGAACTTTGGAAGGAGAATCGAGAGACTGGATTCTCAGTGCCGGGGCTTTTGGTTAATAATTTGGAAAATATTAAGAAGGCATTGCTTGTCAAATGACCAGTAAAGTTTGCTTTCCCTGGTTTGCTTGAGACTAAGATAGATTACTGGCTGATTGAAAATGGAAGCTTTGTCAATATGTGGCGTTGCAAGGTTATCTTACGTACGACAGTGATGTATTTACAACTTCCTCGTGTGGAAATGAATATGTTTATACAAGGCATATGTTTATACAAGGCATATGTTTATACAAGGCAGAAAGTCACCAATAACAGCGCGCTGGACATACAACAATTACTCGGCCTTCTGTACCGGAATGTTGAGAGTACTAAAGTTCCAAGTCTTACCACCATCGGGTGTGGACATGTCGCCGCCAGTAGCACCATGTTCCCAGCCTCCGGTGTGACCGAAGCTTTGATCAGCCTGGCTAAGCACAATGGAGACATCTTCCCAGCCTACCTCATTGTCAGTTGTCAATACCCTCGTTGAAGACTGGTTTAACGTACTGTGGGCGGGGTGCTCAGCGCAGCCGCCAGACGCGCATTCAATAGAAATGTAAAAGATGTTCCCTTTCTGTCCTTTGCCTACGCACAATTTATCAGCGTCTGATCAGATTTGACAAGCGATAATTTGCCGATGCCAATCAACTTACTGGTCGATACAGATGAGGCAAGCTTGTTGTCTATGTAGACATCTTGGTCCCAGAGGCTTGTCGCCGAGTTCAGCTTGTCTGCCATTATCTTTAGTCACAGTAATACCCAAATATGAGCTGAGTTATCTCACAGTGAGTCCTGACTGTGGATCCAGGAGAAGCAGTGACAGGGTCACCAACCGTGGGGTTTGAGCCTATAAAGTTGTAGTACCATGTCAGATCGCGTCTTTTGAGAGTTCAATCCAGATTGAAATCGGTCGAGTCACTTACCAACCAGAGTATACGCGAAGTTGCACCAACTCTTTCCTCCGTCGTTACAGTATGATCTTTGAGGTCAGTCAGGCATGTGCCATCAGGCGATAGGTGTTTGATTAGGTCCCTCTTACCCACTAGGAGAGTTTGACGTTACGCCTTGCAGGAAGGATGCCTCATTCTCCATCATGATGGCACTCCAAATGGCAACATCTCCCGAGACAGTGCTAGGAAGCTTGGGAAGAACGAGAGTTGCGCTAGCCTCTTGGATGTACGCTGCGCCATTGGTGAAGAGGGAAACGATATCAGAGTTGGCCTGTGTCAGACCAATGAGTGTCGCAAGGACGCCTCCGACGGCTGTGTTGACTCCCTTCATAATGGCCGGTTGAAGCTCAAATAAATATCAAGAAGGTTGCAAGGCAAAAGTTGTTTCGTCTCCTTGCGATGCACAAGGCGAAGAAAGGTAACAAGAAAGAGTCGAGCAACCTTATATGAACAAACTTGATACCCCTTGGTGAAGAACCCCTGAGAGCCTGCGGGATCTAGCACATGATGTTGGGACGAACAGATTTAAACGAGAAAGGTATATTCGGAACTATTTCTAGGATGGCCGTTCTAGCGGTCTCCAAACGCCTGGAGCCTGTGGCTCCGCAGAAGAATGTTCTCAAACGTCATTTTGAGAGTGACATTGTAATTATTCCGTCCGGTAAACGAGCTTTGGTGGGGTTGAAAGAGAAAGATTAATCTATGCATATTGTTAGCGCTGTTCTCAGATTGAGTGCAAAGATGCCGGGATCCAGAGCAGCCCGCTTTTCCTGCACGATTAACTGCTCCTGCACGCTCTCAAACTTGCTTCTCGAAGCGTACAGAGGCAATTTCTGCCGGACTTTCAGCTACGGCTGATCAACTTGCGCTGATAAAGGTCCCCGCATCTTCTCATCTTTTCGTGTTTGCTGTTATGTGCGATTGTTCTGAAACGCTCAATTCAACCTGGATTACTCCTTGAGCAACCATCCTGAAATTTCCATCTATGAAGTTCCAAGTCAAGACTTTCTGGCTTTTCCGTCACATAGCGGTGTAGCTCAGCGCCGGCCAGTTTTCGCTTTGATGTTCTCAGCCCCTATGCCGATATCCCAGATTTCCAGCGATCAACTGTGACTACTCTGACCTGTTTGACCGACTTGAATGCCGACGAATAAAACACCTTCCAGTGATTGAAATCAAGCTGATCGAAATGCTCCTAAAGATCCTGCGAGATGTCGGCGGAGAAAGTTTTGGGGCAGATGGTGATCCTTTGCTGACACGAAGTGTTGATTCAACAAAGTCTTTGTTTCCGCAGGCGCCACATTCATTGAACTCACTGATAAATATATCGAGAATGGCCTGACTGGGCGGGTATCTGCGCTCATTATCCACCGAAAGATTTTCCCTTGGTACATTTATTTTGTGGTCTGTTATACCTTTTCCGGTGATGCATATCGTCGAACTGATAACTAGGCTGCCTTGTGGCTTTTCAAGTGTCCAAGAAACCTGGTTCCAAGAGGCGCCTCGCAACTTCTTTTCCCATCTATTTCCTCGCCACGTGCATACATACATACGGCTGTGGTGGGATTTCTTTGCCGGCGACTGGGTCACTACTCACCCACCTTATTCGACGAAAAGTCCTCGATTTTGTTTAGAGGATAACCGTCGGCGACGAGAACGGCAGCACGCACTGGCACGTCCACGTCCTAGATGGCAGACATCGGAGAGAAGTCGGTCCCCCCTGCCACGCTTGTCAAGACAGACACCGCCGTCAACTCCAGAAACAGCGCATCAGGCCAGGTCGACAATAAAATAAGCGACAGCGACCAAACTGACGATGGCTAAGCCTCAAATAGCGAGGAGAAGAAGCCCGCGTCGCTCCGCTTCTTCTCCCGCGTGCATTGGTCTTACTCGACATCGCTTGATCACGCCCTCCGGCTCATTGGCCTGGTTGCTGCTATTGCCTCCGGTGTTCAGCCTCCACTAATGACGGTGGTGTTTGGCTCTACGGTGAATCAGTTCAACAATTACGAAAAAGGTAGTATTTCGGGACAGGACCCCTGCCGTAACATGTCAAAGAACGCCCTTTGGCTGCTCTATCTCTTCATCGGTCGCTTCTTTCTCGTATACGTGCATTCCACGTGCTTCGGTCTGGTGGGGATTCGCGTGACAAGGGCATTCCGCTTCGACTTCATCCGATCGATAATCAGGCAGGAGTTTCCTTCATCGACTATTGCGCGCTTGGCACCGTCGCGTCCACCATCTCCAACAGCGCCGACATGGTGGAAATTGGCAGTACCGAAAAGGTCGGCAGTCTGATCCAGACATGTCCATGTTCGTTGCTGCCTTCCTGGTCGCTTTTACGCGACAGTGGAAGCTCACCCTTGTTACGGCTACTTCGCTGCCCGTTCTCTTCATCGGGTTCAAATCACCTTCGGCCTTGGTAAGTGGGCCTTGCTCCCCTGCACAGGATTCTCGCCGCTAACCAGAATACATCATCAGACGCCAAGATTAAGGCAAGGATCCTGGAGATATACAACCGTGCCGGTGGTCTGGTAGAGGAGGCTCTGGGTCCGACCCGCATCGTGACGGCTTACAATGCCAGTGCTAAGCTGAGCCGCAAGTACGACGACTACCTGGCCGCTGCGCAGAGGCTCGGCTTCCGCAAGGGTCCCGTCATCGGTGTCCAGTGGAGTGTGGAGTTCTTCACAATCTACTGTGCCTACTCGCTTGCCTGGTTCTATGGTGTAAAGCTGCTTAATAACGGCGAGATCGGTGGCGGTGGGCAAATCATCTCGGTGCTGCTCGCGGTCCTTTTGGGTACAAATGCTGCTTTCAACGTGGCCCCAGGGTTCGGTGACTTCGCCAAGGCTTCAGCTGCTGCTCAGGGCATGTTCAAGGTAGTTGATCGCAAGTCTGAGATCGATCCCCTAGCAGATAGGGGCGAGCGGCCCGACAAGTGTGAAGGTCTGGTTGAGCTACGCAACGTCAGCTTTGCCTATCCCTCACGGCCCTCTGTGCAAGTTTTGCGCGACGTTAGCCTCGCCTTCAAGGCTGGTAAGACCACGGCGCTGGTGGTCGCGTCGGGGTCAGGAAAGAGTACCATTGTCGGACTGGCCGAACGGTGTTCAACCCGAGCAGCGGATCCATTCACGTGGACGGTCATAACATTACTGACCTAGACCTCCGATGGCTGCGTGGGAGAATCGGTCTCGTCCAGCAAGAGCCAGTGCTCTTTAGCAACACAATTTACAACAACGTAGTCCACGGATTATACGGATCTGCTATGAACGACCTCCCCGAGCCTGGGAAGAGAGAGCTCGTCCGACAAGCCTGCATCCAGGCGTTTGCGGATGAGTTCATCCAAGAGCTGCCACAAAAGTATGACACCAGGGTCGGAGAACGCGGCGCCTTGTTGAGTGGAGGTCAAAAGCAGCGTGTTGCAATTGCCAGGAGTGTTATCGCCAACCCGCAGATCCTGCTTCTTGACGAAGCTACCTCAGCCTTGGATCCTACGGCTGAGAGGAAAGTGCAGGATTCCCTCGACAATTTCTCTAGACAACGGACTACAATCATAATTGCGCATAAACTTCCAACAGTCCAGAAGGCCGACAAGATCGTCGTGCTTAGTCGGGGCGAGGTTGTAGAGCAGGGCACCCATCAGCAGCTGCTTGATCAAGGAGGAGCGTGTTACCAACTCGTCAATGCTCAGACGCTCAATACGGGAGAAGCAACAGCCGCACAAGGGCGTCTTGAGACATATGCGTCCTCAGAAGTTCCATGTGGAGATAATAGCTCAGTCGGAAGCATGGAGGAGGAACCGGCAGTCTTGTCCAAGTCTGCAACCAAGCAATCCCACGAGGCCGCAGACCCAACAGAGAATGAACGCGAGACCAAAGCTAAAGACATGGACGGTTTTCGGAAGCTTTCCATCGTGCAGTGCCTCAAAATTATCGTTTGGAAGGAGCACTGGCATATCTGGCCAATCTGGTTCTCTGGCATCATTTCCTCGGCAGCTGGCGGTGGTCTCTTCCCCGCGCAGGCCGTCCTCTTCGGATCCAGTCTTCCGGCACTGCAACTTCCTCCTGGTAACTACTTAGTAGAGCGCGGTAACTTCTGGGCACTGATGTACTTCGTCTTCAACCTAGGTGTCTTTGTGTGCTACCTCGGCGTCGGGTTCTTCTGGACTGTGGCATCGTTCCACACCACGCGCTTCTACCGCCGGGGATACTTTGATGCCATGCTGCGGCAGGATATTGCATTCTTTGACACCACGGCCACGGTGCGTCCGAGATGGCCAGTCGGCTCTCGCTGCATCCCCAGAGGCTTCAGAACTTGCTGTCCACCAACCTCGCTCTCATCATCGTCATCTTTGTTGACATCATCTCGTGCTTCGTTCTGGTAGTCGCCATGGGATGGCGCCTGGGCCTAGTCGTCATTGCGGGCGGCATGCCGACGCTTTTGGGTGCCGGCTTCTTCCGTCTGCGGCTCGAGATGGCCAACGAGGACCGCGTGACCCAGACGCATCTGGAAAGCGCTCGGTTCGCGGCTGAGGCTGTCGGAGCCATTCGTCCCGTGTCCAGCTTGACGTTGGAGAATAAAATTCTGAACGGCTTTAAGGCTCGTCTTGATGAGTGTGCCAGCCGGGAGCTGCGCAGCAAGATGATCACTATGGTCGTTCATGCATTCGCTGAAAGTATTAACATGGCCGTGACGGGCCTGGCCTTCTGGTATGGCGGGAAGCTGTTGTCTGAGGGTCGCTACGATATGCGAACGTTCTTCATTGTCTTCATGGCGGTGCTTATGGGGTCGCAGTCGGGGGGTGTTCTATTCGGCTTTTCATCCAGTAAGTTGCTTCACCAAACGCACAAATCCCAAGTAGCATTTATAAGGCAGGGAGAGAGACTAGGAATACTGACTCCTTTGGAACAGACGTTTCGAGAGCACACTCGGCGGCAAACCACATCATTGACTTGCGCACATCGCAGCCTCCCATTAACACCTCCTCGGGCCTTAAGGAACTGCCGGCGAGCAAGAACAGTCCGGCGGCCATTGAGTTCCGCGACGTGACCTTCGCCTACCCCAGCCGACCCACTCGCTCCGTACTACACGGTCTTAATCTCAAGATCCTAAGGGGCCAGTCCGTTGGCATCGTAGGCGCTTCGGGCTGTGGCAAAAGCATCATGGTTGCCCTTCTTGAGCGATTTTACGACATCAACTCAGGACAGCTCCTCGTTGAGGGCACTCCCCTCCGAGACCTGGACGTGCAGTTCCACCGCTCTCGCATCGGCCTTGTGTCGCAAGAAACGGCGCTTTTTCAGGGCAGCATTCGTGACAACATTCTCGTTGGTCTTTCGGATGAGGAAGCGGCGGCGCCCGATGCAGACGAGCGCGTGGAGCGCGCGTGCTGCTCGGCCAACATGCACGACTTTATCAGCAGCTTGCCCGAAGTGTACGGAACCGACGTCGGAAACCACGGTATCGCTCTCTCCGGAGGCCAGCGTCAGCGTCTCGCAATCGCCCGTGCGCTTATCCGCGAGCCAGAGGTGTTGCTGTTTGACAAAGCCACCAGCGCCTTGGACACTGCCAACGAGGCGCTGGTGCAGGCTGCCATCGAGGCGGTCGCGCGAGAGAAGCCTGGCCGAACCACTATTGCCGTTGCTCATCGCCTTTCAACTATACAGCGCTGCGACCGCATCTTTGTGCTACACAGAGGCCAAGTGACTGAGGAGGGCACACATGAGGAACTTTTCCACAGGGGGGGGAGGTATTATGATATGGTGTTAGCTCAGTCGCTGGATAGAGAGGTTGCCACAGTTATCTGAGCAATGTAGCTATTATATAATTACATCAAGGTGCGGCGGCAATATTCTTAACACGAGTGACGAGGACCTCTTGTTGTGGATAATCGTGATCACATTGATTAACTATGCTGTGTTCTATCTCCCAAGATGTGAGACAATTTTAAGTGTTGAAGAAATAAGAGGACTTGTAAACTGAGAATGAATAGTTCTCAAAAATAGTTGTATTACTCTAGGCATTCATCCGATTCTACTGTAGTCAAATCCTTTGAAACTCGATTCATTCCATTTCATCTATAGGAACCACTGACTATCGCCCGAAGCTCTGATATACTACCTCCGAGCTCGTATTCAGACTGAGTGCTATACTCAAGAAGAGCAGCATTGCCACTAGGTGGCTATGTAAGCCGACGTGAATCAAGGGTGACATGTGTACTTACTTGCTGGTATCCTTTGCATTCGAATTTGTTGTTGCCCAGGCCTGAGGCGCTTATCATTGTATTCCTCTGTACGACGAGTGTCTTGAGATCGGTTCTCATATCACAAGTCATAGCAGGGCCTCCATCAATGGAGCACGTTCCAGTCATGGTAGCTGTCCAAGTGTTCTCGTTTAGGGAACATACAGTCTGCCGGGCTTCAACCTGCTCAGTGGGCAACCCTAGGGCAGGCTGGATCATGGCAGCTATAGTAGCGGCTAGGTAAACAAGAGTGTGAGAAAACATTGTCTAGGATGTATCGTGGCCGACTGGAGGCGATGTATTAAGTGAGGGATGTGAATGATGTTCCTCCATTGAGATGACGAGACATAGTAACTCCTTTAAATAGTCTATACATCTTGCGGCTGTCTATTGTTACAAATAGAGCCGCCGGAGTCGCAATTATAGCCGGCGTCAAGTGCGAGTCATAATAAACCTTATATAGATTTGGACTTATTAGAGGAGGAGTTCGCGGTATAATAGAAAGTTTCAACTGAATCAAAGTATAATAAGTTAGTTCTTGGAATCTGCAAAATCCTGACTCGGGGGCCGATCTCCTGACCGGCAGTGCCGGGAGCTCGAATTGTATACCTTAGCCAAGACCCCCACTGCATAAATCAGAACTAAATCTAGGGTACTGTCGTTGACCTAAGACTTTTAAAAGCTACTATAGTTGAGCGATCGATTATGCGGGCGGGTTAATATACATCCGAATCCCAGCTGACGTGATAGAGTGTCGTCTAATTAAACACGGCTTTACCTAGATTACGCCGCCTTCTTCCTCCTCAAGCATCTCGAACTATATCTTAGTGTCTCTTAAATATCTTAGCGGCCGCGCCCTCTTTAGTCGTCTAGCCGGCCGTCAAGGCATCAGGACGTGCTCCGGCAGCGTCGTAGCGACCATACCCCAATCATCCTCAAAGCCAAGTACGTCTCAAATCCATGCATTTGTATTATAATTAAGTAGTTCCATTGACACATGTTTCTCAGTTCCGAAGGCGAGTCCTTTCCCTTTAAGCTTATACCTGAGGGGTTCTACTATTTATCTCTACATCTTATTACCGAGTTTAAACCCTTTAAAAAATTATTATTAATTGTTGAAGCTTTATTTACTAGTTTATAAATATAATTAACCCTAAGTTATCTAAAGACCCTTATTATTATTGTTTAGTCCTTACGGCCTAAACTTCTATAAACTTACCTCACTATAACTAGCTGGCCGTAATAAGATTATGGTGAATTCATAGCGCATCCTAGAAAGACTCTAGGTAATAGTGACTCACTCTTACAGCATTCCCAATCTTCTTGCCCTTACATCATTCCCGCACCCTTCTACCCGTGCGCCTATAAATAATCGTGTGAAATAGTAAGAACGGAGAAAGAATAGAGATGGGTGTAGCGGGGACGGACATACTGACGCCATCTAGCAATCCACTAGATGGAATGAGATGCATCGTCTTCCTAAAGCAGATAATGCGAGGCGTTTCGCTCTAGTGACTGGCTGGCACCTACGGAAGATACGAATTATCTTATGCCGACAGATATTGGAGTGCCAGAAGACTCTGGATGAACGGCGGCGCTAGTAGCGGCATTGAGATATTACTGGACGATGATTTCCAGCTCATCGAGCTACGTTCATTAGCCGCATGTAAGTTCCCGCCTGGGCACGCCATCGGATAACTCTTGGGATGCCTCATGGTTCGCCTAGACACGACTGGAGGAGTACATAAATCCCCGAAAGAATGCGCCAAGGAAATTCCCGGCAGTCTTGTACAACGAGAGTTCACGTAAATTGCTGCTGTAATGGGCGAGGCGGTCTTTAATCCCCTTCCCGCTTTGATGGGTTGGAACAGCGCCAGATCGAGATTCCGGACTAGCGTCCACAACAACGACGTCGAGACAAATCGACAGTTTTTCCGTTTCTTTACGATGACTTAGACCAGCCTGAGGCGGCCAAAGCCTCTGCGGAGGGTTTGCGCAGTAGTGCGAAATTGGTTATCCAACAATACTATCAATTGGGGAACGGGATCGATCTAGTCTTCTCCCTGAAGCTATTAAATCCTCGGCATCTAGCTTGGACGACGACAGGATTAGATTCTGCCATTCTCTTCCAGGCAGCACAAAAACCTGAGCTTGTAATCCAACTTTACGTTCTGGTCAGAGACCTTACGGCTTTGCAGGATTTAGATGAGGAATTCCCAAATTTCGAAACCTTTATCCTATATTCTGCAGGAGACTCTCCACTGCGATTATTGCGAGATCGGACGCTGATACGATATCCATGCGAATACAGATGGGGTGAATTCGCTACTTGGAGAATCTTGAATCTCTCAAAGCTCCGCGACAGGGTTGGAAAACTTCCTACGGCTCTTCAAAAGCCTCGAGAGAGCTGGATGATACTCCAAACGATGATCGAAAGTTTTCGAAGGGAAGTGTCCCTGACCGTCATGGAAGAGTCACGTGAGAGTTTAGAAATCACGTTCAACCTCTTTGACAAGAAGATCGAAGGGTGCCGGAATGCCATTGCCACCTTAGAAAAGGAGGAGGAAAGTGAGTGATGGAACGTGATATCAGAGTGTACCTTGTCTCCTTGTGATATTCCTAAGATTACTCAGGCTCACTGAACATGCAGAAATGCATTCTCTCGTACCTGAGCCGGGCATCTTCAAGACTCCTTCCGTGTCCTCAGCCATTGAAGTCATTTCTATCGATATCAACAAACTTCGGGCACGAACAGGACAATCTAAAGGTCCCGGTCCCAAGAAGCTACCAAAGAAAACCCCACAGACGGGTGTCAGAGGCAATATAGCATCAAGAAAGCGCTCAGCCCCGGAGGATCCCAAACTCTGGCGCACTCTCAGCCTTCCTCTCGTCACTTGTCTCGTGGTGAGGATGTGCAAGACACGTACACAATTCATCGACATGAGTTGAGTCATCTTTCCAACTTTCAATCAATCACGATTTGGTTATTGGGTGGTATCGCACGACACGATGCATCAGACGTTGTGGGCCATGGTGGGCTATGTGATGTTGTCACGAAACAGGAATGGTATCAGCACTTGTCAAGCATCTTGCCACGTGCTTTCTCACGTGGATATCACATTCACTTAGTATATAGACTGCTCTCATGTGCTTCTTCCAGATGGGTTACTTCAAGCCACTTTAACCCACTTCATATGCCCATTGATGCGTGCCATAATTCGTGACAGATGTTCTCGATCCCACAACTGACCACCTCCGCTAAGATTCTAAGGTAGCTACCTGTGCCTCACCCGCGGCTATAATTCCGTAGCGTCTTTCAACTCCCGAATTGTAATATCAACCAAACCTTTAAGCGTGATGAACTTCTCCAGAAAAGTAGAGCTTGACACCATATGAAAGGAACCGCGGAACTAGCTCTGTGCCGCCCTGGCCAGCCGTTCTCATTCCGCGATTCCGCCCTCGACTTGGTGAGCAGAAATTCCAGCGAGAAGGACGAACCAATCACTGGAACCAATTCCATAGCTTCCTCATACGATGCCGATAATCGTTCCCCGCATTCAGCGTGCCGCTGGGATCCGTCTTCCCCGCAGGAACCTCCCAGGTGCATGCAGCGCGGCGCCTCGTCCGAGCACATCCTCGTCGGCATAGGAAGGCTAGTAGCGGTTCTCCTACGCCTTTCCCGTGTCGAGCAGATATCTCAAGCAAGCGGAATTTCCATGCTTACGCGTGTACGGTTGGTGTATTGGCCTTGAGCTCAGTGAAATAAGATCGAGTCCCAGTCCAGGTGTGCCCTCAGACCAGCTTTCTTTCACTTGAAGCCACCTAGTAAATCCCAAGATACCAACATCTAGTGACCAGCGTGTTTTCAACCGTCAAGATGTCCGACCCAGACTACATCCTCTACTCCTACTTCCGCTCATCCTGCTCAGCCCGCCTCCGCATAGCCCTTAACCTCAAATCAATCCCCTACACCACAATTCCAACCAACCTCCTCAAAGACGAACACCTCTCCGAAACCCATCGCGCCCTCAACCCCTCCGCCAGCGTGCCCCTCCTCGTCAACTGCTCCGACGCAGACTTCAGAGTAACACAATCCGTCGCCGCCCTCGAGTACCTCGAAGAAACGCACCCCTCAATTATGCCGCTCCTCCCCAAGGACGCAAAGACGCGCGCCGTGGTCCGGAGCCTGGTTAACATTGTCGCCTGTGACATCCAGCCTGTGACGAACATGCGTATTATGAGGAGGATTAGGGCGATGGGCGGAAATGCGGAACAGTGGAACCGCGAGTTGATGGCGGATGGGTTTGCGGCGTATGAGGCTGTTGCGAAGGAGTGGGCGGAGGAGTGCTCCGTTGGTCATGAGATTTCGTTGGCGGATGTGTGTTTGTTGCCTGCATATTGGAATGCTGAGAGGTTTGGGGTTGATTTGAGCCCGTATCCGACTATCAAGAAGATTGCGGAGGGGCTGAAGGATCATCCGGCTGTTGTGAAGGCGCATTACTTTAACCAGCCAGATACTCCTGAAGAGTTGAGGATGAAGTAAGATGTAAATCATCGGTCGGTAGTCGTTATAATCCAGTTCAGCATCTTCACTTGCACGCATCTCATCATCTTCGTCAGTGACCTCATATTTGACTCCTACTAAGCAAGCGAATGACTTTTGATTAACTGATGCTCATGTCCCTTCGATCACGACTAAGGCGATCAGAAAAGCTTCAGCGCGGCCTCAATCTTGCCAGAAACTTCGCCGAACCCAACCAATGCGCCCTCCTGGCCACTCCAGCCGCGGATGATGAGGGTATCGCCGTCTTGCAGGAACTTGCGCTCCTCTCCTCCGCTCAATTGCACTGCCTGCTTGCCTCCCTGGGTCTGCTCGAGGACACTTCCCTCAGTGCCAGGCTCCGTGCCTGAGATAGTGCCTGATCCAAGCAGATCGCCCGGTCGCAGGTTGCAGCCGGTGATTGTGTGGTGCGCAATCATCTGCGGCCAGGACCAGAGCAGGTTCTTGGAGTTGGTCTTGCTGATTGTTGTCTTGTTTCCGTTGGCAGCTGAAGAAGTGAGACCCATTAGCATCTGCAATCAAGTAAGGGTTCAAGGGATCTGAACGAGAACGTACTGATAATGTCAACTTCCAGGTCAACACCCAAAACGTTGTTCTTCTTGCTCTCGCGCAAGTAGGGCTGCAGCTCCGTCTTGTTCTCAATACCAGCCGTCTTGGACCCGTCCAAGGCATCGGCGAGAACAACCCAAGGGCTAATACTCGTGCCCAGGTTCTTTGACGTGAAGGGGCCGAGAGGGACATACTCCCAAGCCTGAATGTCGCGCGCACTCCAATCATTCATGAGAACGTAGCCAAAGATGTGCTCCTCCGCCTGGTCGACGGGCACCGGCTCACCAAGCTTATTCTCCCGGCAGAGAAACATGCCCATCTCCAGCTCAATATCCAGCCTCTGGCAGGGCGAGAGCACGGGCACCTTGGGCTCGGCCTTGGGGTCCTTGAGGATCTGGCCCCACGGTCTACGGATGGGCGTGCCGGAGACGACGACGCTGCTCGCGCGACCGTGATACGCGACGGGGAGATGCACGTAGTTGGGCTGCAGCGCGTTGTCTGGGCCGCGGAAGAGCACGCCGACGTTGTAGGCGTGGTTCTTCCCGGCGTAGAAGTCGGTGTAGTCGCCAATGGCGAGGGGCAGGTGGTTCTGGATCTCGGAGAAGGGGATCAGTGCCGTCTTGCGCAGCTCGGCATTGTCTTTGAGGAGGCCTGCGTGCGGGGTGTTCTCGGCGAGGATGGACTGCAGATATGTGCGGACTTCTCTGTGGACTTTGCGGCCGAGGGCAGCGAAGTCGTTTAGTGTGGTTGACGAAAAGACTGAGACGTGTTCTTGAATTGAAGGGAGGGCATGGAAGCCGCCGGCCTTTGCGAATGCCTTGAGGTCGAGAGCATTATCACCAATCGCGATGGCGGGGCGATGAGTCTGGTCTGAGGTTGTGGAGATGATGCCAAAGGGGATGTTTGCCAGCGAGAAGTGGCTTTTGGGGGACACAGAGACCCAAGACTGAGAGTTTGACATGATGGCGAATGTTTAAGGTGAGTATCTGCTCAAGATGATAATGAACAATGCTTCAACAGACAATAATAAGAAGCTCTCTCTTGGATCTTCAAAGATGATGAAGCTTTGAGCTCTCAGGGTCTCAGTGTGAGGTCATTGCTGTTTGGAATTGGGCGATTCCGCAATTCCGCCGCAAGCCGAGCGGGTAGGTGTGGGAACCGGGCCGCCGCGGAATGAAATGGTCGCTGCGGGGTAGCTCGGCGCCGTGGCGGGGGAAGTCTTTTTGCCCTTCAAAGCCGCGAGTAGGCGACGTGTTGACGGTTTGTCCATTTCCGCGTCTTGCATATTCCCAACTTACCAAGGTCTGGTGTAGCCCGAGATTGATGTCGCATTATCTCTCGCCGCATCCCGACTGTTGGATGTTGCTCCAGCTCAGTGTACGACCGTCCTCTGTCTCGGTATGATCTGACAAACTTAGAATCTCGATATTCTCTAGAAATAGAGATTCTGCTGCGACTTGG
The DNA here is from genome assembly GCF_030913485.1 of Colletotrichum godetiae. Classification (NCBI taxonomy): domain Eukaryota; kingdom Fungi; phylum Ascomycota; class Sordariomycetes; order Glomerellales; family Glomerellaceae; genus Colletotrichum; species Colletotrichum godetiae. The sequence goes on from NW_026851263.1 coordinate 247,610, forward strand.
ACAATTCCTTGGCCTTGCTGAGGTTATCGGACGATGGTCTATTGACGGGAGTAGAGACCATTGGCGTCATGGCTCGAAGCTGAGGTTCAATGACCGAGTCTGAAATTGCTTGGTGGTCCGACAACACTGAACCAGGTACCGAGCCCGGGTCTCTTAGCGGAGGAGGAGGCGCAAACATAGGATCAGAGACTGTTGAAATAAGCGATTGAGGGCTTGCGGCAGGGATGTCGATGGCAGGGTCATTGTGCTCTGTAGCTTTTGATCGGTACCAGGCTTGTATATCATCAGTTGTCTGCAATGGGAGGCTATCCCATTCCTTGACACGGTCGACCTTATTCTGTCTTGGTGTCCAAGCAGCCTGTGGCAGTAGTGCAGGCGAAGAAGCCGATTCGAAGCCATGGGCATCAAGTGCCCCTGAGAGCACGCGGAAAAGAGCAGCTTCAGTCTCGGCGAGTCGGGTTTCTAGCTTATTGAGGTACCCATTAGGAATTCCCCTAAAAGTTTCTGATTAGTGTTTATGGTATCTATCCGACAGACTGTAGATGGTTGCATACCTTTTACTCTGCTCTGGGTACTGACATCGTCCAGGCTCGTGGCTGCACTGTAGACAGAATGGTCTGCGGGGAAGAATCTTCAGCCTCAGGACTTGGCCAGACAAGGATCCTCTCGGAGTGCCGGGGAGCCACTTACAACTTCCTATCACACTTGAACGGTGTTAGTCAACTGCCGTGGTCAAAGTCGCCTAAAGACACATAGTCGGACTAACCCGTCGTTTCCTCTGTCGACAAGACTCACAGGCAATGGGGCTCTGTAAGACATTGCCTTGTCTCTCGCTGCTGTTTCGGGACATTTTGGAAACCTTCTCCTTCGTTTGCCAAATTAACTCCAACGTAGAATTTGTTGCAGAGAACCGCTATTGCCGTTTGTCGTCCTCCCTAGTCGAGGATCTCCGGCGCAAAAGCTGGAGTTCAAGAACAAAACTCCATGACCACTGCGGGGTTTTCTTTGTCCGCCGGTGCCCCACCCTACCGGAAGGTGCCGTGTCATGGCCCCACCCTCACCGACGTCGCCTCCGACGCGGGCGCGTCAGCCTCTCGCTGGTTTCCTTTCTGGGACAACGATGCTTTTTTACGTCCTCATAGTCTCATTTCTCTCAAATCTCGCTCTAACACATATTCCAAAGGCTAATCGTTGGTCGATCCAACCCCAGCCTTGGCACATCTGGCACATCTGGCACTTTCTACTCCGCACAACAACCTCCGTTGACCGCCCTTCTCCCCCTTGCCTCTCCTCTCTGATTTTTACTCTCGTTGTGTCTCGGCGGATAATTTTCTTGCCTCTCAAGGCCGTCCTCTCTGTCTTCACTTCTCCACAATCACATCATGCTTTGGGTCCCCACCATTCCTCGCACCGTCCACTGAAGACGGGCTATCAAACCCCGGATCTGCATTTACCTTCACCATCCCCCTTCCCTCCGAATGGACGCCGTAGAGTCGCCCAATGCCACCTCCGAGTCGGGAACCCTCAGCCCGGCGCACTTCAACCACTCACGCAAGCGGAAACACTCGGGCTCAACAGACCGTCCCACACGCGAGTATGGCTTGATGCGAGACACGGGCAAGCATGACACCGCCCGCTTCGTTGGTAGCGGCAGCGGCATTCACTTTATCCGGGGCGTCTACGTGAGGCTGGCCCGCAAATCCGCGCTCAGGACATCCCAGTCCACCAACAACATTAGCGATCTCGTTCCCGGAGAAGACGACCAGCTGCAAAGAGAGACGTCCTCCCGTGATGGCGACGAGCAGAATCTTTGGAGAAGTTCAGAGTTGAAACCAGAGTCTGAAGGCGATGACTTAAACCCTTCCTTTGAGCAGCTGGTCGACTGGTCAAGGAGCTACTTTGAAGCATGGCACCCGACGCTCCCTTTCCTCAGCGCCCCGGAAGTGCTCAACCTCTTCGAGGAAGTCAGTGCTGGCGGGTCAGCTGCCCTCAGTCACCTCGAGCGCTCGATTGTCAAGTCGATATTTTCAATCTCTTTAGCTGACAGTCGCCAAAAGGCTCCCTTTACTCAGCCAGTTCCAGCCTCCCTCGTCTTCCGCACCGTCGAGGAGGCAATGTCGGCGTCACAATTCGCCCTCTACCAACCAGCCTCGATCCAAGCTACACAAGCTGCCCTCGCCATACAACTGTTCCTCGTCTCCATGCTGAGGTTGAACTCGGCATCGAGATTAGGCGGCTTAATAGTCAGAATGGCTTTCCATCTCGGCTTACACCGGTGCCCTTCGAGGTACCCCTTCTTCACCAAGGAGGAGGCACATATGCGCCGACGCGTCTTTTGGTGCATATACTGCACGGAACGATTCCTCTGCCAAGCGCTTGGCCTGCCTCTGGACATCCGGGACGACGACGTCGATGTGTGCTATCCCGGCGAAGAAAAGCACGGAACACTTACCGACGCCGAAGACAATAGGCTGCAATTGCTCACATACCTGGTCAAGCACGCGCGGATACGGGGGCTGATTTTGGAGCTGCGAAACAAATCAATACACTCACGAGACGACACCGCGGATCGCTCTAGTTACGTCCAAGCAGAGCTTGCAAAATGGTCAAACGAGATCCACGACGCGGTCGAAGACGAGCATACACAAGATGAAACCACACCACAACCACCAATCTCTGCAGGACATCGGGTTTTCTTGCTTCTGCTCAAGTACGAGTCAATGATCTCCCTCAATCGTCCGATGATGACGTCCGACCCTTCGAGCCCGGCGTACTCTGCGGGTTTGCAAAACTGCATTTTTGCAGCGAAATCCATCTTCATTGCTTTGAAGAGGCATCATAGCCAGAACAAAGTCCCGGGTGACCCTACGAGCGCTTATTTGCTTGAGCCATTGCTTCAGCCGTCGTTTACTTGGGCCGTGTGGATTAGTGCATTCATTCTCATATATGCTGGCTTTGAACGACAGCTGCCTTTAGCAAGTGCGTTGAAGTAAGTCCGCCAGCTAACTTCTACGATCCGCAATTTGAGGGCGAACTTAAACTAACTTTTGGCAGACACGTGGAATCAGGCAAAGAAGTTCTCCGTCACATTGCTTCTCGCGACACGTCGTGGCCCGAATACTGCCTCTCCGCAGTCGACGAGCTCACGGCAGCCGTAAGAGAGTTATCTGTCCCGAATAATTCGCTCAGGCGACAACCGAGCACGAGTAACTTGGCACCGAACAGCCATCTCCGAGCAGACCTCGGTCAACAAGCTCGACCAAACAGCAGTTCCAGCAGACCCAGAGGGCTACGCTCCGACTCAACAAACACCCAGCCAACCGGATCCAGCCTCCGAGCCCGCTTCTCTCCGTCTGTCGCTGCATCCTCAGGCCGGCCAGATGACCAAGGGATAGTCGCGCCAGACAATCCAATCTGGTCACAGAACCAAAGTGATGGATTTTCGGGACCAACAGATGACCAGTCTGGTAGATGGCCCACACAGGCCTCGCCGGTATCCGGTCCGTCAGTCAACGCGGGGTGGACGGCGAGTACACCCGGGGCTCAATCTGGGTTCCAAGCGACTGCGCAACAGGATTCTCCCAACTTTGATAGCCAGCCGTTTTCTCTATCGCTGGGCGCTGCCACGTCGTTTCCCGCGATGGGGACTTCGGAAAATGCCCCTGGCGAGGGGCAGGAGTCTATGGTTTGGTATGATCAGTTGTTTGCTAATTCTTTTGGCGCAATTGATTATCCGTTTCTGGCGGCGGCGCAGTTTGATTCGTCTGTGGATCCTACGTGGTCATATTTACGATAGTGGTATTGCCTAGTTGATGTCGGAAGCGTCGGTGGACACGACCAGGAGTTCTCAGGTTGAGGTTGTGCCAATAGCCACTGCCGAGAAGGCTGAGAATTATGTCTTGTAGATCTTGATACCCATGTTACATAAAGAAGGTAGACAATGTGAACCAAGGCGCTTCAGCGACTTGAAATACGAACTACAGCAGAACTCCCAAGGAGGTCGGTCTCTTGCCTTAAATTTCGATGTCTACTGATTCTCGACTCAAATTGATTTTAGCATGAGAAGGCGTGCCAACGTGAAATTGAACGGGAATCGTCAGAATCTGGCCCATCACACTTTCCATGAGCTGAACCTAGCAGAATCCGACACCTGCTTTGGGACGATCCATCGATTGTATATTGGATCTCCGGCCCGAGAGTCTGGCTCACTACTAATATATTGCGGAGAAGTACCGACAGTCTGGGACCGACGATCTATGAACCCACCAGTATTGGCCACGGACATTTCACGGTCCCACAACATGCAACGCTCGCAACATAGACAAGCGGGGCGAATTGGTTGACAACTTGAGATTATCGGTCAGGCTAGAAATGGAACAAGGACATGCCCGATGGAGCATGGTGTAGGTGCAACATTCATCATCGTCCTATGATACATTTGGGTACAATCGCCCTTGTCATGTTTGTCTATTAAAGAGTTCCACCGGAACAAGCTCTCGCTAATGTGGGATATCCATTTCCCCGGCCTTTAATAGGCATACTTGGTGCCGCTGGCGCCCATCTTCTTGTTCGTAGAGACCAACCAGAAACGCAACGCCCAGGTACCAGCAATGCAAGCAAACGCGAAAGCAGCGTTGCTCGACATGGCCGTAAGATACCGAGGCCCATCGCTCTTGGGGTACTGCAAAGCCACTGTTAGTTTTCATTCCCGGGATCTGGCGAGGCAGGGGTTGAACGTACCAAGTAAGCGGTGTAAATGTACGACGCATTAGCAATAACGTTGACAATAGACAGACTAACAGCCTTCTTCTCTTGCGTGGATCCCAGTGTCGCCGAAACCCAGCCCAAAATACACGAGTTGACAGCGTACGCTCCCGAGGCAAAGAGAAAGCAGGAAATGTAGCGTGCCGGCGTGTTGAGAGTGGCGCACGAGATGACGAAACCGACAATAGCCATGCCCATGCACGCTGTGATGTGCCAGGTTCGCTCGTTGTATTTTCCGGAAGAGATACCGACGAGGTAGCCAAAGATGCCGGAGATCAGGTACGGCGGACAGGTGAGGACAAGGGTGATTGTGTCATTGAAGCCGAGGGAGCCGACGACGGTGGGGAAGAAGTTGTTGAAGCTGCAGGCAGACTTTGGGTCACAGTCAACATATGTCCATTCGGCAGATAGGCAAAGGGAGAGCTTACGAGATGCATGTTCTGGATGAAGCAAAGGAGCCAGAGACGAGGGTCGCGAACGGCTTGCATGAAGCCCGCCTTGGCACCCTTGCTCTCTTGAAGACCGACAGTATCTCTCAACATACGGTCGTGAGCAAGCTGGCGCTCTTCAGGCTTTAACCAGCGAGTCGTTAGAGGGCTATCAGCGAGTGTGAAAATGCCAATGACGGCGACGCCAAAGGTAAGGCACGCCTCGATGATGAACAACCACTGCCATCCCTTCAACCCGTGGTTCCCATCAATGGTGTTGAACACAGCAGCGGCGATGAGACCCGAGAAAGACGTGGCAAAGATGTTTCCCGAGTAAAGGATAGAGAGCCGGGTGGCAATTTCTTTACGTGTATAGAAAATGCTGAGCATGTAGATGGCGCCTGGGTAGAAGGGAGCTTCGGTCACGCCGAGGAAGAAGCGGACGATGACGAGGTGGGTGTAGTTCTTTGCGAGGGCGGTGCAGCCGGAGACGAGGGCCCACGCCATCATGCAGATTGCCATGTAGACGGATGGTCGGACGTGTTTCGAGGACATGAGCATGTTGGATGGGATTTGCATGAGGAGGTATCTGTGGACCGCACCGTCAGCGCTGTCTAGAGGATGTTCGGGTTGAGGCAGTGAGACTTACCCAACGAAGAGAATTGAGATGCAAGTGTTGTATTGCGAGCCCTGGAGACCTAGATCTTTCTCGAGGCCATCCAGACGAGCCTGGGCGATTGCATTTCTGTCGAGCTGTTCATCCATGCAAAGTCAGTTGCTAGCTCAATTTCACCTTGGCAACACAGAGAGGACTTACGTAGTTCAGGAAGTACATGCACCTAGGGTTTTGTGAGCTATTGAGCATAGTCGCCAGTCTAAAAAAAAATGAGAACTTACCAAAGTGTCGGCATGATTCTAAAGTCAAGCTTCCTGACAAGAGCAATCTCCTCTGCGCTTGTTTTTGCCACAGCACCAGAGTAATCAGCTCCAGGCTGCAACACGCCGCCCTTCTCATCCTCAGTCGACATCTCAACGAAGTTGTCGTTGGGCTTAGACTCGAGGTCCAAGTCGTGCTTCTTCTCGTGAGCCATTTCGGTCTTTGTCTTTGTAGAGTTGAGATGACGTGAAGGATCCAGGATGGTGAGCAGTGGGCAGCAAGAGATGAAAATTGACTGCTGAGAGTCTGTGAGTTGCAAAAGATGAGACTGAAAGGCGTCAGATCAGCTCTTATACCCTGGATCTACCTGTCTTTGCCCCAGAATATCTGTGCTCAGTCCGGGGTAACTCCACGGGGTTGTGTTTAATCATGCCATGTTTTCTTCTACGTCAACAGAAACCTGGCTCGGTGTCCGTTTTCCATAGAGGTTTCCTCGCAAACAACGAGGGCAAGTCTCCCTGGCTCCCCGGACTCATACTAGCCTAAGCGGACAAAGAAACTACCGGGGCATTTGGGGTAAATCTGCGGGGGACGCGGGGAAATGGCATGGAAAGCCAGGTTCTTCACCACGCTTAGCTGGGTTGCGATGAGGGGGAATCAACGAGCTAAGGGCACATGTTCATCTGGATTGGTGTTGTTAAGGCTATTCGACGGGTCTATTGTTGACCCATCCGGTCGGACGGGCTTGCGGGGGCGCACCGGGCCCAGAGACGTGGGACTGACTTACCCCGGATAGCTAAAATTCAACCTAATTGAGGGTTGCGTATGGGGTTATGTTGATCCTTGGGATGATATGTGTTGCAATTTCCCTAGATTGAGACATGAAATGAAGTCTAGTAGGTCTAGATCCCCAGGCTAGGGCAAGTGGCCAGTTCTTAGATGCAAGATGGTCGGAAAATTGGGAATGAAACTGTGTTGATACGACGCCAGATCAGGATCACTAATTCACATGAGACAACAGATAGGACACTTGATTACTTGTAACTGCCTTCTACGCCTTGGAGACGCCCAGCACCTTTCGATTGGAGTCTAAGATAACGCGAACATGAGCTTTCCTCCCAGCATCCTGTTGCGGGAAAAAAGACTCGTTCGTCAACCTCTCTAGATACAGCTCATACGCGGGCATATACCCCTGAACAAAACGAACAACCTCCGCATCCATCATTCCCGCGCCTTTCTTCTCCCGCAATGCTCTCTCTTGGTCTAGACGCCAGTGGTAGACGTTGACTAGTTGGTCTGTGCTGAGGTGAAGGAACGCGTCGAAGCGCCAGGGGCCCATGAAGCTCTCGCAGTACCTTTCCAAGTTTCTATTGATGAGCTGAAGGTGCTGGAGGCTATGACTGGCTAGTGTTGTTGTGGATAGCTGAATGTCTTCGGGTTTGGCTGTTGATAATTCCTTGGCTCTTTTCCACTTCTCTTCGACTTCGTCGGGTGACAGTGGTTGGAAACCAAGGCACCAACCCTCGAAGATAAGAACCTCCAGAGGTGGGTTCCTGGGCACATTGTCCCACTGTGACTCTGGGGCTCTGCCACCCTCACCGCTGAACAGGCTTTTGTCGAAAGACGGCCACTTGATGGGCTCTGAATCTGACTGCTTTGACTGTGACTTGGACATATCATCGAAGAAGCGCCGCGCGAGATCTTCATCGTGTGTTCCTGGTTGTCCACGGGTGCGGAGAAGGCCATTTCCAGGGTTAGAATCTCGTAATGACACCAGCTGGTCATGGTCGTGGTAAAGGTCGTCTAATGATAGCGTCCTTGTGTTGATGCCGTACTTGGCGTTGAGTGTGTTGGTAAGAGCCTCAGCCCATGTTGACTTTCCACTCCCTTGCAGGCCCGAAAGGCCAAGAATGAAAGGGGCCGCCGACTTCGCTCTATGTGTTTTGATTGAAGGAAGAAGTTGCTGGCTGACAGCCTCCAAAGCTGTTGTGTCGATCATGGCGAGATATTACCTTGACACTCAACCACCTGGCGACGGGAAACTTGCCAGTTGAAAATCACCTCTCAAGCCCGAAACCGAGAGGCGCGCGTACGCTATGGTTGGAGGAATGCACGTGTTGATATGCTTTCAAACGCGGGGAAAGCTTGCGAATGATCCTGCGTGAGACTAATTGAGATTCAGAGTAGCTGCGTTCAAAGGCGCATCCTGTGTTGCTTGTGAGGCAATTGGAAAACAACTCAACGCCGTCGAATGATAGTCCTGCGGGGTTATCTTCCTCCGCGGACATGTCTTTGCCAGCGGACAGAGTCAACACCGCTCCCCGGACCCCAGATCGCCGCCCCCACCACGAACCCCAACTCCACAAACTCCCGACACTTGCGGCGCAATCCCGAAGATGGTGGGCGATGAAGACGGTGATCTAGCCGTTGTCGGCGGAAGTCAGACAATTACAAAAGAAGACAACTTCACTGCGCTCTGACATACCCTGCAGCACAGCCATCATCACCAACTGCAAGATCTCATCTCATCATTAAAGGGAAAAGATACCTATCATACCCCCCTGGTCTTCAGCCCCTCATACGACTGCAACCACCACACACCCAACCACTTCACTCCTCACAGTCATCCACGATGTCGCCCAGCGCGCTCCCTGCCCAAAAGTCTTACAGCATCGCCTCCATGGGGGCTGATGGTATCGGCCCGGAGGTCATCGAGGCTGGTGTGGAGGTCCTCAAGGCTCTTTCCGAGACTCTTGGCACATTCGACCTCAACTTCACCGACTACGACTGGAGCTCCGAGACTTACAAGAAGACCGGAAAGTACATTCCGGACGGCGGTCTTGAGCAGCTCAAGAAGCACGACGCCATCCTCTTCGGCGCCGTCGGTGCTCCCGGTATGTTACACCCACGAGTCAAGACTCCGTCTCGTGCTCATGACTAACCTACGCAGATGTCCCCGACCACATCTCTCTCTGGGGTCTCCGCTTGGCAATCTGCCAGCCCTTCCAGCAATACGCCAACGTCCGTCCCACCCGTGTTCTCCGCGGTACCCAGTCTCCCCTCCGCAACTGCGCCGAGGGTGATCTGGACTGGGTCATCATCCGTGAGAACAGCGAGGGTGAGTACGCCGGCCAAGGTGGTCGCTCGCACCGCGGCTTCCCCTGGGAAACCGCCACTGAGGTTTCCATCTTCACCCGCCACGGTGTTGAGCGTCTGATCCGCTTTGCTTTCGAGACTGCCCGCAGCCGTCCCCGCAAGCTCCTCACTTTTGTCACCAAGAGCAATGCTCAGCGCAACGGCATGGTTCTCTGGGATGAGGTTGTCTATGAGGTTTCCAAAGACTTCCCCGACGTCTCTCTTGACAAGATGCTCGTCGACGCCATGACTACAAGAATGGTTTTGAACCCCAAGAGCTTGGACACCATTGTTGCCACCAACCTGGTAAGTATCTGTTGAATTGAGTTTTTGCATGAGAGACTAAAAATGGCTCCAGCACGCCGACATTCTCTCCGATCTGGCTGCTGCCCTCGCCGGCTCCATCGGTATTGCTCCTACCAGCAACCTGGACCCCAGCCGCAAGAACCCCTCCATGTTCGAGCCCATCCACGGCTCCGCCTTTGACATCACCGGCAAGGGTGTTGCCAACCCCGTAGCGACCTTCTGGACTGCCGCCGAGATGCTTGAGTGGCTCGGCGAAAAGGAGGCGGCGACGCAACTCATGGAGTGTGTCGAGAACGTTACTGGCAACGGTGTTGTCACTGCCGATCTCGGTGGCAAGGCGACGACGAAGGAGGTCACTGCTGCTGTTGTGGCCGAGATCAAGGCCAAGCTTGGCAAGGGCAAGCAATAGAGGGTTACTTGGGCATAAGGAATATGGCGAGGATTTATGATTGCGCATGAGGAGGGCCTGAGCTTACACGATATGAAGCAATGAGGAAATAGAATACCAGCATATGTACATCTACACACGGTGCGCTTACTTCGCCGAAAAGAACTTTACGGATATATCAAGCCAGATCGTGAAGCACCTCTGTGAGACAGTCAGCATATTGTATCTGATTGATCTAGCACTACTCTCCCGACCTTGACATAAGGTACCACACGTTAGCCTACTGGTGTGGTTCCTATTTGTCTAATCCCCAAGCAATCTTCTTACCTTTTGCGCAGTGTTCCTGGGTCAACGGGAAAACGTCAATAGCTCATGCTTGAACTAAGATCATCAAGGCTGTACAAGAGTGACTATAAATGGCTAGAACGTTTCGTATCGTTAAGTCGATGAGATGCATACCCTATTTCTGGACGACGCAGATGTCCTAGAATCATTGTGGCATGCTAGTCTTCTTCTTGAAGAAGCGGGAGGTTACATCCCGTCTGCAGAAGCGACTCGTTCCGGTTCAGCCAAGCCCCTGATGCCCTCGGCATGAAACGGTTCCCAGTCGGGGCGGCCGATAGATCTCTCCCTTCTTCTGTGTCTTGTGTCTTGGTTCCTCTCTAAGTAGCTACCTCAAGACTGAGAACAAGACACGGCACGCTTCAGATGTGCACGTACTAGTGTATTCTCTCTACACGTGCTTAGCGAGCATCGCCTGCTCCGTGCTACGGGAGGCCATGTGAAGCGACGAACTCATCAAGAGATGAACGAAAGAATGTCATTCTTATCCACTTCACATGTGAAATACGACATGGAAGTTCGCCTGACGAATGACCTTAATCTTGTCCCTGTCCTACGATTCGCGGTAGCTACCTGATCCGAGTCAAGTCTGTTCTCGCCAAACCCCAATAGTCTAGCGTATCCGGCCGTGCTAGCTGCAGCCTCTCAGCCTTGACGATGTAACAACGAACCCAGCGCGTCGGGTGCTCTGACAGTAATGTTTCCATGAATCGCGTGGCAAGGAAATTGCGGATCTGGCACAGCCCGGTTGTTCTACCGGCGATCTAGAAAGAAGGAAAAGAAGGACAGGAAACGCTAGTACGGCAAGGGCTAAGAGATAGACGGTTCGGCGGGGGCACGGTTGATGGCCCTAGTGCTCTTCTTTTGCGTCGAGAACTCTCGCTCCGATGTTTCCGTGGAACGTGTTTGGAATCTTTCTCGATCCAATTTATGTGCACCGAGAAATGGTCAGGAGGCTCGGAAGTCGTATTTACTGCGTCATCCGCCGACCAAGCGGGGCGGGGCATCTGATACTACGGAATGCGTACAACGTCGCGATCCGGCGGGCCGTCATGTGCAGGTAGTTAAAGTGAAGCGAAGTAAAGTAGGTACCTTTCATTTAGGTAGGCATGTGGTAAAAGGGTACGTAGGACTGATCTCACATCTCTCGACGCGAGATTAACGAAGCCGGAGGGAGGGCAATCTGCATTTTGCAGCAAGCGATGTGACTCGATCTCAAAAGCGACGGGAGCTTCAGATATGACATGGATAGTCTGACAGGACTGACTCTTTGACAGGTCGTAGACGCCGGCGGCTAAAGGAGACGGACGGGTGGTGGGCACGCGGGAGGTGGCGCAAGTCAATCATGAAGTGATGGATGGGGTCGTATGTCTGGCCTTTAGTCTGGGTTATCCATAGAACGTCCAGCACGTCCAGCATAAGGCAGATCAGGATCAGGATCTCCGCGAGAAAGGATGCCCGTCAGCCACGAGCGGGCGCCCGTAAGGCAGGGCCATTGACCATGAGTTTAAAACTGCCCGAGGGACCCCTTAAGTGGAGTCTTAGGAGGCCGCGGGAAATTCCATTGACGGCGTTAATCAGCGTATCCTTGAATATGTTTTGGTGTCCAGGCGCCCTTGACCGGCGAAGGGCGATGTATGATGTGGTAGCTCATAAACATGGGAAAGAAGGTGAGGGAATGGGCTGCTGCGTTTGGATGGCAGGAGAGTCATGTTGCTTCTCCTGTATCATGAAGACATCAATCCCCAGTTCAGATCGAAGAGGAGGGGGGGAGAGAGAGACATTGATGCTGCATGTCAAACGGAGACCGGCTAGTTTGCCCTCATCCCGTGGTCCGACAGGCCTGATCGTGCGAATGGACACTTGGGGGGAAAGGTACGCGGGCAGACCGGGCACTCGGATATAGCTCTATGTCGCCTCTCCGAAATTCTGTCCGACGGTTCCATCGCCGCTTCTTTGCAAACCTTTTGATTAAGCCGCTGTTTGACAAGGTCGAGTTGCGAGGCCGAAGCGCAGCTATGTCTGGGCTGCGTTAGTCTCGACTCCTTTCAATTCTTGGGGCCCGGAACGTGGGAACGATGGGAGGCAAGCAGGGCGCGAAAGGGTCTAGATGCTAGATGAGTCCCGGGTTCATGGGATATCCACCGACTCCCAAACGGTGTGAAAAAGGCCATATATACCCTTCAAAGGTCAGACCACAAGCGCCGCAGTAAAACAAGGTAGATAGCGCAGGGCAGAACCTTGGCGCAAGGCATGGCATGCCTGCATTAAATAACAGGAAACATGGGAGAGTCTCGCAAAATGGGGAAATGCAGAATTGGGGAAAAGAAACCGGATAACTGGACTTTGGGGGGGAGCTTTTTCTTGCGCTTTGATCCTGTGTCTCTGCGGCAAGTTGCAGAAAAAGGGAGGACTTGGACCAGCTCTCTGGGATGAAGCTCTGCTTAAGCAAAGGAAAAGGTCGGGCCTATATGCAACTTGTGCCCTCCACCCCCTTTGCCAGAGCTCCCTTCCCTTCTGTTCTCGCGACACCTCAGCTGAATATGCCCTTGATCAGTTGAACACGGCGTGCATGCGCTCCTCTGCTGTGCTTCTTCTGTGCTCTCCCATGCTTCTCTCTCCCTGTATACTCTTTACACTCTCTGCTAACGCTTCCCAAGTGCTCTGATGTCCGGACTTGACTCCGCACTAGCGTTTGACGCTAGAACTGAACGCAACCGAGCGAACAACGGTTCTGGCTCGAGTCAAGAGCATGGGAACCCCGGGGACACCGGCTGTTCCCCGAATCTCCAGTCACAAGTACGCAGTAGGTCCTTTTGCTCTCACCAAGGGGCGCCGAAAGGTCGATTGCTGGAGCTGTAAAGTGGGCAGCGTGGTGGGAGGGAGACCCGACGCCAGGGTCGGCCCCTGTGTCGGGAGCTAATCGACATGTTCCGCAACGGAGTCCGTCGCCGATCGTGGAGTGCCAAATCCTCCGAAAGTTCATGTTCCGAGTCTGGCTAGATCCCGGAAAACATACTTCATGTCTCACAGAACTGAGAGGTCTTGGCCAGGACAAGTTCTGGCCAAGGGGGGCTTGGGGGAGGCACTGGGGCGCACGGCGCCAAGTGTTGTGTCTTGTCTTGTCAGCTCAACACCACTCCTTTCCTTTTTCATTCGGTGACTTATTTTGCCTTTCCCAACACACAACCCACAAAGGGGGGTGGGTGGGAGGCGGTAGACGCGGGCGAACAGAGTCTGGAGCATTGGCGTTGCTGATTGAGGTGAAGCTCTGGGTTAATGCCGGCCAAAGTTTGCAAAGGAGGGAAGATGCCAAACACTTGGAAGCCAACACCACATTGTGACCGGTGCCAATCACGCGACTTGAACGGCTTCCCAGGACCAAGGAAGCTCCGCCAGTCCGTCGAAGGGGAATTCGAGGACATCGCCTGCTACAGCTACTACTACTGCTGCTGCTGCTGCTACTACTACTGATGCTATGGCTGTCACTGCTTGCTTGGCAGCCCGCCGCTGACCGCTGCTGCTCGGGGCCCGAAAAGTAACATCCTCTGGAATGGCTCAGATACCACCTGGGCACGTTTTCGAAACCAGGGACCGGCCGGTCAGGCATCCGTCTGATGTCGCGATGCATTTCATGCTGCCCTCATGATTCGTGTTGCGACGGTGGGCGAACGTGCGCCTGGGACCCGCGCCACCACACACACCTCCGTGCTTGTCCAGTCAACACCTTTTCATATGAAGTAGTTGACCGCCGCTTCGTGTGGTTGGAGAGAGGGATGGAGAGGTAAGGCGAGAGAGCTCTGGTTCCTGCTTGTCACTCAGATCAAGCTTATCGAAAGTTACTGTTGTTGCTGTCGCTGTTGCTTTTTCGGCGCGCGCGCAAAACGAGCTTCTCTTTCACTGGTTCCTTTTCTTCCTCCAATCCTCACTTGACTCACCTAGCCCTTCTTGGGAAGAGACAATAAGCAGAACTGCCTCAATGCAGTCAGGAAGCAACGAGCCGGCGGCTGCGGCGGCGGCGGCTGCTGATATCACTAGCGACAACGAGGGCGAGCAAATAACATCATCAAAGGCAAGCTTCGAGGACGCACCGCAAGAACAGCCACCCAGCACCTCGAACTCCGGCAAGAGCCACCCGTCCGAAGATAGAGCTCCAAGCGACGACGCCGGAGGAGTCAAGAACGGCAGCAAACCAGCCTCGCAAAAGGTACCGAGCAGACAACCATCCGTGGAAGGCGGCGAGGGAAGCCGGGCAGCAGTCGCCGCAGGATCATCGTCGCAACAGGGAAGCCGAGGCGGATCTCAGCAGGGCAGCAGGAGGGGCTCCAACGAAGCAGCCGTGGCCGGCGGCGGCGGTACGGCCGACGCCCCGACCGCAGCGTCGGATGCGGCGATCGCCAGGGAGCGCGCTCCCGGCGACGAGAACCGTGAGGCATTCCGCGACTCCACGATCACGGCCGTCAGCGAGAGCACGGCGCAGATGCTCGGTCGAGACGGTGTGCCAAAGACCACGACTGATCCGGCGGCCGCAGGAGTCCTTGGGGGAACGGGCGAGACCCCCGGCGATGACGACGAGCTCGAGCCCCTGACAAAGTACGTCGACTGGACGGAACACATCTCCATCTCCATCGGCCCATTTGTCATTCTCTTCTTCGATCTCGCGCTTCCGGTTTGCATCTACTACAGCTGGCTCCGCGCACGACGAAATGATCGTCGCGCCGCGTGTCAGTCTGCCTATGACGCGGGCGTGGAGTGCGGACTCCCGCCCGTCCAGACGGTCGAGAGTAGAATTCTCGGGTTTGCCATTATTGCTTTCGGTTTCGGCGAAGTGTACATCCTCATTGTGCGAGTATATCGACTCATCGCCCGCTACGACGAGTGCGCGCCGCTGCTGTCCAAGTCCCGGTGGGAGCTGGATGCCACGACCTGGGTTTACGCACTTGGTCTGATTGCCGCTTTGGTCCCCTTTGTCTGCTCGACTACCGTCTACGAGCCAGACGTCGTTGAGTGGCTGTACCTGTACTCTCCCGCCTTCATGTTCATGGTCCTGGACGTCATCGCCTTCGCGACGTTGATCCCGATCAAGATCCCGTTCCGCATCAACTCGGACCCCAAAGGCACGCGTCTGAAACCCATCGTCTACTACGCCGCCGAGGACTTCTTCGCCGTCGATGGAGCGCAGAACAGGGAATTTCGCAAAAAGTACGTTGAGCGGTACGACAAGTCGATGATGTTCCGCAAGATGATTCTCGAGCTGACGCTCTTCTGGATCGGCGGCTGCACGGCGTACATTGGCTACGTGGCCGGCATCATCTGGAACCTGGAGTTTGAACGCGCGTTTGGCACAACGTTGGGCGTCTTGTTTGGGTGGATTATAATCTGGGGTGTCACTGCGAGATTTTGGATCGAGTACGCGATCAAGCGTGAGCAAAAATGGTGGAAAGAGAACAAGGCCGAAAGAAATGCGGCCAAGCTTCAATGAGCCTAGTGTTTAATCACAGTTGAGCCCTCCCTCGAGTGAGTGAGAGAGAGACGCACACACAGAGAAAGAGTCAGAAAGAGAGATCGATGAAGAGAGAGGCTTTCACTGAGGGTGGAGGGAGTGGCTCATTACTGTTACCTAGTGTTAATAATGGCACTGCCAAGATCATGTACTTATGGAGGACGCATGGGTTCTGACTGACAAGACAAAGGCATGAGAGCCTGGATACCCAGGAAAAGGAAGATACCGAGAAGGCGGATTTTTGCGATTAATAAGTAAATCATTTCTTGCTTTTAGACATTGTTCAGTGGTCTCATCCGTAGTGTGAAGTGTGTGGATATGATCTGATTAGATCTCAATAAGAAAGTAGTTGATAACTCTCATGAATAGCATCGACATCGAGTCAACGTCTGCCGACGGGAGGCGGCATTCGTCCATCCACGGCCCCTCATTTCAACCGCAAAATGAGCAGAATGGCAAAGAGGCCACCTCTCTCACCTCGAAACAGCGAAGGGCGGCCTTCCTAGAAAGCCAAGCCTGGCCCAGGCTCCCCAAGTTCGTGACAGCATGGGCCGCGAGGCGCACAGCGGAAGAGAGTTTTGGGATCCGGGAGGCGAAAGGTTTCTGTGGATGTGTGTGAGAGAGATGGTGTGGTGTCTCGTGGGATGTCGCGATGTGGTCGAGGCAGCTCGAGGCCCGCGGGACGGCGGTCGGGTCCTTATTTCTGATTTTCTGGGGGAAGCTCTGGACTCCTGTTCGAATGAGGCGAAGAAAATTGGAAGATCTCGCAACCATTAGTGGGTACGTACTCAGAGTTGTGAATGTTTCTTGGTGGTGCTGCACAAATGTGAGTTGTGCATTTTTATGTAATGCTATCCGCCCATATTCCTCATCGTCGAGAATTCGCAAGTCTGAGCGTCTCTTTCATCAGTGCTGGCATTGGGGATGAACATGCTTATGCGCGCCACGATATACCGCCAGATCATTGACAGCAGGCATAATCATCAAATCGATTATGCGCCTCACCTCAGAATCTCCAGCTCACTCATAGCATCGAACGTTTATAGACACTCGGTTTCATCGTGAGCCAGCAGGCTGTTCCACCCACAAACTACAATAGACGAAAATGCGAAGCGACGAAAGAGGTATTCAGATGAGATACTTGAGGATAGAAATGAAGTTGAATCGGTGTTTGAGATTTAAAGTCATCTTGAGTCTCACTCCATTCTCATCTTTACTCAGAAGAGGGGTCTCACTCAGCTCTCACTCTTCTCAGCCGCATCGGATGGAACACCCCGATTCAATCTTCTTCATCCAAAAAAGCCTCACACATTTCTCCATCCCACAGCTCACACAAACTTCAGGCAATTCGCCTCAACTGAAGACCTCATTCAATGAAAAGCTTGACTCGTCACAAAACCTGCTCAACTCATAAGATTCACTATCAAACATTGTAATTTACTCACGACAAGCAATCCACCGTCAATCGCCCCCACTCCGTTGAACAACCACGACTCCAACCCACATTGCTCCCGCGACCAGCTTTGCCCGTCGATGAGACCGAACTCGGCGGTGCCTCCAATCCCCGATTGTACCCGGGGCCCAGTCCGGATTCACTCCCCCGTCCAATCCAAAGACGCAGCAGACACACTTTCCAGAGTAAATTACCTAGTTCGCTTAGATTTCTCAAAGCCCGCCAGGCTCAGATTCGATTAGCGGGAACAGTGTTCTTGCCAATTGAATCGAGAAAGACGGCGCCAATGGGCCCGATGTGACGGCTCCTAGAGGCTTTCTCGCTTCGCCAAAAACTATCACTCGCTGTACCTTTCTGCTGGGACCTCGAGACGAGAAATGCGACGTAGTCGTAGTAGGTTAACGTGGGGGCGAACCGAACATCGTAGAGCTTATTTCACTAATACGCAGTACCTAGTCCCAGAACTCACTCATAATTCGTAACCAATTCCACAAAACTTCACTGTGGCCTTCCGGATGGGGTATTCAACCATATTTCGCGCGGAACAATCCGTCATCTATCGCCAAGATGATTTGCTCATGAGATCTCTCTTGCTTCCCCCCCTCACCCTTTACACACCTCCATTCCAGCCCAGTTCCAATAACCTTAGTAGGCTAAAATCTAAAAATCATCGTTAGCCTTTTCCCTCCCGTTTTAATCTGCGCATCGGCTACGCCCTACCCTCCAATGACACCGCCCTAAAGACGACCGACGAGAGTTCAGCTCACTCATCCGGCACCACCCTCCATCTCTTTCTTCCTCGAACCAAAATCAGACACTCCAGAAAGTAAACCTTTTGCAGCCTTCTGAAACTCATCTCATCATCCCCAGCAAGGGACAAGGTGACCCCTCCTACCTCTCGTCCGCTGCCCGCCATCCACCGTCTACGCGATTACATCCCGCAAAATGAATCCCGAAAAGGAACTCCTTCCCGCCACCACCGCCGGCCCCGCGCCGGGATCCCAAACGCCCGGTCCCGATCCCGACGTCGAAGCCTCTCATCCCGCTCCCGTCGCCGTACCCGATGAATCTCACCACCGCGCCGGCGACGACGATGCCCTCGCCATGGTCGGGATCCACAGCCAGCCCTACGACCCCGCCGTCGCCGCCCGCGCCGTTCGGAAGATTGACTGGTTCCTCATCCCCGCCATGATCTTTGGATGTTCGTCACACTCTCTTACTTGAACATCCTAAACTTTTCCTCACCCACTTCACTACTTCCCACAAACCCGTCTCTAACACGCAACAGACGGCCTAGTCTACTATGACAAAGCAATCCTAGGCTCAGCAGTCCTCTTCGGCATGACAACAGACCTCCACCTCTCCGTTCCCCTCCCCTCCGGCACAGTTGACACATCCCGTCTTTCCTGGGCAACCTCCCTCTTCTACTTCGGCATGCTAGCAGGCCTCTACCCAATGACCTACGCCCTCCAACGCTATCCCATAGGCCGCACCCTCGGCACAATCGTCATCCTCTGGTCCGGAATCTGCATGCTCACCGCAGCCGTAACCTCCCACGCCGGCCTCTACGCCCAACGCTTCTTCCTCGGCTTCGTCGAGTCCGTCATCCCCACGGGCTTCATGTGCATCGTCTCGGGGAACTACACCCAGGCAGAGCAATCGCTCCGCCAGAGCTGGTGGTTCTCCTCCACGGGTCTCTTCACCATCATCGGCGGCGCCCTAAACTACGCCTTCGCCCAGGTGAAGGGAGGCGACCTCCGCCCGTGGCAGTATATCTACCTCCTCGCAGGCTGTCTCACATTCCTCTTCGGCCTAGCCTGCTTCCTCCTCCCAGACTCCCCCGTCTCAGCATGGTTCCTCACGCACCAAGAGCGCTTCGCGGCCGTAGAACGCCTCCGACACGGCCAAACCGGCATCCGCTGCACGAAATTCAAACCGTACCAGCTCCGCGAAGCCCTCCTCGACGCCAAAACCTGGCTCATCGCCCTGATGATGGCCTCAGCCTACACAATGAACGGCGCTGTCTCCGGCTTCGGCCCCCTCATCGTCTCGACGTTCGGCTGGACCTCGCTCGAATCGATCCTCTTCCAATTTCCCCTGGGTGGCCTCTGCTTCATCGTCATCCTGGCGACCGGCTACCTCGGCACCCGCTACGCCAACATCCGCATCCTCATGCTCGTAACGTGCTGCCTGCCCGTGATAGCAGGCTGCGCCATCATCTGGCGCTCCTCCTGGACGCACCACGCCGCCGCGCCAGTTGTAGGCTACTCCATCACGGGCTTCTTCGGCGGTGTAGTGAGCCTCATCATCACGCTCGGTATGTCCAATGTGGCAGGCCATACGAAAAAGAGCTTCATGGCGGGGACAATCTTTGCCGCCTACTGCGTCGGCAACATCGTCGGCCCGCAACTCGTAAAGTCGCAGAGCAAAGCATCGCATTACCCGGAGCTGTGGCTTGGCCTCATTATTTGTTATGTGATTTGCATCCTCGCGTCCGGAGCGTTGTACTACGTGCTCTGGAAGGAAAATAAGCGCCGCGATGCGCTTCCTGTTGATGAGGAGGAGCGGGCCAAGCTTGCCTTTCAGGATTTGACGGATAAGGAGAATCCCTACTTTCGCTATGTGTACTGAGAGGTCGAAAGTCTATCTTGCATTTCCAAGATACCTCAGAACGCGTGTTTGGATTGTAATCGAGTCCTAAAACTCAATTGACAGAGGAGCAAGAACACCGATGGGCAGTAGAAAGGCCCCCGCACTAACGCTAATGAAGAGTCAAACGACGAAGCGAACCAAATATCTGCTTGAGATGCTTCAAAATGTCTTCCCGATCGATTCATACATCGGGGCGTCATGAATTATGCAACATGAACCGCACATCTCGTCAAGGAGATGGCCATCTAGCTAGAAATACAACCATGATTAACCATGCGCCAGAACCGGAGCCTTCCGTCCCAGTGCTTTTTGGCCGCGGTTTGCCCCATTCCGTTCGTCATGATAGTTGGCCCGAAAGATGGTGGGCAGAGAAGTAAATACGATCAAATTCCCAGTCATGCTATCCGAGCATGTGGGCCGGTTACGCCGAACCATCGAAAACGCCAGTCTTTATGCATATGTCTTGTCGCATTCGAAAACAATACGCCGGAAAACTTGTCCTTGAAAATCATGACTCCGTATACCCTGTATATCTCCCAAAAGCGACATCCGCTTTCTTGGTTTTGGTGTAAATGGCAAACGTGCTCATCTGGGCGACCTTGGAGGGTTGCTTGGTAGCTCTGCCGGCATATTCTCCTCCCCTAGTCCATCATTCAATTCTACCGGCGAGTGTATGGTGCCGGGCACCGGTGCTAGCGGAGGTGGTGGTTGCTGCGGCGGGTATCCGGGTCCTACAGTTGCACTGCCCGGTGGTGGTGTTGGGTAAACCCCTGGTAGATCCGCCTTGCTGGCCGGCATGGGTTGAACCATGGGGAACTGGGGGGAGCCCATCATGCTGCCAGACTGACCCGTGTGCTGAGGTCCGATGGGCACCTGCTGCTGGTACATTCCGTAGTTCTGGGCCGGCCAGACGCCGCCTTCGGGGGGCGGCTGTTGTTGAGGAGGCTGTGGTGGCCAATTGCTGCCGGGGAAATACGCCGGTTGGAAGCCATGCGGCGGCACAGAGTTCGGTGGAGACGGGTTCGTTTGCGAGTGTGGTGATTGTGCGTACGGCTGGCCGTAGTAGGCGTATGCGTGGGGGTGTTGAGGAGGTGGGTATTGGTGGTTCCAGTGGATGTACGTCGGGACGGCGGAAGTCATTTGCGGAGAGGCTACCATCTTGTCCCCTTCAGCCTGAATAGTCTTTTGCGAATCGGTAGTGCTGGGTGCCTTTTCCAAGTTCGCTTTACGTAGCGCATGAAGAGCGCGGCCTGCCATGATCAGCCAATCGTCCTACTTGTCAAGGGTACTCTACTAGCTAAGTAGTACTAAGAGCGAAACGTACCAAAGACACTGATGGTGACGATAAAGAGCACAAAGTTGACAACGGAGGTAGCTGTCCCGGCAAACGTTGCGGCTACGAAGCCATCCGCAAACGGCTCGACGTTCATCTTATAGTACACTTCATACTTGGGACCGAACGTCACGATGAAGGCATCGAGGGAGTCGAGATCATCTGCATGACTGGCAAGCAGGGCCATGGTGATCAACCAGAAGACGACGGTGAGTAGCTCAAGGCCCCTGTGGAAACAAGTCAGTCGAAGTGCTTCTCGAAACTCGTGCTGGGATTTCCTACAGATGCACCCAGCAGTTGTACATGACGGGAATGAACATGACGGCTACTCCGAGCCATGTCAGATAGGAGAAGGTCCAGGCGAAAGCGAACCATGAGAATGCTATGCGCAACATTAGTAATGAGACACAAGAGTGGGAAGAGGCGGGGATGGCAGTGTTACGTACGGAAACCCTCTGTACCGCTGAAGGACTGCATCGTAAAACGCAAACAGTCAGTAAAGATGAACCAAAAGGGCGGAATCCAAGCAAAGGCCAGATCAAAGGCCAAGGGATTTCCCAGCATACCGTTATTCTGCGATAGCCCGTGGCTTTCTGCATAGTGGTGAGCCCAAAAACTGTTATCCCCAGCGTCGCAATGGCGAGGACCTAAAATTCCACAACCGTCAACATGACATTTCGAACAGTAGGCTATCGCTCAGGTCGATTCACGGGAACCGATCTTGTTGGTGTAGCTGGGCCGGAAAGTGGTGTCCTTACGAGCTGTAGAATCCTGACGCCTGCGATCCAAACCGGCATGGCCGGAACATGAGAGCGATTCCTCCCATCTTTGGGCCAAATGTTCTTGGTCAAAAAAGACATGGACGAGGATGCGAGGGGTTCAGACCCCTTGGGTTCGGATTCGGGAGACTGAGTCCTCGTCGGCTGACCCGGTGCCTCACGAGGAGACGGGGCGTTATCGGGCCGTCGTGATGGCGGATTAGAGGCGACAGGTTGAAGATTGGCAAGCGGAATCGAATTGGAGTCGACCGGATCTTCGGTCACCACGTCGTCCCTCGACGGGGAGGGATCGCGGGATGGTGGCGACGACGTCGTGGTGGTGAAGTGGGGAGAGCGGACGTTGTTTGTGGCTGGGCTTGTATCAAGGTTGTCGTCGTTTTCGTCGCAAGCAGTACGGTTTTCGGTATGGGTCGATATCGGGAGCGGCGCAACTGGTGATGTATGAGGACCTATGTTGGGCGCCTGGGGGGATGTTTTCGTTGAAGTAGGGTTGGACCTGTCGGTCTCGACGTTTCGTAGTTGGCGGCGACGGTCACGAGTGGTTGTAAGGTTGTCGAGAGGAAAAAAGGCAGGGTTGAGGTGGTGAGTTGAAGCTGGCGGCGGTGGTGGTGGTTGTGTTGGTATTGACAGTGCTCGGTGAGGTGCTTGCTTGCTGGGTAGTAGCGGTGGTGTTTCTTTCACCAATCGACGTCACAGAGGGTGGAATGGCGGAGGCTAAGGGCTGAGCGCACTGAGCAAATGTTTTTTTCGGTTCCCTTCCTCCAATGCAACGGCAACGTCTTTTTGGGTCGTTAACTGCTTGGAGGGTGTGGATGGAGGGGAGGGGAGCCTAGTACCGGTAGACCGTAGGAGGGGGGGAGGGGGGGGTCCCGGTCGGATCAGAGGAAATTGGGCTGGTTCGCTGGTTCGCTGGCTGGCAGGCTGGGGGACCTTGGGAATCTTTGGCGTCCACGGTTCAGGTATGATAGCAGAACTGGGTGATGGTCGCTGGAGCTTGAAGAAGGTTAGCACCGGTCGCCAGGGGCGCTGTGGCTTTTCGTCTCTTCGGCCTTTCTGTGTCTAGAGGCTTCGATCTTGACGGGTGGTGAGATGAGTTGAGTTTGTTAGGGCCCGTTCTTTGGGATGAAAGCCAATGTCTGGTCGTCTGTGAGTGGTGTGCTGCTGGTCTGGCGTCCGGGTGGTGGGAGAGGGCGGAGAGTATCGGCAGGTTTTCCTGTATCCTTCTCGTTGATCTGATCTGAAAGAGGTCGGCAAATGGGTGTGTGGGCGGGTGGAATGGGGATGGGGGATGGATGGGGATGATGATGGAGGTGATGGGGAAATGGTCAATGGGTAATAGGAAATGAGAAGACGGCATAGGATTGGAGGAAGAGGGAGGATGGATGGATGGATGGATCATTGACCAAGAACCAGGAACCTCGTCAGTCAAGGATTCGAGATAGATGGTAGAAGCAGAGGTACGGTACGGTACGGGATAGAGAGAGAGAGGCAGAGACAGGAAGAAGCGCTAATCCATTCTGAATACTAAAGAGGAACATGGATGGATAGACATGGGACAGCAGACAAAAGCGCCGAGGAAAAAACCTGATCTGAAGAGAAAAAACGGCTGCCACTCGCTGTGCTCTGGGCGAATTGGACGAGTTGGATGTGGCCAGGCTTCAGGTGCTAAGGTACGGAGTACATAGAGACTTGCTTGTTTGTTCCGTCACCTTGTATCCGTACCGTACTTTGTGTGTACGGAATAGCGTACGGAGTAGAATGAAACGAAACACGGCTGCCGCCCGTTGGCCATACTTCATACCGTACGGTCACCTTGGACTCAGTATTCATCGTGGCCGTGGTAGGCGTAGCATCCAACAGCAACTCAAAAAGTGGCCGGGGGAAAGAAAAACCTGGAGCCACAGGACTCAATGACGAGAAGTGGATGATCCAATCATCAATCGATAATAAAGCGGGTTCCACCAACCTGCTCCAGACACAGCGCCAAGAACAAATGCCAAGCTTCCACGAGGGCCAACATGCCAAGAGGAAGGAGGGGGCTTCTTGGTGCCTCTTTCTCTTTTTTTCTCTGCCTCTCTCTTACTCTCTCTTTCGCAATGTTCTTGTCCGAGGAAACTAAGGTAGTCACTAATACCTTTACATTGGTATTAAAGTATCTTCCCTTAGGTAAGGTAGGTAGTCAGGCACGTGCCAGGTATCCTTGAAGGAACATCGTGATGCGTGGTGTCTTGAATGGCAAGAAACAAGCGATGCAACTGCCCAAAAAAACCAAAGAAACAAAACACATTGTGGAAGGAAGGATGGGACACACGGCGGGGAGGAGGAAAGGCGGCCGTTATCATTGGACTAGCGTCATCAAGCGCCCCGCAACGCCAAGCGGCTGGCTGAATTCGCACGTCACGATTCGATACTAGACTATCCCACTCTTTGAAGTATCTTTTGGCTGTAGTTCGCGTCACTAAATACCTCCAACCTTTCGTTCCTGCCTTACCTACCTTAGACTTTCGGGAAAATCCAACGAACGGCTCAAAGTCCAGTGATTGCCGTCCAATCACCAGACGGACGCTTCCTCGGCAGTACGTATCTTTCCGGGGCTAGGAACACCCGGCATTCGACCGTCCGCTTCAGGTACGTACCTGGCAAGCTCCAGCCGTCTGAGCGTATGATCTTCTCTGCCGCTGTCACCGTCAATTTGCACCTTTTTTCCATCTTTTCAGCTTCAATTCCTCAACATCTCAGCACAAGCAAGCCTACAGATACTTCCCGGCACAATTCCATCAGCATCTAACTTTCGCCATTATTGATGCCAGTGGCTCCAGCAACACCTTCCTCCACGCTCCACTTCAAGGGCCAAGCACTGCCTCCAACCTCCGGAAGAAGCTTCAGGACGCTCTCCATCCCGGTCTGTCATCAAATCCGCTCACCACCCAAGTCCATGTCCCGCCTCTGCAGAGGAAATACCCATACTCCGTAGGCCATGGATGGAGGGAGGGGTGGGCCGCTCGATAGGGTCCCGGTCGTGTGCTTCCAAGACCTCTCCTCGTCCAATCACCCTCAACCTCGTCCACCCAGCGCCGCCCCAAACGGCATCGCTTTCTGTCCCGGCCTCTGATCACCGCCCCAGTGTGGCAGAGCCATGCACCCGTGGGACAACCACCGACGCATCATGGATCGATGGATATGCAGTCACGCAGTACCATATCGCGCCTCCAGGCTTCCCATCCACCTGTTGTCAACTAAGTCTCCCCTGCGAAAGACCCGGTGCTTCAACTGGGTTCGCCGCCGCAGACTCAGAGAGAGATCCTTTGTCACGGCGTTTTTGCGGACCGACCCAAATTGCTGTCAATGTTCCTCGGATTCACAACTCTACGAACCCTCCTCACATCGTTTCCGATACGATCTTTTCTAGCGCGGTGTACGGATACGCATAAGGTACATATTCAATACGGATGGCCTTGGCTCGCCCAAGAAACGCCGCTAGACACAAGAGCCATCGCGCATGGGCTTAGAGCGCCATGCCCTTGAAGACGTTCATTCAGGCTCTTGCGGCTCCTCCAGATACCACACCCACCACACACAAACACCAAGCCATACGCACCAGCACGGAAACTACCTGGCAATACCGCGATAATCGAAACACGCCCTTTCCCATGGCACGACGCATTCTCGCAAATCCTTCTGTGACTACCCAGCACCTCACAAAGCGGTGGAGAGTCAGCCAGGCACACGTACACACTATCCGTACACTCAGGTAGATAGTGTGTGAGTGGCACCAGAGAGGCACGAGAGGTTGGGGTGGTGCCCATCATCAGCACCTTCACTCAACGTCTGAGACATGCCTGCCAAGCGGAGAAGAAGAACGTTTTGTTGATGAGAGCCTGGCCGCTCTGCTGCATCGCCTGCCACAGATTTATTGATAAAATCGTTCTGTTCCTTTTGCAGCACAAACGCCAACATCTTGGCCTTTTAGCGCCCCGGCTGAGTTGGGACACGACTATTGGTCTTGTATCAAATCCGACATATGGGCTATTTCGCTTCTTTGCAAAGAATCGACTTCGCACTCATAAGCTTTAGACCTCAAAATTCCGTTGGTTCCGTTACCCACGCCTGAGAGGAGCGGCAAATACCAGCAGGTCGGTCTTTACCCGGCCGTCTATCGGAGTCTCTCGCCATGGAGCGCGGTGTATGTCTCTTCCCCACGACCCCTCAGACTCTTCGTTCCGGTCGTGTTTCGGTGGACCCTTCAACCCACAAAATCAGAGGTTGTGCCGC
Source organism: Colletotrichum godetiae (assembly GCF_030913485.1). Taxonomy (NCBI): domain Eukaryota; kingdom Fungi; phylum Ascomycota; class Sordariomycetes; order Glomerellales; family Glomerellaceae; genus Colletotrichum; species Colletotrichum godetiae. The sequence continues at coordinate 273,842 of NW_026851263.1, forward strand.
CGGGCCAGCGAGAACGGACAGGCCATTCGCTGCAAACCTTCCGGCCGGTCCTGTGTCCAGCCAGGCAAGGGATGGGAAAATGCAGCGAATTGGCCCAAGAATCCTAGACAGGACCATGGTCGAAAATGGAACAAAGCGCTGCAGCAGGATGCAGCAGGACGCAGACGCAGGTCACAGGTTGCAGTGGTGTGCAACTGGGCCAGTCTGCGACTCTCCGCCAAGGTCCAAGGTCAACATTCCGCCAAGATCACAAGAGAGCCACCGGATGGGAAGGAAAAGCGGGGGTTGGGTCCTCCAGGCTCCAGGAAGCGTGCAAGATCTTCCTGCGTCTCCGCCAGAGGCCTCCGCTTCAAAGGTCACTCCTCTCTCGGGCACGCCGTCTCCTCCAAAGGCCAAGACTTCTGCCCAGCACTGTGGCACTCTTCCCAATATCTCCACGCATTCCTCTCTCAGACTCCATACGGACACATCCAGCCAGAGTGCCAGGCTGTCTCTTTCTCTGGGCGTTTGAGCCAAGCTCTGCTGGTCTTGTCCTCCGATGGGCCCCTTCTGGCCACCGTCTTGACCGTCTTGTCGTTCCGTCTCGCTACCTCGACGGGCTCCAAGTGCTCGATATCGGGGCCCCATGCCCTCCCCTGACTCGGGCCTCCGAGTACCCCTCCACGGCTCCGGTCGACGTTCAAATGAGGCCGGCCCTGTCAGCATTTTCATAGGCGCAAGCTCGCGCTTCCTGATCATAGGCACTGCCGATCCAACGGGCCTGGGCATGGCACCCAACGGCATCCCGACTTCGCCAGCGAAGCTGCCATGATGATACCTTTGGCGGAACACCCAATCTTATTATCCACAATCAGCCCGTCGAAATTTACTGCCTCTGTACGAAGGAGTCGGTTCGGGGCACGTCCCCCTGCCACAATGACGAAATGGTTCATGTCTGGCCCGTTACCCAAGCAGAGCCAACAGCGACCGCAAGCAGGCCAGCAAGCTTAAGCTTCAAGCTCCCTGCGGCCGGCGAGAAGAAGTCATTAAAAAGTCTTGGGACTTTTGGTGGAACGATTCAGCAGGCAAACACCCTTTTACCGCCAACGACGAGTATTGCAACCTTTTTGCAGCAGTGCAGAACTAAACATACCACTGCCCCGCGCGCCAAGACATACTGTGACCAGCGCAACGCACAGAAACCCGGGCACCACACCGGCACTTGATCACTTTTCACAGTCCACCTCCGAGCGATTTGCCAGAATCAGAACGAGCCTTGTGTGCGCGCAAGCGCTCCTCATCTTCCTACTACCCAGCTGCCGAGTCAACCCTAATCTGATCCCTAGTTTGATGCCTTGCTCGTCAGCGATGGTGCTTGGTGTAGGAGTTAACCGGACCATGGACCGATACCCCCGAGATATCCCGGCTCACTCGATTAAGCTTAAGGTCCCGACCAGGAACATCCGGCGCTGGCTACAGCAGGCATTTTCCCAACCTCCTCGTTTTCGTCGCGGAGTCATACCGGGCTTCCGAAGTGTTCTACTCGTCCGTACTTGATCCCAAGTAATTGGGCACATTGATTTGGCTTTGCCCTCTGTGCCGCCGTTTTGCCTGCCTCGTTTTCGGTTTATATACTCACCATCGTTTCATCGTATAAGCCGAACCGGATGCGCGTTGTTGTCTTGAACGTCTTCCACGGCCTCACCTTGTTACTACAGCCTCAGGTACAGTGCCACAGTGTACAGATAGGATCAGTTATTTGGCTTTTGTTGAGCATTTACGTGAGAAGCTGAGCAGAGTTGCTGCCCAAAATTTGCCATCATGTATGCCCCCCGGAAGTTGAATCATGTGCCTTATTCAGACACCCACCACAAGTCTTGGCACGCATTGATTAGTCCCGCCGAGATATCGGAGTGTAATCGCCCAGAGTTTGCAGAATTGAGTTTTTTTGCAACCATCGCGCCAATTCCCTTTTTTCAATTATGAGCCAGTACGGTTTTACAGAGTACAGCGGCTCATCACAGTGCAAAGCCTGTTGCTCCCTGTTGTTATCATACATCGAAGCAGACGTTGCGTTGATGTCGATGAGTGTGGGCTTGACTCAGTCTCTGTTCTTCACTCCGTCATGCCTCGCAGTTATCGCGGGATGTGGGAGAGCCGAGTACATACATTCCACTAACCATTCTGTCTGAAAATTCCTTCAATTGCCAGCCCTACAGGGCGCAACGTTCCGAGATGAAGGCCTCCACTCCCATCCTCAAATGCGGTCCGCTTCACCTGAATCTTATTGTACGTCCTAGTTGCCTGACTAAGATTAGGTATAGGACTGAGGCAGACGTCAAGACATGCCAATCGCCAACGAAGATTAACAAATGAACCTGCAGGCTGCAGAAAGTAAGTAGGAGAGTACATGCGGACTCCTACGCTTGCCGATGTCTTCATCGTGTTTGTACTTGAGTTGCAGATCCGGATGGTGAGATCTAATCAGGCTGCATCCCGTGATCCCCAACGATGGATTACTTTTACGTACTTACCTATCTCGGTGGTATGCAGTGACTTTGATCCTAGAGGGCCTGGCAGATTGGCATAGGCTTTGGTACTGCATGATCCGTGATGTAATAGTGATAGTGACGGTGGCGATGGGGGCTCTTCCGAATATCTAGGCCGATGAACCGCGATAGACTAAAGAAGCAACTCATGGAAATTGCCTTTGCTTCAGTCTTGGTGGAGTTGATAAATGTGATGTCACGACTTACCAGGAGCTTGGACTATTTTCCTAGCTCTTGAATACGTCGGTCCTGGGCGAAACCACACTTATAGATGACTTGAAGTTGTCCGCGGGATCGCAGTGCCGTTTGGCCTCGATTTAGACCTCCTCCTTCCCTCGGTAGAGCATCCGTGGGGTGACTAGTTGACCGTGGCGTAAGACTACGTGTTGATGAGCTGAGCGAACTGGACGCTGCGGCTTGTGGAGTGGAACGTAACAGAAAGAGCGGGACGGATGGTATCGTAGAACTGGGTAGTGTGATAGAAGCACCCTTACTATACCACTTGCTGTTGTGAGCTTGGCGATTTTAAAACTCACCTCTTCATGTTAATTAGGTGGAGGAATGGGTATATATGTGTAGCAAGGGAGAACGCAAGTTCACTGGTAAAGGCATACTAGAAGAGGCGTGATGATCAAGACACATTGGCTTGCAAGTACAACACAAGACTTAATAACAATAACAGAAGGAGGAATGTGTAGGAAAGAGACCCGTAGAATGCATCGTTTTTCCTGATACATGTACATGCATGTTACACATGTGACTCCGGGGTCTAGAAGATGGTACTCAGAGGTGAAGCGAACATGATTGAATTAAAAAGGTGTACCGGAAGAACTGGAAACCCGGTCATTAAGATAGTCGAAGGACAAGAAAACAATACTAAAGATGCTGGCTAAGTCCTACATGGTTCAATCTCATTTTTCCCAGCCGTGTCCAATCATTATCCATGACCTCCAACGTTCATGTATATCTCTTACACACCAGCCGTTGCCTTCCCCGTGTCGAACCAGCTCAGGTAGTATAGACATTGACGGTGGCTTTCAAGAGGTTGCTGAGGGTAGCAGTAATACCGGTCAAACCAGCCTGCGAGGAAGAATCGATATAAGGCGTCAGAGCACCCCCGAGACCAGAGAGGTTCGTCGAGATCAGCTTGAGGTAATCAGTCTGACCAAGCGGCGTAAGCGGCGCGACGATGCCGGACGTCTTTGCCTTGGTCAGCAGATCTGTGACCGTCTTGAGCGCGGGCTGGATGTCGTTTGTGAGCTTGCTCACGATGGCGGACGAGTCGGATGAGTTGAGAGATAGAGTCAGGGCCTTGACGTCGAGTAGGGTGGATGAAGAGGCCGAGTTGAGGCCAATGGTGTTGAGGAGGACCTGGGGGGCTTTGAGGAGGTTGGCGATGCTGAGGGCGTTGCCGGTGGTGTAGTCGAGGCCGTTGAGGGTTGTGGTGAGCGATTGGATAGAGGTTAGGAGGGTGTCTAGACTGGAGAGTATGCTTTCGCCTGTGCTTGATTGGGAGGGGAGGTTGCCGAAGGGGAGGAAGCTGCCTGGCATAGGAGCTGCTGAGGTTGCTGTAAGGGCGGCGAACCCAGCGAGGATGGTGGAGAAACGCATGTTGATGTGGTTTTGAGGTTGAGGTAGGTTGATTGAGATTGTTGTTGACCTGAAGTGATTTGTAAAGAGCACTGGGCACAAGGCGAGGGTGTCTTTGTTGGTGCTTGTCCAAGACCGTTGCTGAAGTGTTTGAATGGTGAGAATTCTCTTAGGCTGAAGGAGGATACAACGTCTGTATTTATTCCCATCTAATTTCAGTGACGCGCTCGCCATCTCACACAACCCTCCCCTCTTCTTCAGCTCAACCCTCCGTTGACGAAATCTGGCCCGCCCAAGACAAGCCTATCCGAGACATCCTCTACTCGCAAAAAAAATGTCTCACCGCCGCCGCCTCTTGAAGGGAAGATCTCGACCAGAGGCAGACTTTCACAATAGCACTAACCCAAATCTCCGGAGCCTCAAGCCACGGAGCTAAACCCGCATCGCAACAGTTCTGCGAGAACGGAGAAATGATTGGCCTGCTACGCAAGAGGCGGGCTGGAACCACCAGCCCTTGCAGTCGAGAGTGCAGCGCCGTTTCCGGGTGTGACGAGGCGGATGGACGGACGCGGGGCCGCATTCGGACGGCGTCGTCAAAGAAGCTATGCTTATAATGCGGGGCCACTTGCGAGTTCGGTTCGGCGTTAGTGTGCGACCACACTGACTGCAGCTGACCAATGTGCGCAGGGTGAGAGTGAAGCGTGATGGTGGTCTTGAGGCTTGAGACGTGGACGGTAGTGGTAGGTTCTTTCGTACGGGCAGACAACTGGTATGGCTGGTTTCCACACGGGATCTCCAGAGGCTTGTTGCCTCATACGCCTGTGGACGTTTGGTCATTGCGTACGAATGTGAGAGAGGTATTCGTATGGCCGTTTGCGTTAGCACGGTTGTTGTGTGACGGAAGGATGGATCGTCGGCTATCGGGTTCCCGGGCGGTTTATCAAGGATCGGGGCTAAGGAAGCTGTCTTTTCCTTTTACGATACTCTGAGCAAGGGTCTCTCGTCACCTTGCAGAGGACGTGACATTCCTCGGGCTGTCAATGTAATCCATCTTGCTGTGGTCCAGGCCACGGCCCGAATGGGCACAGGCAGGCCTGGGCCGGATCGAGGAATGTTGCTAGCAAAGGATGTAGGCAATGCCCGTTGCGAGCTCTTAGCGACTCCTTGTTCTTATGGCCGTAGTGCGATGGTGCTATCTACCCTTGAGCTAACTCAGGTAGTCTGGCCCTTTGTGAAGTCTGCTCGAATCCCGGAGATCTCGGGGTCTGTCGCGGGCCGTGCTGCTCAAGAAGACTATTGTCCCTCCGACTTTGGATTACTATCAACCGATTCTTTCTACTTGACATATACCTAATAGTCACTACCTTTTGCTGAGTTACCTTATATTGCTTAATTATCGATTACCATAGTGAAGTCTTTCTTGACTCGAAGCCCGCCCCCGCGTGCTTTCCGATTTTGAACAGCCACATAAGCTAACTTTCTTGGACATCATGAGAGGGAGATGACTTCGACGTGACTCTGCTTCTTCTTTTCCTCTTCTACTTGGTCTTTGACGTCTTCCATGTCCATTCTTGCAACCTTTGCCTCGTCGCCGTCGAAGACCTTGGCAACCTCTTCGAGGGTGAGATTCTTTGTCTCAGGGTAGAAGAAGTACACGAACAACAGGGAGCAAAAGTCCAAGATCTGATGATGAAGTCAGTCCAAGCCATGAAGCAGATCATAGGCGTGAACCGCTTACCGTGTAAAACATCGCGAGTGTCCATGCATGACCGGCTGCCGTGAAGTTATCCCACGCAATAGGATTGGTATAGCTGGACAATGCACCGCGTTAGCTTTGGACTTAGGCGCAAGACTATTGAAAACTAAGTAATCTCACCTTCCGAGAACAATCAAGCCCTTGACAAAGATGGTTGATATGACCCCGGCCTTTGCCCTTAGACTATACGGCATGATCTCCAACGCATAGGCCGCCATGACCCCGGTCCACGCAATCTGATACGAAAGACTAAAGAGCCAGATAAAGGCGATTTGCGGATAGCCAAATCGTGCGAGGTCGTGGGTCCGCTCATACTGAGAACTGATGATAGTCCATCCCATGTACATGAGAACCATCCCTGTAGTTGCTGTGAGGAATAATGGTCTTCGGCCGAATCGGTCTATGCTCAACGAGAAGGAAACTGATACGATAAGCGAGAGGAGAGTCTGGCCACCACTGAGCTGTTGACCATCCGAAAACCGCTGTCAGCTAATACCCTCCCTCTTAGGTACCCGGCCCCTATTATGGTACTCACAAGAACTTTGTTCGTCTGGTCGCGAATGCCAGCGCCTTCGTAAATCTTATTGGCGTAGTTGGAAAAGAGATTCGTTCCACTGTACTGGGACACCATTGCCAGTGAGATCAACAGAACAACTCTGTACCTATTCCCCGCGGTTCTAGCAAAGTCGAGATAGCTGCTGGACTTTTTATCTTGGAACTCTAGAGCCAAAGTCTGCTTCATCTCACGAAACTCAAACACGACCGTCGTGTTCGTCTTATCCCATTACCATGGTACGTGGATAGCATATTCTCGGCATCTTCATAACGCTCCTTGGCAACTAGCCAGCGCGGCGACTCCGGAATCCAGCAGATGAGTGAGAGGACCAAGATACCGGGGAACGCCTGGAGTATGGTGAGGGACCTCCACGACCAGTCGCCCATGATTCGGATGGTCGACAAGGCCAGCCAGGAGCAGCTCGTGGAACCAACACCGTACATACAGTTAACGATGGCGGAGATCTTGGCCCGGTGTTGGGGGTGCGCGATCTCGGCTATGAGGAGACCAGCGCCGTTGAATGAACTTCCGAAGCCAAGGATGAAGCGTCCGGCCATGTACACTTGATGAGCAAGTCAGTGCTGAAAATGATCGGGGTAGACGCATAAGGAAGACTCACTTCCTTCGCTGTTCGACAAAGCTCCTATGAAGGCACCTATGGTTTCAATGACGCAGCCAATGATGATAGGCATCTTTCGGCCGTACTTGTCTGCAAAATATGGACTGTGTGCATCCAAACGATTCAGCAAGATTCTCACACCAGATGCCAGTCCGAATACACGGCCATACTCACACCATCCAGAAACTCGAAAGAGATCCGATGTCCAGAATAGCGACGATGAGTCCAAGTCTTCCCCCTGCCGGATGGTTGAAGGAGTTCTGCCACTGATCCATGACCTGCGAAGTGTTCATAAGTTTCCTGCGTCTCTTCCGTTAGCCCCTGATGTCTGGGTTACAGGTACATATGACGGAGCTTACGCATCAAAGCCAGTCGATGCAGACATCATCATCAGAATACCGCACCAAAAGTAAAGCTTTCTCAGGCCAGGGTCCTTCCACCAAGTGACCACTTCGAACTCTGGAGCTTCGGACTGAGCTATTTGCGCTTGAGCGTGTTTGGCGCCATGATCGAAGACATTTCGCACCATTTTATCGCGAATCTCACGTAAAGAATGTTGAATCTAAAACGATTGATGGGCCACGCCAACTCCATCATTTCGTCCGTAGAATAGGATGGGGGCATGCTAGCTTTTAAGGTTATGGGGTTGATCACCTGTAGCTACCGCATTCGTGTCAAAAGCTGAGACGACCGGACGCTAGGACTGCCGTAACCTTAAATGTTCGGAGTGTCCAGAGTTTGTTTGATGTGTCGTTTTCTCACAATTGAATGGAAGATGATACATGGCCAGATGAAATTGAAACCTGAAAGTTATGATAACAGGGGGAAGCCCTGTGTCTGCGTTGACCACATCGTCTAGTCTTCCGTCTCATACCTTGCTCTTGAAGACATGTACTCAGATGATGCATTCCCGATCGAGCTGCCCGCATCAGAAAAGATTACTCTCATTCTTCGGAAGCATCTCAGAGTAAATCAGGAGGACACATTTGAAAATCGGACAGCCGACCAAACGGATTCCAAGCAAGGTAGTACATCGTGCTTCTCATACCAGCTTCCGCTTCTTCATCTTCACCATGGCATCTCTATCGAGACTCACAACACCTCGACATTCCGCCCCCTCCATGCCCGGGCCTCTATCAGCCGGTGACCCATCCAAATGCGACCAGCGCACAAACTCCATATCGAATGTCGTAGCCATCATCGCAACCGCCGCTAGAATCTCATGCTTGGCAAAGAATCGCCCGGGACAGATAACGCTACCACCCCCATACGGACAGTAGTCGCCCAGCTTGACTTTGCGCATTTCCGGCTGCAAGAAACGCTCGGCCCAAAAGTCGCGTGCTGGGTGGCCTGGCAACGCCCATACTGCCTCATCAATGTGCGATAGCCAACTAGGTGCTAGGATGAAGTTGTCCTTCTTGAGCGTGTATCCGTCGATCTCGATGTCCTGTCGTAGACGCCGCGAGATGGGGATGCTCGAGCGGAGACGAAGGCACTCGTTGTATACGGAGTTCAGCAGTGGAAGAGCCGCCAGCCTTGTGATATCGATATCGAGTACTGAAGCCATGTTCGTACCGACGACCATGGCGGTTTTGACTTCAGCACGTATTCGTGAAAGGAGATGCGGGTCTCGGACCATTTCGAACAACATGTAGGCAGTCATAGGAACGGCGTTCGCATTGATGCTGTTCAATAATCGGTATTAGCATAGGTACTTAGTTATTATACGAGATGAGGGGACAAGTGAGTCTTCAGGGTTTGACAAGAAGGATATAAACATCACTTACGCCCAAATCAGACCCATATGCATTGCCGCACGCCCCTCGAAGCTGATCCCATACTCAACGAGAGCAGCATTCCTCTCCCGCACAAGCCGATGACCAAAATTCTCTTCCCAATCAGCATCGCTATCTGTAGGACAACCAGCAGTTGCTGCTGCGAGCCAGCCCTTGGTAGCCTCCAGAGTGCGGTCGCGCGCTGCCCAGCCTTTGCGACACACTAGTTTTGGCAGCCCCTGCATCAATGTCATGAAGGCAGCATCGTAGTTCCAGAACGTCTTGGCTTCCAACGAGCCCCTTTGGAGGATCCGTGGACCGACCAGTGTGATTGTTGACGCGGCGAACTGGTACGTCTGGAGGAAGTCGTATAAACCGACAACGGCTGGGGCCGAAGCCCCCTCTGGACAAGTCTTGAGCTGTTCGGAAAACTCGAAGACAAACTTGGCCGTCAGAAAGTCCACGGCAGACTTTTCTGTAAGGTTCTTGAGGTAAATCCCATGGAGTATATGCCAGATGCGTCCTTTTCCTGCGATTCCAGTCTCAGACTGGTTGAGGGTGCCAGCCCCTGAGTCGTCCATCCCCAGGAGCGCGGCATCGCTCGCTGGAAGACCTTTGACCTTGTGTGCGATGCGCAGTTGCATGAACTCGAACGAAAGGCTGCTTGACTGTCGGAATATTGCCTGGATGTTCGAGGCTCCCATGACTAGATACATGGAGATTGGGCCTAAGCGCATAGTTACTGGTCCCTTTGTTGGTCTTTTGGCACTTTTGCAACAATAACCTTAATTAGCATGCTGGCCATCGAATCAATGCCGCTTAATCGAGTAGAAACTCACAGTGTTTCTTCGTAGAATTTATGAGGATCTCTGATCATCTGGATGCCGTTACCAACCCATGGCAACCAATATGCCAAAGTAGGCGGCTCATTTCCTCGAAATTGGCGGTTTTTCTTGCTGCTTAGGTGAAAGCGGCATGTTGTGAAGATGTAGGTGCAAATGCATACGCCAAAGATGGCCAGGAAAAGATAGTTGAAAGCTTGAATCACCGACCAGGAACCGAAACTCAACAGAATGGGTTTGACTTGGTGTGTTGCTGAAATCTCCTGATGGCCCATGGTGGAAATTGATAATCTGGTGATGTTGGCAGGTTGCCGAGCTGCCTCGAAAATCCGACCCAACTCCATTTCCAGTGATTTCACAATACTTCAGTGGATTCCGTCTTCGTTCTACACTACTACAGCGCAGCGTTCCGAACTTGACAACTTAGATGCATGCTGCCCGGACTCTGCTGAAGGATGCTTCATAGTGGCACCCTGGCTGCATGTGATTGTGGCCACCTGCTGTTGAGCACGAGGCACTGTGTCCTCCGGCTCTAAGAGGAGCGTATTCCCTGTCAGAGAAAATATTGGTTAACCGGAATTGGATCAATCACTTCCAAAGTGACTGAGTTGTCCCGAGTGGCAATAGATGCCATACGGGGTACATTTCTCTCGAAGGATTCGGGAGTACGACGATGTCATCAGTCTTACCAATCAGGTATTGGAAGGTGACTTGCCGCATATCCGATCCACATCTGTCATACCTACTTGAGATGAACCGTGTGCGTGGCTCTGGACTTCGTGATCCTGGTAGAGAAGGGGGCGAGACTTGCACGGTGCAAAAACCCTTGAATCTTGTCGATGTAACGATGTCTACGGAGTACGAAGATAGTATTAGATGACATGGGTTCACGTGTGGATATGTCCGCAATTGCTAGCTAGTGTCAGCGGCTATGCTAGTAGTTCTGCTGCCTTGGACAACGAGACTAGTCTACAACCCTGCATTCAGAATCACGATACTTGGCATAAGCACTGTGAGCACAGACGAGCTGGACCCGCAGAGACAGTCGCGCAGTATAAATGTTGTGTTGCACTGTGTCAGCCTAGGGATGCAGGGCCTAGGACTGATTCGGGTTGATGGTGACTGTCGATGATCGATAGGCCCAGATAACACAAAGCTGGATCAACGGAGACCACCTCCCAAGTGGGCGAAGAGGACAACATCACATTTCTGCCATAATTTGCAGGGCAAGTCTAAGGAAAGTTCTGCTGGCGAAGAGGGACTGCCCAGACTCAGTCAACATGACAACCAGCTACTCAGTCATTGTCATCGGTGCAGGGGAATCTGGAATTGCTGTGGGTTGTATGCTCAAGACCAAAGTGGGCACTGACGACTTTCGGATATTCGACAGGCAAAGCGGTGTTGGGGGAGCTTGGTATGCCAACAGGTACCCGGGCGTAGCCTGCGATATGTGAGTGAACTCAGTGTGCCAGTAGTCAGAAATGATTTGTCTTCTCTGATCATGACGTTGGATCTGACTGTTGATATAGACCGGCGATTTTCTACTCTTATTCCTTCGCCCCGAACTATGAGTGGACGACGCTATTCCCTCCCGGCCAAGAGATTCAGCAGTACTTGGACGGTGTGTGCGACAAATTTGATATCCGGAGCAACATCCAGCTTGATACTGAGGTGTCAAGTGCTCGATGGATAGATGAAGACGCCGAGTGGGAAGTCAAGGTGACCAACCTGAGCCTTCAGAACAGGACACCAGAAGGAGTGACCCTTCGCTGTAAGGTTCTGGTCACTTGCGCCGGTGAACTTGTCGAGCCCAACCTTTGGCCACAGCATATCCCAGGGATTGAGTCTTTTCAAGGACAGGTATTCCACACAGCGAAATGGAACGACGATGTTTCCTTGACGGGAAAAGATGTCACAGTGATCGGGACAGGCTGTACTGCAGCGCAGCTCGTTCCGGCGTTGGCAAGCCCAGAAATTGCGGCGAAGTCAATCACGCAGCTCATGAGGAGATCACCATGGGTTATGGCTCGACCTGAGAAACCTCCTCCACGGTTGATGGAGATAGTTTCCACCTTGCTCAGGACCATGCCTGGCCTAGGCTTGTTCCTCCGACTCTGTCTCTTCCTGTACGCTGAGTCTACATGGCTCAACGTCGGCATGGGTTGGTTTGGCAGGAAACGGCGGCAGTGGTTTGAAAAAAAACTCTTGATTCACCTCCGTAAGACAGTCCCACCCAAATATCACAACATGCTGACACCACGCTTTGGTGTTGGGTGTCGGCGGATCATTGTCGACGGTGGGTGGTTGGAAAGCCTCAGTCTCCCCAACGTGGAGCTTACAAACAGACCTCTGGTCTCAATCGAGCCACAGGGCGTTGTCTTGGGACCTCATCCAAAAGAACAGCACCTTGAACACAATGACGAGAAACGCAACAGTGGACTCATCAGGATGCCTGCAGATATCATCATCCTAGCCAATGGCTTTGAGACATCGACGTATCTCCACCGTTTAAAGGTCCAAGGAAGAGACGGGGCATTCCTTCACGACGTCTGGAAGGTAAATGGAGGCCCTGGAGCGTACCTCAGCACAGCTGTCTATGGGTTCCCGAACTTTTTCATGGTCCTGGGACCAAACTCCGTCAGCGGCCATTCATCAGCCATTCTGGCTAGCGAAAATGTGGCAGGATATGCCCTCAACTTTATCAAGCTAGTTCTAAATGGGCAGGCTCGGACTGTTGAAGTCCACGTAGAGGCTGAGCAAAGTTACACGGCTGATGTGCAGAGAAGGTCGCTAGACAAAGTCTGGCAGACTTGCCACAATGGTTACATACAGAACAGAGGCTGGAACAGCTCCATATGTCCGTAAGTCTTGCGCTCAGTCGTACTCTAATTACCCAATAGTTCGCAGAAAGGTGCTAATGATCCGGTATCTGGACAGCTTCAATCAAATCCATTTTGCGTGGATGTGCAGGTATCCGAACTGGCAGCATTGGAACATCGCGTACACTGGCATTGGGACTCAAGAGAACAACAAGAGACTCCCTACGCGGCATCAAATGGCGTGGATGATAGCTTCGTCCCTGGCCATGCTCGGTCTTCTTCTTGCATACTCTGGGAGGTTCCACTAGACGATGGAATTATCTAGACACCCATCCATAGGACTCAATAAAGAACCGTATTCGCTGTTGAAATTTGTTTTGTTACACATATAAAAGAATGGCCCTTATACTTCTGATTTCCGGAAATAGCTCCGGAGTCAAAGCTGCGCTGCGACTGATTCCCCCTTCCACCTCATTCACATGGACAGAAAACTCTTTGTGCGCTCCTGAAGACGCTTGCCATACCTATCACACTTCTCCAATGAGCCTACACAGTATGTCTTGCTACGATATCGTATCCGCCCCGCAAGGATTCCCTATTCTTCCGGGTGGAACGTTTCTGCCTAAGATTTCCTTAGCCAATTGCTTACCGAGGTAGGGGCCCTGTGCTGTCTTAGACGATCCTTCAAGAGTCAATAGCAAGAACGCCCCGCTGCCGGGGCGAATTGTCCATGAGTCTAGACTCAGGAAAGTCGTACAATGAGCACAAAAGCTACCCACTACGGCAGAATCATGTGAACATTGAAGCTAGGCGCCAAGAAGTGAGGTTGAAAATTCTGCATCATCCTTGTCACCTCTGCAGGTGTGAAGGATCCGGCACTAGTGAGAGGGTTGCAACGTAGTCAGCAGCGGGAAATCCTTCCCAGCGGGCCAACGGGAATCCTACGGAAGACCTAATTCTAGCTTAGTGCTCACAATTGACCGAAAGGATCAAACTTTCGGTTTTGTCAGACACTGTGTGACATTCAGCTAGTTGATTAATTATAGTAAGACTGCGGTGTAGCTCGTATCCCTGCACGGGGGGGTATGGGAATCTTTGCAATCCGATATTGGGGAGAGGAGCTTTGGCATGTGATTTCTTTCTCTTCTCTGTCACTGGCATTGGAAGTGTGACAATCACGTAGAAGACCGAAAGTTCCAAATAGCGTCGACAATCGATGCAGCGGTTTCGGACATAACCCGCGTCAATGTGTGCGATATCCAAGATGAATTCAACTGTCGAGCATTGGCAGCATCAGTATGGCATCGCGGGGTTGTCAAGGCTTCGTGCCTGGACCGTTGCGCAGGCTACCGGCTTGCTCGTGGTCATCTTGATAGCACGCTTCCTCGTGAAGCTCATCAATCACCGCCGCATGTTTCAGCGACTCCAACGACAGGGCCTACCGATGCCCCCTCACGACTTCCTGCTCGGTCACCTCAAGCTTGCGGCTACGATCGCTAAGACTCTTCCGAACGATTTCCATGGGCACTACTTGGCAGGCGAGATCAGACGAGCATATCCTGACCTCCCGGCTGTTTTCTACTTGGACTTGTGGCCGACTGGCCCGCCATTAATGGTTATGACGACAAGCCACGACCAGGCACGAGTTACAGCGCATGAGCCGCAACTCCCCAAACATGAGGGCGTGTTGGGATTCCTGAAGCCGCTCATCGGGAGCCATGGTCTCGTCACGATGGAAGGAGACGAGTGGCGGTACTGGCGGGGCGTGTTCAATCCTGGGTTCAACGCTGCGCATCTTGTGACTCTGGTACCGGGCCTCGTTGAAAATACGCTGGTGCTGCATGAGATTCTGCGAGAAAGTGCTGCCGCAGGCGAAATCTTCTCATTGTTTGAGACTATGTCGCGGTTGACCATGGACATGAGTTGTCTCGCAACGCTGTAAGTTCACTCAAAAATAGCCGAAGCAGAACTTCACACCCGTTCGATCAATAATACTAACTTGGCCTTGCAGAGGTTCTCGTTTGAATGCTCAGAGAGAGGGATGCGATCTTGTATCAGCGTTTCGCAGCCAAGCTGACTGGATACCATCTCCCAACGAGACAAACCTCTTCAGGAAATTCAACCCTGTGAGACACTTGGTCTACCGCTATAATCGGTGGAGGATGGACAGATATGTTTCGAACGAGCTCGAGACGCACTTCGCTGCAATGCGCTCCCAGGCTCAGCTTGGAGCTTCGGAATCCGAAAAAACAACGATCCCGAGAAGAAGCAAGGCGGTGGTCGACCTTGCACTGGAAACATATCTCCTTTCGGACAAGAACAACGAATATTCTAGTCAGAAAATGACCATGGATCCAACGTTCAAGCAATATGCTGTCTCGCAGATGAAGCTCTTCCTTTTCGCCGGGTATGACACCACAGCTGCTGCGGTGGTCTACTCAATCCACCTTCTTTCGCTTCATCCGTCTGCCCTGTCAAGAGCGCGCCAAGAGCACAATGGTGTTTTTGGAGCCGGCAGCACTGTCGAAGTCACTGGAAGTCGTATCGCGGAAGCCCCTCAACTTCTCAATCGACTGGCATACACATCCGCTGTCATCAAAGAGGCTCTCCGGCTATATCCGCCAGTGTCAAGCACGCGTGCATCTGGGCCAGGCTTCACAATATCGGAAACCGACAAGACGCAACTTGAAGGGTTCATGCTCTGGGGCGTGCACCACGCTATCCACCGAGCCCCGGAGCACTGGGTAAGACCAGACGATTTCGTCCCGGAACGCTGGCTGGCCTCTCCGGGTGATGAGCTGTACCCCACGGACAAGGAGGCGTGGCGGCCGTTCGAGCGGGGCCCGCGAAACTGCATCGGCCAGGAACTTGCACTATTGGAGGTGAAGGTCATTCTGGCCATGGTGCTGAGGGATTTCGACTTTGCGGATGCTTACGTTGAATACAACAAGAAGACAGGTCGGACAGGTCCCACCGAAGTGGCAGGGGATCGTGCCTATCAGGTTATCCATGGAAGCACTAAACCTAACAATGGGTATCCTTGCAGGATCAAGCAAGCCACACATTTGTCTTAGACGGGGATATTCTTAGACTAGACCAATTACTGAACAATGTCTCAAGTAGTAAGCCGATTCTCTTACTACATAAACCTTGATTCGTGTGTCCAATGCTTAGCTATCTCGAAGCATTTGCATCAACATCACATCACCCCCCAGGCAACTGCTCACGACAAATTCCCTCAGCTTAGGACTCGACCGGCAATCGATACAGTCATCATGGCGCGACCCTTGGTACACGTCGTGTTCCCCTTCATCACACTGGCTGGACTCTACGCTGTCTCTAACTTGATGATGAACTCTGGTCACGCTCAAATGTTCACCGATAAGCGAGCGTCGGCAGCGCCCTTGCTTCTAGACAACGAAACACCCCTGCTCACGTTCTACACCGGGGTCCCGCCCCTGGACTCGTATCTCTCCAACCTACAATTCAGCATTATCCCAACAGTCGATGGCTCGTTCCCGGCTTTATCTCTCCTGGGATGGCACTGGACGGGGCTTCTATTGGCCGTCTTCACCGTTATGCTAGTTGAAAGCCTACGAACGCGGCGCGCGAGGGATCTGATTTCTTTCGCACTTTGGGGCCTTGCCATACAGTATGCCGGGTACTTCATCATCATGCCTCTGTACTGTTATGTATCTCTGCTCTCTCAGCCACCTAGAAGTCATTCAAGGTTACCGACTATGACTGCCTTTCAAGCTGTCCCGGTCTCAGTGCTGATTGGGTTTGCGATCCCGTCGGCCATCATGTGTCTACCGAGCAAGTATCTCTCTGGCCAGTCAAGACAAATCGCTGTAGCTGTCTGGCAAAACTTCCCTGCGTGGATGGCACTAGTACAGGTTATCACCATGTTTTTGATTCGAGCCAACCCAGCACGAAAAACGAAGGAACACAAGGCCAAGGATGACGAGCTCGGCCGTAACACGTCAGCGCTTCGTAACTTGTACAAAGTTACTGCAATAGTCTCGGCCTTGATCCATGTCTTGGGTCTCATACCCATTGTCTCCGCTGCGATTGGAAAGCTGGAGCCTTCCGGGAGTTCGCCATACGCGCAGCTGCGACCGGCGACCTTCTTTCTACCGCAGAGATGGGATAGTGAGACCCAGATTAGCGGGATGGCAGAAGGCGCATTCAACTTCCTCCGTTATGACTACTACATCGGCACCGCCGCGGCTTTTGCGTGGATTGCATTCCTTCAGCCTGTACGGCAGGGCAAGGGTGATACTTGGTTGGCTGGTAGAGAGGCGACATGGAACATTGCTCTCACATTCTTGTTTGGGCCTGGCTTCACTATCGCAAGCCTGATGGAACGGAGACTTGATTACGGACTCAGCATCTAGCCAGTCAGAACATCTAATCCTTGGCGCTATGTTCCTACTTAGTAGTCTTTCAATTCACTCAATTGGTCGGCTTATCTTATGAATGATTTAATCCTAAGCCCACGGAGGTCGTCTCCGTCTCGGCTCGGGTCGTGTTCGTCTGAACCACGAGCTCGGTGTGGGGTTACAACATCCGGAACTTGACCAGGATCTCCATAAGCCCTATCCGCCAAGCTGTAAGGATAGGATCCTTCGCCGTTTTCTAGGCTTTGATGGATTCGCACTGTTCGCTTACACGGCAAGTCAGTGATCAACAAGATTGTGGGGGTTCACCGATCCTACCTTACCTTGCATGAAGAACGAGCCCGGGCCAATGTTGATGCAACTAGATCCTTCGTCTCCATCTAGATCTCCCAGCCCACAGGTACGCGCCGATTGGACCTCTCGCAAGGCATTTCGCATAACCCCTGTCCAATGTACAGTAATTTGTTTTCGATTGCAACTGTGCTCTTCACCTCGGCCGTGGCTTTCCAAAAAGAGAAGATCAAGAAGACGACGCTCCATTCGTGTGACTTCTTCGTTTGTGACGCTCTTCCAGTTGAATTGTGCGGCTTCCATTGGCAGTCAGTGTGCCCAAAGATGTCTGTTCTGCGACGCAAAGTGACGAGATTGGCTCCGCCTGTAGTCTTGACCGATAAGGTTATCCCGGTCGACTACTGGGACCACCACTCTCGCGATGCTGTCCTCAACGTAATGCTGCGATTTGACCGCCAACTCGATGCAGCCAAATTGCGCAGGGCTCTAGAGCAGTTGCTTGACCGTCGAGATGGCTGGCGCAGGCTAGGTGCGAGAGTACGGCTGGGTGTAAGTACATGTACCCTACAATGACACAAGCTCATTCTCATATTGTGCTTGACTGACTTGATTCCATAGCCTTCGGACAAGCTACAGTGGCATGTGCCTGAAACATACACTGAGCAGCGGCCTGCAATTACTTTTCATCACAACCGCCACACCAACATTAGCATCAAGCAGCACCCACTGGCATCTCGACTTAGGAGCAGAGGTCCATCAGCTTCTGATGTTTCCAATGATGGCTCTACTCCTTGGGTGGTGGAGTCAGGCAGTGGCGTGGACTTCTCTCCGTTGATGCGACACCCAAGTGATCCTACCTCCTTCGAAGACTATGTTTATCATGACAAGCCGATGATAGGATTGCAAGTCACAACATTCAACGACGCGACATTAGTATCGTTAGGCTTCTCGCATATCATGTGGGACTGCATGGGACTTAAGGACCTCTTTGATGCGTGGTCCCTCACTCTACAGAAACGCCATGGGGAGGTTATCCCGTTGATTGAAACTGATCCCCTTGGATCATTGGGTGCCTCCCCTGAGTCGACCAAGATGACCCCAAAGGACGATGGCAGAAAGTCAGCACCAGCCACCTTCCCTCCTGAACAGTACCAGCACATCAACAAACAGCTTGGACTTGTTCAACTCATTACTCTTGGTCTTCGACAAGCACTTGACAAGCTGTTGAACAGAAACGCAGTGGAAGAGTTCAGGACAGTGTGTGTGCCTGCAGCGTATGTCAAGTCTTTGCGCAAGGACGCACTGCAAGCTCTCGAGACCGAGAATGCCAGTTCGCTCAGCCTTCAAGAATCAGAAAATGGTCATAAGTCTCAACTGACTCCGAAAGCCACATTTCTGAGTGATGGTGACATTCTGTGTTCGTGGTGGACACGCAACATTATTACCTCACGCATCCGCAATCCCACCAAAAGCCGCAAAACCATTGCCATCCTGAACATGATGGGTCTGCGCGGCGTCCTAGCACAAGCGGGACGATTACCCGAAAAGGGTGCGCTGGTTGGCAATGCCATCTTGCCCATTCCTGCCCTATTACCTACGCAAGATCTTGTCAAAAAAGGTCCTCTGGGCTTTGGCCGTGTTGCAAGGGCACTGAGAGAGGCTATCGGGCAACTCAGCACGAGACCACAGGTTGAGGCTCTACTAGCACTGCAACGGCGTGCAAACGGAGACGAGGTTAATAAAAAAGTTAATAAGAAGAAGTCGGGCAACGGCAAAGCTGGATTGCCCGCCCTTTTCGGCGATGCGGGCATGCACATGGTTGTGTGTACCAACTGGACCAAAGCCGAGTTCTTCAATGTTGATTTCTCTGCTGCAGCAGTAGAGGAGATCGGTTGTGACGGGCTCTTTGAAAATGAGCGACTTCGTCTATCGGAGACGTCATCTCGCGATACTGGTGCCAGCGGTGGCGCCGGAGGGAAGAGCGCCATGGGCTGTGATGGGCTTTGGGAGGATGAACATGCTTCCCGTTCGTCTGCCGCTCTTCGCACTGATGCTCCTGCAGTCTCTCGCGTGGCGGCGAAGCCGACCGGTGTTCACATGCACTTGATAACGGCAGGTACTCCTGCATTCTTGATGAGCATCTTCACCATCTTGGGCCGTGATGCCAACGGAGATTACTGGATTCAGGGAATGTTGAGGAAGAAGTATTGGGCCAAGATTGAGACCGCCCTTGGCCAGAAGTAGGTGTTTCTCCAAAGATGCAGGCTCTAGTTCAAAATCATCAACAGACCAAGGGCATGTGAATGATGGGATTCAGCGAGTAGCGCAGGATTATGTATTATGCACATTCTTAGAATAACTACATTCGGTATGATTTGCAATGTCGCGATGTGCTTCCAGATTCGGCATTCCGTTGAAGGTTTTTTCCTTACCCAGAATAAGCTCTCAGAACAATTTCGGGTACATTAGCCAGGCTTTCCAGGGTCTCCCTTGATGGTCCAATCCCAGAAGTTGACGGATTCGCTTTCATAGGCAATCAATTCTGACTTGGTTGCAAAGCACTTGGCGCAAATGTCTAGAGTGTCTGCGTTCGCCATTTTCGTGGGAATGACCATTTGTAGGGTACGCCCATGTGCCTCAATGTACGAGAAGCGAAGCGTTGAACTAGCACTCGAGCCGAACTTGGCGATATACTTGGCAATTAGCTTCTCGCCATAGCCCCAAAGCTCCTTAGACTTTGAGCTTCCCCAGAAGCTCTTGCTTGTGTAGAATTGAGGGATCCAGACTTTGGCAGCTGCGTTGAAGCGGGCTTCGTCTGCTTTGAATACGCAGTACCAGTTCTTCTTGATCGGAGAGCCTCGCCATCCCGCAGGTTCGGAGCCTACGACTTGGTTAACCCAGATGTAGATACAGAGGGTTTCGAGTTTTGAAAGCTTTGGTTGTGCTTACCTAGGTATATCCCACTTCCGATTTGACTGCCGCCTGGCAAGTTGTCAAAAGCCGGGTCTCTGAAGGGCGTGTTCTTCTCATTGATTTGCACAGCTTCTCCCTACAGGTTCGCAAGGTTGTTAGTGACATAGATACGATCGTTCACTCAGCCCGATAAAAGCGTGACTTACCTCGGCGGCTGTGCGATATCCAACCACCATTCTACCCTGGATCCCAACGAATAGGTATCCCAGGGCTAACAACAGAAAAAGACGACTGGACAAATTCATGATGATGGCTAGAACCCCGATCGTCGCAACCCAAGAGATCTTGAGATTTCACTTGATTTAGCTTGAAGGAAGCGACGAAGAGTCAACGATTTTTATAAGTATTTCGCAGACGCAGACCTGGATTTCCCTGTGATTGATTCTTGGAGAGCCGAAGTTGCCGTGGCCAAGCTATTTTGCTTTTTTCCTCGAGATCGCTATAATCGAGTTGTTGCGACTGAATTGCGACCGAGTCAGATTGCTGGAACTCTTCTGGCGAGGAGCTGATGGGTTCTTGTGACTGAGTCAAGTCGCTGGATTTGTTTGCATTGCTACAGTAAAGATGTTCTAACGGAGTCAGGTTGCTAAGCATGTTGCACTGCGTGACGCTCAAGTCTTCAACGGAAGATTTCTCGTTAATTACCTCTCCAGTCGAAGCTACTATATGACACTCGCTAAGTCCGGGACTCGCGGCAACACTCTCCACCCTTCTCTGCTCTGGCCAAGACCGAAGACGAGCACTCAGTCTTGGAGAACAAGTCGATTATTGAACTTGCTCAAGTGTCAAACAAGTGGGCAGACTTGAATCAAACCATATCACGCTTCTATGGTAGGTATATGGAGTTACAGCCGTTCTGGTGTAGCATCCCCAGTCTCCAACAGCTCTGCTCTTATTTAATCCCTCCTTATTCAAAGATGCAGGGGAGAACGGAACGGGCCATTATGCCACTCATTACTGCCTTACTCTGAATAATTGGTTGTTTCTATGTACTGACGCCATTCAGCACTGAACAAGATAGCTCCGGAAAGCTATTCTTATCTTTGGTCATCCACTGATACAGTGGAGTGGAGAAGCCGGACTACGAACTGGACCCCCTTCCGAGGTAACTCGTTCATCATACTTCACTGAAGTGGCCATACCTGTGTGAGGTATGTTGATGCAGTAATTCAACTTACGTCACTCGGTAAATGGCAATTGCTGAAGTTGAGTCAAGTAAATGAGCCTGGGATTAAATACGTGGATTCTGGACATCAACGCTGAGGCTGATTCTGCCCAAGGCGACCGAACACATATTTCTCGTGTTCAACTGAGCCACATGACTTAGAAGCTGTTCAAACTTAAAGAGTTGTCGATCGGCAACGCCGCATCAAGCTCGGTCTTCTTGAGTCGCTAGCTATCTAGCATGATATGGTGAATTGACAGGGGCCGAAGAGTCCGACGTTAGACTGCGTTAAGATGTTGGCATCGGACTTGGCTCAAGCATTTTTCTGTTCGACCTGATTGACGGAAAAGCTATATAAACAGCGTCCCGAAGGTGTCTTCAAGCTCTCATACTGTCTGGATAAAGACAGCCAACATACACAAACCGGTCACTGAACCTGTATTCTTCTCGGTGGAATCAAGGCCTCATCAAGCACTTTTGGTCAAAGAAGACAGAACTCTCCTTAGGCTATTCCTCTTCAGTCTACTCTTTGCAATCATGCTGAAAACTCTGGGCCTCTGGCTGGGATGCACGGCGTCATCCTATGGCTCACTCCTACCACGTGACGGCGATAATACGAACGGACAACAATGGATCAACCACGAAGCCGTAATCCCTTTCACCCAGAATGCAGCCGATGGGATAGGCTGAAGTTTGGAGCTGCGATTCAACCCCTATCTCTGGGTTTCTGGTGGCTGCGATCCGTACCCAGCCGTGGACGAGAACGGTAATCTTGGGTAAGGAGCATCTACAATCCACTTGAAGTTGTCTTGAACATCAGCGTCTCGAGGGAATTCATCGAGCAGCGTACATGAATTAAAGAGAGTTAATTGAAAGTCGCAGAGCTGGCTTGAAGCCCACAGGCGGTGGAAGGAGTGGCTGTGGAGCAGGCGGTAATGGCCAAGTTCATGCCCGCCGCGGCCAAAGCCAAGGTCGTAATGGCATCATGTACAGTTATTACACTCCCAAGATTCGCTGGGCCGACGGGAAGAACAACAGACATCGTCATTACTGGGCCAGTGTGGTGGTCTGGGTCAACCGATGGGTTGTGAAGAAGAAGATATCACAGGCATTTGGCCAGTCGGTGTTTCTTACACGGCTGACCATCTAAACTGGGGCACGCCATCTACAATCAGCGAGATCTCATTCCGGGGCGCAAATGTTGGCCTCGATATTGGAACACATGCTAAGATGCAAATTCACGACAACGCCATCTCAGCCTTCGAGGGCGCCGACGACGAGAATATCTTTGAGCGAACCCTGAACAGCTGGGAGTCACTGCCAACTTTGGCAAAGGATGCCCTTACAGACGTTCAGTATGAGAAGACCCAGGTTCCTTTTAATGACGCCGACCTTCAAGCTCAGATGGACGCTGCGTACCAGGAGAGGTTCTTTGCGGGCATTCCAGAGGTGGCGGATTGCGACCTAGTGGAAGACCGACCACCTAAGGTTGATACTCCGGATGACCCTCCTGTGACTGTTACTACCTCTGCGCCAAAGACGGAACCCACTGGAGCATAGTCATCTGTGTATTCTGAAAAGATGATTCGAGCTCGGTGGATGGAAAAAGGCAAGGGCTGAAGCTAGCAGACGACAAATAATCATCCCTTCAAAGTCGATAGAGTGTACATAATATTACTTGCTCTAGCGTATTTGCAAATCTAATCGTGTTTCTTCATTACGAAGCCAGCCCGTTTTAAGATGCAAAACTCCGTCGGACTTTCATTTACCAGGCAAATTCAATCACGAACTTGGTCCAAAAAGGTAACTTTTTGCCCGAGGGGTGACTAAGCTCTCTAATACCTGGCTTGTCTCTTGCCAAACCCTTCGCTGGAGTTCTAATCCGAGTGTCCTGTTATTGCAAATAAGTGTTAGCATAAGGCAAGTATCGCCCAAGTTCAAACCCGATGAATTTCAATGTTCATGCCGTATAAAGTAGGGGTTGTTTCACCAACCGTCAACATACCTGTCCATGAACTCAGGATACCTAGATCGAAAACTGGCCGTTAGCAAAGATGTAACATTCCCACCACCAAAGCATAAGTCATATTCGGCAATATGATGTTTCGAGGAACAAAGACAAAGAACTGAACTCACGGAGCAACATCGTAATCGACCAGCATCTTTCCATGCGATCCTATCAGTGGTAGGCATGCGTTGACCACGGTTCGGGCACACATCTCTATAGGCCGACCAATGAACCAAAGCAGCAGTCTCCCGATGAGTACTCGTGAGCTGAGCGGTGTGAAACAGGCGCCCGGATCCAGCTGGTGGATGTGAATCCTGGGATTACTGCCGGGTAGATGACGGGCGCAGAGCTCCCTGATCCAGCATGCGTGGATCATCTTTGCAAGACCATATTGGTAACTCTTCTGAGTAGCGGCATCTTTGACATTGCTGACCTGCTCCAGGTAGGAGTCTTTTGCGTCGTCTGGAAGTTCGACCATCGGGGCTGCGGAGCGGATCGCCGCGCTGGTAAGACTGCAGAGCACCACTGGTTGATTATCTCCGTCGGCCAGCATCTTGGGAAACAAGAGGAGAATCAAGAGTGCCGATGAGAGATGGGTTAGTTGCACAGCTAGATCCATATTGTTCCGGTTAGAATTTTGGTTTGTGGAGAAAGTGGTGATGGGCATTTTCCAGAGCGGAATATTTTCAGATGAAACTCACTCTCTTCCCATTCATCTGCAGTAACTCTTGTCTCATCGTTCATTATAGCAGAACCCATGACCACCACATCAATGCGAGTCTGAACTTGATTGATCCCGGCTGCAAAAGTCTTGACGCTATCAAAAGACAATAGGTCTACTTCCATCACAGTGATAGTCGACTGCTGGCTTTCATCATCATCAACGCTCATTTTCCTCAGTTCACCGGCCAACAACTCGCCTTTAGCTACATTTCGGACCGCCAAAATGAGAGTCGAAACATTGAGGCTGGTGATAATCCGAGCCGCGTCTGAGAGAATCGCGCCGGTGGCGCCGACAAGGAGGACTGTCTTTCCTTTGAAGCTTGCGGTAGGTGGTGCAAGGTCCGCCTTTGCCTGCCGGCGAAAAGTGGCCCATGGAAAGATTTCCGCGAAAGGTATTTTCTCTGATTGAACCATATTGAATTTACAAAGTCAAGAGAATGAGAGAGAAGAAGACTGCCGCCTCCAATCAAGGTTCAAGGCTTCTCACCACTGATAGCACATCAATCTTTACGATGTCCAAAGATGTCAATGCTCAGTGAGCAGACCGAGTCGCCGAGACCCGGTTCTTAGTGCTGACACCTACGGAACAGGGCGTAGGCTGTATCAAGCCATGATCCATGTTCTCCAGGACACATCCATTTTTGAATTCTGGACCCTTGGACATTGTCTCTAAGCAAGTTCATGTCATTCTGAATCTGAGTTGAGACACTACTGGAAAGCGGCGCACTGTGTTCAAATTGGGCCACCGTGTCCGCGATCTGCACATCCACCGTACGGGGCAACAGTTCAGAGACACCGATGCAATGGTCGGCAAGCACGGGAAGACACGACAGATATCTCATTGCATGTGCGTCGTAGTGCCTACGTTAGTCTAGTGAGGGTAGTGCGATCCTTCGCGCAAACCAAGAGGCAACGGTTGTGGCTGTTTGACCGTCTGAATCCCTCCAAAGATGGCTCCGAAGTTGATACCCACTCGCGTTGCTGCCTGGACCAGGCCAGATGTGGACTTCGTCCAAACTTAGAAGTCAGGGTTACATTCGCTTATTCCGGCCATCGGTGGCTTCAGCATTACAAACCTGGGTTCACTCTTGCTCCACTCTAGCTGTGGCAGTGGCATCATCAACGCGTCCGTCATTGCAGAGCAGCACGGCACGTCTCCTTGCACATTGCTCGATGCTCTGCACTATCATTTCAGCACAGTAATCACCATGGCGTTATCTAGATTGTCAGAGGCTTTGTTTGCTAGCGACGGCTATGGTCTGTGGTGGTTTTTGTCCCTAGGTGTCGTCTTTCTTGTCGGCAGAAGTCAGGTTCGAGCCAAGCCTGTGGATCCAAGAGAGCCGCAAGAAGTGAAGCCCAGGATACCGCTTGTTGGCCATATCATCGGGTTACTTGGGTCAAGGCAAAAATACTATCGTCAACTCGGGTACGTTGGAAGCCAAGTCAGTGAAGTCTCACAACGAGACGACTTCAACGTTAAACGAAGAGCCAGAAATTAGACTAATGACAGCGTGACAGCCTTGAGAATGCGAAACTTCCCATCTTTTCCATCTCGATGGGAGGATCCGAGAAGATATACATCATCACAGCACCGCAGCTGATCCAGGTTGCAATGAAGAACAAATCTCTGAATCTTTACCCAGTGATGGCGGAGTTCGCGCAGAAGATGGTCGGCTTAGGGCCAAACGTCATGGACTTGTTCCACAATCCACCGACTGATGGCTCCATCTCATGGATTGAGGACCAGCATCCATCTTTTGCCCCTCTGGCTCCTGGTCCTGATCTACAGGAGATGAACACCTATGTCCTGAACAAGATTTCGAAGACCATCAATTCTATCGGACCTGAGTATGAGACCAAGAAGCTGTACATGTGGTTCAGGGATTCCTTCACCATGGCCACGGTGGGCTCCCTTTTCGGTAACGAGAACTCTCTGATGCACGACCCGATGTTGAGCAAGAATTTGTGGTAAGTGATAGTATCTACCAACTCTTCAGAGTTCGACTGCTTATAACGCCAATATGAAGGAATTACGATGGTGGCCAAGCCGAGCTACTCATGAAACCGCTACCCTCGATAACAGTATCAAAGGCCTACAACGGCCGTGCTAAGGTGCAAAAGGCTCTTCGGAAATACTTTCGCGAAGATTATGATCACATTACCGATGCCAGCAGTGTCGTCAAGCGGCGCGTGGCGGTGAACCGGAAATGGGGCCTGCCCATTGACGACATCGCCGACCACGAATTCGGGATGCTCTTTGTGAGCGTCACAAATGCTATCCCGACACTCTTCTGGATGATGTGTTATGTGTTCCACGATGCCAAACTCGTTGCAGAATTGCAAAAAGAGCTTCAAGCCCTTGCTGTGATACAACAGCAGGACAACGGTGGCACCGGGTGGCGCCCGTCTCGAAAGTGTACTTTTACCGTCGCCAAGTTCCGGACAAAGTGCCCCTTGCTGGTGTCAACCTACAAAGAAGTCATGCGTTTGACAAATCGCTCAACTGGCACACGCCGGGTGGTGGAGGACACATTGATCAGCTACATCCCGTCCGGAGAAGGCGGCGACACAAAGACATACCTTCTCAAGAAGGGTGCAAACATTCAAATCCCTGCCATTATAACCAACTTTGGCCCCGACGCGTGGGGCGAGAATGCACACGAATTCAACCCGCGACGGTTCATGACTGCGGACAGAGAAAGAGAGCGGGCGCAAAGCCGCGCCTTCAATCCTTTTGGTGGCGGTAAACACCTTTGTCCCGGACGTTTCTTTGCCGACGCGGAAATCTTGGGGGCGATGGCCGCGTTGGTGCTGGGTTTCGAGATTGAAACTCCTGCTGGTGGCAGGATTGAGGTCCCGCCGATCAATAATAACTTGGCTGAGGCTGTTGGAAAGCCCTTGACAAGCGTCCAGGAGAACATGATGGCGAGGATTCGACGGAGGCCGGGTTGGGAAGACGTGGAGTGGGCATATATTGCGAACAACGTGACAAGCTGAAGCGAAAGAGGCCAAAGTCCACAGCGTACGCAATCTCACTCTTCGATGAAACTTTGCCTTACTTGGTATACTAATTGCGTTTACTTCTTTGGCGCAATCGAATGATGTTGAACCACAAGCTTGCAGTATTCTTGTGGCAAGCCGATGGGCACATGTAACTGAAGCGCTCGGGAAGATTGGAAATCTAGGATGTGCAGCCTTCATGTCTGAGCACGACATCTGTCTCAGAGCTGAGCTGGTTCTGCCAATCGATTGATGGAACTTGGCAGCATTCTTGTCTGAGAGTCCAACGAGAATTATTTCAGCTACCAAAGCGGATACACACCGATCAGTGAAGCCTTGATACAGTCGTGGGGAAGTTCACTCTAAACTGTCAACCCCTGATGCCAGCCATACTCAAGCGCCCAACATTACGATTCGTCGAGCGTGGGACCAAATTACCCCCTCCAAGAGCCCCCTAATTTTGTCCCTGACCGCTGAAAAGTGAGTTGACGAGGAGGCTCAATGGTAAAGTGGTGTTTGAGAGTGATGATATCTAAGGGTAGCGTTTCCGATAGCGTTGGGCAAAGCGTAATGGATGCATGTGTCACACATCGATGGTGACTTGAGAGTCAACATGACATCGCGATAACCAGGTGCTGAGAAAAGCAATTGAATTTCCGGCATTGCTTAATGTAAATGACATATATCAAATGTTCGCACTCTTGATATCAAGGTTTCACTCACGCCTCTGCAGCCACCGGCCGGCATCGTTCTCGGACAGCCGGTGAGGGGTCGCCGCGGAGTGCTGGCCGCGGAAACCTTGCCGAGCCGCTTATCGGCCGTCGTGGGGCAACAGAAGTAGGAATATACATATAGTAAAGTAAGCCGCCAAAAAAGCACGGGTCTCCGAACTTGGCTCATTGTGAAAAGTTGCGTTATAAGAACCCTAAGAACTTCCATTTCCTAACGCGAGGTCCACGCGTGGTCCAAGGATTGATAATCACTTTTCCTCAACTGCCGAAAAGTCGGACAGTCCCTCAGCCGCTATCTGTCATATCGCGGACCGCATGTCGCCGAAACAGAGCCAGGCACTCGCCGTCGTTCCTGGGCCTGCCCAGGGCAAGGTTATCTTCTCCGATGTTCCACTAAGCTTCATGATGGGCGTCGACTCAAAGACTGGCACTGTCGCAGATGCTCACCACCCCCTCCTTGGCACATCTCTCAAAGACTCTGTTCTCGTCATCCCTGCTGGTCGCGGATCGTGTTCCGGCAGCAGCGCAATCGCAGAGCTGATACTATCCGGCAACGCTCCCGCGGCTCTCATCTTCCGGGACGTGGAGATGATCCTCACTCTGGGCGTCTTAGTGGCCGACAAAATGTTCGACAAGCGCATACCAATTGTCTTTCTTTCGGACGAGTCACTTTTTGAAGTTTTTCGCCAGGCTCTGACGGTGCAAATGAATGAGACGAGCTTGTTGGTTTCACCGAGCGGCCACAGGATTGACCTGGTGCCACAGAGCACAAAGGCAATCGAGTTGAATCCAACCGACAAAGCCATGTTGTCTGGGGAGAGCGGTAACGCTTCTCGTATTGCGATGGAGATTATCGTAAAGTACGCCACGATACAGGGGGCAAATTGCCTGATAGATGTTTCTCAGGTTCACGTCGACGCTTGCGCATACGTTGGTGAAAGTAGTCTCCTCGTCCCTGGACGCCTGCTTTCCCTAGGCGGAAAGTTTGTCGTGCCGTCGACCTGCAACTCTCTCAATGTCGATCGACAAAGATGGAGAGAACTGGGGGCCAAGCCTGGTATTTCCAAGATATCTGACAAGATTGGAGAGACTTATCTCAAGCTGGGCGCCAAGATGAGCTTTACGTGCGCTCCGTACTTGCTCGAGACTAAGCCTGGAACTGGAGAGCAAATAGGATGGTCCGAGTCTAACGCCGTAGTGTTCGCAAACAGTGTGCTAGGAGCACGCACGCAGAAGTATCCTGACTACATGGATGTTTTCATTGCATTGACTGGAAGAGCCCCGTATGCCGGATGTCATACACCAGAAGGTAGGAAGCCGGAGATCATAATCAAGGTCCCCCAATTTGACGCATTTGATGCGTCGCTCTTTGCTCTTGTTGGCTACAGCATTGGGCATGTAGTTGCCGCTAAGATTCCCTTCGTCATTGGTATGGGGACAACACAACCTACCAAATCAGACCTGAAAGCCTTTGGGGCAGGCTTTGCAACAACTTCATCTGCTCCCATGTTTCACATCAGCAGCATCACGCCAGAGGCTGCAAGTTTCGAAAACACACTCGAGGGTTTGGAAACTATCGAGTTGACAGCCTCCGAACTTCGACTGAGTTGGAGACAGCTCAATACGGCTACGGACTCCTCTGTCGACATCGTGTCTTTAGGAAATCCGCACTTTTCCTTGGAAGAATTCTCTCAACTTGCCGAAGAGTGTCGCGGCAGAAAGAAGGCACCCGATGTCGAAGTGATGATCACCACCGGTCGCAACACCTACAAAGAGGCCCTGGATCTCGGCTATCTAGACGTCATCGAGAGCTTCGGTGCCCGGTTGATAACGGATACGTGTTGGTGCATGATAGAAGAGCCGGTAGTTCCTCTGAAGGCAAGGAATTCTATGACGAACTCAGCTAAATATGCTCACTACGGTCCTGGGATTGTCGGCAAGAAGTTTCACTTTGGAGACATTATCGCGTGTATCAATGCGGCGCGTAGAGGTCGTAGACAAGAAGACGAGATCAGCCCCAGGTGGCTTTTCCGATGATCCATAGACGGTAGGACATAATAGACAGTACCTTGCACCCAAGAAGTCGAGCAAGATACATGTATACGTGGTAACTAAAAGTTTAAAGGAAAGAGGGGGCATATCCCATCAACTGCGGAATAGCGCCAGCACATATACACGTACTTCTATGAGGGTAAGAGCCAATTATACGTTGATCCGTCCTTATTTCCCTTATTTCCTTCAATCCAAAAAATCGTATTAGAGCAGAGTTGAAAAAAACTGGAGAATATATGTACTGACGCCATTCCACGGTTGATGGGATGGTATCATGTTGAGCACAAGCTTACGTCGAGGTTGAACACCTGCAACCTGAGCACTTCCCGTTGAAGAAGTGGATTAATTGAGATCTTGTCCCTTGGTGAAAGATTCTTTAGAGCGCCGGTTGGATTCGCTTTTGAACCCCCATGCACCGACTGCCAAGAGCGTCATACCCGGGCAGGGCACTCGAAGAAGTAAATCATCGTTGTCTGCATGCATTTCAAAGACTGAATAACTAGACGCTGCTCTGCCACCGCGCAACAAGGTCGGCCGCGGGCGCAACGAGGTCAGTGGTTTTGATGTCAAGGAATTGTCGTACCATAAGATTCAAAAAGGGAATTCGGGGTTTGATGTGTTGCGAGAGCGACGGAGGCTCGGAAATAACGTATTCGCTTACGAGTTGGACAACTCCACTGTGGCATGTGATCCGACGCAGCATTCTTCCTACAAGGATGATGAGGAGTGATTTTGAGGCAGACTTCAATCATCTTCAGTCAACTGTATCCATCTCACGTAGCTACGAATACAAAATACTCGATTTACGAATGCCCGTTTTCCAGTCGAGGCAGACGCTCCATTTGGGGCTTACAACCACCATGTCTGCATCCGTCATTTCGCCCTCCTTGGCTTTTCAGGCACCCGAGTTTCAGCTCAACATTATCGGTCTTGGCTGTGTTGTCAGATTGTATATGGGTTCGATCCTCCAAAATTCTGCGCCTTGCCACACCCGCGACTGACAGCCGCCGTCTTCCTTCAGCTTTCGCCAATTCGAGCCCGATGAAGTCCTGAAGGATCCTCGAAGGACCGGAACCACGCGATGGCATGGATCTGTTTCCGGGAAGAAGGAATCAACAAAAGAGTCCAGCCCCTGTGGCCCGCCGTTGCAAACTCGCGACCTCACGAACACCATCCAATGGCCCTCTCTTTTGATTATGGTAATTCCACAACCGAAGCTAGTGGGCACCCAACGCGGAAGCCATTCGCGGGATCCCGATCCATCGGAAATGGGTCCCCCGTCAGCGCTTATCCCAACGTAGAAAAGAGCTGCCTTGAAGGGCTCCATTGAGAGCAGGGATGCCAATCCTTCAGACCCCTTACTGCCGCTTGGCGCCAGTCAACGGCAGTGAATTCCTCGAGAAGAGCTAAAATGCCGACGAGAATCCACAACCTCTGGCGCTCAACGTTGCGGCCTGTCGTGCCTGTCAATATGGGGCTCCATACAATCACAGCGATGTGTCCGGGTGTCTGGGTCTTGTCTCCAATGGTTTAAATCTTTCATCTTTGCACTCGTCTGACTGCTGATAATGATTCTGGTCCCGTTTTGCTCCGCGATTGAGCTATGAGCGCCGCATCATGACGACTCCGAACAACAACGCGTCTCCGCCAGAGTATTACAGTGGCCTTGAGGTCGACAGCCGACCGGGCCGATCGCCAGGAGTATGGGGCGATCAGGACTTGAGCAAATTCCGCGTTGCGGACCAGAATAACTTGCCTGAAGTCCACAATCAAGACGGCGATCTCCCACAAGCCGTGCACCCGTACGGCCATGATTACTCAATGCTTCAGGCCGTTCACCCGGCAGAGGGCGGCGTCTCCCCAGTCGAATATCAAAACGGTTCATACGATTCAAGCGGGTACTACGCTCCAAAAGAAGACAACCCGCCAGAAGTCGTGACAGCAGGGATCGACGAGAAGCAGCAGAAGAAGAGAGCAGGCACAATATGCGGCATGCGACGCAAGACATTCTGGATTGTTCTAGCCGTGGCGCTCATTATTGTCATTGGCGCCGCGGTAGGAGGAGGCGTCGGTGGCGCATTATCGGCAAGCAACAGCTCACAACAGTCGAGCAGCAGCTCGGGAGGATCAAGCGATAGCGGAAGTGGCAGCAGTGGTACCGGCTCGGGCAGCGGGAGCGGAAGCGGCGACAGCAGTGGTGATAGCAGCGGCGATTCCAACAACACGACGACAACGAATGAGCTGGATATCTTGCCCACCACCAGCATCGGCGCGCTCAACTTCACAGACTACTATGGCTATGTAAATCACCTCGTTTTTTACCAGCTGCGGTCCAAGAACCTCATGATGTCGTCCTACAATTCTTCCACAAAAGTGTGGAGCTCAACAATTACCAACAGGGAGAGCACGATTAAGGAGGGCACTCCCATCTCCAACAGCTTATTCTGGCATAGCGATAAGGTGAGCTACTGTCACTTCATTAGCTGGACAAACATTCGTGATCAGTGCTGATACTATTGATCAGGTCCGCGATGTCCGTATCTACTACCTCAACGATGCGAACCAGGTCGCAGGCATAATCAACGCGAACCCAGTTTACGGCTCGACTTGGGACAAATCCGGCGTCTCGAACACCTTTACCGCAAATGCGAAGTCAAACCTGCTGTCCAATGGCATTTACACCCCCGACTCATACCTATCGAACCTTGTTTTATACCAGGACACCGGGAATACCATCCGCGTTCTTCGCCGAACAGGCAATGGAGCGACCGATTGGGCCGCCGTGGGGATTTCGACCGACTTTGGAAAACCTGCAGAGGGCACCGGGATGTCTTTGATTCCCATCTATACCAACGCGACCACGAAGAGAATGGCTATGTTTTATACCTCTGAGATGGGCTCACTCATTCACCTCACCCTCGTCAACGACAACGACTGGACCAACAGCACCTTACCAACGACGCTCGAAACGAACGCCACTATTGCGGCCTTTTCCAGTGGGTACGAAAGCAACAACAACCTAGTCATGCACGTACTAGCATCACAGACAGACAAAGCGCCTGTGTTGATAACTTACGCCGAAGGGGAATGGACGAACGTTGGTGAAATTTCCACCATGTCCGGCGAGGATAGGCCTTTCAAAGTTGCTGCCAATTCAGCTGGGAGAGTCTATGGTCTCGTCCAGCGAAACGCTACCAAGGTTGAGATTGTCGAGTGGGAGTGGATTGGTGGTACAACATATAATAAGATTGGTGTGATAGATACCGTCTCATGATCGGAGGGGAGGTCCTACTTGGGTGAATACAAGGTGATCTGGCTCTCGTGGTCCCTCGAGAGCGACAATAATAAATACAAGAAACAGAATAAAAACAAGATCAAAACATACTGTCCCCCTCCCCCCCCCCCTCCCAATCGCTCAAATATATGCGTTCACCACTGAGGCTCGGTTTTGATGTTGATCCCCAAATTCCAGCTGGCGATGAGACTCTGGAAGTCAAAGCCCGAAAGCTCTGGTTCAATCTTGATCATCGGAGGACAGAAGTCATTATGTTGTTGCAGTGGCAGCTTCTCAATGTCAGTCTTGTTCAATTCCCGTATCGACCCGTCTATGTGGATCTTTCACAGCAATCATACCATCCCTAAGTCTCTCTGCTGAGCAAAGTGCGAGCCGCAATCATCCTGCAAAACGCCCGGGCTTCGGCCCATGCTATCTTCCCTTGCACGGCTAGGGTAATCCCTTACGGCCGGGGTCGTGGCGGCGGGAAGCGGGTCAGCCCGTGAAGCACGGGCTGCCTTGCGAGCCTTGGACCGGGCAGCAGCGGCGGCAACCCGTGCTCTGTGCTCAGCCTTAACTTTGGCGACGAACTGTGGTATCGGGTGGGGGCATCGGTCCTCATAAACATGCTGATGAATGTCAACTTTGTCAGTCCAGTGTTCTTGAAGCTTGCCTTTGAAAAGAGTGGAGGGAAACAAGTTCGTAGACTCACGCGGTGCATGCTTCCTATCTTGGTGAACCCTTTGAAGCAGCCAGGGCAGATGGCTTCAATCATCTTGGGAACACGGGGCATGGTGAAGCGGGTAACTGGCATCTGGGCAGTGTTCCTAGACGCCAGCTGGTTGTGTTCGCTGAGCATGGTGACAGGAGATTAGACGATACGATAAAGAACAGGGCAGAAGTTCGTCAGGTGATTAATGATTGATGATTGACCGCGAATATAACCTGGGGTTACCCTCCCTTTTGTCTTGCTCACCGCGGCTGTGAGTATCGTGTCTGGTCAAAGACCTGTTCATTGAACAGCGGCGATGGCTTCTCAAAGAGCTTCCAACTTGGTCCATAAGTATTCGACAGGGGTCGATGAAGTTGGGATGAGAATGTCGCAGCAGTTGAGTGATTAACAAGGACGACCTGCCATACTAGCATGGCGCGGCAAGCGCGCTATCCATCGTCTAAGTAGAGCGCTTATTGCTTCTTTTTGCGGGCTCATGGTGTAAGTCTTTCAGTCTGGGACTCGGGGGCCAGGTTCATCTCTTTGTTGGTAGTGGACTATTACAGTCAACATTGCAACCAACAGTGATGTAGGTCTCCGTCTCCGGGGCCGAGTCTGGAGGCATGGGCTAATGGAGGGTATGATCTTGGAGCTTTCGTCAATGTGCGGAGTTCCTGTCACCAGTTTGGAGGAGGATGAAAGAAATGAAGTCTTACCTTGTCATGCCTGGAGCTCCGTCGATCGGCGATCCCTTATCGTCATAGACTGAAGTTTTATTGTGAAGGTGATGTTTGGGGCCTTTGGGCTAGAATGAGCCACACCAGGCAAGGTCAATTTGATAGCATTCTCCACTGCCAAACAAGTTCATCATGTCATCGGCGGTA
Source organism: Colletotrichum godetiae (assembly GCF_030913485.1). Classification (NCBI taxonomy): domain Eukaryota; kingdom Fungi; phylum Ascomycota; class Sordariomycetes; order Glomerellales; family Glomerellaceae; genus Colletotrichum; species Colletotrichum godetiae. The sequence goes on from NW_026851263.1 coordinate 308,540, forward strand.
GTGAACAGAACAGTCTCTTTGTGTGCCAGCTCCCAGGCGGTTACTCGGTCAATCGGCAGGTATCCAACAGACATGGGTCATCCGTAGCGAAACGGCGAAGTGCCTTCGCCAGGGAACCGCCCACTTTCCTCTAAACAACGACGTCTCGAAAGCTGGAGCAAGACATAAGAGCTGGTCACTTTGCCTTGTTTCAGACCAGGGTACAATATGAAAGGTCTTGTTCACCATGCAAGGCTGACTATGGCGAGGATCGTCGACTTTTAGCCCCGCGTCCATGCACTCCAGCCCGGGACTAGCGGAGCCCAGACCGAGAGACGTTCATGTTGGTTGCACAGCAGTCTGGGTCCATCATTAACCTCAGTGACAGTCCAAGCCACGAGAATTGAGTGGCTCCCCGCCATAGTCCATGTTCAGTTCGCATCAGGAGAACCAACGAATAGCAACCAACCCTAAAGTTCAATACGAGTGAGGGTGCCACCGCTCTCGACTCGCCAAATGACTTGGACCAACATCGTATCTGAGCATGGTATATCACCAAATCCAGCCCAACTGCGACATTTTCAATTCCCACTAAGCTGAAGTAGGATGCCCCCTCTCACTCCTTCCAACTAAGTAGGTGCTCAATCTTGTCTGCCGAGGTGCGAGCTCCCGCAATATCCGCAAGTCCCGTCTTCGCTTGCGGCCCGCGCCTTTGACGGATTCACGGTCAGGCGGGCGTCGAATAAACTCCCTTGCATCATCACGCCAACACGTGCTGGGTGTTCTCTGCAAAGGCATACGGTACCTGGAGTAGACACACACGCGGACAAACAGGCGCGAGCGGCCTTTTAAGAATGTCATTGCGGTGGTTTAGCAGCCGTACTGTGCTCCGCCGCGCCTAACTCGGACCTCGGGACCTTGCTTGACGGGTTAGACATTGAGCGGTGAATAAAAAATCGCCAAGCAGTGATTCAACTCCCATTGAACAGATGTCAACACCTTTCAACTTGTTCGACTACCTAATTGTCGGGAAGTAACTTGATCGATGCATTGCCGGCGAGTATCTGGCTCGATACTCATGGACTTCCACGACAGAGAGCTATCATATTGGCGCGCAGCTCCTGTTGTCGGCGGATGCCCCTCGGGTTGATGCAGCTTTTGGCCCCAGAGTCCACTGATTCGTACGAACAGTGAACCCATGCCATGACGGACATGAAGCATGAGCATGAAGCAGGAACGTACTTGAGCTGCCAGGGCCGCGTCGTCTGTGAGCCTGTCATTGCCTGTCGAATTTCGGGAGATAAATGCAGTGGACAATCCGCGCCACGGTGACCACATATTCTTTGTTCTGTATGCATCTCGCTGCACGACTGTGGCATTTTTTATGTATCCACACCGCCAAGCTCAGAGGCTTTGAGAGCCGCGAAGTTTCGGTAAAGCTGGTCCATTCAGAAGATCAAAGACTGACCCCTCCATTCAGACATCATTTGGATAATCCAGCCGCCACTTTGCCAACACTTTCGGCTATTCAGAAGGTCACATTGCTCCAGCACGAACTCCTGGCTAATGTCGCAACGTGATTTTTTTGAGTAAGGAAATCGATTTAACCATCGGCGCCCTGCCGAGAAGTTTGGGATTTGGCCGGTTCTGTTCATATAATCAACCTATCAATATGATTCCCGGCATTCCATCGCGACTTCACTCCGTCTCGGGTGGACGGATGACTCTCTCCACAAGCACCAAATATGCCAATGGTCGACGCTCTCTATTGTGGGGGGCAAAATCAGAGATGGTTTCACTGATACCGTCAAGTATTACTTAAATGGTTCACGTTGTCGCATTGTATCGTTGATTGAGAGTATCTGTGCTATTTTCTTGCATTCTCCTTTCGTTCCTTCCAAAGGGATTTACTGCGAAGCAAGCTGAGTGATCCCAAAAGCCGGAAGTATGCAGCTGTCCAAATTCTTTCTTGCCTTCGGCTTATCCACTGCCATTTTTGCGCAGTCCAAAATCAAGATCAGTCAGTCCAAGGTCCTCAAATGTCAAAGTTGACAGCAACTTGCTAAGAATTGTCAAGTGCCTCTGGGCGATTCTATCACGGAGATAACGTGCTGGAGAGTCCTTGTCTGGGACCAGATTGTGAAAGAGAACCTTGCCGACAAGGTGCAGTTTGTAGGCTCCATGACCAATAACCCCCAAAACTGCCGAGCGCAGTCGGGCTCTTTTGATCTCCATCATGAGGGCCACTCGGGTTGGCTCTCAATCAACATAGCCAACCAGTACCTCCAGGGGTGGCTGGCAAGCACTAAGCCTGATATTGTGCAGTTCATGCTTGGCACCAACAATGTGGCGCAAGGGCGAACGACCAACGATATTATCGCTTCGTACACAAAGATGACGGGGTTGATGAGAGCGTCCAACCCGCGGATGAAGATCCTGGTTTGAACTCCTGCAACCTCTTCCGAAACGACCCTGCGGCTGTGGATATTAATCTACCTTGCAGGTTGATCGCTTGATCCCGCTGTCCTTCAATGGTGGAGGAATCGACACCCTCAACCAGCGCATTCCGGGGTGGGCCATAGGACAGAACTCGACCAACTCTCCAATCACAGTTGCAGACTGTTCGAGTTCTGCTGGGTTCACGACCTCAATGTTGCGAGATGGTGTACACCCCAACGAGCAGGGAGACCAGGTCATAGCCCAACAGGTTGGTCCGTTGCTGATCAAATACGTCAAGGATCTCATTGCCGAACGCGGACTATGAGACTATCAGATGAAGAGACTGACTGAGGGTTACTTCGGGTTTGAGACAACACCTGCAGAGATCTATGTTGAGTTAGGGTCCGCTCTATGTAGGGGAGTTTGCAGTTGAAAAGTCACAACAAGCACTTGCTTTAGACAGGTGAAGTTGCCATCGGCCAGAAAAGACTTCGCATCGGCAGTGGATATTATCGATTGAACATCTATGAAGGTCGCCCCCATGAAGACCCCCCACGTGATACTCGCCCACGTCGGAGTCGCCCACAGACAGGTCGGCAAGATGCCCAATTGGAGATGAATATAATTCGTATAACGATCCGAAGTTCTAAATGTCAAGGAAGTTTTGGTTCACTTTGCCCCTGGGTCAGCCTTGGAAGGCCGCCATGATGACTGAGCGCCGAGAGCCAAGACCGAAAATCGAGTGAGCTTGCGAACTGAGGTCGCCTGCATAAAGAGACAGCATCAGGTCTAGCTATTGTTATCAGATCAACGAATACAGATGGAATATCCCGAGGAAAAGATTGTTCGTCTTGTTGATGAACAAGAACACATTACCTATCTGCGAAAGTGAGGGATGGACCAGGCCTTTTGCTCATCCCATCGGGCATTTCGCAATCTCCCCGAGCCAAAGGACGCGGGAACTTAGTTTCGTTCTCGCGTTTGGCATTTACATTCAAGCACGGACGAACTTGAGGGACCTCCGGCTACCAGAGTCTAACAATTTTTCGACCCCGAGACGTCTGACATCTGGCTCCCGCTCACCAGCACCAGTCTGTGCTCGGCATGATTCCTCCGCTGCAGATAGCCTTCCGTAAATAATGAACTCACGGACGGACAAGGCAAGATATGCGCAAAGTCTGTCGGCCGAAACGGGGGTTTCTTTACCGAATGAGAATGATGAATAGTTTTTAAAGTGTTCGCTTGGTCAAACCCCATCGGTATTGCGTATGGGCACGTCCCGCTGCTCCTCTAGACCTCGAGGATTCGCTCCTTCTACATCTTCCTGCTGCATATATTCCCTCCGCAAGTTACTTGCAGATCATCGGCACGACAATGTCAGACCCTCTTGAGCTGGAGCAAGATCGCCCGAAACGAAACTCCAGAATGATCGAGAAGTTCGACGATGAGATCAAGGTCGCGGATGTGGGTGTGGTTGAGCAGCCAGTTATCTCGAGGACCGATTCGGTCCAGAGCGAGTCATATGGATCGTCTGCCGGGGCCAAGACCTTCGACAAGAAGCTACTGTACAAACTGGACATGCGTCTCATGATCGCAATGTTTTTCCTTAACTTCCTGTCATTGATGGGCCGGACAAATATTGGAGCGGCCCTGATCCGCCAACTCCCGCAGGACCTCCATCTTGACGCGATGAAGGTGTTCATCGTCCTCACGATGCCAGCAGCGCCGCTGATCCTCTTTGAAGTGCCAAGTAACCTACTGATGCGCTTTCTGAATCGCAAGTTCAACTTCCCATACTTGTGGTACATGTGCGTCCTTGATGTCTTACTGGGTGAGTCTGTGTCTTTCATTCAGTCGGGTGGGAATGGAAAGCAGTATCTACTTACTTAGGAAGCTTTTACTTTTGTGACGTGGTTGGCACGTTTGGATGCACATGCTGATGAAAAGTACAGGTATCATCACAATAGCCCAAGGCTTCGTCAAGACGTTCGATCAGATGATTGCCACGCGATTCTTCGTTGGTGTCTTTGACGCAGGTCTTATTCCTGGCTGCGTATTTCTCTGTTCACTGTACTACCCTCCGAGACATCTCCAATGGAGACTGGGCCTAATCACCGTCGCCAATATCTGCTCAAGCATCGCCGGGAACTTTCTCGCATACGCAATCGCCAACATTCAGACTGCTGAAAACTTCAAAGGATGGAGATGGTACGAGTTTAGCCACTGGTTGACGTTACCGAAATGGCTCTAACATTTACAGGATCTTTATCATTGAAGGTATATTTACGGTGGCAGCATCTCTCGCCTGCCTGCCTGCCAATATTGGACCTCCTGAGAAGGCCAAGTTCCTGACGGAAGAAGAGAAAAGAATCATCAAGAACTCGGTTGAAATTCGCAACACAGAGATTGGCATTGTCGCCGAGTGGAAAATGTTCTTCACAAACCCCCTGAACTACTGCTGGGCTGCCCTCTACTGCTTTACGACGACAACCGCTTACTCGGTCTCCATATTCTCTCCATCATTCGTCAAATCATTCCACCCGGAGCTCAGCGCTGCAGATGTACAGGCGCAAATTGTCCCCATCTTCGTAGTTGCTGCCGTGGCATGTTTGACGACTGCATACGCCGCCGACCGTCTCAACCACCGCGCAGCTTTCGGACTTGGCGGCTTTATTTTCACAATCATTGGCTACGCTATCTTGAGGCAGGACGAACACGAAAGCACGAATGTCACAATGATGGCGCTGTACTTCATCGCCTTCGGCACATTCATCACACTTCCTATGATATGGATCCTAACCATGCAAAACTTGCAGACGCCCTTCCAACGAGCCATCGGAAGCGGCTTTGTAGTCGGAGTTGGCAATACATCAGGCTACATCTCAGCCTGGATCTTCAAGACAAGTGACGGCCCATATTACAAGAATGGGATGACAATCAGCATGATCTTAGTTATCACCGCATTCGCCATTCTATCTGTTACTTGGATTTACATAGAGATGCATAATAGAAGGCTTGACAGGGAGGAGAGACTGCATCCGTCTGCGACAGCTGGAACCAAGAGACTTACTGGGCGGAGCTTTCGGTACAAGGCTTAGCTTATTGACGCTACATCACAATGATGAGGTTTCCCAGGCTTTCACGATTTGACCTTAAATCCTGAAGCTATTGAGCCTGTTTGATACTCAATATGTGAATCTTACCACCAGTATCTTCATGACACTTACTTCCCTCTATTTCGACCTTTAACAATTATCCCATTCCTGCGCGCGGGGACCCGTGGTGACCGCCTCGGTGTTACCTGCCACCGCTTGATGCAGCTAGATAACCTCATTTTCGTGATATCGATACGAGCCCATTGCGAATCAGCCACAGCCAACCACGTACAGCTTCTTCGCAGGCCTCAATATTGTGCGACATTCGGGTTACTAAGTCCACTTGACCTCGAAGCGGGAGCCCGGTTATAATAATAAGTGATATAGTCCATGTTTCCGTTCCCTCGTCTCATTGTACTACAGGTAATCGTACGATGTTCAAATTGCTTATTTTCCGGCTTCTGAATACCTAAGAAAGACATGGCAGTCACATCCACACTTTATATGCCATTGGTCGAAACCCATTTCTACTTCGCGGGTGGTCAACAGCTTTTCACCGTTTACACTTTGCAGCCACAAACGACACCCTTCACGCCAAAAGACGCTTCCTGTTCCATACTGCCTCGAGCCATACGGTGCGCAGAGGCCAAGAGTGAAGACATTACTTCGGGGTTCACTTGCTATGCACTGCAGTTCGTAGGGAAGACAACGACATCGGTTCCAACACAATGCTTTCCGGAGAGTTACATAAACATCTGGAGGCCATTTGCCGACAAATATTTCAGTAGGAGCCCCTTGAGCTTTGCCACATGAAATACCCTAGGCTGAAGATTAGCGTTGGAAAAGTGTACTGACGAATCTCGAACTAAGGTGATGTCCCAAGTTTGGCTTACCCAGGCACTGCATGCATCAGCGGCTGGACAACTGCGTGCTCCACGGATGTTACGGAGACGAGTGGAAACACGCATGCACAGACTTGGTGCTGTCCCTCTGGCTGGACTTGCCTTAGGGCTTTGAATGCCGGCATCCCTCACCGGGAATGCACAAGTCTCCTGAGTACTCCAACTGAAGTCTGGATCAACAACATTGTCACTACAAGAGAAAGTGAGAGCACCATCGCAACATCTTGGACAAAAGTTTTCCTTTCAAACCTCCCCAGCGGGAGCCCAATCATTGTCAATCATCCTGTATTTCCACTTTACGGCAAAATTCCGTCTCGTCAAGTTGAAGGCGCCGACAGAACAGAACTATCTGCAGGAGCAATCGCTGGTATTGTCGTTGGAGTTCTAGTATTGTTCTTGGCTCTTTTCGGTTGTAGTTGGTTCATGTGTTTTAAGAAGAGAAAGCAAAAAAGGGGGGCCCAGCTATGGCAGGGAGAGACTGCCCTTGGGAGGGAAGCTCCATCTCACGGAGGGGAAAGCTATGGCTCAAAAATGGAGCTTCCAGATCATGGCCGAGAGGCCCAAGAGATGCATACGATGAGGCCATCTCCAGTAGAGCTCTCGTCGCAGAGTAGAGCTGCTGAGATCGAGGCAGGGAGTCGCCCTGTTGAATTGGCATCCTAGGCATTGCCACCGGCCGACGAGCAACGAGGGAGAAATGAAGCGAAAGAAAAAGCTGGGTAACTGCTCCAAAGTCACAGTTCATTACCAACGCTACCTTCGTTTGATGGCCGGCGTAGACTCATCATGAAAAAAGGCGGACATATTTGACTCAGTATGTGCATTGTGCAATCTTGTCGGCTGGCCCTACAAGGTTGAAGCGGCTTTGTTGTGATATCACTACAGTTGGCATGCGTCGCTGCAAACCTGTACTTTAAATGAAGGGCGAGGACAAAATCTCAATGTTATCACGCCTATGGGATGTAAGTAGTTGAACAAAGGCATGGTCAAGGTCTTGTGAAACCATTGAAAGCTGGTCGACGGAGAGGACCTTTGTCCAAAGTTGAGCAAACATCACTGCGCTCCACTCCGCGCATTGAGGTATCAACATTGACGATGGGAAAGGGAGCTTCTGTGGCGTATTGCTGAGCTTGACCACATCAAAGGCAGAATTTGAGCCGACATGCCCGGTGACGATCCAAGCGATGTGCTAGTCTGGCTGAATTACTTGGCATATGACGAAAAGCAAAGTAGAGACTCAAAACACAAAGTGGATATTAAAGAAATAAAGCTGGCGAAAAAAAGGAGAAGCTGTTCAACATCAGCAAAAAGGAAACGAAGCTATTGCGACGCTGTTATCGAGAGCCTGTTTGTCACAACTTGCAGTACTTCAGTCCAGCTTCCAGCCATCACATTGAAGCCCTGTGCAGGTTTCCTAACGTGGTGTATTGAATGTTTTAGCCGAAAGTCGCAATCAACTTCCAACCTTGCTTCACAAGTTTGGAGTCAGCACGTCGTGAATATCTACCAGAAAAAGATATCGGTGCCCGAAGTTCGAGATAATTATAGTAGCGGAACGGTCTGGTGTAACATGGCATTTGTTTCGACTAAGGTAGGCGAACTTCAAGCCACCGTGCTTCGCAATATGACTGACAGCGTTTGCTAGCATCGGGAAATGAACAAACAAAACAGTTTGCTTGCCTCTTACGATATCCCGCAGATTCATTAGTGAAGTAGTGACACCTGAGAGGTCGAGATACTTGGGCACCTTCATAGCTTATGTTACATTGGTTGGTTGAGTTAGCCGCGCGGACTGGCACCAGTTGCATGACCTTGACTTTTCGGATCCTGCTTGTCAGTGCAACTTTCCACTTTTTCTCTCTACCCCTATCCTGACATCTTGGGCAACTTGACGCAAAGAAGCTTCACTATGGCTGTAGAGAGAGCAATTCTATTCCTCGAGGGACCATGAACCCTAAATACGTGTAGCGGAGCCCAAGAGGATCAGATTCATAATCTTCTTATGCTTGACAACGAGAACATGATTGATGATGCAGAAAATTTTGTGTAGATGCCAGTTATGAGATCAATTCTCAGTGCTGTACAGTCTGCTGATTGTTTTGTGGTTTGCTGAACTTCTCTTGGCTACAGAATACGAGACCATCTCGCCTTGGTGATCAACCGACTAGCTTTACCTTTTCGAGAAGCCTGGTCTCGATGAGGGAGGGATTGGATGCATGCGGTATGTTCGAGCTAATAGGCAATCATGCATGGGTGGGTGTGATTGCGTCTTTCAAGGGCGTCAATCGATACTTGATACGAGTTTTAACAGCCAAGACTTAATCCCCAGCTTCAATGTTTTGGAGAGCTATATCAAGTAGCAGGTATCCTTTCTGTCACATATGATTTTTTGACACCATCACAAGAGTTCACGCCACTAAATTCGACCAGCTTATGTGGATCAACTCCACACTGTATCCAAACCAAGCCATCACGACGACGTTCAACATGCGCGCCAGCCTTCTTTACTTGATTTCATTGACCACCATGGCTATTGCTGTAGGCTTGAACCAAACCCAGTCTTTTGAAGCAATATCTAAGTGATTCAGGCTGTTCTTCCCGGTGATGTCCCAAAGGGCTACGGGCTGTTCATCCCTGAATGGGAGTTTCAGACTCCAGAAGGAGAGAACATCACCATCAAGGGAACAATTCAAGAGGCCTATGCTGCTCTCGGAAGTCTCAATCCCCAGGCAGCCCGGATGAATGGATTCGACCTTGGAGCTACTTCGGATGATGTCCGTAGTGGCGTGGAGAAGCGTGCCACATTTCCCAGGGTTGATTGCCAGACTTTTGAGGAAGGCCAAACCGATGCATATGATGAGACTATCAAATATCTCAGAGGTGTGAAAGGAAAGCCAAAGAACTCTGCTGGTCCGAGAGAATCTGGCCGTGTTAGCTGCTCTTGGCGAAGCGCGACCTTTTGGTGCAATGACGTGAGTTCTGGATCTAGCTTACTCTCTTCTGTGTGATGAAGATAGCAGCATTTTGCTGACGGACTTTAGGATACGAAACCAAAGGAGCTTAGTTCATTTGGTGAAATTGCTGATGGTGTAGCAGCGATCTACAAAGATTGCACTGACACTGACCTATTCTTTTGGTTTTCTTCTGGTGAAGCTTATACCAGTGATGATTGGAGTGTCCAGTATCGGTGGGCCCAGTGCTAAGGTGGTCAACCAGACAATGAAGAGTCCATGGTTTTCCTGCATTGTAAGGAGGCTGGTAAACACATGAATCCGTTCGTTTTTTACTCAGTATGCTGGCCTTATGGACGTTACCGGGGGGGGGGGGGGGGTCGGTGACACGGTCGGAGAACATCTCCATGGGTAGGGGTCGTCAACTCTCACATTTCCTATTTGACCTATCACTTGAGGCCTGCCTGCGATCGCAAACTTTCACTCTTTGCTTTAAGTAGTGTACACGGAACCCTATCACAACTACCAAAGTGGGCATCCCTAAAGTCTACAACACTGAACATTGATCGAAATTTCGTGATGCTAGCACACTGTGAAGCACTCGGTTTGCGCATGTAGCGAAATAGGTGTACTTCGCTATTGGAGGAGCCATAGTCATCAGCGTCCATTTCCTCTGCTTTGGAGTTCCAAGTCAGATACCTTCGCCGAGAGCAATGACACTGTTCCCTTGACATCTGTATGGTCGAGAACCCTTGTAGCCAGACTCGGCCTCTACGTCTCCAACCAATTCAGCAAATACGCATCAATAATCGCACTGCTATGCTTCTTCATCATCATCGGAACTCCCGGCAGGAACGAACAAGTCATCGGAGGAATGCCGCCGTGAAAGGAAGGTTACGATAGTGCAATCTCTTACTGCATGAACATGGCTTGCCTCCTACCCTCGGCCGAATGTCTCGGCTGTTGACCCCTTTTAACTCAATGCTGCCATCTATAAAAGAAAGATGGACTGGTTCTACGCTACTACTACGCAATGGAATTCCATGATTTGGTTAGCGCTGCTGATCCCCTTATTCATGCGCCTGGTAAACGTACGGCTAGAGGCCCGACTGGCACCGCCCCGCGGACGTGGGGCTCATCCGAGCTTTACGGGCTACTCCGTCTCGCCTTCACGATATGGCTTCAATTAATATCTTTGTCGATTCGAGCCACAATTTACCCTGGCTCATCTGTACGCGAAAGCCCTGATTGATAATCAGCTCAAGAACAGCGCAGCGCGTCGTAAGCAGACAACAGGCCATGAAACAGGAGGGGAGGCTAAAGATACATACAAGCGTCATCTGCGAGTACACCTACTCATTGCGATGATTTCTATATAATGTTCTCTTAGGCGCCGTAGGATCTTCCTTAGCCAGGACCTTAGCATCTCTCCAATACTCCTCCCTTACCTACAGCTGGAAATCTCACCATGAAGGTCCATTCTCTCACTCTCGCCACGTTGGCGTCGACAGCATCGCTCGTTTCAGCACTTGCACCTGGTCTCGAAATCGCCTTGACCTTAGAACGCGCCACTCAAGGCATCAGCATCTCAACCGATGGACGCAAGTTCTTGACGCAGAGGTATTCCACGACGGATGCGCCTCAAGCTGTGGAGCTTCTCAGCAACGGCACGACTGTTCTTTACCCTGACGCGACGTGGAACTCCTGGACCTCGAACTCCACCTTGGATCCCAAGAAGGCCTTTGTCAGCATCGACGGTGCTCGGATCGGCCCTGATGGACGATTCTGGATTGTCGACGGCGGTACCACCGATAGTGATCGTAACCTTGTCAACGGATCTAGCAAGCTCGTTGGTGTCAACCTCGAGACCAACCTTGTCGACAAGGCGTACTACCTCGACAACCTTACGGAAACCGGTAGCGTCATCGACGATGTCCGATTCAATGGTAACTACGCCTACCTCAGCGACACAATCGGCGCTTTGGTGGTGATGGATCTTACTACTGGGGAAGGTCAGCGCGTTCTCGTGGGCCACAGCTCGGCTCTGGCGTGGTTCCCCATGGCCTACAACGGTAGTCTCGTCCCGGGTTACCAGGGTGGAACTAGCACCCTCTCCGTCGGCCTTGACCAAATCGAGGTGTCCCCTGATGGCGTCTACCTGTACTATCAGCCCTGTAACGGTGGCATGTACCGCGTCAAGACTGACTACGTCAACGGGGCCTTGACGAACAGCACTCTTGCCGCCAACCTGGGAGACTACGTCGAGCCTTTTGCGCTTACCCCTTCTACTGGAGGCACTACTATTGATGGAGATGGAAACATCTATGTTAGCGACACCAATCTTCTCGCTATATGGAAGGTCCAGCCGGATGGGTTTTCATCCATTCTTGTTCAAGATGATGCGCTTGTCTGGACCGATCTGATGTGGGTCGATGCGAACAAGACCCTTTGGCTTCCTGCCTCGCAGATGCGGCCCGGAGCGAACGGGCTGATGGCCGATGGACCTCACAACATCTTGACCTTCCCGATCGAAGCTGGCCCGTCTTTGATTGACCATGCCTAAATGGGACCTTGTATCACTATCAACTCTTGCGTTATTTGTATATATCTAGGCAGATCTTGCATATGTAAATAACTTAAGTTTTTAAGAAGACTTCTCGTCTTCCATGCCGCCTCAGCCGGAAAGCCCCTGCTCTTATGATATGCATAATCCTCTTCCGATAAAAGCTTTCCATATTGCCTGCAAGACAATGGCAAAACCCTCTTAGGCCTGAAAGTTCTCCCAACGTGAAATGCTCTGCATTTCAAAATTGCAAACCCACATCTTGTCCACACTGATAAGAATAACTTCGCTATCCCAACTCACGAAGTAAACTGGTGTTATGGATTCGTCCAAGTAGAAAATTTTGACTTGCTTGGCGGACGCCAAGTCGGAGAGATTCCGAGCAGCAACGTTCAAGTCGGAGTTCCACCCCCGTTGGAGGCCCCATCATCCTTAGCGGTTCAATACCCAAGGGCATCAAATTTATCCCTACTTATGAGTCCGCGAAGTTTAGCATGGAATATTCATGGCGGGGTTTGTGAAGAAGTGCATCGAAGCTAAGACCGCTGCACTGCAGTAATGCCTGCTTGACAGGTTGACACAAGCGCGAATAACTCTAAAGCCACTTCAAGCGCAGGATGGATCATGGCCGGGATCATCACTGGTCACCGGGTTTTGCAGCGCATCCATCAAATTTGTGTCAATGTAGCCATCTCTGGCTGAAAGCATGGCTCGCTTTGGGCTCCCAGTCATAAGCAAGTGACGCAGTCGAGCTGGGCCTAATCCGAGTACCTAGTCTCTGGACAGTAGTCACAGTTGAACGGCAGCTTTCAATGATTACCTTAGGCTATGAGTGAGTGAGTGAGACATCATTCTCCGCATCACGGCTTCTTTAAGCCTCTCATTTGTCTCTAGATTCGGTCGTCTATCATCCCACGTCAGGGTCTCACGACGCGGCCAGCCGTACCACAAACCAACAGCATGTTTTCCCTTGCCAATCTGTATGTCAGACTGGGACGCCGCATAGTGGAGGCAATTGTGTCATTCCGCTCCGTTGATTCGACGGAACGACGCCCTTGGCTCCGTCCTCGGTCTTGGCCGGACGGATACCGGTGCCTCTCGCACCCCCTAGGGCCTTGTCGCCAAGTCCGCCGAGCCTTGGGAGACTGGGATGAAGTCGCGTCTCCGCCCCCAGCTCCCACCCGCGATGCCACGACAAACGGCTGATGGAGGATTCGCTAAATCTCTTGTCCTATGTAATTCCAAGATCTTTTGACGATTATCCACTTACCACGGCGCGCAGCGCGTGTGAGTGGTCTCTTGTGAACTCCACGAGGCGTGGACAGAAAAGCAAGATTGCGTGCTTGTTCGGAACGCCTCTTGCGGCCGGCGCAAAAAGTAAAAGTTCTGCAGTCCAGCCGGGTCACGCCAAATATTTCTCGAACTCAATAAAAAGAAGAGCATCAACGAGAGGTATGGTACGTACCAAGGCAGCGAGAAACCTTTCTTCCAGTCCTCTCTCCTGCTTTCCACTTGCTCGCTTCTTCTCCACCTTAGACCACCCGAGGCGATCTCTCTCGTCTCTCAAGGTATCATCATCCAGAGCCATTCGCACCTCATACTTTACTTAAGGCTCACATGTGGAAGGCCCAATCTGCAGCCTCGATAATACCACATTCTCGCCGAGCGATCTCCGGCTCCTGTTGTCGGACCGGACCGGATCTGGGTCACTTTCGGGCTGCAAGCATCGACACATGGTGATGGACGTGCTCAAGAAAGTCGGGGGCTGGTTTGCTCCTCCGCCGAACAAAGCGGAAGACGGCCGTGATGCGTGGCCTTCAAGGGCCTCCTTTCTTCTAGCCTCTATGGGTGGCTGTGCCGGAATGGGCAACCTCCTACGGTACCCATCTCAGGTGTACAACAATCACGGCCTGCAGTGGTACATCCCATACCTAATGGCGGTGTTCATTGTGGCCATCCCGGTCCTCGTACTTGAGATTGCGATTGGACAGGCCTACCGCGGTGGTAGTGTTGTGGCATACGCAAATGTCAATCAGAGACTGAAAGGATTGGGACTGTCGTTGATCTACGTTGGATTCGTTGTCACGCCCTATTTTGTCGTCAATTTGGCGTGGATTATGAGCTACTTCCGCCACTCATTCACAAGTCCGCTACCATGGACTAACGAGCCCGATTACTTCTTCAACCGAAAGGTTGTTGCTAATGTTGACCCGATCGAGGGCAATCTCACAGCAGATGGTACCAGCGTCTTGAACTACACCGAGTACCCCGGTACCGCCCTGCTGGGAGAGACGACCGGGTGGGCAGCCTTCACCTTTTTTCTCATGTACATCTCCATTTTCCGCGGTGTTGGACTTACTGGTCGCGTCGTATATTTCACGATGGGCTTGCCTATCGTCGTCACCATTGTCTTGATTGGCAGGTCCGTGTCTCTGGAGAACGCTGGCGAAGGCGTGAAGCTTTACTTCGCAACATGGAGAGGTGATCAACTAGCGCGAGGCCAGGTCTGGCAAACAGCTTGCGGCCAGGTAGGATCTCCCTCCCATACTTTCTAGGAAATGATTAACTGACTAGAATATCTAAAGGTCTTCTTCAGTACTGGAGTGGGTTTCGGCTACTTCACGTCCTACGCCTCGTACAACCGCCAGTACTCAAACGCTGTCATGGATTCCATCTTGATTGTTTGCAGCAATGTGTTATTCGAAAACATCGCTGCTTTTGCTGTCTTCGGCGTCGTCGGGTATCTCGGCATGCGTCCCGACCCAGAGAACCCCATTGGAGGCTTCAGCGTCGGCTTCCTCACCTTGCCTCAAGCAGTGGCTGAAATGCCTGGTGCCAACTTCTGGGCTGTAGCACTGTTCTTCACACTCATGGTTCTCGGATACAGTTCAGCGTTCGCGATGTTGGACGCCATCGTCACACTGGTCATGGACACGGGCATCAAAGCCAGTCGGCCTATTGTGGTCACGTCTCTGACCATCATGTCTTTTCTTATGTGTCTTCCATACTGCACGGAGTTCGGCTACTACCTCCTGACTGGCATCGACCGGTGGACAAACGATGTCGCATTGGTTTTCGTCGTCTTCGCCGAATGCATTTCTTCGACGAGCGTTTACCGTTGCAAGGATGTCATCGGGCAAGTCGGCAAGCCAGCTTTCGTCATTTACAATACATGCTACATCCTCGCCATGGTTCTGGGAGTAGCTATTGCCCATGCTGTACACCCCGGTGCTGGAGCTGGCGTTGGATTTGGTATTTTCATCGGCGGAAGTATCGCCTCAGTTGTCTTCGGCAAGACCCCTGACTCTCTGCCGCCAAGGTTCTGGGGCAAAAATGCTCTCATCAGCAAGTTCTGGTATCTGGCCTTCTACTCTGTAAGTCCTTACTCACGCTTCTCAATGGGATGGGGCTCAGTCTAACAATGCCGCCCAGGGAAACCAACTTCGCAGAGACCTCAACGTGGTCATAGGAAGCGGAAAGAACTGGAATATTCCGATTTTCTGGCCTGTACTACTCCGTTACATCTCGGGGCCAATCTTGGCCATTGTCTACGGCTTCTCTTACCCGTCATTCTACGAACTACGATACGATCCCTTGCACATCCTTGGCTTTGCTGTCGGCCACGTCGCCCTAATCTTGATCTTGGCCGGCTTCATAGTGCCGCGCTGGTTCAACGTCTTCATACCAGCGCATCGTCAAAACGAAGGAAAGATGGCCTATGCACCAAATGTCACCATCGGTGCAGACGAGGCTCAGGCTATTGCGGCTGGGACCATGGAGCAAGGAAACTCGCAAACTCACTCGCATTCGGACGAAGGCGTTGGCCGAAAGGAGTCGCCTACCAACGAAGGCCTCATCACAGGAGATGAAAAGAAAACTGCCTTATGAGGCAGCCATGGTACTTAACTTGACAGGGCATACACTTTGGAGGAGCAGCCGTCATGTTCTCCGGAGAATAATATAGATCACGTAAAATTGCAATCATCTTAGTATTTAGAATAATAGCATCTCATCACTGTGTTGTTATTGGCAAACAGGTTAAATTCCTAAGTTGTTGTGCATTTCCTGGCAGGCCTATAGGCAACGTCAGCTGGTTGCAATCTCGTGTGAATCCAAGCACAGTACATGCATCATGTACCTCGATCAACCAGACCACCTCGAAGTCTGGCCTAATTGACTCAGGAATCTTGAATCGAAATTCATGGTAACAATAGTCGATCGGCGCTCGGGGCACATTAAAACATCTGAAAAGCCGGACAAGCCGAGGTTTGTCGCACTTCATGCGGAGGTGACACGGCTGGACGGTGCGGGGAGGACGGCTAAATGACTCCAGCTGGGACCGTGAGAGTCTCATAATCAATACTAGTATCATCTCTAATAACGGAAGTAACTGTGTGATCTACGAGTTGAAATCTCTTTGAATCATAATCTCACTTGTTTGTAATTCAACCAAAATTCATCATGCCTCTCAGGACTAACCTTCCGGGCCATCTCGCATCTCGCGCCAATGAAACAGCGCGCATAGCGTCGGCGTCCGGATCTGCAGCGGATAGACGCCATGGGCTTGCTGAACTCGCTCGAGATGAAGACATCCAGTACATTGTCGGCGACTGGATGTCAGAGTACAACATGACATCAAGGGGCGTCGCGAAAGCGACTGACCCAATAAACTCATCCGAATTTGAACCGTCGTTCCTCGAGGCGATCGAGCCTGCGCTGCAATACGTAGATGCCAAGCGGATCAAGCTTGCTGTCAATGCCGGCGCAAGCGACACGAAGAAGTTACACGACGTCCTGGTTCACATGATTAGCGAAAAGGGCTTGAAGCTCAAAGTTGCGTGGATTGAAGGCGACGAGGTGATTGATGTAGTTCGAAAGGGGCTTACGTCCGGAGAAGGATTTAAGAACCTGACGACAGGTAACAAAGCGGCCAATGCCGTGTCTTGCTAGATTAGTGCTGACCCGCCCAGGTGAAAATATCAAGGACTGGCCCTACGAACCCGTCTATGCTCAGGCGTACCTGGGCTGCTGGGGTATTGTTGAGGCCTTCAAGCAAGGGGCTCACATCGTCTTGTGCGGTCGTGTCGCTGATGCTTCGCCAACAATTGCTTGCGCAGCATACCACCATGGTTGGAAGCGCGATGACTATTCGCAGCTAGCCCACGCGCTCGTTGCAGGTCACTTCATCGAATGCACCACCTATGTGACGGGCGGAAACTTCTCTGGGTTCAAAGACTTGCCTGGTATATCTGTCGAAATTGGATTTCCAATTGCCAAAGTTGAGGCAACTGGAGAGTTTACCGTCTTCAAGCAAGCTCGAACGGGAGGCATGGTCACCTTGGAGACGTGCAAAGCTCAACTCCTGTATGAGATACAGGGCCCCTACTACTACAACTCGGATGTTGCGGCTATCCTAGACAACATCAAGATGACGCAGGTGGGAGAGAATCAAGTGTATGCCTACATCGCGTGACAGGTAGGGAGAGCATCTACTGACATCGGAGCAGACGAGTCTTTAACGTCGGCAGTATGAAACCTCCTCCGACTACAAAGGTTGGGATTACAGCCAAGGGCGGATACCAAGCCGAAGCACATTATTTCCTATGCGGCCTCGACATCAAAGAGAAGGCGGCGCTATTTGAGCGTCAGCTTCGCCATGTCCTTGACGAGAAGTCGTTCTCGTGTCTCAACTTTAGCACGAATGGCTCTTGTCCAGAGAACCCCACGAACCAGGATGCAGCAACAGTCGACCTTCGCATCTTTGCACAAGCGCGGGAACAAGCAACGTTATCGCCATTGAAGTTCCTGAAACCAATCGTGGATAACATCATGCAAAGTTACCCAGGTGCAACTTTCCACCTAGACACGCGACAGGCAATTCCAAAGGAATACCATGAGTACTGGGTTAGTATCGTACCCCAGAACGCAATAAAGCACGTGTGCCATTTGCCGTGGAAAAGTCAAGAGGTCGACATTGAACCCCCGCAAGATACGGTGGGCTTTTTGTACGACCAGCCGACGTATGAGACCAAAAGCCCGATCAATGTCACGACCTTGGGGCCAACGACAAGAGCCCCGCTTGGGTATGTCGTACATGCGCGGTCGGGTGACAAGGGATCAGACAGCAACGTTGGGTTCTTTGTGCGAAATGCCGACGAGTGGGATTGGCTGCGGTCGGTCTTGACGGTCGGCAAAGTTCGTGAATTGCTGGGAGAGGATGACAAGGGAAAGCCGGTTTTCCGATTTGAGCTTCCACATCTCCATGGTGAGTTCTCCTGTCCTGTGTAGAGGTTGGTCGCTGGTATTATGTTGGACTGACATGGCGATAGCTGTGCATTTCCTCTTGAAGGATCATCTCGACCGCGGGGTGTCTGCTAGCTCTTCTTACGATTTCTTGAGCAAGAACTTGGCAGAGTATCTAAGATGCAAGCAGATCGACATCCCGGACAGGTTCATGGCTCGCGGAAGGATTTGAGGGTAAAAGTTTCTGTACCCTTGAGAGGCAAATACGCCGGAAGAGATACTCGTAGGTACTTTTGTAATCCACGAATGGTTACACCGAGGATCTGCTGCGTCAGCGGTGGAAACGCGGGCCAATCTTTGACCGAAGTATGATTAGCCTCAGATGATGTGGCTGGGTGATGAGTTGGTACCCTACAGGAGCAAGAGTCGTGGTAAAGCGAATCATGCAAGGAGAGAAAACAGCCGTGCTCGTTGATTCTTTTGCCTTGGGTTCGAGTATTCTCAGGAATGGCCTACCCCGCGAAAAAGCCTAATAATTTGGCTTTGGTTGACGCGTGCCCTCTTCGCCGTTTGAATGCTGGGGTCGTGCTAGCCTGCAAAAGGTGCCTCTTGTCTAAGACATTTCCCCAGTAAAACGAAGCCCAGTCACTATGATCAAAGAGACTTTGGAAGTCCCTTCTCAAAGTCGGATAACTCGCACAGGACGCAGCTAAAGTCGCGTTCCTTGCATGATGGCTGGGTTAGATAAGGATGGCTGACGTATGCCCACGGCCACAACAATTGTCAGAAATACCGGCTTTACCTTGATCCGTTTGCTCATCCATTCTGAGTCCATTTTCTCTTTTCCTATTGACATGAACTTAAAGCTTAGGATGAAAGCCCACGTGGCACAGTCTGACGGCCGACGCGGCGCGCCAGGGATCTAAGTCTTAGCATTCGGAACCGGCTTGCGGTGACGCGATGATGATAGAGTGGCGGACCAGAAAAACAGGGCTGAGGCCCAAGGAACGCTGTCATGATTTCCAAACAAATCACCGTCCGGGGATTCACTACCGGATGCGTGGCCCACCATGCCGGAATAGGCAGTTCTGGATGCTGGTCAGCCATCCTTGGGGGCGGAATCCTGAACCCAACCCAACCGCCGGACAACTCACTCCATGAATCCACGTCTCCCGGAGCGGCTGCTCCACTTCGCGCCGGGAGCTCGGGGGCTCGATTCATGCGTCCCACTGATCCCCTTTGCTTCTCGGGATGCTGCAGTCTGCAAGCCTCAGTGCTAAGCCACCAAGATGCTTTGACAGGACCCCTCCCTTGCTGTGCCTGGAGTGACAGCTTATCGGAGACCGCTTGGCAAGCTTGGGCAGACATGGCGGTGTCTGTCAGGTATCACATTGGGATCAGCCCTGGTGAGACGCCACGGCCATGAGTCTCCAAAACGTCATAATGTGGGTTTGCTTACTTACTTAGGCATGGGACTGTCCGCTCGCCAGTCACCCTTATGATCCTATTCAAAACCATACCTATCAAAGATCGCGAGGAAACAACCGTACCTATCTCCAATTGCAGTCCATCAGCACATGAAATTGAACACCCGGTCCATATTCTTTCGACAAGTTCCCTTTCATGCTTCGAAGTAATCAGCTACAATACTCTTCATCTTTAACCTTCAGGCCCACCAAAAGCCAACAACATGACGAAACTCAGCGACGCGATCAAGGATGACCATCGGAAAATCGAGCAGGCCTATCGATACATCCTCACATCAACCACATTGGAAGATAAAATCCGATGGAGGAACGAGCTCAGTCTCGAGCTCGCACGACATTGCATCAGCGAGGAAAATGTCCTTCTTCCCATCCTCACAGAGCGATTGTTTGATGGCGAGTCCCGCAGCGCCCGGAATCACACAGACCGCGAATGCGTAAGTCTTCAATTCAAGTTACATCCACGCGGAGATTAAACAACACGCTGACCAGTTATCTTAGTTGAAGGAAAAGATTTGCCGCCTCCAAGCGATTCCAGTCGACCACGACAGCTTTGAAACCGAGTTGAAGGCACTCTGGGTCGACATGCAAGCCCACGTTCGCGATACCGATAACCAGGACGTAGCTCGACTAGAAGAGTGCCTCACCATGACCGAATCTGAGGAGCTAGCGAGACAGTTTCGGCTCACGATGTCCATGGCGCCGACGCGGAGTAACCCCTCGCCTGACCGTGGACCCCCTTCTCAGCAGATCACGGACTTCCTTGCCACCAAAATTGGGCCTTGAATGCGGATGACCTGAATTTGTGGGGTTCGTGAGGAGGGAATTCTGGGGAAGCATGGATGAGACGTCTGATGATATACGATTTTATGACGAAGGAAGACCCTAGTGTTTACGGTAGATATGGATCATTACGGTTCTCCCAGTATGAAAGTCGCACCCAATACAATGGTTTGCATTCTAATACTCTGAGTACGTGTTCTCTCTAGCACAAAAACACACGATGAGATGAGCCTAAAGCCGACCGGCCCGGGCCCGAGGATCTCCGGGTGGGGCCGATCAGTATCCACCACGGCGAGTTTGCCCCGACATTTTGCTGTCACTTTCACGTCATAAAGCCGAGACTTGCAGCAAAATACTCCAGGGTCGCAGCTATCCCTCTTTTACCTGAAAAGTCGCAGGCTATTTGCGTTCCCTTATTGAACAAGTATTTCTGCTTGTGTAGTCACAATGGGTTTTAGGCACCAGCAACCAGAAATTTGTGCTCACCCGGAGTCAACTCCGTTGGAATTACTGACCCAACCAAAACACGACGAGTGCCACAACCTGTTTGATCCATGATTGATCAGGAATCAGATTCTGGCAAGGCACACCTAATCCGAAGTCTCCGTTGCGCCTGCAACCCAAAGTAATCCAAAAACCTGATTCAGCTCTACGTCGCTGGCAGTAAACACATGCAAGTTCATCACATCGGGGAGGACTTGCTCCACTTAATCACCACACCATGATTGAACCTGAGTCAAAGAAACACCTTCTAGCAGGCTGATTGGGAGTGTTGTGCATCCAGCCAAGAACCTTACATCAGAGTCCCTTCATATGCAGCATTGAGGAGCGAGTCTCCTATTCCCCGCAAGATTTTCGGTGACCGGCAAGATAAACGGGTACGTAATGCCCTTGGCCTGCTGAGTTGTTGGATTGCGACGCGTTATTTAAGCTCGCTCCCTAATGAAAACCCCTTCAACGCCTATGGAGCTTTGATTTACAAACCCTGAAAGCCTGCGATATCACGTTTTCCTCGCCTAGTACCTCGGACACTCAGAATGTCATACAACAAATACGATCTTCGGGATGAATACCCATCACGCCGCCGGCACCACTCACCAACGTACTCCGACCTAAGCGTGGAGAGTCCAGAGTACAGCCCAACAAGAGACGCCGGTGCCGTTCGCGTCGCACAGAAACACTACGAATCTCCCGACCGCAGAGGTCGTGTCGAAGTGTACGAAGAAGACCGATACAGACCCAGGAATCGAGACTACTACTACGAAGAAAGGCGCCCGCGGTCGCGACCCAGATCCGAGGTCTACCACTCCGACCGCAGCCACCACAGTCACAGACATGGATCTGGACATGGAGACCATCGCCACCATAGCCACATACACAGCAGAAGCAAGCGGAGGCATTCCACCTCCGGGCCCAATTGGGGCCAGGCCGCCGTTGCAGCTGCTAGTGCCGGTATCATTGAGGCTGGACTAGCGCGGCATGATAGGGACCGGACTGCGAGAGTCATGACGGCGGCGGCGGGAGCAGGGGCGATTGATGCCGTCGCTGGAAAGCATGGAGAGAAGCCGCACAGGACTTGGGAGAATGTTGTTGGAAGCACAGTGGGTGGGTTGGTCGTTGATCGGATGGCTCATGGTTCGGGACGGCGGCATTGAGTCCACCGCGAGGTATGGGATAGCGATTATATCAAAGAGTGATAGATTTCCTTTGACAACGATTTCCATAACACTGTGTACATGCAACACTTGTTCAAGCATTACTAGACTGTATCAAGTTGAAAGTTCTTTCTGCGACACATATTCTTCACCCCGTCTTCGGAACGTGTCCCGAATTCCCAGCTCACGATCTTGATACTCCGCAACCAGCCAGCCTGCCATCCATGTCGGTAAGACCAACAAGAGGTCCTCCCATTTAATTCCTGCCGGTGGGTGGCTACATTATTGGCTAGAGCATCACTTATTCGGTACCAAGGGCGGCTCGATACAACACAATCGCCAAGCGATTCGCGGAGGATAAATGAGCTTAATCTAAATGCCGGATGAACTGGCCCCGCCAAGCTAGCATTGGCACCTTATTCCATTGTCAGTCTCACTTAGCGACGCAATCTGTACTTGCCACCACCTCCTGACCTTCCCCTCGTGGGATATCGGAAGGGCTTGCCCCGTGCTCGACGGCCTGGAACGTCGCTTTAGTTAAGGGCCGTAGTTGACAAGAGCACTGCGGTCACCGCAAATCCGACATAAAATGACTGGTGACCTCCTTTGCTCAGGATTCGTGTTGATATCGTTGGGGTAGTCGACGCTGTAATCAACGCAATATCAACTTCACAACATGAAGCTTCTCAGTCTCCTCGCTGCCGCCGGTCTCTGCCAGGCCCACACTATCTTCGTCTCTCTCGAGGCCGATGGCGTGAACAGCGGCGTCTCCCAAGGTATCCGTACTCCCGAGTACGATGGTCCTCAGACCGATGTCACATCCCAGTACATCGCTTGCAACGGTGACCCGAACCCGACAAAGTCAACCGACAAAGTTATCACCGTCACGGCCGGATCTACAGTGACGGCCGTCTGGCGCCACACCCTGACCAGCGGACCCGAGGATGTCATGGACGCCAGTCACAAAGGACCGACTCTTGCCTATATGAAGAAGGTGACCGATGCCAAGACTGATGCCGGCACTGGCGCGGGTTGGTTCAAGATCCAAGAGGATGGTCTGAGCAGCGGTGTCTGGGGAACGGAGCGCGTCATTGGCAATGCTGGGAAGCAGGCTATTACTATTCCCAAGTGCATTGCCAATGGACAGTACCTTCTCAGAGCTGAGATGATTGCCTTGCACGGCGCCAGCTCCTACCCGGGAGCGCAGTTGTACATGGAGTGTGCTCAGATCAATGTCGTTGGTGGGACTGCGGCCAAGAGCCCTTCGACTGTCAGCTTCCCTGGTGCCTACAAGGTATGTTTAATGATAAATCGAGATTTTTGGAGTGATATAAAAGTGTAAAAGACTTACTGACTATTGTTACAGGGATCTGATCCCGGCATCACCATCAACATCTACTACCCCGTAGTCACAAACTACACGATTCCAGGACCGGCCAAGTTTGCTTGCTAAGTCCAAAGATGTTCTCTTATTAGTGGATATGGTGCGTTAGCATTATCTGCGGTATAGATGAACTCTTCATCAAACCGTCGCGGGCCGGATGGGAATCATGTTCATGTACATATTATCTGAGGAAATCAAGCTCATTTGTACAAAGTGCGAAGCTTTTACGTTCCCCGCAAACATGTTGTTACTTGTACGAGTCGTGCCTTATTGTAGTCGTTTGGTGAAAAACACAGTCTTCACTCTGTCGGAGTTTGACGATGAAGACCGCGTAGTTAAAGGATAAATTTCGCTACTCTTCTAACACCAGGCATAGTGCTCATTGTTGGTCAGAACCAGAGCCTTCTCTAATCCCAGACCTTCGCCGTCCTCGAACCACAGTACACTCGCAATGCTATGAGTCTGCCTTTCAACAACGACAGGATTTAGGTCGCTTTGGTCAAGAAGGCTCTTGACCATGGGGGACGGATCCCATAGTTGCACTTGGTCCAGACGCCAATCCGCCGCTTCTACCTGAGCAGCTTGCATGACAGCCTTCAGCGCCGCTGCCTGCTCCGCGGACTGTTCCATGGGTGCTGTGAAGTTTCCCTCGCGTGTCTTGTTCGCAGTCTCATCGCCCTCTACCACAAGGCGGAGAATGTGAAGTACATTTGGGTCGTCTGTATCCTCGCCGCTATGGTAATCTGGGTGCGTATAGTAGCGACGAACCCAAATAGCCCAAACCTGTTTCCCAGGCACTCCAGCTATTGCTCCCTTTGTCGCTGCCTTTTTGCGGAAGATGTGTTTAGTGGCGAAGTCTTCTTTGCGGATGTGCCATAACATGTGATCCAAGTCTGGTAGAATGATCACTCGGTTCCGTGACACACTGGGCATGGCCATGTCGTCTCGTATCATTGTCTCGTCTCTGGAACATAGACCTTCTAGGTCTGACTCAAAGACCAATTGCGAAGTCGTAGGACTCTCCATCTTTGCAGACGGCAACACCAGATGCTTGTTGACTGAGTGCGGTGTCCAGCCTAACCTGGTATAGTACTCCTTCCCTATGTCCGAGTGTGGGACACTCCCAAAGATCTGGCCGTTCTCGGACTGCCAACCGCGTAGGACTTTCGCTAGCTCCCTCATGTGACGAGCTGCGTAGCCACGGCCACGAAACTCTTCTGGACAGAAGACACTAGCGATTCCATGAACGATACCCTCTGTTATGTTTCCCATATTATCGCTCAAGAGAGATCGTTTGCGGAAACTTTCGCATGAGCAAAGAATATCTCGCTCGTTTGGCAGCCGACTCTTGTCAACGAGAACCCATGTAGTCATGCCACCATTTCTTGCAAGTGGAACCGTCATAAGGTACGCAGACTCGAGGATATATAAAGGCGTGGTCAGAGAATCTTTCCATGAGTCTGCCGTGTTTACCCAAATCTGGAGGCATTCTTCGGGCGTAGGATAGTCGAGTTGAAGATCAGAGGAGGAGGAGCTAGGAGTTGCGACCTTTGAATCCATACATGCACCTGCTAAATGAGACATGATTTGTCCTAACAAACGCTGCGGCGGATTGACGTTCGATTTGAAGCAATTTGATTGATGTCGTTGGAAGCGTTATTTAGTGCTCTAAACTGGAGTGTCCCCAACGCTACAGCGCCTGAAAACCCTACACAACCTCGTCCCCCTGTATATTGTATTATTGTAGAGGTACTCTGGATCGTTAAGAGCTACTGTAGTGATTGTCAGCAACCCATTAGCTACACACCGCGCGGCATTTCAAGCGGCAAGCATGTCACATCAGCGCAAGCAGACATGTAAGGGTTTTTGGCGTATCACTTGATGTCGACAAGGCGGTCGGGAATTTGAAATGTTTTGAAATTTACCAGTCTATTTACAGGGACTGACTTCTAAACTAGTTCTACAGATGAATCGAATCGGGGTTTTCACACACAAACTCCCCGCCCTCAGTGGCGGTGGGGAGCTCTTCCAAGACGCATGGGCTTGCTGCGAGCGTGCCTTCTAGCATGCGCAGCAGCCGGGGCCGCAGTAGAGTTAGAGACAGGGCACGAGGTGTGCATGACACCGCGGCCGTTGGTACCAACATAGACAACGTTGGCCTCGTTGGCCGAACCAACAAGAGCAGCGCCGTCAAGAGCGCCGAAGCTGTAGGTACCCTGGAGGTCGACCCACGAAGCACCGAGATCGGCGCTGGCGTAGAGCTTCTTGCCGTCGGCGCCCTCGCCAAAGACGTACAGGTTCCAGGCGCTGCCTTCACCCTTGCCGACGGAGACTGCGTGGGCGTTGGTAGGGCCGGGGATGGAGGAGAAGGTCTTGCCGAAGTCAGTGCTGTGGAAGACGCCCGAGTCGGTGGAGACGAAGAGTTCGCCGGCCGTGGTGGGGTGGACGGCGATGGAGCGGATCTCGGTGACGTTGCCGAGAGGCGCCTCGGTGAAGGTGGCGGCGCCGTCGGTGGATACGTAAAAAGTCGACTTGGAGCCGGCGTAGAAGACGTCGTTGTTCTTCTTGTCGCTGGCGATGACGCTGCTCGTAGGGAGAGTGCTGTTCTCGGGCTTGCCTGCGTTGCGGATGACCTGGACACCGACACTCTTGGAAGACCAGAGAATGACGTCGGCATCGGCAGAGTAGGCGACGGAGCCGTCGGTGATGGTGTTGCCGGTGGAGTTCACGACGGACCACGTCTCACCGCCGTCGGTGCTGAGGGCTAGCTGGGGCGAGTCGGTAGCCTTGCCGATGCGAGCAACCTTGTTCGGGCTGTTTCCGGCAAAGTCAACATCGACACTGCTGGCCCACCAGGGGTTTGTCCAGGCGGATTGAGGGGCCTTGTCAACATCGGCGGCGGTCTTATAGGTGAAGCCGTTGTTGTCAAGAGTAGCGAAGAAGAGTTCGGGGCCATCAGCGGCACTGGCCAAGGCACCGACGGCCATCTCCTCAATACCGGAAGCAAGACTCTCGATAGTGATGGTCTTGTTCTTGTCCCAGTTGGTCAGGTCGTTGCTTCCGTACAGGGTGAGGCCGGTGCCGTAGAAGAACTTGTCGCTGTTGGTGGGGTCAATGGAGAGGGACTCGATCATCCAGCCAAGCTTCTTGGTATCGATATCAAGGAAGTTGGTCTCGATCCAGGGGGCGTTGGGCGCGGTGATGGTGTACTGCGGCGCGACCTTGCCATCGGCTCCCCAGTTCCAGATTCTCTTCCAGGTTGCGCCGGAGTCGGTGGAGCGGAAGAGGATCGCGTCGGGGTACCAGCTGTTCAGAGTAGCGACAACGATCGTTCCGGGCTTCTGCATATCGACGCCGAGTCCACCAAAGCCGTAGTAGAGATCGCTACCAGTGGTAGGGGTGATGTCGGTCCATTTGCTGGAGGTCAGGTCGTACTTCCAGACACCACCCTGGGTGCCATCGTAGGGGCCAGTTCCATCGGAGTAGGTGAAGTAAATGACCTTCTCGGCGGGCTGAACAATAGCCTTGTGGGGGAAGAACTTCTTGGGCTGGCCATCGACAGGGCCCCAGGTGGCACCGGCGTCAGTGCTGACGTAGACGGACGCAGTGGTGTTGTCGGCCGTTCCAACAAAGATTCTCGAGGTCGCGCCGTTAACAACATCGGAGGTCTCGTCAAAGGTGACGAACGTCAGACCTTGAAGGTCACCGTTGTATGCATCGCTCTCGGCGCCGGGGCGGAAGGTACCGACGGCCTCGAACGTAGAGACCTTGGAGAAAGTCGCACCTAATCAATTACACTCTGTCAGAAATCTGAATCGCGTGGGAGAAAGGGGCGGTGCTGCTCATGGTTGGAATTCTGCTCACCGGCGTCTGTGCTCTTCCACAAACCGTTGCCGCTGCGGGCACCAAAGAAGATAATCTCCGAGTTCTTGGGGTCGACGGCCAACCGCTCACCGGTTCCGCGGCCGGGCATGTTGCCGCCGACCTTGAAGGGAAGCGTGGTGGTCTCCCAAGTCTCGCCCTTGTCGGAGCTTCGCGCAAATGTTCCGTTCTTGGGATCCCTATCGTGATTTAGCTGCGTTGCCGGGTGCAAACTCATGCAACAGCAGTGCTTACCAGTCGTTGGTGTACATGCCAGTAGCAATGTAGACCTTGTTAGCATCCTGTGCGTCAACCGCGAGAGCGTCGATGCCCCATCTGTTCCAGTTGTCGTTATCGGCAAATCCGTTGGCATCGGTGATGGGAGTCCACGAGTCGTCGGCGTTCAGTCTATAGAGACCTCCAATGTCGGTGCGTGCGTATGCGACTCCCTTCTCGGTCGGGTGGAAAACGATAGACGGCACGAAGCCGCCGCCGCCTCCGGTGTGGACATTCTTCCACGAGCAAGCGGCGCGGACGGACGCCGCTGCCGCCAAAAGAAGGCCTGCGCTTCTCATAATTGGATGATGTGGGCTAGGTCACTCGAAACTTGAAAGAATGGTGAATCGTAGATGGACCAGCCAGGTGAAAAGAATGTTTGATTGGTAGGAAATGAGTGAATGTCGCGAAAAGCGAACGTGGTGAGAAAAAGAGAGTAACTGAATCAAAAGATAGACAGGCAGGCAAAAGGCACGAGAATGCTCCATTGAGGGGAGCTTCAACTATTTACATCACTACTAGTTTTCCCCCTTCGGCTCGGTCAAGACAGCCATACTTGGTTAGTAAACAGGATACACGAGCCGAACAGGCGCAAACTTCCTTCTTCGTGATGCACTACTAGGGGCAAAGCTTCTGGAATAGATTGAAGGCATCTCCACGAAAGTTTAAACGCAAGAAAGTTGTGGGCAGAATGCCGAAACCGAGGTGATTAACGCGGCCCGCCCGATTCACCCAGCAATCAGAAGTAGACGGTTACAGCAAGATGACATGGTTGTCGACCCCATCAGCAACCCAATAATCCACCAGTAACTGATCAGTTTGGCGCAGAATGAGGTAAAGTGAGGCAATTAGCCTATAACACGTGAGGACATGCCATCCCGGAGGTTGAAAAGGGTTGAAAATCTTAGCCAATTGTGCAATGTTTGCGCTGTGCTAGTGTGTCAAGTTGAGCTGGAGCTCCTTGGTACCTTTTATTAAGGGGTCAATGGGACGAACCCAGCTCGTCGGTTTTCAGATGTTAGCGAGCTGTATCCCTGTGCCCTTCGAGGCGAAGCTCGACACAATTACCTTAGGTAAGCGGATTTTTGAGTCTTTCCACTACGGAAAGAAGAGTCAGTTGCCTTTAGCGGCTCAAAGTGGTAGTTGTCTGATTAATTATCGGACACTTACTCGAAACTTGAGCAGATTTTCTACAAAAGCTCACTTTGCATCTCAACTCAAGAGTGAGGGGCCTTCGCGAAGGCAAAGACTTACGAGACTGAACTGGTCTAACTCATAGTCCCGTAGAACTTAGCCGAGCTGCCAAGATGGGACAGTAGCTCCTTACAGGCGTGAGGTTGAAAGACCTCAATAGCCAGACTACATCCGAACTCGGAGACTATTGAGCAGTCTTTCGATGATTCAGATCAAACATCGGATCAACTTGCAACATTTAGACTCTCGTGATCGTTGTGGCCGCGGATTCTAAGAGGTCTAGCCCGTACGTGATCGATCAGCAGCGAGAACCCACAGTTTGGTCAGCCCCAGCGCACCAGACCACGTACGGATGCTAGGATGCATCATTAGCTCAAATCGTAATCAACAGCTTACTACGTAGTGTACAGCGAAGACTTTTGTCTCCCAACTGCGGACCGACGACTTCACCAAACCGAGACTTTCAATGTACTTACTGACAGGTAGGTGACGATCTTTAGTGCTGGTCAGCTATTCCGAGAATTATCCAGGTAGGTACAGTAGGTCGCGACGTCTCTATACTTCAGGAGATCATTCCTAGACTCTGACTCTACTGGGGCATTTTAAAGAACCGAGGTCGGCATTGTCGTACGCCATTGCATGACGTTCCCATGGAACATCATTTTCGAACTGTTGCGTTCCATGACTTTCGCGACTCTACTGGCCCCAGAAGCACCGGAAAATAAAAAAGAATTGAAACAAGAGCAGCGCCAACGCTCAACTCAGTTTCCATTCATCCTCCATCAATGAAGCAACACCATGCTCATGTCGACCAATGTATGCGTGGGGCGTGATCCTGAGTAGGGCAGCATTGGTGACTCGATGCAACGAGACTATGTATTCATGAGTAAGTAATAGGCTAAGCTTTCTGTCACTAAGTACTTTCCCATGATAGTAGCTCACGCGCTTGGGTCTACCACTGGGCAGGTTCTAGCAACTGACTATTTGGGCATTCTTTCGACGTTGAGCGGAATCGACGCTAGACAAGATGATCACCGATTTGATATCTTGATCCACCTACACATCTAGCAACTGAACTTTACAGGTTGAGTAGATCATGAAACAAACCAGCTTGGTGCCTCTACTCGATTAAGTCCAGGGAGGCGGCTTTCTGTCTGCGGCCTCCTCACCAAAGTAAGCTAGGAACGAATCGTTGACATCATGAGGCCTCCTAAACTGGGCTAAATTCACAACGGCACGTCGGCAACAGACTCCCAAATGCCAAATTGGGCCTACAGGTCGTCGTCCTGAAGTCTGTCGTCGAGCTACCGCATGCGTCTAGGCCGTCAAGGTTCAGACGAGCGACCCTTTGAACTTGATCCAAGTCTCCCCTGAGCGGGCAGTCAAAAGTCAAATTCTGGCTAGCGTCACGTTTTTACCCCCGCAAGCTCCCGTTGCCCACGTTTCCGTGCCTGGAGATCATGGGAAAACAATTTTCTTGACCAATCCGACCAAACTTCCTTGTCCACGAAAAGGGTCCAAGCAGCAAGCCGCTGTCTGACCAGAACAACCTAAGAACGGTGGTCATCGGTGTAGGCCCGGATTTATGCGGTGGTGCGGTCTGTTCACGCGCTAATGCAAACAAACTTAGCCAGGAACGCAATAGACTATGTCTAGCGCGGGCAAAAACGAGCAGGAATAGTCGCGATCTTCTAGCGCCCGCCTCCAGCCTAGCTCAACATGGAGTTTAGCTCTCGTAAACACTCGCGACAGGATCTATTCCGGGCAAAGCTCATAGGATCCCGGTGTGATGGAGATCGGATGGAGGAATCATGTCATTCAGTTATAAGTCTCTTGTCAATCCTATTGACTTCCGATTGTTCTCTACCAACCTCCAAGTCTCAAGGGTCGATAGTTCACTCTCTTTCACATCTACTATTTCTTATACTCTCCTTCCAAAATGCGTGTCACTTACGCCGTTTCCACGTTCGTTACTATACTGGGTTTGACCCATGCCGCCCCGGCCGACGAGGAGGCTCGATTCCACGCCGAGCATAAGCGCCAGCTCGGCACCAGCGCAGGAAGTCTTGGAAAGGATGCGACCTTCGACTATGTCATTGTCGGCGGTGGTACTGCCGGCCTTGTGATGGCCAACAGACTGAGCGCCAATCCCGATGTTACGGTAGCCGTGATTGAGGCCGGCACGTTCTACGAGGTCACCAACCTTCTCATCGGCCAGACACCCGCTGGAGATACTCTTTTCGCCGGTGCCAGTCCTCTTGACACGAACCCTTTAGTGGACTGGAACTTCATCACGCAGCCGCAAAGCGGTGCCAACAACCGCAAGATCCACTACGCTCGTGGCAAGTGTCTTGGTGGAAGGTGAGTCTTAGAATCCTCTACCATTTCTTTCGTTGTGAGAACAAATGCTAATGTAACCATAGTTCCGCTCGCAACTTCATGATCTACCAGCGTGGTACCAAGCAGTCCTACCAGAA
The DNA here is from genome assembly GCF_030913485.1 of Colletotrichum godetiae. Lineage (NCBI taxonomy): Eukaryota > Fungi > Ascomycota > Sordariomycetes > Glomerellales > Glomerellaceae > Colletotrichum > Colletotrichum godetiae. Next base: position 339,826 of record NW_026851263.1, read on the forward strand.
GTGGGCAGATGCTATTGGCGATGATAGCTACACCTGGGACTCTCTTCTTCCCTACTTCAAGAAGAGCGTCAAGTTCACCCCTCCCGGCCCTACTCGCTTCCCCAACGCCAGCGCAGAGTACAACCTTGATGCTTTCGATGCCGCCGGAGGACCTCTCGACGTGTCCTATGCCAACTATGCTCAGCCTTTCAGCACTTACCTCGAGCCCTCCCTGAACGAGATCGGCATTCCCCAGGCTCAGGACTTCAACAGCGGTGAGCTCATGGGCGCTCAGTACTGCTCCGATACCATCCAGCCCAGCAACCAGCAGCGCGAGTCCAGTCAGACCTCGTTCCTAAACGCAGCCATCGGCCGCAAGAATCTCAAGGTGTACCAGCTGTCTTTGGCTAAGAAGATTCTCTTTGACAGCAACAAGAAGGCGACCGGTGTTGTTCTGACCTCCAATGCCGGCATCACTACCTACACCCTCAAGGCCAACAAGGAGGTCATTCTGTCCGCCGGTGCCTTCCAGAGCCCCCAGCTTCTCATGGTTTCCGGTGTCGGCCCCAAGGACCAGCTCAACAAGTTCAAGATTCCAATCGTCGCTGAGCGCCCTGGTGTCGGCCAGAACATGGAGGATCACGTCTTCTTCGGTCCCACGTGGCGCGTCAAGGTCCAGACTTTGACCCGTCTGGCCAACGACCTCATCTACACCGCTGCCCAGTTCGTCTTCGACTACTCAATCCGCAAGATTGGCCCCCTCACCAACCCCGTCTGCGACTTTCTCGGCTGGGAAAAGACCCCTCGTGACCTCATCTCATCTGATGCTGCTGCCGTCCTTGACAGCAACTTCCCTGCTGACTGGCCCGAGATTGAGTACCTCACTGCACCCGGCTACGTCGGTGACTTCGCCAACCTCCTCCTCACCCAGCCCAAGGACGGTTACCAGTATGCCACAATTCTCGGAGGTCTCGTTGCGCCCATGTCCAGGGGCACCGTCACCCTCGCCTCCGCCGATACAAAGGACCTGCCTCTCATCGACCCCAAGTGGCTCACCGATCCCACCGACGTTGCTGTTGCCGTCGCCACCTTCAAGCGTCTCCGCCAGGCCTTTGCTAGCAATGCCATGAAGCCCGTCTTGGCTGATAATAAGGAGTACTTCCCCGGTGCCAAGGTCGAGACCGATGCCCAGATTCTCCAGAACATTCGCAACACCGTCATGACCATCTGGCACGCCAGCTGCACGTGCCGCATGGGCAAGTCTGACGACCCCATGGCTGTCGTTGACAAGGATGCCAAGGTCATTGGCGTCAGTGGCCTGAGAGTTGTTGATGCTAGCAGTTTCGCTCTTCTGCCTCCTGGTCACCCTCAGAGCACTGTCTACGTCTTGGCCGAGAAGATCTCTGCCCAAATTCTGGCCGGTTACTAAATATTGAGTCAAGTTGCGTTCAGGAATAGGAGTTGAGGGGCTTGCATATAGATGAGATGATGTTTTATTTTTGAAACATACCACCATGTGTCACTGAACACTTTAATGTAATAGACGTTCTTCTTTGATTGAAGGCGAAGACCTTTCAAGTCTTATAATCAATTCCTTCAAACGTTACCATTTCACTGAGCACGTGGGTCGGCTACTTGAAGCCCTCAATCTCTTCAAACTCACCTCGTTGAAATTTGCCGCACAGAGGCTTTCTATGTCTGCAATGCCCCATGATCTGTAGGAACGCAACAGAACGGCAAGCTCAAGTCGTGGGGACCCCCTCCCTTGCCTCAATGAGTGGATGTATCTTGGCCAGTTTTGCCGAATCGTAGAAACATGCCCACTGGCGTGATCGCATCGTCCGACCAACAGACATATGTGGACTCTTGTTGCCGTTCATGTGGGTTGATGTTGGAGTCTTGCGCAATGGCTCTGTCATGTCAAAAATTGCACCATTCCGGTGATCTTGATTACCAATGATTGATTGATAGACGCCTGACATCTATCTTCACAGCCCGGAAGCTCGCCGCGTAGTAGGAGCACCCCTCTCTGCACCGCCTTTGCTTATCCTTCTTTGTTCTCTTTTCTGCAATGCCTGTCAGATCAAATTTCATGCTGCAACAAGCTCTTGCCCACGTCCACAACCTGGGGTGTCCCTAACTAAGCCATTATGCCTGTCAGCAATATTGAAGCAGGCTATGAGGGGCTGAGGCTTGGGTTTCCCGCAACGGATGCAGTGTCTCTGTTGGAGAGCACCACTTTCCAACTGAACCCTGTTATCTTGTTGGGCAACGGATATTCAGTCTCCCCATTTGAGATACCCAGCGAATAGTTCGCGGTGAACTTCCTGCACGTGGAATTAATCTACTACACTAAGCCGGGATCACCTCCGTGTTCTGCATCTCGAGTATCCAGATTTCGTGCTCGCAACGGCAGCACTTCCGAACGTCTGATGCGATAATGCGGCACAGTAAAATGGCACTTACTCATAAGAACTAAATAGTAACCTACGGGCACCGGTCTCCTGAGAACTTCCGTCGTAATTATCTACTCACCTCACATTGTCAATTTATCTTACCATCGGCAAAGGCGTTACATTTCGGTTGCTCTACATGACCGTCAATACTGCTGATATTAAAGGTCAAAATGCCATCTCTCATTGCAGCCTTTCTTGGCACTCTATCACTGGCGTCAGCAGGAATCTTACCGACTGGGAATAAGACAACCATCATCGAGAGAGATGTTGTAATTCTAGGTGGAGGTGCTTCCGGTGCTCATGCAGCCGTGAGGCTCCGTGAAGACTACAACAAGACAATTGTCATCGTAGAGAAACAGAACCGCATAGTAAGTCCATATCCACCGGACCTGTTGAGAAATATGGAGCTCACTGTCACTCAGGGTGGCCATGTCGCAACCTTCACGGATCCCGAGACAGGGAACTCATATGACTTTGGTGTCAATTCATACACAGATTACGACGGAGCCCGTGACTTCTTCGCCCGCTTCGACGTTCCCGTACAAACTCCAGCGAGACAGACATTGACGACCACATACGCCGACTTCAGCACGGGAAAAACCACCAACTACTCTTTGCCGGCTTCTGCGGACGCTACAGCTACCCTCAAAGCCTGGCTCGAGCAGTGTGAGAAGTACGAATCGTACATTATTCCCTCCTACGCAGACTTCCCAAACACGACCGTTGGGGTTCCTGAAGACCTGACTCTCAAATTCTCCGACTTTGTCGACAAGTACAATTTGCAGGCTGCTGTCCCTCGCATCTTTCAGACCACCGGCCTTGGACTGGGCAATATCGCCGACCAGATAACCCTTGATGTGATGCAGGCTTTCGGCGCACCCATCACCCGGTCGTTCTTGGGGACAGTCGGCTCCTTCGTGCCTGTATCCAGGCGAAATCAAGAGATCTACGATGCTATTGCAGACCTTCTCGGGGACGATGTCCTGTACTCATCTACAGCTATCAATACTTCCCGTACCGAAGACGGCGTCGAGGTTCTTGTCCGTGGTTCAGATAACAAGCAAACGCTGATTCGAGCTAAGAAGCTTCTCATCTCCTTCGAGCCTACGATTGCCAACTTCAACGGCATCGATATCAGCGACGAGGAGACAGCCGTCTTCTCAAGATGGGATTGGACTACCGTTTATGTCGGCGTCGTCTCTCACCCTTCTCTGCCCATCAGCTACTCACTCACGAACAACGTCCCCACCAACTGGATCTCCCTTCCCGAGACCTCCTTCGTCGGCCGCTTTGACTACCTCGGTGACGACAACTTTCGCGTGCTCATCACTGGCTCCTCCGACTACGATAGTACTCAGGCGCAAGCGCTGGTCAGGAAGTCGCTCAAGTTGCTAGCTGATGCGGGCACGATCCCGAGCCTCGGCACTGAGGAGCTCAATTTGAAGGCCTGGTCCGATCATGGCGCCATACATCTGCGTGTATCTGGCGCTGAGCTGGCAGCTGGTCACATCACCGAGCAGTACGCTCTTCAGGGCCAGAGGAGTACATACTACACGGGAGGTGCGTGGTCTGCGCAGTTCACCACCATTTTGTGGGAGTATAACAACCAATATCTCCTGCCAAAGCTGCTGGCGGAGTTCTAGGAGAGTAAATTGCTGCAGCAAGAGGGTAAGACATGAGGTAAAGGCACCCATCGTCTACAACTACCTTACCGATAATGGATGATAATGAATCAGACTAAAATTTAGAAGGCAAGGAGGCAAACCCATAGCCAACAAGTCTTTCCCGTGCTGAATGTCAAGAACTTCGAGGGTTGGTAGAGTTTATCTGATGCTGGTGGTTTCCACAATATGGTGAACCGAATCACTATCCTCTTTTATAAACTGCTTGTGAACCTTTTCCTTCCAAGCTGCACTCCTTAGTACGTCCATATACAAGGTCCGCAACACCCGCAAGCTCGCCTCTCACGACCCACCTGTCATCCGATGTGGACTCTCAATCAATTTCCAGGGTCGGAGACGAAGCTCCAACAGGATCGCATGCCGGGACTCTTCAATGTTGCTGCAAGGAACGAGCCCCAGATGCATCGCATCGGGCCAGAGCCTCACCCCACCGGCTCACCAGGGCCCTTGATCCAGGACCTTGTAAAGAAAAGCGCAAATTTCGGCCCAAGAGCAAGGGTGTTAGAGTATCATCCCATCGGAAGCCAATTGTAAGAGTGACTAAATGGCGCGGGCTTTTGTCCTACCCGTCGGACCGCACTCGGAGATCATCAGGTAATATGCGTGTCTCGTGGGCCTCACATTTGGAGTAATCCAAACCGGTCTCTGCAGGCCCTAAGAAAGAGACGTGGACTGAGGAAATGCATCATCGTGAGTGCTCGGCGAAGTTTTCAAAGACCATGCGATGAGGTTCCATCCAGTCTAAGATGTTCGTATATGTTGATATGTTATCCCGCTGCGAAAGAAGTATCTGCCTTGCCCGCATGCTGTTTTGCAATGACCTTGAAAACGCTACGCAATGTGTTCCGATCTTCTAGCAAACTCCGTAGTCTTGATGATCCCTTGCAAGTTGCTTGACCGGACTTGGATCGCGGTCTCTTTCTCTATTCGCATAGCTTCACTTCGACCATCGTCGGTGAGCATGATGCCTGTCCCTGCTGGAGTTTGCCCTGTGTGTAGTCTGCTCCCGCCCTGTTGAGAGCCGCACCGTGGATCCAGAGCCCATTCGTCGAGCTCGTACTGGTCGCTTCTCGTCGTTCTGTCACTACGGCTGCGAAAAGTGTTATACTCGAGCGTCCTTGGTCCAGAGCCAGTTTGTTTTGACTGCTTGCCGTATAGGTCAGGTATTTGCTGGTTGTATGCTGATAGGTTGAGTAACTTGTTGACGAGAGGTTTTAAGGCTGGTGCACACGCTGTTATGATACCGACCTGCAGCTGTAGGCTAAGTATGAGAAAGTCTGATTAGCCGTGAGAAACGGAGCATTCATACGTTGTACCCACAAGCCCCAGAACTGAATGCTTCTGTTGAACGTTTTGTCAGGCTCGCTATCATTAGCCAGCTGGTAGACTGCCTTGACTATTCCCATTGCGACAGCACTTGTGGCTTCATTAGTATCTGCAGCCAACGAACTATGATTCTGAAGAGTCTGCCACTTACAAGTAACCTAAGCTTAAGATTCCAATTGCGTAGAAACGCAGTCTGCGCTTCATCTGCAAATTCCATATGATTGGCACAGGCAAGGTGGCTAGAACTACGTCGGTGAAGATGTTGAAGCCTACATGTAGAAGCAGTTTAGCGGCGGCGTCGAATATGATATTACAGTGATTAATGTAGACACTGAAGCGAGGCCTGGGCATACCTGTGTTGATAATACCAAAGAGGTTAATGTTGTTGCCATCCTTACACTTTGGAGGCGGCGTCGTGTTCCTGTCCCAAAATCCCGACATGGGTTTGCAATGAAGGAAAAACGGAAACATGCCGCCAATGGAGTAGAAGAAGACAAAAGCTTAGTTGGACTGTTAACAATCGATGGAAGAGGTCCGCGACTGTGGTGAGCCTACCAATTGTTGACCACAATGCCCACTTGTACCACCTAGTCTTACTCAAACGCAAGAGACCGAGAGCGATGGAAACCTTGAGAAACATGAGGGCACCGGTGGCGGAGATGAGGGACTGCCAAAAAGCAATGTGACTGAACACGACATAGTCATACTTCTTGTCGATGGTCAAGAAATGTTTGCCAAGACCGTAATACGCCTGAATCACGAATGAGACCCATCCTCCCCAGGCACAGAGCTACAAACTCGACTAAGTCAGTCTCCGCGGGCAGCAAAAAGGGGATCTGAAGTTGGGTATGTACTTGCCGCCGACAAGACCATGACCGCATCGTCCCACCCAGGTGCTTTAATGACCCATATTCTGGCGTATATTCGTAGCGCAAGGCTCATCTGCGCCAGAAAATGAAAGACAGTCACGACGGCGATGATACGCGCGGTGTTGCTCTCAGCGGCCCATGCCGGATCTAGAGGCGCGGGGGCCGTTCCGTTCGTGTTGTTCATATCTGCCCATCGTAGGTCATTACGAGGAGTGTTCAAAGAAGATTGCCAAGATCGAGACGACCAGTAGAAAAGGTCCTGGAGAATCAAACATGGTCTGTGTGCGTTGAACTACCGACGGCAACTATCGTGGTCATTCAATCAGGGAAGCGAACGCGAGTTGGTGAAAGAAAGTTTGAAGGTGAGGAAACCTTGAACTATATGCGGCAATGTTCAACATACAACAGTAGCAGGAGCTTGCTAGTAACCTTTTAGAGTTGGCCATAATAGCCTATTCAAACTCCAAACCGGAAAACATTCTGATTCATTGAAAGGACTGCATAGCACGGGCTGGAGGTAGACGTTGAGTCAGACGCATCGCGTATTTGGTGCCTCCCTATCGATGGCCTGGGTTGACGCAGGCATTTTGACATTATCGCATAATTAGTCGCGACTCATTCAATTATTTTTGGGTTCTATTCATGATAATTCCTGTACGTTCTTTGTTTGACAAGAACTTGGGCAGAGTAATTGAACTGGCTTGCATAAGGGGGAGGGCAGGGAGTTGACGTTGATGCCTCTATTATAGAGTCAGGAGTGCGGTCTTCTTATCAAGAAGAACCGTCCGTTGTAGTCGATGGCCGCGCAGTACGATCCTAGCTATGAATGGTGGGAGCGTATGTTGGCTCACGGTCCTATGTAATACCATGGACAGCTTCTTTTTTCGACATTTTCTGTTATGCCCTACTTCTGTAACTCAGGTGGCGATCGGTGCAATCACGTGAGTCGGCGTATTCACTTGAGTACCTCTTGTGACGGAACACGAAGACGGATTCAGAAGTTCGTGAGTTCGAGTCGGTATTTTCTTTCCTTACTATTTCCGTCTGTTGGGGAAGAACCTATGTGACTCTCGTGAAATTCAGTCTAACAAAAGCGTCGGCAACGGCACTGGAATATTCATGTTCATGTCTATGGCTGTTACTTCGAGATGCTGTATGCTGAGATAATCCTGATACGTTCCTCATTTAGTACTGAAAACAGGTGTCATGAGATGGTATACACGTAATCTTGTCATTCATATTATGGTAATGTGCAGTGAGCAATATATACATCGGAAGCAGACTAAACCCAAGAATGAGACATTAAACACAAGTCCAGCTGTCAGGAGAGTTGGGGTCTCCAGTCTTGTATACATTACGCGTGGGGTACTTGCAGTGCTTCCTCGTGAAAGCAACCTGGCCACCCTGCGTACCATTGACGAACGCAGTGCCGAGAATCGAGTCCGGCGCGACGCCCTCCTCAACCCACTTCACAATGGCCGACAGAACATTGCGCTCAGGCTCGAAACCGGCAACGGCAGACTCCTTGTTGCCGATGAAGCTGGCGCCGGGACCACCGCTGCAGTGATTCATGCCCGAGATGCGGAAGTACCGGTAGAACTCGTCGAGCTGTGCGGACGTCAGGCCCATGGTGCGCGAGACGTGGTTGTAGTAGCGCGCACTGTTGTCGCTGCTGATGATAGGGTCCTGGAGACCGTGGTAGTGCAGGACCTTGGTGCCGCGGTCCTTGACGCCGGAGAGATCGCCCTTCCAGGTCTCGATGCCGCCGGGGTTCTGGGCGGCGGCGGCGGCGAAGTCCTTGGGACCGATGGTGGCCGGGTCCCAGGTAGTGTCGTTGTAGATGACGTTTTGGAACCAATCCGTCGTGTAGGGGAACGCACGGCCGGCGAGAAGGATCTGGGTGGGCTGGGCGCCGGGCTGGAGGCGGGGGTAGACGAGGGTTCCGTCCTGGCCGTAGAGGTCGGAGAACACGGTGCGGACCGTCTGGGCTTGGACGCCGGTCAAGCAGTTTGCCGTCTGGCCGGCGCCGCAGATGAGAGATTCGGGGCGGTACTGGCACAGATCCGGGTCCTCGATGATGCCGTCGACGTGGCCGTCGAGACCGTCGCACTGGTTGAGGAGGTCCTTGTAGACAACAGTCCAGAGGTCTGCCGACAGGAAAGTCGGCTTGTCAGAGGTGCCGGTGGCGGTGAAGAAGTGACCGCTCCAGGATGTCAGGTTGTTGAAGGCAAAGGCGGGCGCGCCAGCCACGATACCGTCAAAGTCATCAGGGAAGTCCTGGGCTTCCTTGAAGCCTTGCCTGCCGCCAGTCGAGCATCCAAGGTAGTATGACTTGGTGTGCTCCTTGCCGTAAAGGGCCTTTGTCGTCTCCTTGCCAATGACGACGCCGGTGTGGAGGGATCGGTAGGCAAAGTCCTCGATGGTGCCGGGGTTGTTGAGGAAGGGCGAGCCAATGGTGCCGTTGTGTCCGTTGTTGGCGCCGACTGCAGCGAAGCCCCGGGAGACGGCGTAGGCGATATCCTCATATTGGATGCAACCGCCAGTACCTCCGTTACCGGTGCTCAGGAACCGGCCAGTCCAGTTGGAAGGGAGCCATGCCTCGATACTAACGTTGCTGATGGGGCCGGTTGTGGTCAACATGGACACACGGCAAATGTCGACTTCGACAACCTGTCCAGGGCGGGTGCAAGTCGGGTGGTTCTCAGGGAAAGTAATGTTGGTGCCGGCAGAGACAGGCGTAGAGAACCAGACGGTGGTGTTTGGCAGCTTCAAGTTGTTCGCGAGAGCGCTGCAGTCGTCGGCGAAAGCGCTCATGACGTATTGGGCCGCGGGCACCAGCAGCATCGCAGAAAGGTTGAGGGACTTCATGTCGGCGAATGGGCGTTGAATAGGACAAATTCCCAAGTCCATTCGAGGCTGACCTTTCTCTTGATCGAGGTGTCGGGGTTCAATGGCTTCTTTTATATTAACAATGGAGTACTGTAGTTGACCTGGTGTCCAAAAGCAGTTTTCAATGTGACGATGCCAGGCCGTTCATCTCAACACAACCCTGGAAAGAAGACTAGCAGCAAATCGATGCCCACCCTCGGCGATCCCATCGGGTGGCGTGCCGGCCGGCGTGGAGTGACGGCAGTTAGCCACGGCATGACTGGACAAGGCGACCTTCCAGACAAAAGCAAACACTGGGTGGTCTATGCCTGATTCAAGGCGAGCATCTGAAAAGCTCTGACAGCAATAGAATGAGGCATAGTGACCTGCCTGTTTCTCCCCACACTGGTAGACTACACGTGTTAGCTTGAGGGGATAACCATGCATCGGCAATGGCGAGTGCGGAGAAGGCGACCAGGTTGGGGTATGCTCTCCGGGGGTTCATCGTTGCGGAAGAGTCTTCTACCGGCCGGCAGGCATACGGGAACATGTTCACTTTGTGGCTTTTGCTCATGTGAGCAAGAGTCGTGTCACCTTTCTCTCAAGTGGAAATTGGGCCGCGCGCAAGGCAGAGCAAGGAAGAGAACACGAATCTCGAGCCAGTTCAACTCTAAAACTGTGATGAAGCTTGTTTGGATAGTGGAGGCGTTTGCTGGCCAGAAGAGCGGAGATTGGAATTAGGGTAGTCTGCGCGATGGGGAAGAAATGGAGAAGTGCATTTCCCCAGTGTCACTAGATGCAAAGGAGACGCTTCTCCACGTGCGGGGATACGCCGGTTTACCCGGGGGCTGGGTAGTCTGGGCCTCAGAAACCCAACGTTGGTAGCGTTGGAAGCGTTAGTGTGAGATGAGCTGGAAATCGTTCTCCCAAGAGGATGGATGGCTCTTGTCGAGTAGCTACTTGTACGGATACCTACACAACTCGAGAAAAGTCTGATAGGTGTCGAGAGCTTCAAAGATCACTGTACGGGTGTTTCCTCGTTGTTTCTCCAGCGGGCCCATTCACATTGCCTCTTTGAAAAAGTTTGACGTTTCAAAGAGTCAGAACATTGAACAAAACACGCAGAAAGCCGCTGACAGAGGCCCTCAGATCGTTCGAGTCGCGGCGGCCCGACAGGCAACACCCATGAACCTGACGGCGCCTCTTTCGTAGCAACCATCCGCGGGAGTCCCTGTAGATCTGCCCTCTCGAACTTCCTTGACAGTTCTCTACGGAATCAATTTGTTTCCTTTTGCTGATTTCTTGCTTATGGATCCTACCCGCATACGCGTACAGACGGTCTCTACTCCCCTTAATATCGAAAAACGAATGACGCTCAATGGCCTGTCAAAACGAGATGTGTGTGAGGGCTATACCTGCGGCATTATCCTCGGCGTCATCTAATCTTTTTCTATCTACGACGTTGCACACATGACACCTTGGCATTCCCCAAATGGACACTTTTGAATTTCTTTCAACCACGGAACACGAGGTTTTAGACATAACCCGCGCTGGCTTACCGAAGATTTAGTGCAGAGGGGTATTGGGGTTTCGATGCGCTGCGTGACTTAGCTGCATGATGTTTTGCGCCCCCAAGAGGGGGGGTTTGAGCCTTGACGAACGCAAAGTCCGACTGACTCGGGAAATCCGGTTTCCTTGTCATGGCCCTTCAAAAATCTCTCCCGTCTGGGGACCCGCCGGCCGAAGCCAAGTCGGCGCAGCCGTCGATCATCACTTCAAAGACATATTGAGGCACTTTGTCTCTTTCGGTCCGTTAGTACAAGGGCTATCGCTGTCTTTTGCCCGCGGAGGATTCCGCCTGCTTGTCAGTCGTCCGATCGAGGAAAAGATATTGACGCTTTGGTCACCGCGGTCACCGCCTCGGGCACCACCGTAACGCTCCGTATGGAGACACGACTGGAGTAGAGTAGTCGTTGATATCCAGTGCGCTACAACAACATCCAAGAGATAATCCGTAATAAAGCCGCCTACAAATCCGCTGTGTTATGTCCGGACGGATAACCTCCGACAAGATCTCGGACCCGACGACACGGAGCTAAAGCTCAGGTTAGTACCAATCGTAGCCCCGGCTGGCGGCCATGGTGCCGGGTTTCCGTCATCCAATGCTACACGCAGAGAAGCATTTGATTCGGGCAATCGACTGTGGCTGTCGTAGTGGCTGTTCCTCCCAGTAAACCGAGCTTACGCAGGATCTTGAATCGATCATAGCAAGTGCTTCAAATTGCTCGCAAAGTCCATTTGAAGATGATTTCTGCAAGTCAATTTAGCGGTCCGAAAGACGATCCCCGCGAAGGTTTCGGACCGAGCCACCTCTCGGCACTAGCCCTCTTCATCAACTAAATCAGTGCCATGTTAGCGAGATGTACTCCCTAACACCTTGTATGCCTCGCCGCGAGAAGCATAGCGAAGACAGCGGATCTACAGGTTTAGCAGGTACATTGCAACGACTCACTTTGGAAGCTTGAAGCAACCAAGGGTTTGTTCAATCTAATAATTAGTGAACGTATCGAATTTAAGGCATTTCTTCAACTCGACTTCAAAGCCTGAGCCTTGATTCGGGAACAATCACCAGTACTAGGAATAGCTTCCGACAAGCCACCCTCGAAACATCATCACTTTTACCCCCAATGACCGCATCATGGATATGAATGCCTCAACCACGTCGCCCAGCTGGGCCGATTTTGCAACCCGGAAGCTGTCCTCATCGTTCCCAGCGTCAAATTCTGGCCTTTATTGGCTAGCCTTGCTCGTGATAGCTTCAGTTATCGCGGCACCACTCCGGCACAAGTTCCAAGACGCCGAGATCTATCCAGTCATCAACAAAACTAAAGAGGAATACTTGACTGGCGGCAGGGCCCTCCTCGCCAAAGGAGCCAAGGTATACGGGGGCAAGCCGTTCAGGGTTTTTACAGGGCAGGGCAGCACTCTCACGGTCCTGGCGCCCGAATTCTGTCATGATGTGAAGAACGATAATCGTTTAAGCTCGACGGAGTTCCTCCTGGCTTACTGGCAGGCCGGAACACCGGGGTTTGAACCGTACTTCAGCTCAGGAAGTGAGCTCATCCGTGAGATGATCCGGACTCATCTCACTCAGAGTGATGTCGGTAAGTCTGCAGAGCCCGAAAAGCCTCTCACACTTTGCTCACCTTGACCGTGCAGCCAAGTTATCGCAACCACTCGCAGACGAGGCAGCCAACGCTCTGAAAGACGTATTCACCGACAACGAAGGTACATCTCACTCCCCTAGTCCACTCAAGTTCTCTTTAACACCGCTCCAGAATGGCACGAAATCACCCTCGCCCCAATGGTCGCCCAAATCGTCGCTCGCGTCTCCGCCCTAGTCTTCCTCGGCCCCGAACTCTGCCGCGACCCAACCTGGCTCAACATCACAATAAACTACCCCCAGAAAGCCATGGCCGCCGCCAAAGTACTCCGATCCTACCCGGCTCCCACACGCCGCTTCGTACACTGGTTCCTCCCCTGCTGCCGCGAGCTGCGCCAGATGCTCCGCACCGCGCGGCAGGCCATCGAGCCGATCCAGCAGAAGCGGCGGGAGCAGGAGGCCGAAAAAGGGGGTGTGTCATTTGATAACGCGTTGGCGTGGATTGAAAAGCTGGCGAGGAAGCAGCAAGACCGGACGGCGCAGAATGCGGCGTTTCAGCAGCTTGGGTTGTCGATTCTTGCGAATGCGTCGAGTACGGATATGGTGTCGCAGAATTTGCTGGATTTATGCGTAAATCCGGAAGTGACGGAGGCGTTGAGAGAGGAGATTGTAAGGGAGACGAGGGGTGGGTGGAAGAGCTCTACGTTGTATAACTTGAGGCTCTTGGATAGCGTGTTGAAGGAGACGTTGCGTCTCAAGCCCATTGCTTCGGGTATGCCTTATCTCCTGCGCCATTGGTCTGTTGCTAATATCTTGACAGTGGCTCTTGGGAGGCGCGTGATGGAAGATGACGTGAAATTGAGCGACGGCGCTGTACTCCCAAAGACAACCGGCGTCGCCGTATCATCGGCGAACATGTGGGATCCCGTAAGACATTCCATCTCTTGCCGGCCATTCATCAAAATCCGATGGCTGACTTTCTCGAAACGCAGGAGATCTACCCAAACCCAGAAACCTTTGACGGTGGACGCTTCCTTCGAATGCGCGAGGGCGGCAACAACGAGCATTGTGCACAGCTCGCAAGTGTATCGCCGGAGCACATGGGCTTCGGGCTTGGTTCGCACGCGTGCCCTGGCCGATTCTTTGGCGCGAGCTCTGCGAAACTGGTCATGTCGCACATCTTGCTCGGGTATGAGTTCAAGCTGGCTGATGATGTTGACATGAGTACCGTTGAGCCTATGCGTTTTGGATTCTCGACTCTAGCAAATCCCAGAGCCAAGGTTATGATCAGACGTAGGAAGGATGTTGTCTAAGATTCGGAAGACGAAGAATATCTGATGCTTGCGTGGTATATCCGGTGAGAAAAGTATGAAGCTAGATGGCGAGTCTCTTGAAGTTGCTTTCTGATAGAGGCATAGAGAGAAGCTGGGTCTAGCAAGATGCTACAAAGTCGCTAAGTAACTTGGATGAAGGGGACAGACAAGGAAAATGTGTCACTGAAATATCAAGACCAATCTCACTGTTGCTCTGCATGAAAACTGCGTGCGATGTCGAGAATTCCGGGACTTCGGCTCGACGAGCAGTGAAGCGAAACCGAGAAACTTCTCGTCAATAAGATTCATTTTTGTGTAGCACCAATACCACGCAGCTAAGCTAGATATATTGATTCCCAAATTGATCGCGGAGCCTCTGAGCAGTCAGATTCTCAAGAACGGGAACCTCCGCCCAAGCGATTGGCGGAATATGTTTCCGCGCTTCGGGGTGCCAAGCGGGGTTGCCTCATGGTGCATAGCTCTCATCAGAGGTGGTCATCTTTGCTTGCCTTCCTTGCACTCCATCGCTTCTATCACGGTTACAAGATGAAGGCCTTGGCCGTGAATCCGAAAAAGACTCCGACCGATACGATGGTATGTGGTTGATTGCATCTGGGAACAAGGCCCGTACCCCGGGATGGAGGAGCAGCCGCATCTCAGCCCGCCAACACCAGCAAATACAGCATGCGTGGATAATCAACGGGGAATAGGCCAGGGACAGAGACAAGAGCTTGATAGCGGTGACCGTACATCAACCAATCCCTCGAGATGAGAAGAGCGGTACGGATGCGGCCGAGAAGCAGCAAGGGAGGGGCAAACCCGATCGACACGATGTCACTTGGCTCATGAATACGGAAGCTTACGATCCGGAGCGCCCATTGAAGCAGGCCATGTGTGCAGGAAACCTGCAGGACAAAACTTGGCGATGAATAGATAAATCACCAAAAGAAGTCTCACCACGTACACTTGCAAAGGTGCTGTTTGCTCGTCCCTCAATCGCTCACTTCACACCAAAGTCGTCGCCAAGATGAAGTCCATCCTAGGCATGGCCCTCTGGGCACTAACCCTCATCACCTCAGCTCTCGGCGCCGAAGTCGTCCCCCGCGCAACCTTCACCGAGGTAACAGACTACGGCTCGAACCCGACGGGCACGCGCATGTGGCTCTACGTGCCGCAGAACCTCGTCGCCAAGCCCGCCGTCGTTGTGGGCATCCACTGGTGTAGCGGCAGCGCGTCGGCATACTACCAGGGCAGCCAGTGGGCGCGGTACGCCGAGACGTACGGGTATATCGTCATCTACCCGCAGACGCCGTACACGCGCGACAACTGCTGGGACGTGGCGAGCAAGATGACGCTGACGCATGGCGGGGGCGGCGCGAGTAATTCGATTGCGAACATGGTGAGCTTTGTGATTGCGCAGTATGGGGCGGATAAGAGTAAGGTGTATGCGACTGGTATCTCGTCGGGTGCCATGATGACGGTATGTTCTGACATTTCCTGATCGCGCCATGCCCTTTCCCCGTGAAGGATGCTGAGAGTTGATCCTCATGGCATCAGAATGTCCTGGCGGCGACATACCCAGACGTCTTCGCAGCCGGCATTGCCTACGCGGGTGTTCCAGCCGGCTGCTTCATGTCCGCAGACGACATTCCCGACTTTTGGAACTCGACGTGCTCGACGGGCCAATCCATCTGGACGCAGCAGCAGTGGGCCAACGTCGTGTACAACATGTATCCGGGGTACACGGGCGCGCGGCCCAAGATGCAAATCTACCACGGCACGGCGGACGAGGCGCTCAACGTGCAGAACTACTACGAGACAATCAAGCAGTGGACGGGTGTGTTTGGGTACTCTGCGACGCCGCTGTCGACGACGGCGGACTACCCTAGGAGCCCGTATACCAAGTATGTGTTTGGGGAGAAGTTGCAGGTGAGATTTTGATGCTCTGATAAAACGGGTTGAGGTAGATTATTGATGCTTTGAGTGTAGACTTTCCTGGGTACGGGTGTGACCCATTCGATTGACGTGTTCCCGGAGGAAGACCTCAAATGGTTCGGATTCGTGGTAAGATTTGATGGGAACAAAGTTTTGGTGTAGCAAGGGACCATTGGGATCTGACTGCTGCTCTAGACACCAGTGAGCTCTTCGGCTGCGGCGACAGTTCCTGCGACGACGAGCCGCGCTTCCACGACGCTGCGAACCTCCACGGCGGCAGCAACGACGACCACGGCGGCCGGGGGATCCGGGACGGCACCTCAGTGGGGCCAGTGCGGCGGGATCAACTGGACGGGACCAACTGCGGTGAGTTGCCAGCATGAGAAGTCTTGGGCAGAACTGAGTGCTGACATTTGGGTAGTGTGCGAGTTCGTTCACGTGTGTCAAAGTCAATGACTGTAAGTGTTGATGATGCTTTTGGGTTTGTGTGAGTGTGCTGACGATGTGGTGAAGGGTATTCTCAGTGCCAGTGAGCATGGCCGTCGACAATGATTGTGTCGAGCATCGTCAGGCAGGGTGATGAAAGTCGGAGTCGAGATTCAGATTGATAAGGAGGAATGCTGTGAATAACAAAGAACCCCCTGTTTTCAGTCTCGAGGTCTAGATCTAGACTTCTAGAACACAGGCGAGATGAGGAAAAAAGAAGGATTCAGCTGGCCTTGGCCTTTCCTCATGATACTGCTCGCAGGTGCGTGGTAAAGGTGTTTGCTTGGATTGATGGTGAGGCAGCGCAGATGGAATGCGATGAGGTCTGCAAGCGGCCGTGCAGCAGCGAGGTCGGCCATCTTATGATGGTCTTTCTCTGAAAGGGGGGCGATTGAGGGTCCAGTCTAGGTCTTGGATTTGAGAGAGAAACCCTTTCCGAGAAACATGAACATTCCAGCGGCAAAAAGCAAGTATGTCTCGGCAGAGGGGACCGCGACGAGGTCTTGGTCTCACTTGAGACATACGCAGATTGAGACATTGGCCGATGAGTGAAGAAGTGTTGTGAATGACACCACCTGAGCCCCATTTCTGAGTGAAAGCGTGTTTGAGAGAGAGAGAGAGAGAGAGAGAGAGAGAGAGAGTGGGAGTGTGTGTGTGTATGTGTGTCTGAGGTTATTCTCGTCGGACCGCGATGCCCCATCAAAACAAACACACGTGGGTCATTGAGAGGCAACGGTTTGGTCATCACCTGGATGGCATGGACCACGTGATACTGACCGCTGGTTAGCATCGGACAAGACCCGATCGTTGCTCGGGCATTGGGTTGGCACGTTGGGTTGGGATCTTTTTTTGAATTTCGCTTCTGCAAGCCTGCAAGGCCTCGACTTTTCTCATTTTTTTAGTCTCTTTTTCAAGGGTCCGTCGGGGTGGCGTCATGAGCGGCCCCGCTGTGAGATTTCGTGTGAGAACCTGGAAGTGAGAGTGAGTGTGTTAAGTAAGCCCATGGGTGAGTGAGTGAGTGGGTCTCATCGTGAAGAATAAGAGTGACATTGACAGACACCATTGGAACCAAAAGCAGAGGTATGCGATCCCAACGTCCAGATTCGCAAGTGTCATGTAAAAGACATGTCTAGGACAGATCCATGATGACGAGCAATCTACTACACACCGAGATAGATCTGTGGAGGGTAACGTGATCTCGTGTCTCTCCCCTGTCTGAGCTTGGTGTCTCACCCCACAAGGTCAAGGGCCGTGAGACTCGAGAGAAGTCCAAGTGTCGAATTGTCGGTCCTGTCATCACTCACTTGCACCTTTCTCACCGCCACAAATCTGGCGGCAATGCAGCATTTCCTCTTGTCCGGGGGTCATCATTGAACATCCCCACAGCGAGGCAAAAGTGTGTGGTGCGTGGCCGGGTGAACAGTTGGTCAAGCTAGGCGCCCCCCTTCTGGTGGCCATTGGTGCTGTTCTCGCGGCCCCAGAAGTCGCGCTTGTTCCTGCGGACTGACGTATCGTCTTCTCACGATCCTTGGTCTATGGGTGAGAGGCTGTGGAGAGCAAGATCAGAGAAAGTCTGAAGGAGAGACGCCCTTAGACTCCATGCGGCATAGCTTCCTCCTCTCTGCAGACTGGGGTGTCTTTCTTGTGATCCCGCTCTTCTCCCGTTGGTTCCTTTTCATTTCGTCCTTGTCTCTTCCTCTTCCCCCTTCCCCACCCCCGCGATAGACGACGACTTCTCACATCATCCTCTCTTCACCGCACCATTGTCTCTTTTGCCCATCCATCCCATCCATCACAAGTATTCCTCTATCATTCTTTCGCTCTGTGCATTGTACTCGGCTACCCACCCATGCATGAATCCGCAGTGGGGTCCGCAAGCGGCTCGAGCTTCAACCAAGTCATTGCCCACCAAACATTGACCGACCTTGAAAAACAACGTTGAAGCTTTTCACACTTTCTCCCACACCACACCCAACCCAACCTCATCTCTCCAATTCCACTCCCCACGATCCCATGACTACACCTGCGACCGCATCCTCGTAGTCCGCGAGTCCCAAACCCCCAAACTTGAACCGAGGCAATTCCCTTCCTCTGTGTCTGGCTCTCCTCTCCACCCGACCTCTTCTACATCCTTCTCCATCGTTTCAATTACATCTTTGCATAGCCCGGGGATGCTCACAAGCATAGACTTCAGCCCCAATTTCTTCTAGCCCCCCAGCATCCGTCGTTGTTGTTTTACCCCAAATTCTTCCACACAACAGCATCATCACCACATCATCACAATCACCACCAGACTTGATCAGCAGCCCGCAAAACATCGCCATGTCCGACACACCCTCGTCCACGGAGGAGCGGTTGCGCACCGCCGTAATCGCAAACCACCTCCCTTCAGGTTACGGCACCAGCTTCGACGGCACACGAAACCTCTCCAACGGTGACCTTGCCCACGTAACCTCCAACTCGGCTCCGAACCTCCCCGCTACCGAGAATGACGACCTCAACGGAAACGACGTCGAAGAGGCATCCTCCCTCCTCCTCCCCGGTGGCGATATGCATCGCGATCTTTTCAAGATTTCGGCTAGAGAACAAACCTTGAAGCGCGCCCAGACCTTCTCCCACCCGCGCCGCACCGAGTCTGGTCACGAATCCGACCTTCCCGCGGCCGAGATGCTTCTGCCCCAGGGCTTCCGTCGCCAGTTTGTCATGCAAAAACACAACTACACTGCCGCCACACTGCCCATTACCCGCAACTTTGTCGAGTTTCTTGACTTCTACGGTTCCTTTGCCGGTGAGGATCTCGCCGATTCAGACGAGGAAGCCATTGTCTCGGACGATGAGGATGAAGAGGAGGCACATGATAGACCCCGCGGTGCACCCACCGAGACGCGTCCGCTGCTGGGAAGACGGCGGTCCTCGCGCTTCGCCAAAAAGGCCGGCGACGCCAGCACCACAAAGACCTTCTTCACCACCCTCAAGGCCTTCATTGGCACGGGTATCATGTTCTTACCCAAGGCCTTCAAGAACGGCGGTATCCTCTTCTCCTCCCTGACTATGCTCGTCGTCGCTGCCATCTCCATGGCCGCCTTCCATCTTCTCCTCCAGTGCCGCACCCGCTACGGCGGTGGTTATGGTGACCTCGGCAAGGAGATTTCTGGCCCGCGCATGCGCTCCCTCATCTTGGCCTCCATCACCCTCTCCCAGATTGGCTTCGTCTGCACCGGTCTCGTGTTTGTTGCCGACAATTGGTTCTCCTTCTTAAAGGCAGTCACAGGCGGCGCGAACCCCCTCGACTCAACCGCCCTTATCGCCTTGCAGGCCGCCGTCATCGTGCCCCTTGCCTTTATCCGCAACATCTCCAAGCTTGGCCCCGCCGCCCTCCTCGCCGACGTCTTCATCATCATCGGCGTAGGCTACATCTGGTGGTATGATATTTCGGCCCTCGCCACCCGTGGCATGGATCCCTCGGTCAAGCTCTTCAACCCGAGCTCCTACACCCTCACCATTGGCGCCTCAATCTTCACGTTTGAGGGCATCGGCCTCATCATCCCCATCCAGGCCAGCATGAAGAAGCCGGAGCACTTTGAGCCCCTATTGGCGGGCGTCATGCTCCTCATCACCTGTGTCTTCACTTCTGTTGGCGCCCTCTGCTACGCGACTTTCGGAGACAGCACAAAGATTGAGATTATCGACAACTACCCGCAAGACAGCCGCCTCGTCAACGCCGTGCAGTTCATGTACGCACTCGCTGTCCTCGTCGGCAACCCCGTCCAGCTCTTCCCCGCCATGCGTATCATCGAGACTAAGATCTTTGGCTACCGCTCCGGGAAGAAGGATCTCTTGACAAAGTGGAAGAAGAACGCCTTCCGCACCTCCCTCGTCGGCCTTTGCATCGCAATTTCCATTGCCGGCTCCGCCAACCTCGACCGTTTTGTCGCGCTCATTGGATCATTTGCGTGCGTGCCCTTGGTCTACATTTACCCGCCCTACCTGCATCTCAAGGGCATCGCCGAGACGAGAAACCAAAAGATCTGCGATTACGCCCTCATGACCCTCGGTCTTGTCGGTATGGTGTATACCACCGCCATTACCTTGGCCACCAGCTTCCTGTAGAAGCGTATAAAGACGTAGAGTCCAGAGTCACCCGAGACAGACTTGAAAGACTTCAAAAGACTTGTTAGAGTAAAAGGCGGATGGTGCCGGAGCGTTTGAGCTTGTACATGTGTATGTTTACGACCGGAAAACAAAATTAATACAGCGTAGAATTTATGTTCATTCACCTTTGTCTACCTTACCAGATGCAATATGTGTTTACTCCCATGCAGATGCTCTAATCCTCCCGCCATCGAATAGACCATTCCCCCTTTGCAAAGCTTGGCTCAACCACCTTGCCTTGTCTCACAGCCTCACACTTTCTCCTCTCCTCGCCATCACCTACGAGAAACCCAAACACAACACCCCTCCTGGCAGCACACCGCACCATCTCCCTCTCATGCGCCCTCCTCTGCCCCTCAGCCCTCTTCTCCCTCATCTCCTCCGTCTCCTCAACTCTCTCCGCCCGCCCCTTCTCTCCGCCAACGCTCCCATTCACCTGGCTCTGCGTCTGCGGCGGCCTCACCCTCGTCCCGCTGCGCACGGAAAGACTCGCCTGTACGCTGGGATCTAGCTCTGCGGATTTACTCCGGTCAAGACCGAGCATCTCGTCGATTATATCCTCGCCTGCGTCCTCGTCGTAGGAGCGTCGGTCCTGGATGGAGATGTCTTCGTCGTCGGAGGATCCTTCTTTTCCAGGAATGACGCGCGAGGCGCGGTTTTTGCCGCGGCCGTAGACTCTGTCTGGTGCTTTTCTCTCGCCAAAGAAGGATTCTTCGACAACGTCGCAGGGGACGAGGATGCGGGTGTCGCCCTTTGTCTTTTTCGTTTTCGCTTTTGCGTCATTCTGGACTTCCTCATCGCCTTGGAGGAAGCGGACAAATACTTGTTCGATTTCCTTATCTAGGCGGCTTGGTTTCTTTGCGCGGCAGCGGGAGGAGCAGTATTTTGCTTCGCCGGCTGACTTTGACGTCTCGGATTTGACCTTGTTGGAGGACGACTTGGAAGATGCGGCTGCTGACGTGGTTTTACGGCTGGAGATGACGCGGCCGCAGGTGCGGCAGTAGGATGTTTGGTCGCCGTTGGGGAGGAGGTAGAAGGGCGCGGGCGTGGCTTGAGATTTGCCTGGCCGGGACCAGGAGTCCATCCAGCTCATTGTTGTGGTGTGGAGGACGGTGCGATGTGTGAGTGTATGAGGGATGAGGGTGAGGGGGGTCGTGGAGATGGCGGGAGCTCGGCTGGATAGTCGGAGGGCTTGGTCGAGCAGCCGAGGTCGAGGTGGCATCTAAAAGAGAGTATTGAGGGCGGTGATGGTGTTTTGGGGGTTAAAGAGACAAAGAGAAGGGAGTCAAATTGGGGCTCGGAGGTGATTGACCAGTGAGCTACGTCATCGATGTCAGTCCCCAATTGACCAATCATCGTCTCTTATTACAGCGTCAGCCATGAAGCACAACGTGAGACCTTAGCTCTGCTATAAGCAGCTCAATTTTGTTCAAATGATAGCATGCTTCACTTAGCCACATCACTTCGTAATAGAGGCCTGGCCCACTGGTCTCGGTGAACACGCTTGTTGTTTCAACATTTGTTGTTTGCAAGTTTCCATGCGTTTTGGTTAGAAGAATGGAACGGTGGAAAGAAGCCATATGACCAACTTCAGTCCCTTTGAACAGTGGCCTTAGAAAAGCATATATTTCTAATTTGAGGCCGTTAC
The DNA here is from genome assembly GCF_030913485.1 of Colletotrichum godetiae. Classification (NCBI taxonomy): domain Eukaryota; kingdom Fungi; phylum Ascomycota; class Sordariomycetes; order Glomerellales; family Glomerellaceae; genus Colletotrichum; species Colletotrichum godetiae. Next base: position 361,703 of record NW_026851263.1, read on the forward strand.
ATTGTAGAATCTTGAGAGCATCATGTGAATACCTTCATCCTCGAGTCAGTGAATGAGTGGGTGGTGCATGTCCACTGCACTGATGTGAACTTCAACAGATAATCCTCATAGCCTCACAGCATCACTTCCCTGGTTGATTTCTGCAAGGGCTTTTATGCTTAATTTACTCTATGCTTTTTATGATGCTGTAATTTCATGTGTATCACCTCAGATATTTCGAAAAGGTAGCTGAATCGTTCCTTCGTCTCAACCATTAGGCCACCCTTCCTCTTACGCACCACCTCACCCCCTTCCTAGGACGAAATTCCGTCGCACTTCGCTATCGTCCCTTCCCTCAATTTGGCGTTACCGAGGGAATCATTAGGGTTTCTTGGTCACGGAACATGGAGCAGGGCAAGTAAGCTGTGGCGATGGGCTTTGGTGTCTGTGGTTGAGAACTAACTGGAGGCTAGCGAGGTTGAGTTGAAAATTTTAGATCAAAGCTCCACAATGCTGCTATAGCATCGTGGATCACACGAAAGAATTTTGTGTCCTCCGCTTAGTCTCCCCTGAAGCAGATGCCCCCAACACCTGCTCAACCATATAATCCACCTTCCTGCGAATACCCCTCACTGGCTGCAACTCCGTCTCGCTATTCAGCGCCAACCCGTAGCTCTCGCGGCCGGCCAGGCGTTCCCCGCTCCGCTGCCATCACTTGGACCGCAACAACTTGCACGACCCTCCAATAGTCTGCAAAGCGTACTTAGACGGCGCCTGCCGCCCCGTTCGCTGCGACTTTTGCTCAGCAGGAACCGGAACGCGGACAGCGTGGTGACGATCATGCTGACGATGGACTCGACGTAGCTCTATATTCTCAACAGCATCGGACCTTAGCGACGGTTGTCAGGTCATTTGCTGTGTCACTAATGGCTTTAGTCACTTGCGGGAGGCGGACGAGGGCGAAAATGATGATGATTGCGCCGAGGGAGACTGTTACGATTAGCTGTCCGACCGTAAGGCCTGCTGACAGAATTTAGGGATTGACGCTATAGATCAGATGTCGTATCGTAGTTCTAGGTCGCAGGTTGTAGGTCGTGGTAGATCAAGTCCTTGGAGGCTAAGGTGATTGATCTTAAACTCAACAAAATATGGTATACACTGGAACGCTTGCCTCTTGTGAAATTTATTTCTAACTCTAACCCTCATGTTCAGAGGTTGAGATCTAGAGCTTACATGTAGGCGAGAAGCTGCTACTATTTCGTTCTTTTAGGCCGTTTTAGTAATTAGGATAAGACCCTCCCTATTATTATGGCTGGCTAGTCTTAGTGAGGTATGTTTACAGAAGTTAAGGCTAAGGTACTAATGATAGTATCGCAGTTATAAATAGCCTTAAAGGAGTTATATCTTTAAATTATAGAATGAAGTCGAGCTTAAGTAACTAATTTTATATTACGACCTAATATATACAATCCCGATTTAGTAAATGATGTTGTTACTGTCAACCTCACAGGAGCAGCTCGCTATTAAGAACTAAACATAAACTTTGTTGACTCAAATTGTTCCTTCGCGTTAATCCCTCGATGACTGAATTTCTGGTACTCGGTGAACCGTTACTCCCAGTCTGGTTCGACCTTCCAGGCATCACTGGGCTTGAGTCCAGCTGCCCCAAAATCACATCCCTTGTGCCCCCATTTTCTGCGAAAAACTTCTTTTCCGGCTTCTGTGATCACGTTTATCCCATCCTGAAACCCAAGAGCATCGTAGGCATACGGCTCACGGGGGTCCCCTCCCCTCTGCCCCAGCTGCCATGTGTTCCGACCACGATCTCCTTTCTTATGAATCAACATCTCGTGGCTGATCTGGTAAAGCCTTCTGAAAGACTCGAGAGCCATGGTGTCAGCCGTGGAGGCAGTTCCACCCCGGCTAGGCGGAGGGACATCGCGTATTTTGGTCTCCTCGTGGTAATCTTCGGGGATGTCCGGCGGCGGTGGATTCGGATCCGTGAAGCCAAGTCCTTCAGGTATTATGTCGCCTTCCCGGTATAATACGCGCAAGTCGTCCAAAACGGACGCGACATCTTCGACGATGCCTGCCTTTTCCTCTTTGATATTCCAACCTGCCTCCTCGAGCCTCCAGTACATATCGCAGTCCGTCATATAATACGGGATAAAAGTATCGAACCCACCAACACTATCAAGAGCATGAGGATTTACTAAAGTAAGGTGATCATACGCAAAAAATGTTACCCCCCATGTTTGGTTAGAGTTGACCGTATGGTTAAGCGCTTTTACAGCGAGTTCGTAGATTGTTTGATAGTCAGGCGTATTAACCGGGCCCGAGACTCCCTCCATTCCTTCTTCGTACGACAGCACGAACGAATCCATATGGCTCCAAAAGTAGTATGGCCACAACTTTTCTCTTGCTAAGAAACCAAAGTAGTTTTGTAGTTGGGCGAAGCTGAGTAGTACAGGCGTCCGTACTACGTTAACGTTAAGTATACTCAGTTGTGTATAGTTTAGAAACAAAGGGTTTTGTAACGATAACAGTCCTTTTGCGTTTGAGTCATGTACGCCGGTGTTTTCCAGTACAAAGATCTGATCCGCCGGCCAGCCAGCTGTAATATATCCTACGACTGTCTGTAGTAGTAGTGGCCAGCTACGCGTGAAGCTGATCAGCAACGGTGGGGCGACGGGCAAGCCGTATGCAAGGTAAACATTAGGCTCCTTCGGCCGATTCCAAGACGGGACTGGCGGTGGATTCGTTGTCAGCGAAAGGAGTGGGAACGGATCTTTGACGGGCGGCGGGCTCCATGTCGGCTGAGGCTTGTACTTTGGCTTCGATTTCTGTAGCGCCGGTGTCGATTGTGCCGGTGTCGGATCCGTGGTTGTGATAGCTGGTAGTGTGCCGTTGTCGGTGTTGGTATTGTTGATGGAAATGATGTCCTCGGCGACGCTGGGAACAACGGTGTAGCCGAACTCGCGTTGGTAAACCAAGAAGACGAAAGAGACTGCAAGCAGAATGTAGAGAGCAGGCAGTAATAGCTGTCTCGAGCGGAGCGCTGTCAATGAGAGCGTCCGAGTTACTGCCATCCACGCCATTGCTGGATACGTCGTGGTGAGATGGCTATGGTGGCATTGGATGTTTTTGATGCTGGGACGAGTACGGCCAGATATGACATGTGTTCTCCTGAAATTTGAAGCGACATATGCAGGTTGAAATTCTCAGCCCTGCCGGAGGCATCCTTTTCATTGCGCCACAGGAAAATTTCAGACGAGGTCAGATCAAGCTGAGGATAACTATTGGCCGAGATGAAGTATGAGGAACGGGCGCGTTTCTATGTCTAGCAGCCCAGTCACAAATGACATAAGTTATTCCTCCAATCATCGAAAGCCTCCCGCCGTTTAGGCAATCTGCTGCCCTGCGGCTCCAAGCATCCCGTGCTGACGTGAGAGACAGCCTGCTCAACCGTCGGGGGCTGTATGCACAGAGGTGGGGGCTGATTTACAGCCTCTGATAAGGTTGGAACCAACAGACCAAGGCATCCCGACCCGTTTGACAAAAGGCATTGGTTATGTTTCATTTTCTCCTTGAATGAAAGTCGACTTGCCTCTGCTCAACTCGGCAAGTACTTATAAAGTGAAGCTCGCCCTGGATCTCATCTCTCTGAACTACAGAGACCGAACGCTTCGTTGGTCTACCAGGAGCGATGTCGTCATGTACAGGGTTCTCGACCCCACAGGGAAGCGAAACACTCCACAAAGGCGATAACTTTACCATCTCATAGTCAGGTGGTTTTGTACCTGATGTACCGAATGTGAGCGATGTGTGCACCTTTCGCCTCCAAATCAACATCCCACGAGCTCAGAGAGTAGAAACAATTCTCAGTAAGTTCGGTAACATGAGGAGTGAGTTATGTAATGACGGCTTATTATACTCAAGATTCCCACAACTTTACCTATGAGACTCAGGCCTGGTATCCGATTGCAGGCTGCTCCGGTGGTGCCTATACCCAGATGTCGTATGACTGGACGATTCCGCAAGACCTTAACCTTACAAATTCCGAATTTACGCAATGTTCGATAACATTTACCAACCTGACGTACGACGAGTATAGTAATCAAGCTCAATCGTTCGACAGCAACCTGTTCTACATCAAAGCGGCAACAGCTACGACCTCGAGCGCTGGGCCCACTACCACGATAAGCACAACAACTCCCACGCCAAGCCCTGAGCCCTCTCTTTCGACCGGTGCAAAAGCTGGCATTGGTGTTGGTGTTGCTTGCGTGGTATTATGTTGTGTTCTGGGTGCATGGTTTTCCATAAAGAGAAGGAGGAGGAAGACAACTGTTGGTTCCGAGAGGCCAGTTGAAGAACAAATCTCTGGTTACGTAAAGGCAGAAATGGACGCCAATGAAACTCGGCAACGGGCGGAGTTGGATGCAGGGGAAAGCGGGACGCATGTGGCCCAAAAATGTGACACGCTGCACAAGGCATCGGAAAGAGAACCAGTGGAGCTAATGGGATGAACGAGGTGCATATTAATGTTTTCACAACGGTCGAGCTAGGTGCTAGCCTGAGATCTCGCGTCCTATCAATCCAGTTTGGATGTTTGATGGTCTGATTGTGAGTCCGGCTATTTTGACTATATGCCACCGTCAGTAGCCGGTAGACGCTTAAATAACTGGCTATTTATACGGTTATATTATCTTATAATCGTAGACATCCGGTAATAGCTAATTTACAGGCGCTACTTTTGTACAGGCGCCGCCGTCTAGTTCTTTCATTATCTAAAATTTAGAGTATTTCTTTCATAAAGGCGATTAATTAGAGAATGTACATTAATAGCCTTTGTGTATTGCTCCGAACATCATCATCGAAATCTACAACAACATTAATATTTAGACCAATAGCGCTCCTTAACCGCTAGTTCCAAAACTCGGCTAGTCTTAGGACACAATTAGCTTCTCTTATGAAAAGGGGTGTTCGAAGACGGGCGGCAGAGACTCTACTAGCCAAATGACCAATGTATGTCAATCCCTCGGCCACAGGCCTCCCTCTCTCTAAATGGCACCGAAGGCTAACTTGTCTCTCTCTTACAGGACTCCCACCTTACTTCTTAGTTATATAAGTACAGCCAAGCTACAATTTAGGAACTTCTAGTTACGTATCTCTTACGGACAGCATAATGGAGGACACTCGCACCAAAAATACCAAGGACTGCGTCCGCTATAGCAAGGCGTGCAACAAGGCCAGCCGTCGCGATTTCCCCTGCAATTGTGCTCCCTACTACACCACCAGCGCAGCGCGCGGCTGGTCTTTCGCACGTCTGTCCGTAGACGACGCGGCCTTCTTTCTCACTCACGTCGATTGTATACACATCAGTCCACGTACCGACGAGATCTCTTTGGGATACAAGACCTCGTGTTTAACAAAGCCAGTTGGATGATTCCGAAAAAGGCTTCGATGTCCAGACAGACCTTAAGTTCAAGGGCGTCGTGCTTTTGCGGGATGGGGCGAGGCCGCTTCGAATCAGACCAACTACGGTCCCTAATGTGACTCGCTCGCAAGCACCGTAATCGCCCTGCTATTTAAATACATTGTCAAGACTGAAAGAAAGCAATTTGAGCTAAGGAGAGAATTAGCTGGATCTATTCACAGCTTTGGCATGAGGGTTTGAGGATCACATCTCGACGATGGCTTTTCGGAAGCGATTAAGCATAATCAGTAACCGAATCTGGTTTCAAAAGGCTAAATCAGCAATCTTAGATTGGAAGCAGCATCAGCAGACATCTACAAAATCATTTTCATTGCAAGCTCCTACCTGCCGCGATTGAGTGACTATCTACAAATTAAAGGTGCTCGCGTAGATTTCGGGACGTAAAATGTCCGACATCATATATGTGCAAATTGCAGGGTTGATCATTGAAGATTTTGGTATTTTTACAGTCGCAACTTGGTATCTTGGCTAGCAGGGTATGTACAGCGATGCGGTGCAAGGTATGTCCAGACACAGTATAAAATACAAGAAAAAGCTTTTCCCTTCCAGAGGCATATGGAGCTCAGCTCTCGAGGCGGCAGCAGCACATTTACTGACCGAAAGTGAACTCGGGGATATCAATGGTGGTGACGGTCCAGGTCTTGCCGCCGTCGCTGGTAGACATGTCGCCGGTGACGCCGTTGCCCTTGCCCATGGTGTTGATGTAGTTGGCGTCGGCCTTGTCGAGGATGATCTTGGTGTTGATCCAGGCTGTGGGAAGAAGTTGTCAGGAAACTGTTGTGGTGATGGGAGCCGGGAGATAGGTAGAGGGTGGAACTTACAGTGAGCACCGACAGTGCCGCAGTCCTCGGCGGCGCACTCAACGGCGCTGCCCCAGCCTTGGGCCTCACCGTCCTTGGTTGAGAGGGTCGCGACGACCTTGTCGTTGATGGAGACGGTCTGAGTGTAGTTCTGAGAAGCATCATCGAACTTGTCTACAGGTTCTCCGTTAGCAACACGCCACAAGTTTTTTCAAGTTCAGAGGGGCAACTTACAGTGCATGGTGATCTTGTCACCCTCGGAAGCATCCGTGCCCTCAGTCTGAACAGGCATCTGGGAGTTGGCACCGGTGCTTAGAAGAGTGTACGCGAAGATGGACCACTTCCCGGTACCGGTGTTGTCGTAGTTGGAGCTGTCGGCAATGGACTGGATCAGGTCGCCGTTGGAGGTGCCCATGCCGACCCAGAGGGAGGCGTCGCCCTTGTTGTTGGAGGGGGCGGCGGGGAGGACGAGGGTGGAGGTGGCTTCGCGGATGAAAGAGTCGGAGGCGACGGGACCGGTGCTGAAGGCCGGGCCCATGGCGGCCTGGACGCCGGCGACGGCGGTAACCGCCAGGGCGGAGAGCATTTGGGTGGTGGAAGGCATCTTGGCGGTAAGAGAGGGTTTGGTTAGAAGTGAACGTTGGTAGTTGGGGAGTGAAAAAGAATGACTGGTTGTGAATGGTAAATGGGCTGCGAATGTCTGAATGAGGACATCGAATGCCGAGGAGGTTGATCTTCTTTCTTTATATACAAGCTTGATTGATGATGTACCCATGCTGCCTTATTGGTGGAATCATCCAGACAGGCGGTTGCCATGACCGTTCATATCATCTCGAAATGGATTCTCTCGCCTCTGGATCCAGCAATGTTTCAACGATACAGCTTTTTAGTGGGTTGATGGTACGGATGGATGGGCTGGACAGGCGCGGGTAACGCAGGGCAAGGCAGGGTAACAGCAGCTCATGTTGGCTCGCCCTCGCTCCTCTTTGAGAGATCACTAAACTCGTGGGCCAGGAGTCAAGTGCCTAATTATTTCCCTTTGTGGCGAGATCTACAGAATACGGTCAATGGACCCGGAGGACGTTGCCGGCGCCTGGTGTAACACGTCTGGGCCCTTTTGTTGTTTAGATCAGGGATTCCCTGTATTTGGGTGCAACGGAGTAATCCAGATTGTCTCCACAGTACAGTATCCGAATGCACCTTACGGGACGGAGAGTAGTTACTATGAGATGACACTGGATCGTTGCAATGATTCAGTAAAAGTCGGCGCAGGTTATTAATCGGTGGTCGTCTGAATTGAAGGTGTCGCGTGTCTACCCTATAGAAGCCGCGTATAGGTTTTGTTTTCGTATGCTTTACGATATTTTTGACTTTCTTGGCTGCCATCGAAAGACCACATGCAGCAGATTTACTGCCTTGTCACTGCTGGACAATGCAAAAACCTTCTACTCTCTACAAATGATACTTCTCGGAAACAGGCACGCGCTGGCCATGTCGGGGGCCGTGTTGCCGTGTAAGAGGCCGACAGCAACCCAACGCCAATTTAAGTGACGCGCGAGTTTAATCAACTTGCCGCGGAAACTAACAGAAATAGGCGCCATCTGTGCTCATCACTACGGCGAAAAGTTGCCCCCTTTGTCTCCACTGGGCACCACCACACGGGGTGACGGCACACACACACACACAAGTTACAACACCCCAACTCCATGTCCCGTTGCAAGCGAAATTGATCTTAGCTGACAAAGTGGATGGGCGATGATGACACAGGACGACCTGGCAGCATGTCAGGAGTCGTCCGAAACGACGAAAAACCAGTCAATGATGGGGCAATACGAGAATCCCTACATGTCCCAGTCTGATCGGTACTGGTTCCTGTATCCGTATGGGTATGCGGTAATACTGTACAGTACTCGGTACTCGGAATGATTATTACATGGTTGTCTCCTGGAAGAAATCCCCACGATTCACGGAGAATGGGCGTTGGCCAAGCGGCCAAGCGGCCAAGGTCGATCTACGCTACTCTCCCCCTGAACTCCCGTCTTGGGGGTTCTCGCCTTTTTCTTGCCGCATTCGGATGACGGCAAGCATCCGGTACCCCCTTTCAGCCTCAGAGTCGCTTCTCGAAGATCTTGTTCTTGGCTCATTGTTGCGACGAACTGCTTGACTCACACGCTGTTGTGGTGCTTGAACTCAATTGCACCACCATCGTCATGGACCGAACTCCAACTGTAGCGTTTTGAGTTAAGGTAAAGTCCGCTAACTACGATTACCCGAAACTCTGATGCGCAACGGCTGACACCAACAACGAGAGGAGAGCATCATTTCTGCTCGGCTTCCGGAAGTGTGGGGGACCCAGTAAATTGGTGGATTTGGACAATCACCAAAATGAAGCCTGTGGGAAACTTTGTTTAATTCTGGCTCGAAAGACATGTACCCATCGCAAGTAACATCAAATCGTAGACCCATGACGATGCCTTTGTCAATCTAACCCAACTTCTTCTCGAAGACAAGAGTACAATCCTCGCTCATTGAGCACGGATGCTGGCCGGTACACCGAGGTCACTGAGAATGTTTTCCTTGCGCTGCTTGAGAAGGTAGTAGTACTGTCCCAAGTCAATCGGGTTGTTGACTGCAGCGTCGCCCTTGTAGGTGCCCTTTCCGTGGCCGTCAAAGTGAACCTTCCAGGCTGTTCGGGTTGTTAGCATTACTCATGGGATTAAGAATGACTCGAGGATTGCACTTACTGCTCGCATCAAAGCCAAGGTACGACCAACTATCGTTCAGGTAGGCCTTCTCGCTGCCTACCTGGATGGTCTTGACAACGCCCATCTGGCCCGGTGCCGGGCGCAGCTGCTTGAGGTCAGCGGCGAGCTTGACGAGTCCAACGACAAACGTCGTGGCAATGTCCTTGGCCAAGCACTCGTGCTGGCCGTAGCTGAAGGCAGAGACCTCCTCGGCCTTGCGGTTGGCGTCGAATTTGTCGGGGTTGGAAATCTCCTGAGGGTTGCGTCCAGCGCCGCCCTAAGAAGGATACTAGTCAGCAACGACTCGAACATCAACAGTAAACAGCAGAGGCTCACAAGAAGCATCACGACTGCAGTACCCGGCTGGATCTGCTTGCCGTCAATCTCAGCTGGAGCTGTGGCAACGCGCACGTTGCGCTGTCCGCTGGTGAGACGCTGCGCCTCACGAACGTAGGCGTGAAGTCCTGCATCGTCCTTGTTCTGTGCAAGGTTCTGAACCTCGGCCCAGATGGAGGCGTTCTCGGGGCGCAAGAAGAAGGACAATACTTCGTAGAACTATTGCAAGTGTCAGTCCGCAATAACTTCATCAATGCTGGAAAGGAGGAAAGCTTACAGTCGTTACAGGAACACCGATACCGCCAAAGGCAGTCAGCCACATGTTGTCGACAACCTGATCAACCGAGTTTCCTTGCGCCAAGAGCTCCTCGACAAACTTGTAGCCACACGACCGCAGCGAATCCTTCTTGAAGTTGGCCCGGCGACCGACCGCGCTGGAGATGGCGTTGGCGATGCCAAAGCCCAGGCCACGACCGGCGTGGACCTCCTTGACGGGACCGGCTGTCGATTCGATGATAACGTTGACGCTCTCGATTGCGCGGCGGCGACGGTTCCAGGACTGGGCTGGGTCGTTGTCATTGACTCCCCAGATTCGGACGTTGAGCAAGTGATTGTAGAGCTCAGCGGCGCCGAGGGTACCGCCGGGGTTCTCATCAGTGCGCAGGTCGAAGTAGAAGAGATCAGCAAGAAGCTGAGCATTCAGTGGGATAGCAACATCGCGGATGATGTCCATCTGGTGGAGGCCCTCCTTCATCTTGAATGTCTCCTTCTTGACGAGCTCTGCGCCGACGCGGTCAATGAACTCATGGATCGCGTTGTGCAGAGTCGGGATCTTGCTCAGCGCCTTCTTGATGTTGATGCGGTGCTGGTAGTTCTTCTGCTCGTCACCCGCGAGCATGAACCAGCTGATGTCTCTCTTAGAATTCGTGAACATGGCTTGCAGAGGTCTGAGCCATGGCAGGACGAACTGCTTGGGGTTGCTCAAGACATATTTGATGGCTCCGCTTGTCTGGGTGACGATGGCCTTGCGTGGAGGTGTCGGGTCGTCCTGGGTGTACAAATGCAACGTGCCAATCTCATCGGCAATGGTCGTGTTCATCTTCTTGGTGTACATGGGCTGCATGACGGCGATGGAGTTGTAGGGGAACCAGTTGGGCAGACCTCGCTGAATGAGCTTGTACAGCATCGAACCACCGAGGGTCTTGTAATCCTGCTGGACCTCGTTGAAACCCCATGCTGTCAGGTTGCTGACGGTGTAGTCGATGGTGTTGAAGCGATCTGAGCGGACAAGAGTGACGGCGTCGGAGAGCACAGCTCGGCCGACAGAGTATGTCGGGCAGATACCGCTGCCAGTGTTTCGAACCGGCTTGATGTCCTCGATCATGAGTCCTGTGGAGTGTTAGTCATCTCAAAAGGTAAAATTCGGCTAGAGATGTATTCTTACCAGGGTAAAGCTCGACCATGTCGGGGTCGGTGTAAAGCTTCTCAAGAAGGCTGGCGATGTCGGGGTTGGAGTTGATATCACTGAACTTGTCGTACTTCTTCAAGCCAAAGAACTCTCGGAACTCGTTCAGCGACGCAACCTGCCACTTGCGCGCCTGGTTGATACCGAGAACCTCGACGATCTTGAGGGCCTTGGGAACCATGCGAGCACCGAAGCATCCGGCCGGGTCATTCATGGCCTCCTTGAGAATCCTAGCCAGATCCTCGTCCTTGAAGGTGCCATCCTCTTGTCTCTGCAAATCGTCAAAGGTGCGGACGCTTGGGTCCTTGGGAATATTCGCCTCGTAATCAACGAAAGCCTCGCCCAGCTCTTTTATGCTGACGTTTTGCAGGTCTTCGGGCTTCTTGTCCTTGAAAATCTTGCCAAAGAAGCCGTCAATCCATTTCTCATCCTTCTTTGAGATGCAAGAGTGGAAGCGATACAGCAAGTTGAACTCGACACTAACTTGGTTGCCGACGCCACGGGGCACGCCATCGCTATCGAATTGCTTGTTGATCTCGACGCGAGGGTCCAGAGTCCAGTCACTCTTGGAGTGGTGCGTGTTGGTGATGGCTCTCAAGTAGTCGTGCAGTGAGATATTGATGTAAAGACCGCCCACAATCAGACGCGCCACGTTGAAGAGGTCGTGGTCCTGCTTGGCCACAGCCTTGGCCTTCTCGATGTCGGTGGCGTCGGCCTTGGTTTGCAGTGTGAAGCGTCCGTTCTCGTTGATCTTGAGCAAAATGTCGGCGACGTAGTTGTGGAAACGAGAGTACATGACCAGCATCACATTGACACCAGCGGGTTGTCCCAGAAGGCGCTTTTCGTGGAATGTGTCGGGCTTGAGCTTTCCCTCCTTCATAGTTCTGACCTCAAGCTGGTCCTTGAGTGATGAGCCGTACAGGGGTGCTAGATCGAGATACGACGATGTGTCGCTCTTGTTCATGTCGGTGCGGTTGGTTCTGAAGATGTCATGGATGATGATGGACGCATGATAGAACAGCATCGATGAGATGCCAGCTGGATTCTCCTTGAAGGATCCTTCGTCACGAGCCATCAGCAGGTCAAACAGGAGACCCGGGTCAGGCTTGACGCCGTGAAGTCTCTTGGCGGTTCTGACCGACTTGGCATAAGGCGTTCCGGCCTTGCCCAAGTTGGGCTCGAGGATGTTGTTGAAGCTGCCATCGGGAGAACGGTAGTGGTGCAAGCCGTCCGGCGCCTGCGGTACTTGCTCGCGGAGACGGATGTTGGTGCCAGGGGCGGTGAACTCAATTGAGTCTGTGGCTTGAGGCTCCTTTGTCTGTGGCTCTCCCTTGCTGTTGAGGACTTCGCCGGCTTCATTGAGGGCATCGTATTTGATGTCGCCACCAACATAGCTCAGTGGGGGATGCTGAAGATTTCCCCATAATGTGTCAATGAGTTTGTTGGTGAGCATGGTCCTGGCCTTTGAGGTGGCAGGCAGGGATGTAAGGATTCCAATGAGGATCTCGGTGGTTCTGGTCGGTATTAGCACAGCGTCATACTAAACTCATGGGTCGTCATTCTTACCCTTTCTTGTCATCGAGAGGCTCGCCCTTCGAGAGTAGCTCTTTGATGAGGCCCACGAGCTCCGCCGGGGATGTTTGCCCTCGTACGGAGACATAGTCCTTCAAGATGTCGGCTGCGATCTTCGCCGGATCATTGAAGAAGTTGGCCGAGTCTTGGCGCGCATCTCCATAAGACTCTCCGGCCTGGAATTTCTGGGTAAAGTTGGTAGCCATGATTCACCTGCTACCTTGAAGTATGGTGAAAGAATGAGGAGTGAAGATCGTGTATGCGCGGCCTACACCAAGAGGCTCTGCTATGGTACTCATATACAAATCCCAGCATTCAATCAAAGGGCACTCATATATGCTGACCGCTTGGCCAAGAGATACGATATGCCACCCCAACCTGGAGGTTTCCAAATCCCCTCACTTCATGATGGATGCTTGGGTGGCGTCCAGTAGGGCGGGTGCTTGTTGCGGATCTGCATGAGCACGAAGGTTATCCCGGTGCACCGAGGCATTTCAGTTCGCCCTCGAAACAAGATGGAATGTCATACCATACTGAGTGATAACTCCCAATGCAGCAGAGTGACTGAGACACATCGCCGATATGTCTGGAGTTAAACTGCCAGCATTGCCTGTCTTCTATGCTAGCCGGAGACATGCAGATTGTGGCGCCTTGAGGTGAGGGGAGGATAGTGCCTTGGGACCAGTCATTATCGAAGTAAATGTCGCAAACCGTGAACTTGACAGACTGCTTGTGCCTGGAGGAGGTTGAGATGGTGGAGTTTGAGTACTGATGATGAGTCTCGGTTGCTACCATGGGTTGTGAGACACATCTAGCGCTGTGTCATGTCGGTCAGCAGACGGGAGGGGATTCCGGAGGTGAGGGGGAAGGGAGCGTTTCCCAGCCGCACAAGAAAAGCAAAGAGATCGGCCGAAAGATATTTGATGCCCGAAGTCGCACGGTGGTGCAAACGGCTCGAAACGTCCTCCGAACGGGCCGCACCGTCTGCAAGATTTCGGACAGGATGAGTATTCCAAGCTCATTCATTGGCAGACGGGGATCGCCGACAGGGTACATGCCATGTCGATCGCCTGTTGCTGGCATGTCGTACAGGGCGGTACGAGGCAAGACATTTCATGTGAGTTGAGGCCCTGTCTCTTCGATTGGTCTGAGACACCAAGCTATCTGGTGCTTTCCCCGCAAAGCAGAGCTTTTTGAGCTTTCACCGCAGATGAATTCAGATTCTTTCCCCAGGACGCCATTGGCCAATATTCGCTGCCACGGCAGATCATTCTTGGCCCTGCCGCAGGAGCAAATTAGGGTCTAGGTGGCTTAGCTTCATGTCTGAGCTGTCCTGGCTCGATATGAACAAAGTTGGCTCTCACCGCAACATAGCGTTGACCGGTGGCATCTCATCGCATATCAGTCTCAGCCATCGTGAGAAATATCTCCGTATTGGGCGGCTCGCTGAGGTCTTAGGGGAACACGACAGATCGAAAGTGGACAGACATTCCACCCCGGATGCTAGCTATCCGTCCTCCCGTTGCGTGACACCATCAGCTCGTAGATGAATCACTACATGCCACTTCCGACTGGTCGACTGTCCTTTGCCGCGATTATTTCACTGACCACTTTTGGGGTGGTTCAGAATTCTGACTACCTTAGTCACAAACCTTCTACTACAGCTAAACAAAATTTCTCACCTGCGGAACGCTGGACTTGATCATGTCCCATACCTAGCTTCTATTCTATCATCACTAATCAGTCTGAATACGGTAGGCCATCCAAGCCTGGAAGGGCAAGAGCTATACCTATGTGGTAGTGCGTGGAAAGCAAGTGCAGAGATAAGAGATCTGTCAGAAACAGAGTTTCCGTGACTTTGTGCTACAACTGGTATCAGTTCAAGTGTCTCAGTATCGCCTCAAAGTCATGACCAAGTCCCTTCGAACTGAACGAGAAAATGCCGTGTCCCATGTCGTGAGACGTGGTGACGTACTCTCCCCTCCCTACGAAAGCTAGATGAACAAGATCGCCGCTCATCGGCCGCCTTGAGACAAGATCCTTTCTGGTAGTGTACCTAGCGAGAAATGCCGCGCTTTAGGCTTGATGGGCATCCGGATAGCTATTGTGGTAACCAAGGAGTTGTTGAAGGTACAGCTGATCGAACGCATCCTCAAGTGTTGATATATCGAGACCTGGGACCTTTGTCAGTACGACTCAAGCAGCTCATCTTTTCAACTTCAACTCAACGCTATTGATATATGCATATAAGAGTTCATCACAGAAATCCTACACTCGTTGAGATTCTTTTGCACCCTGACCCCTACATCGTCAGTATGGCCGACTTTTCTACACTCAATGGCAATGCCAATCACGAGTCAGAGAAGAAAAGAACTCCTAGAAAGCTAGTTCTTTGCTTTGACGGAACCGGCAACACCTTCACCGGCTCCAACTCTGACACAAACGTGGTCAAGATCCTGAGCAAACTCGATCGCAATGATCCTGATCAGTACCATTACTACCAGAGTGAGCTAGTCTACGTGCTCAAGTGTTACTACTTCATGTGCTGACACGCGTTATCGTCTAGCTGGCATTGGCACGTACGACATCAATGATGAGTCTGTCAACAAGGGCGTATTTGGTGAATTCAAATCTTTCATCTCGCAGACCATTGATCAAGGAATTGGTACGACTTTCGACGCTCATGTCATGGCCGGATACCGTTTCCTCATGCGTTACTACGATTCCGTTAGTCTCCCTACCTGATATGGCGAGGTGCTTGACGACTGACAAAGGTTTGATGTAGGGTGATAAGATCTACATGTTTGGTTTCAGCCGAGGAGCCTTCACTGCCAAGTTCCTTGCCCGCATGGTTCACACCGTTGGTTTGCTTTGCAAGGGAAACGAGGAGATGGTCCCCTTTGCATACCGTCTCTACCAGCGCTACTTGGCTGGCGAGGTCGAGGACTTCATTGTCTCACACCCTAAGAAGTCCAAGAAGGAGAAGAAGCACAAGAAGAACAAGAAAGCCCCTGCCAATGGAGACGTACCGACACCACCACCTGAACTAGAAGATGAAGCGCCCCTGCACGAGGGCCATCGCGAGGATGAGAACCCGGCAGTCCACGGGGCCAAGTACGCAGTTGCTAGAGACGAGATTGCTGCCTTCAGCGACACCTTCTGCCGCAAGGAGAAGGCGATGCACTGCGGAAAGATGGAGGAGTCCAACATCAAGGTCTTCTTTCTCGGCATCTGGGACTGTGTCAACTCCGTCGCCGTCTTGGAGCGGACTGCACCCGTACCTGTACCTGTAGTCGGCACTGCTCACCATGTACGCCATGCTGTAGCAGTCGATGAGCGACGCGTCAAGTTCAAGGCAGCTCTCCTCGCCCAAGACATGAAGGAGTCAGACCACAATCACGAAGACATCAAGGAGGTCTGGTTCCCGGGCTGCCATGGTGACGTCGGCGGCGGCTGGCCTGCTTCTGCCGAGAGTAAGCTTGACAATGGCATCGAGATGACCTTCTGGGAGCGCGTCAAGAACTTTTGGACCACACGGAAGGAGAAAGCAGCCAGCAGGGCTCTGGGTTGCGACCGGCTTCAATTGAGTGATGTTCCACTCGCTTGGATGATCCGTGAGGTTAAGCTTGTTGGTAACAAGGAAGAAGTTGCAGCCCTCAAGTGGCGCGACAATCTTGAGATCTTTGAGAAGCGCTTCGCGAAGAAGAAGGACAAGGCCACAATGGGTGTCATTCATGATTCACTAGCATATGGCCGTGGTACAAGCTTCTTCCGCGTTCTTCTGTGGAAGCTCATGGGTAAGAGAAACCCCCTCTTCAGTGTCTTTTTGGTACTAACTCGGTACAACAGAATGGTTACCCTTCATTACTCGTTGGGAGCTCGAAGACAATGGATGGGAGAATGTCCGTTTCCCGCTCAACAAAGGAAGCACGCGAGACATACCCAAAGACGCTGTGCTTCATGAGTCCGTTCTCTGGCGGTTGAAGCACGACCTGAAGTATTGCCCAGAGAACAATCATGGTGGCCGACTACTTCCTTGCCTGAAACACAAACACAACATTGCGGAATGCCATCCTGTGGAAGAGCACATCCATGATGAGAATTGTGACCATCAGATCTACAAGATTACAAGGTCCGCCTCTGATCTTGCTACTCGGACTTAGCGAAGAGGCGGTGAATGCTATGCGCTTGCGCAGCCATTCAGACTAGACCGGTCTGTGAAGTCGAAAATGGGGTGACGGATCATGGGGAGGAAGGCAATGTGGCACTATAAATTCATCAGGAGTGTAAGGCAAATTGCTAATGCTTTGGAGTTATTTATGAAATCGTACGCTATCTGATCGTCTCCATCACGGCCCAGCAAGCATCCCGCACTTTCGGGTTAGCCCCAGTGATCAGTTATCTCAAGAACATGTTCAGTCTGCCCGACTCCAATTATGGTAGTACATGAAAGCCTCGGTCCAATGTCTCGATCCGAATACCGGTCTCGCTTCCCTCTTATCTTGACCAATTCCTCAAGACATCGTATGGGTTGAAAAGCATATTGGAGGTTGGGGTTTACCCCGATACTTGTACGACCAATTGCACAACATGGATGACAGTGGCGGAGATGCGCCAATGTGGTTTGCTGACAGTCGGCAAAATGTCGTCCTTAGCCGACGGCAAGAACGTCACTCTGCGTGGAAATAAAGACCACTACCTCCGTCCAAAGTCAGGGATTCAGACCCGATTATGTGGAGAGGTTGGGGCCGCTTTCGGCACTAGAAGACGTTATTCTCCAAAGCCGATTTCTCCAAGTTTTGATAAGAAAATTCGAACCATCATGCCTGCGTCTTATCGATGCCGGGTTATCGTTTCCATGTTCTTGATAATCATCATGTTGGTGACACACAGAAAACAAGAGATTGAATCCTTCGAGAGTCTAACTGACTCTGCTCGCATATAAGACTGTACTTAAGTAGGCAGCGATGTATCCAGCAGAAGAGTCAGTGCCGGAGCTACAGCACCAAAGTCCCCGGGCAATCGTCACCAGCTAATAGCTGTGCCTCTCATGAAATGCGGTCTTTGGCCTTTATTTTGGCTTCTTCCCGCCTAGTCGGTGCCAACTTCGTCAACCAGGGCCAAGTTCTTAGTCTCAATAGTGTTTCTTACTACGCCGGCGGGATCGCTGTGGGCCAAGTGGGAACCAACAGCTCTGGTTCCTCGGTGCTCGCAGCTGCCCAAACTCCTGGCCAAGACCTGGTTCCACTCACCATTATCGAGACCTCGCGCAGCATCCTTTCAGGAGACGAACTTCTGAACATCACGGCCACCTACGATAGCACGGACGATGTCTTCCAACCTGCCTTTCTACAAACGATCTATCTCCGCCCAAGCACCACATCTAATGCTACTGTTGTCTACAACAGTACTACATCTCTAGAATCTCAAATATCACGACAGGGCACCTCTTTGGTTCTGTCATCGCAGAAAATCCATGGCCTTGCAAGCAGCATCGCGAGTGGTGTAACTGACTTGAGTCTCCCTCGAGGCCCCTACTTCGTCTCGGTTCACACCGGAAACGTCTACAAAGCCTATCGGTTGTACGACGATGATCACCTCGCTTTTGTACAAGGCGTAATTAGCGATGAAAATGGTGCTTTCACTACCCTCCCTGCCGTTACTGAGAATGTTATGGCGAAGAGCATCGCAGTTCCGTCACGACTCTACTTCGCCGAGACGGAAGAGCAACCTCTCGCCGGTCTCCGTTTCGGGGTTAAGGACATTTTCCACGTCGAGGGAGTAGGTACGAGCGGCGGAAACCGGGCCTATTTCTACTTGTATGGGCGCCAGAACCACACTGCACCGGCTGTACAACGACTTATCGACCTTGGCGCTGTCCTCGTTGGTAAGATGGGTACTGTGCAGTTTGCCAACGGCGATCGTCCTACCGCCGACTGGGTTGATCTCCACGCCCCTTTCAACCCCCGAGGCGATGGATACCAGGACCCCAGTGGCTCGTCTACTGGTCCTGGTGCTGGAGTCGGGGCGTACGACTGGCTTGACCTTGCTGTCGGCAGCGACACCGGTGGTTCCATGCGTGGTCCGGCAGGATCCCAAGGTCTCTTCGGAAACCGGCCTTCTACGGGCGCCATCTCCCTCGAACATGTTATTCCACTGAGTCCCGTCTCAGATACCGCCGGAATGTTCGCTCGCAGTGGTAGTCTCTGGGCCAAGGTCACACAGGCTTGGTATCCTGACTTTGCTTCCAACTATACTTCCTACCCGACGACACTCTACCAATCAACGGCTAGAGGCGGCGCCTGGTCTGGGGCAAACGTTAGCGAGGAAGCCACCAGTGTTATCGCGAACTTCGTAGGAAACCTGGAAGGCTACCTGCAAGCTAACTCAACTCCTGCAAACTACACGCAGCTCTGGAGCGAGACTCACGGAGACAGACCAGCCGATGTTAACGAGATGTTGTACCTCACCTATGGCGTCTACGTCTCCCATGATCAGTGGAACGAACTCGGCAAGCCATTCTTCGAGGACTATGCAGCCAAGTTTGACGGACGGCAACCATACATCAATCCAGGGCCCCTCGCTAGATGGCAATGGGGTCAGATTCACTCGACGGAAGAAGTGTACGCCGAAGGCCTCCGCAACATTTCCCTCTTTAGATCTTGGTATGAGACTGAGGGTTACGGACGACATGATCCCGAGTCTTGCTCCGAGGGCCTCTACATCTACCCTTGGTCTGTAGGCCAGCCCTCTTATCGCGATATCTACCTCCAGGTCCGGACCACACCGCCGCTGGGCTTTGACGACTCTTCCGTCCCGGTCATGGCCGGTGCTCCGGAAGTAGTGGTTCCCATCGGAGAAGTCCCTTACGCTAGCACCAAGTCGTTGCATACAGAATATCTCCCTGTGACTATGGCTCTGAGAATGGCAAGGGGATGCGATCATCATCTCGCAAATCTAGTGAGTGATCTGGAGAAAGACGGTATTCTTCGCCCAGTAGCTGCGGGTCGCCGGCTGTACCCTTGAGTATCGGTCTCATGCTAGCCCCCCACCAGCCGGCATGGTCGGGATCGGACCGGCGGGATTTACATGGAGCTGTAGAGCGACCTAGGCCGTTTTACCCCGCAAAGTACATGGTTGTGACGTCGATATGTGCCCTTCAACGCCTAAGACCCCTCATCAGGTGTAATCAGATTACTGATCTAGTTCGAGCCAAAAACAATTACTTGTAGTCTAGCATCATAATAGTAACGAAAGATAAATACCTGTCAATCCCTCCATCCAATGCATCGCTATCTTGGAAAACCCTTGTAAAGAAGCTCTGACATCCCCGGATTTGATCTGGTGCTAAGTTTTCTTTGGCACTTCTCAGCATCGTAGCACCAACACATCACAACATATCCCGGCCGGCTTCCTGTGACTACTTTACACAATGCCTTTCTATCAGATTTACCATACATATGCTCTCACCCAGACGCAACGGGAATCCATTGCCTTGTCAATCACCAATCTTCACTGCAGCACGTTCAGCACACCGGCCTTTTTCGTTCATGTCAATTTTATCAAACAAGAGCCAAAGTCCGATGATGGAACCTACTTCATGGCGGGAAAGTCGCACACCAGCAACTCGAATCGCATTGTTGCACTAGTTCGAACCTCGGCCTCTCGCAAGAAGGATGACTTTGATGCACTGGCCGCCAAGATAGAAGACGCCTGGAACGGGGCTGTCAAAGAGCCGGGCAAAGAGGCCGGGTTTGATGAGGCAAAGCGGCTTTTAATGGTTGTGTTTACGCCGATGTTGGCAATCAGAGAGGGCGGGATGGCAATTCCCGATGCTGGCCATGAGGAAGCGTGGCTCAAGCAGCAATTGCCGTATTTCAAGAAGATGAGCGAAAAGCATGGAGTTAAAGACTTCACCGACCTTTTGGAAGAGTTGAAACAGATGGAATCGCTCAAAGGTCTTCTGAATTAGGTTCTGGGATTGATTTTTCTGATCATGGTGCGACCCAAATGTTCAATGTGGATTACTGAGTTTGGCTTCTTGATACTCTATTGAACAAGCTCCTTACTCTTAGACGCGGTTGGCCCCGACCGTATCTTTGATAAGTCATTGCTTAACTCTCTTACGTTTTCCTAGATGAGCCTGACGAAGGCTTGAGAGGTACTCATTGCCACACAGAAGTTCTGTGACAGAGCTGGCCTTCTAGCGGAGCTATGTGCGGGAGAGCTGTTGCTACGCGGACCTCTATCAGACGGTTCAAGGATGAAATAAGGTTATTTGTTGTACGGATGTGGATGGCTCACCTCTACAACATTGAGTGGTCGTTTGAAGACCACAAATCAATATGGCAAGGCGAATTGCGAAATGGAGAACTCTGCAGCTACCTCTCCACTAGCGAAAGCTTCCCTACATCTCAGTAGAAGGATAGGGTCGAGCGTCGTTGAAACTGGTCCCCGAGGAAGTTGAAGGTGCTATGTCAGTGCCTCGTGCCGTGATTGCCTCGGCCATTCTTCCCAAAACCTAGAATCATGGAAGAGGCACAGTGCTCAGACGATCTAGAACCAGAGAAAGATGGCCGTTGACGAGAAAAGAGCCCCGTTATCCACGTTTTGCGTCAACGGCTAGACGCTCATCGTCCACCGAGGCGACACGATCATCCAAAGTGTGCGGCAATACAATTGCAGTGACAAAATTACCATTCAGAGCTTCAGACGAAGATCCAAAGCTAGTAAATTATGTTGAATTTCGGAGTATTTGAGTGGCCCAACTTACGGAACAGGAAATCCGTCGGCGCAACGTGGCGAAAGATTTACCCACGGGCCGTAGACAGGACGAATCCTTGCGTGAATCCGAGAAGCAAGCCGGAGGTGAGATGATGTTTCCACAAGGAATCAGACAATACCACGTTGCAAGTTGATTCGATCGTGTTTCCTAGGTGGTTGCTCAATGTTGAAACTTGAGTATGAACAGTTATGTATGAAGTCGTTGAGAAGGCGGTGAATTTTCATAAATGAAGTCGACAAGTGTATCAACCATGTTGCGAAGAAAAATTTACAAAGTATGATATGCTGGCTCAAAACAATGCATTCAGCGCCTAGCTAATCCAATCTGTTTGGCTCATTGCTATGACCATCGTCCGACCTCGATTACATGAGCCCAGTGAAACCCAATAAATGCATGCCCAACCAGTAATAAATCGCACCTCAAGTTTGCCCGAAGATGTTGATGTACCCTACCGCCGCGCACGGAACTCCTTCATGCCTTGAGGCCCAAGTCGCCGGTCCTCCGCCGGATCTCGAGTTTGGCCTTGGGGTCAACTTCCATCGTGAATCCAAAGTTGATCGTATTGGGCTGCTGCTCCGCTGCCAGTCTCCAGTCGTACTTGAGAAGGAGATGGCAGAGAATGATCTTGACCTCGTTGGCGGCAAAGAAACGTCCAGGGCAGGCGTGCTGGCCGTGTCCGAAGCCAAGGTGCTCGGGCGAGGTGCTAACAAAGTGCGCGGCTCCATCGTTTCCGGCGCCAAGGGACTCGCGCATGCGCAGGTAACGGTATCCGTCAAAGCGGCTGGGGTCCAAGTAGACGGAGCCATCGGTCATTCTTTGACAGCTGACAGCGATGCGGCTGCCCTCGGGGAGTTCCAGTCCGTTGGAGAGGGTCACGGGCTTGGTGGCTTCGCGGTGCATGGCAACTAGTGAAGGTTGATGTTAGTGATAGTTAACAAAGAACTTGGACAGGGACTTACCAATGCCAATAGGGTGAAGGCGTTGAGTCTCTTTGCAGAAGGAGTCGAGAAGGCGCATCTTGTAGAGACCCATGCGAGCCCATCCATCGGTGCGAATAACCTCGGTGATCTCCTTGCGAAGGGGCTCGAAGTAGTCGGGGTACTTGGCAAGGTCAAGCATCACCTGCGTGATCAGATCGGACGTGGTGTGCAGAGCGGCGAAAGAAAGTCCAAGCTGCATCATCGCAGGGTCCGACTTCGCATCATCGGAGGCTTCCTCACACCAATCGAGACAGTCGTTCCACTCAGGCTCCTCCTCACCGCGATCCAAAGCTGCCTTCTTCTCCTTGCGGCGCTCCTCCATGATGGGGTTGATGATCTCTCTGGCCTCCTTGACCTGCGCTTGAAGTTGACGGCTGATTGGGAGGACTTGGTCGGCAAAGTTACGCAGAGACTTGGGGAACATTCGGAGGAACTCTGAGGCGAGGAAGCTGGTTCGGGCGTATTCGGAGGTGATCTTAATCCAGTCCTGATTACGGCAAAGTTCCTCACCACCAAAGACGCGCGTGGATACTCGGGCTACGACCTTGAGCATGTTCTCCTTGATTACCACGGTTGACCATTCTGTGTTCTGTTAGCAGGTTCTCCTGGTGGTACTGGACTAGAGACTTTACCTTTCTCCTCTCCCAAAACATCAGTAAGTGACAGCGTCGCCTCGTCGGAAACGGGGGATGTCAGCTTTGCTACAAGATTGTTAGCTTAGGTCGCTGTGGCAGAGTATTATCCGGACGTACAAAGGAACTGGGTCAATCTTGTTCGGATAACGTATTTGAGAACGGCCTTTTGCGCGTTGTTCTCCTTTAGAGGCTCGAAGCCGGGCATCTGGGCGTGGAAGTTCTGCACCACAATCAGTATGAAGCCTCAAAGGTTGTCGGGGGCGAGTGCTTGCCTTGTCAAGAACGCGGTCGAAGCTGAGGTCCTCGTGGTTACGGATCTCGTTGGCGAAGGGTACCGCAGGAAGGATCGTCATGTCTCCCATGTCCGTCAAGACCTGGTAAGGCTCATCCGGGTTCGTCCTCGTCCTCTCCAGCACGATATTCCGAACCTTGGTAATGAAGTCATACTTGACTTTCAATCCAGTAAAGTCCCACTTGTGCCGGGGGTTGACGATAGGCAGATCTATGTGTGGCGTCTGCTCTGCTTGTTGTATGGAGAAGTAGAAGACGAAAAGCAGGAAAGCCGTGATGAAGTATGGTACTGGCTTTTCCAATGGGCTTGGGAATGCCTGCAGTGTCTCGAGGGGCCCCCAGGAGGACTGGTTGGAAGACGAATCGTTGGCGGTGGCCATGTTGGATCAGGATACACTCGTCACTGTAGAGACAAGCTTCCTGCTAACAATGCGGTATATTCTAGTTGGATTAAAGTCTGGAGAAATCCCAATGTCTAAATGAACTAACGACGGGGAAGCCCAAAGAAAAGGGAAGCCGGCAAGCGGCCCAGCACATGGTGTCGCAGTCCAGGCATACTGGACGGACGTATCTTGGCTATGCCCGCGAAACGCCTATCGAGACACCAAAAGATGAGCTCAAGAGCTTGGGGCGCTGTGCTCACACCCACTGGCGTGACAGCTGATGGGCGGTGTTTGGTTTCAAGGAACATGCAGCCGCACAGTCCCGCAAGGTTCTGTCGCTGCTGTCTCGGCGCATGGACCGCATTCTCGGACGATCTCAGCGCCGATCTGGGAGCTTAAGGGTTGGGAGAGCACGGGAGAAGCAAAAGTCTTGGAAGCTTTGAGTTGGAGTGATCTCGGGTCCTTTTGTTGCTGGGAGCAGCTTGAGAGCACGTATAGGGCATTCGGGACCACGAAATGGCCGGGCTTTGTTGCTTATCTCAAGTTTGGGGACATCGGTGCTCTGCCACAGAAGAGCTGCAAGGGGGAAACTCTCGGTGGGGGTCGAGCTTCATCTGCGACCAGACCTGACTTGGAATCGCGTCACGGAGAATTAAGAAGGATCCCGGAGTGGGTTCCGGAGCACGCGGAGGAGCTTCCGTGCGGAGGACTGTAGATCCTCGGTGCCGGGGGGTATGGACTAGTATCCGGTCATATCTATGTTTAAGCAGTTTGTCTGGTGCTAGTGCCAGCACTAATGTGTCTTTAATCCTAGATAATTGCTATTAGCTGTGCATTAGGTAAACAGGGCTCTGTTAACATGTACGTATAATGATCTCAACGCATGTTCTTGGCTCCACTGTCATCGCGGGACCCGGATTTCTAGCCTGGTGCGATGATCAATAACCATCGCTCAATTTAATTCCTGCTTTTGATCTTCTCGGCTATTCCCTGCCGTGTCATACCGGAGAGAAAAGCAAGAAGAGGGCATTTCTATGGCAAAACGGCCGAGCAGGCCTCCATGCCAGAGACATGGGAGACCGTTAAGCTGAATGGACAGTTATCTGTAATTATCCAACTCTCAAATAGATTCGTTGCCTCTTTTCTTCTGATGCCGGCACTGCAAAGCCGCTCAACGTCTACGCGAAACGGGCTCCGTTTGGTTGCGCGAGAAACAAGAAGAAACTTGTCCGTGGCTGAAACATGCAGGTGTTGGCTTCTAGAACACAGAGAAGAAGGCTCAGCCACCAATCACTCACCACGAATTCTTTTGTCTGATTTCTAGTCTGGAGCCGTTGGTTTGTGCGTATGCCGATTGGATGTCAACGACTGCAAATTTCACTTGTCCTTTATTTGCCTGCACGGTTGAAGTAGGCGTATCATGGATGGTAAGACCATTGGGACTTTTGCAAGTTGTTCAGATTTAGCAAATGTGCTTAGTCCAGAGAGCGATCCGGGCTTCCAAGACCGAAAGTAGCCCCTCATAACAGCATTACACCCAGCGACGCTCTTCCAGAGTGTCGTTGTTAATTGCCATTCCGACAATGAGACACACCCAGTTGGTGTGGCTCAGTTCTTTCAACTTGGGGCAACAACGACTCTAAGTTGGAGATCTTGTCAGAGGACTCGCTTCGATGTTGATGTTCGCAATAGCTCCGTCTAGTCGGGATAGAATTGTCGTCGAAGATTCTAACTGACTACATAAACTGAGCCGTAGCGGGCGGTGCCAGTCATGGCCGTGGTGGCTTAAATCACATGAGGGGAAAAGGCTTCTTATATAGAAGTACTAGGTGTCTTTCATCAAGTATAAAACTCATTGTTGATATTTTCGTGATCGAATCACATGAACAAGATAAATAGTCGTGGAAGACAATGAGTATAGCATATAAATGCCCGTAGGAACGCACATACTTTTATGAGGTATCGCGCAGAGTTGGAGATTCTGCCATCATCTCAGACACTTTGTGGCTTCTTCTTTCTTCTTACTTTGATTGAGAGTGAAGAAGAAGGTTCCGCAACGCACCTGATCAGTCTCGTGCATATCAAAGGCGTTTGTATGCGCAGTACCTGAGTAGCTAAATGGCACCATAACTTTGACTAGTCATTTACATCCGACTCCAGAATCTGCATCATCGTCATTGCCAAAGCAAGCGAAATAGCATAATTGAATTCGAGTTGACACAACTTGAACTATAGGGGATTGCGAGGCCTTTCGCTATTTTTGGGAACCTTCTAGCTTCAGCTGCATCAATGAGAAACGAAGTAGCCAGAAGCATAAGACGTTCCCCCCTGAGCGGTGGTGGAGACAGCAAAGTAGCTGCATGGTTACAAGCATACTAGGAATAGCTTCCCAAAGATGCAAAGATTCTAATGGCAGAAGACGCGATGAACTAATTCCTGTGAAGTCCGATAGATCAATCGTTCCCTGAATATGTTGGTTTCGGGTTGTAAGCACCAGCCGACTCGGAGCGACAATTCAACAGGCCCAATCCTGCCACAGCATCGAGCTTTTGGGCGTCGCCTAGTAATGGAAACTGTTTTTGCTGTTTTTGAGGTGGTTTCCTATTACTGAAGCGGGGGAGATATTCTCCGTCACACTGGGGAACACAGACTCCAAGCATTCGACCTCATCTCGGGAGCTTCTTTGTGCCTTTTCGCCGTAAAGGTTCTCGTGGATATCCATGTGTGCGGAACCATTCGACGCCTTGGCGTTGCCGTTCCAAAGAGTCTATTATATTGACTCACTACCCCTTCAGGGAGGTAGATATCGCATTTATGGTGGCTGGGCAAATTGAGTTCTGTGAACCTGCAGAGCATAACATTTCGGATGAACCGGATATAGCGCCAAGGTCACGATTTCCATGCTTCTTGATATTGCTTCAGGGGCTTTGTCGATCGTGGCTCCCTGGAAAAAACATCACGGGAACAGCGAGACCATTCTGGCAAAACGGAACAATTGGGTTTGTTGATGCAACTTCAGGAGATGGGGCCGGGCCAATTGACGGTCTGAACTGATTTCATCAACGTTTCTCTCGCCCTGTATCGAGTGGACACTATTTCGCTTCCGATAATGACTCGCACATGGGCGACCCTCGTAACCAAGTGGTGAACCTTAACCGGCGTGGTTTCCTTTGAGCGGGGTGGACACTTGGCAGACGGGCTTTTCGAAAACAATAGTAAATGAAATGAAAAGCCCCGGGATTTGTTTAAACAGACGGCTTTCTCCTCCGCTTTCCCTCTTTATCGTTCTTGCGTCACCTTGAACTTCGATTGCTTCAGTCACGATATCACGAGTACATAAATACCCGGCGTTCGTTATAAACACGCAGCATGCAGCTCATATCACTCACGTCCGTTGTGCTGGCATCCTGGGCTATCCAGCAAGCCACCGCTGTGCCCGAGATCCAAGAGAACACCAACATCATTACCGTTGCCCAGAGTGTCCAAGAGAAGCACCCCGAAGCATTCGCTGCTTTCCAGAAGTCGAACCTCATCAATCTCGTGGCGACTACCGAGAAGCGACAGGAGGTTCCCGGGGATGGAAACCCCGACCCCAACAGACCGCCGGTGATTCCCGACAACATCTTCCTGCTTCAATGCTCCGAGGCCGGTTTCCTTGGTGAATGCCTTTCCTGGGGCGCTCCTCCCGGACGATGCGGTAAGCCTCATCACATAACGATGTCACTTATCAAGGTCAAGTTGCTGATGTAGTATCCTATCTAGTCAACTACTCTAGCTTCAACAAGACTCAGGCTTTCCTGGACAAGTACGAGAATCAGACTACTTCTTTGAGCTCAAACACAGGCGGACTTTGCCAGTTCTACAAGTTCATGTTAGTGTTCTCGTATGATCGTTCTCTAGGTTCCTCAAACTGACATTGAAATAGCAACTGCAACAACAAGGGTGACGACCGCGGTGTTTCGCTCGGCTACAACTACAATCTCGCCGTGGCAGATGATCAGGGCTACTCGGGAGACTATGACAACCAGATCAGCTCTTGTAAGTGTTGTGTTGACGTGCATGGAACAGGTTATTGAGAGAGTTGCTAACAATTTCACAGGGAGATGCTGAATCTATAAATGGAGTGGAATGACAGTGCAGTAAAGATAATGACAGCGGTACTCGAGATCTACAGCTGTATCTGCACTACCTGCTTACTGATTTATGAGTCGAACGTCAATAAAAAACATCCATGAACTGATGAATTCCATTGGATGACTACCGGTGCCGGCACAGTCCGAGAAACAAGCGGGGCCTTTGATTCGGAACTCCGAGCCAGCCAACGCAAGTAACCTTCGCGGGAAAGGACAGTTTCTAGACCTTAAAGATCTACTTAGCAGATATGTAACTTGAGAGAGTCGCCGAACGAAGAGCACTAGGGCTTGATACAATCACAACAGGTCACGTAAAGCCTTGCACTCAGCATGCAGCACAGGTAAACTTGGGATATAAAGGTGTGCGCTAAGCTGGTGAATGTGCCTGCTAGCAAGTATTCTTCAGCGGGGGAATGGTATTGGCTAAATATGACAGGATCATAGGGGGCTTCTAGTAGTATCTGGAGAATTGTCTAACGTGTCTCTTCCTGAACTTGGTGTCCTCAGTAGTGCTGTTGATGCTAGCCGCCAGGGTAGCATCCAGCTCAGTGACAACGCCCTTGTCGACCGGCTTGCCCAAGTTCTCCGACGCAGGTCGAACAACATCGCAACGCAAGTTCTGAGCAGTGCTCATTCTCTCCATGTGGGTGTTGTTCGTCTGCACGAACAGACGCTCGCGGCCTTCAGGGCCGGTGAAAGGTCTCCACTCGGCAGCGCCCTTCTCGCGGTCGGTGTTGGGGTCCAGGTTGCGGATGAATGAGACCCAGTACTTGCGGAACTGCGAGATGATGGGCTTGTTAATGGTGAAGTAGGACTCGGGCGCTTGACCATCGGTCCTGTTGTTACCCCAGAAGGCGTAGGTGTTCACAGTGTGGTACGCGCCGAAGCCCTCGGCCTCGTTCTTGGGATCCTGGACTGCGAACTTGTAGTTGTAGGTGATGGCTTCGTCGCGGGCCAGGTAGTTCTGGATGTTGCGGATGATGCAGTGGTTGCCAATGTCGCCAATGGCATCGGCGGCCTGTCTCCACTTGATTCCGGAGTCAGGATAGACAGTGCGGGGAGTGTTGATGTAAAGATCATCGAGGATGGCGAGGGAGGCGTTGGAGAGGGAGGGGTCTTGTCCGAGGAGCCAAGTGTTGGCTTCCTCCGTAGAGTTGGTAGACTGAGGAGCAGAGTACATGGTTCCCTCCTGGGCGCATGAACCCCAGATGGTGGGGACCTTGTTGTACTTGCCTTGCTTGAAGAGGTTGACCATACTGTCGGTGAAGAGCTCGCCATCGATACCAGGGTTGAACCAACAGCTAGAAGAGCGGACCTCAGACTGGTTCAAGGCGCGAAGGCATGTCAGAGAGTCAGTTGCATCGGTGCAGTTCTTCTCTTTCACGAGGCAGTCGTACTGGCCCTGTCCCTGCTCCATGGTGCGCATCGTGACCCAGCCGCCAGACTCCGCGATACCTCCGGCATAGAGCTGCTTGCTGCCGAGATCAGCAGTCATGAGAAGACCAACAGCTGAACCGCCGGCACTAACACCGTCGAGAACAACCTGCTCGGGGTTTCCGCCAAAGTGGCCGATGTTGGTCTGAACCCACTCAAGAGCCTTCACCATATCCTTGACACCGGCGTTGAGACCACCGCTAGCCCGGACCTCCTCACCTTGCAGGAATCCATACATGCCAACTCTGTAGTTCATCTGAACAACAATAACGTTTCCATCCGAAGCGATCTCGCTGGCATCCCAGTTTGCATTCGAGTTGGACCCGAATCCACCACCCTGAAGGAAGAAGACAACGGGCAGTCTGGAGTCGATCTGGGCATTCGACGGGGCTGTAACGCTAAGGTAGAGGCAGTCCTCGTCGACGGTGAAGCGCGAGTTGGGGCTGGAAACGGTCCAGTCAGTGGGCTGCTGGGGAGGGCAGATGGGGCCGTGGGCGGTGGCGTTGACAAGTCCGGACTGGACCGGGTCGGCCGGCGCGGCAAAGCGGAGGTCGCCCACCGGGGGAGCAGCAAACTGGATTCCCTTCCAGGTTGTCACGCCGAGCTCCGCGTCGGTCACGGCGCCCTGGAACTGGGCGTATCCAACATCGACGAGAGTGTCGACGGCCTGAGCTCCCGGGGCGAAGAAGCCCGCGGCGGCGAGGATGAAAGCCAAGTGTGATTTTTGCCACATCTTGATTGTAAGTCTGGGTTTTGCGTGCGTGGTGAAATGAATGTAGTCGAGGAAATCTCGATGAAAGAATGGAACGGTCTGCGAAGCGACCTTGGAGAAAAGAATGGAAACAGTGCTAGCACTTTGGAACAAGAAGACGAAGATAGTTGCGAAGACAGTCAGATTTCCTTCCTCTAAGAACGACGATCCTCCGTTGGTTATATACATCTCGTATTATGCAGGCTCTTCAGCCCGTTCGAGCATCTCCTATCCTTAGACTTAGAGGCCCGAAAGCGCCGAAGATTCCTGTCTACACTGCTACGGTACGCTTTCGAGTCAGTTGTTCCCTCTCTAAATGAAACGCTGCGGACGATAGCGCTCCTTGGAGCTAGCACGCCACGGAGCAATCCGTAATGCTACCCCACTACAGCGGAAGTTTAATAGATGGGACGAACCTTGGATCTTCGCCTGATGGAAGGAGAGCCATCGCCCCTGAATGGCTGCAGAGTTGAGATCTTGGTCAGACGTGCCAAAATCAATAGATCGCGGTTCCAAGAGCCATTGGCAGATCATGGCCTCAGTGACTGGTGATCGCGGCGAGCTCACCATCAATATCGCCATGAAGAAGACAACGAGTACTGCGCTTGGTTTACAAAGTCCGAGATCTGGAGACTTCCAGCCATAGTTTCACTTTAACACCTACAGATACCTGCATTCAAATTACGTACGATTGCGAACCCGAGTGCTCGGAACAGCGTATGGGTGCGAATCCCCAGCAGCGGAGGGTGGGAGGTGGGCTCAAATGGGAAGTGGAATGCCAAGATAGCCTAGATGAAACGTAGCCGCATCTGCCAACACTTTTATATAGCGGTCCTCGCACATCTGATAAAGTCCGGTAGCCAAAAGCAATGGATTGCGGACTAGTCCGCTACTGGGCTTAACAAATTGAAGAATACAATACCTGGAGCGCCCGCGTACAGCAGACCAAGCGATGGTTTGATGCCAAGCATCGTTACGCTGGAACAGTGGTACAAACTCCGGCGGAGGTATTGCTCAAATTGACGGAGGCTAGATTGTCGGACCCGACAAAAACCCAGACTTACGCCTCCGTTTAAGCGTCTACCTGAACTCTACGGCCCTGAGCGTAACTTGAACTAGTGGGCTTTGTGCAATCAAGAAAGGAGCGGTGTCCTCATAGTTCGTTCGGGCTTTGAGAACTTCGTTCTCGATTCCCGGCTTACCCCTGAGACCAGACCCCTATTAAGCTTAATCACTTCTCAGCGGCATTATCGACTGGCCTATGAAATAAAGTTTAGACTCGGTGACCCAGTGGAGGCATTCGTACTTGCTTGCACCTGATTGGCATTCAAGCATAAATCGCAGACTGGCAATCTCCCGTTACACGTACTAATTAATGGAAGCTCGTAGCTCAACCTCATTCCACGCTCAGAGCGGCAGAGAAAGGATTGGAAACTTATACGGAGACAACGTACGCTTGATTGAACCAGCCAGAGAACTGGTATCACATGGTCGCTGAGCGGTGAGTACTGTCTTTGACTGCAAGTTTGCGGAACTTCTTTGATACTAATGTTGCTGTTCGTGACACAGCCAAGCCAGGGAGACCAGAATATTGCGCACATGCTACACATGACAGGCTAACCACAGTTCTGGTGACGCGTGGAACGTGGAGTTGGGTGAAGTCGAATGCAACGAGATTAAACTTGATCTTGAACGCGGCTTTTAACCGCTTTGTAGCCTTGGTTTTCGATGGGCGGCGATGATTGATGAATGGGTCTCAATCTGCTGTGCTGTGGTGTTTGCTGATCTGTTGCTCTTCCGCGCTGGGACCCCCATGCGTCTGATCTGCTGAATGCGGTTGTTCGCCATCTCTTGGACATGGTCTAGAGCCCTCAATCGCTAGGATACAGATTCTAGAGAGATGATCAGAACCACTCGAAAGAAGCAAGAGACTAACAGGACTTTCAACACGTGTGGTTTAATCCATCAAGATGTTTCAGCCTCTAGGGAGGTAGCCCTTCCAATGAGCCCCATGACGTAGGCAAACTTCAATGGCATACGCGGCAAGTCTCCCATGTTGTACGGCAGTACCCAATTGATTCTCCCCCTTGGCATGATTCCTTGCGTATTGCGTTGGCAAACCTTCCGTTTGTCCTAATTTAGACCGAATTCTTGACTGTTATGTGGAATGGACATCAAGGATTGCTGTTCGTGATGTCAGCTACGGCACGATCCTACTTGGAAGTACAAATCTAGAAAACCCTGCCGCTCGTCAAGCCCTCTGCTTCAAGGTCATCACCTCAACTCACCGAACCTACAGTCCTCGAACCAAGGTTTAATACTCAATGGCTACTCGCCACCTCTTGACTCTTGGTCTCGCAGCGGCTGCGATAGCATCTCCAGCTCCATCCAGCGACGCAACACCCACCGACCCAAAAGACGCTCTCGTCAAGAAAGATGACTGGGACAAATACCTCCAATACAAAGCCAGCCTAGGTGGCCCCCGGACTTCCGAATAAGAAGCTGTGCACCGCCTATGCAACCTGGTTCTCTGTCTAGGTCCACACCACACCGGAGAATGCAGCCTTTGGTGCTACTACAAAAGTCAAGCTCAGAGCTTTATAGAAGCAAAACACCGGCAGGCGACGATGTCGACATGGTTCAGAAAGTCGAATCGTTGTAATCGCGTACGTTGTCTTGTGGCCCTCAAAAGATAAATAATAAACCTGAAAGCTGACTTGAGATTGCATTTCGAGTAGTTCTGGTGCGATGAAGTGCGACCTTGACACCCTAATGAGTTGGGATACCTTCCACCAGATAATCACGAATTCAGGAGCTCTTCCTGGGGGTAATTTTCGTGATAAACTGAAGGGGAAAATGGGATGCGTGGTCTGCTCCGACTTTCCGGAAGAGTAGCTCAGGTCAGATGTGCCATGCCATTTTTGGCATGAATAGAGGCGAAAGCCTATCACACTTCTAAACCTACCTGTGCAATCACTGCGGTTTGAACGCACTAGAGAAAGGTGCGATAGAATTAAGCCAGCTTTGACACTGGACAAACCGATGGCGGGACCATGGCGAAGTATTCCAAGTAGAAATGTTACGCCAAACGTCATCTGAGGACTTTCTAGCGTTCAAGAGTTTTCAAGCTTACCAGCTCGACACGATATTGATGCACTGAGCCCACGAAAGTGATCTGGTCGTTGCCATGTAACGACGACCTCTCATGCACGTGGCTGTGTTCTAATTGCCTCATGACTCCAAGAATCTGATGCTCTGTGACAGGATGTAGCCGGCTGTGATGCTACTGATTAATTTGAAATCATAATTTCGGTGGCAGTCTAAACATTTTGTATTATGTCGTTAAACTCTTGAACTTGCAAAGCTTGAGAAGTAGAATTTGCAGGTTTGTTTGGATAATCGCGTCAATTGCAGCATGCCCGTTAGAGAAGACAGTCTTTGCTCGACAATGATGTAAGAGCGGCTCACCCGAAACTGTGTGGTTCGATGGACTCAGCCCCACAAGTTGCAAGAGCAATCTGGATCCCGGGGTTTGGGAGATGGGAGGGACTGTCTCGGGGCATTCGGGCGGGTAGCATGAAAAGTCACTCTTGCAACAGGTGCTAGTGACCTGTTTTTCGCGAGACTCTGTTCAAGTCGGCTACTTCGAAGAGCCCGAGTAAGTGTTTCTCGGCCTCGGGAACCCCAGGCCGATCCGGAGCTTCAAGGCGGCGGGATCTGGCTGCCATGCCGCTGCCATGCCGAAGTCAACGCCCCGCCGCACTCCACCGTTGCGGGGATCGTCTGAGGATGATTTCTAATACATGCGTCATTCTTCAAATCTCCTAGAGCTGAATTTTGCCCGCGTCGAGATCTCAGAGGCAAAAGGCAGATTTCAAATCAAGCGTGAGACGTCGCAGTGACACCCGCAGACAGAGAAAGGAAAAGACAAGAAACAACCATGAGCACCAACACTCAAGTCCAGCGCTGGCAGACCCGCCAAGACGGGCTCGACAAGCTCTTCCTCGCCACGGCGTCCCTGCTACAGCCAGGCCCCGGCGAGGTGCTCGTGAAGATCAGCGCCGTGTCTCTCAACTACCGAGACACCGAGGTGGCCATGGGCCTCTATAACCACCACAAGACAATCAACCCGGCCGAGACGGAGCCCATCGTCCCGGCTTCGGACATGTGCGGCGCCGTCGTGTCTGTTGGCGACGGCGTCGGCAGGTGGAAGGTGGGCGATCGCGTCGTTTCGATTTTCAATCAGACGCATCTTAAGGGCCAGATCAAGCCGGTGGATATGAAGAGTGGTCTTGGGTTCCCGTTGGAAGGTGTCTTGCAGACGTACCGCGTCTTCTCTGCTGAGGGACTGGTCAGGGCGCCCAAGCACCTTAGTGATGAAGAGGCTGCGACCCTTCCCATTGCTGCTGTGACGGCTTGGATGTCGATTAACCAGTTCCGATCTTTGGGCCAGCCTGGTGGAGAGGGCGAGGTTGTGGTTTGTCAAGGAACCGGCGGTGTGGCTATTTCGGGATTGCAAATTGCAAAAGCTTCGGGAGCCACTGGTAAGTCATGTTCACACTCATAAGGGTGCTTAACTGACTGAGCTAACACCCATCGCGACAGTCATCATCACATCCTCCTCAGACGAAAAGTTGGAAAAAGCAAAGGCCCTCGGAGCGGATTACACCGTCAATTACCGCACCACGCCCAACTGGGACGACAAAGTCAACGAGGTCACCAACGGCGAAGGCGCCAACCTCATCCTCGAGACGGGCGGGGCCAAGACGCTGCGACAGTCTTTTGAGGCGATTGGCTTCGGCGGGCAGATTGCATGCATCGGGTATCTTTCTGGCAAGGTGGACGACGTGGAGGACCGGACGAACGTCAACTTGCTCGCGTTAAAGAAGACGGTGACGCTCAAGGGTCTTATTAACGGACCGAGGGAGCGGTTCGAGGAAATGATTGACTTTTACGAGGACAAGGGGATCAAGCCCGTTGTTGACCGGGTGTTCGAGTTCAAGGAAGCGGATGAGGCATATAGATACCTCTACAGTGGAGGACACTTTGGCAAGGTTGTCGTCAAGGTCCAGGAATGAGTCGCAGTGAAGCTAAAGCCAAATCCTACTATACTATTGAGATGAACTGAGGAGAGATGAGAAAAGACTGACGAGAGTGGCATAGTGTGATGAGAAGATGGGGTGACAAGCTCAGTGAGCCGAGGCATGTCCTGCAAGGCGATGGACTCGGACAATGATACCCCGCACCGGGGAAAGCAAATGAAGCATGGAGCAAGGAATTGGAGCATGGGGAAGCCAGGGACCCTGAGCTGTTTAGCTGACTCGGGGCTGTCAAAATCCCCTGCAACCCGCCCGTTGCAGCTGCGTGTCGCCGGATGCGATGATGCTGCAGCTCACCTCACATGTCAGCGCTGCGTCTCGTCAGCTTAGTGAGCTTCGCTGGCTTCACTGTGAATCTCATCTCATGCTTCATTCATCTCACTCAGTCTCTCACTCACTTGTCCATTCACTAAACATATCACTCATCTTCCCATCTCGTGATCCGCACCACAAAACATCTCCGTCTCTCACATAGCCGCAATCAAACAATCTTTCCGATCCTCCAGCACCATTCCCTGAGCTCCCGCGCGCCGGAACAGACGGCGTCGCAGATCGGCCTTCCGCGGACTTTGCCCCCCCTGCGCCTCACTTCACGCCGTCGGACCAGAACAGTGAGAGCACCCAAGCTCCAAAAGCAGATAGGACCCGCCCGTCCCCCGCAGTCGAGACAGCCATCCCGCCATATACAATCACGTTCGTGCCTCTTTCAAGCAGGTCGTAACGCCCATAAGCCAATCTGCGTGCTCTGCGAGCTCAGTAAAGACAGCTCCAATCGGCCGGGACACCTCCTTTTAGTCTCCAGTGACCCGATAATCAGGCAATTCGTCCGCCCAGCCCGCCAAGATACTACCTTGACATCCCCGACCAACCACCTCGGACCTCCATCTCACCCACCTCAGTTTATTCATTCATTCATAAAGCTGACAGACAGCCCTCTCTTCCTCTCCAGCAACACTCAACCCAAAGGGCCATGGCGCCTCAACTGCAAAACGTGCGCGACATCTTCCCCCTCCCCCAAACGCCAACCCAAACCCTCGCCACCCTCGCAGCCCTAGGCGCCTCCGCCTGGCTCCTCAAGCTCATCGTCCGCCACATCCTCCTCCGCAGCCCCGCGAAACCCTCCCACGGCTCCCCCTCCACAGCAGGTCCGACGTTCGCCGCAATGAGCGCAGATAAGAAGAAGGCGCTCCTCGAGCGGCCCGCCATCATCGTCGGCGGCGGGTTAGCCGGCCTCGTCGCCGCCTTTGAGCTCTCGGAGCGCGGCGTGCCGACAATCATCATCGACCAGGAAAACGAGGCGAATCTAGGCGGCCAGGCGTTCTGGTCGCTCGGCGGTATCTTTTGCGTCGACTCGGTGGAGCAGAGAAGGATGGGCATCAAGGATTCGAGGGAGCTTGCGATGCGGGACTGGTTTGGCTCCGCGCAGTTTGATCGCGAGAAGGAGGATACCTGGCCGAGGAGATGGGCCGAGGCCTTTGTCAACTTTGCCTCGGACGAGATGGAGCAGTACGTGAAAGCCAGGGGCATGGGCTTCCTCTTCAACGTCGGCTGGGCCGAGAGGGGAGCGGGTATGGCAGAGGGACACGGCAACTCGGTGCCGCGGTTCCATGTTACCTGGGGTACGGGACCCGAGGTCGTGAGAGTCTTTGAGGAGCCCGTGAGGCGCGCGGCCAAGAATGGTGTTATACAGTTCCGGTTCCGACACCGTGTTGACGAGATCATCACCGACGAGACGGGTCGCGCCATCGGCGTTCGCGGAAAGGTCCTCGCTCCCGACAACTCTGAGCGCGGCGTCAAGTCCAACCGCGATATCGCAGGTGATTTCGAAATCTTGGGATCCGCCGTGGCAGTAACATCCGGCGGCATCGGCGGAAACGTCGAAGCCGTCAAAGCAGCATGGCCCATCGATCGTCTCGGCCCCAAAGTCCCCGAAAACTTCGTCGTCGGCGTCCCAGCCCACGTCGACGGCCGCATGATCGGCATCGCGGAAACCGTCGGCGCAAACGTCATCAACCGCGACCGTATGTGGCACTACACCGAAGGCCTCCAAAACTGGAACCCGATCTGGCCTGACCACGGCATCCGCGTCCTCCCGGCGCCGAGCTCGCTATGGCTCGACGCGACGGGCAAGCGTCTCCCGCCTTTCCTCTTCCCCGGCACCGACACCCTCGGTACGCTCAAGCACATCTGCAGCACGGGATACGACTACACGTGGTTCATCCTCGACCAGAGCATCATCGCGCGCGAGTTTGCGCTCTCCGGTTCGGAGCAGAACCCGGACGTCACAGGCAAGAGCATGTGGCAGCTTCTCACGCGCGTCTTTGGCAAAAAGGGCACCGTCCCCGTGCAGAACTTCCAAAAGTACGGCAAGGATTTTGTGGTGAAAGATAACCTCGCCGATCTGGTTCAGGGCATGAACGAGCTGCAGCGAGAGCGCGGCGGACCGGTGCTGAGCCTGGAGGACATCAAGGAGACGATTGAGATCCGCGACGGGCAGTTTGATAACGCCTACTCCAAGGACGCGCAGGCTATGCTCATCAATAACGGAAGGACGTATTGGGCGGATAAGAGGAGTCGTATCGCGCCGCCGCACAAGTTGTTGGATCCCAAGCATGGCCCGCTGATCGCCGTGCGGATGAATCTGTTGACGCGCAAGACGTTGGGCGGCATCGAGACGAACTTGGAGAGCAACGTCATGAAGGCAGATGGAGAGAAGTTCCCTGGTCTGTATGCGGCTGGTGAGGCAGCTGGCTTCGGCGGCGGTGGTGTTCATGGGTACAATAGCTTGGAGGGCACGTTCTTGGGAGGTTGCATCTTCTCTGGCAGGGCAGCGGGACGCGGGATGGCGGATGAGCTCTTGGGGCCAGCAGAGGTCAAGGGGCCAAAGTCGTACTTGTAAAGGTCGCAGTGTGAGGTGTAGTCGATACTTGTAATGAAATAGGATCGGGCGCGATGAACGTCTTGAGTTGTCAACATTCAAATGGAGTGGATATCATTACTATCAAACATTTGGTATGGTACTTAAGCTTCATGAGTCCGGTCCCTTCAGAAAAGCCGACGTTCGCACTCTCTCCATCTTGACTTCTGTCGTCACTCGGATCTGGCCCTGCCTAGCCCACTCTCCGCTGACCAAGTCGTCCGACTTGCGCACCTCGACAGTCATGCCTGATGCTGGCGATCGTATCCCTCCGGCGTATCCACGCTCCTCGTCTCCGCCCATATCGCTCTCTGTATCCACTGTCTGTTTCTTCGATCGCGCAGTGAGCTCCACCTCATCGTCGCCTCGTCGCGGTTGTGTGTGGTTCTTGGAGTTGGTCACTTTGGACATGGAGTTGCTGGCTTGAGATATCGTCTTGCGGACCATGGACTTGAGCCATGGCGGCGTGTAGTGTGAGATCATGGGTCGGAGGTGAGGGAGGCAGGCAGCGATGATGTATGTTCCTGTTTCGATGATACTCCAGCCGACGAGACCGACGGATGCCCCTAGTTAGAGGGTTAATATACCGGCACGTCATTGAGGACATTAATATTGAGAATCACTTACATGTACGGTCCGAAAAGGCAGAGTTACTGAAGAAAATGACGGCTCTGATAATACTGGCAACGATGCCACTGTGAACATGTTAGTCTCAGGGCCACCTTCCTCTTCTGACCAAAACGGGACAACTCACAAACTGCCGATCATGAAGATGCCGATGAGGGCAATGCGCTTGTGCGTCGGCAGCTTCAGGTCCCAGATAGTTTTCAGCGGCAAAGTCATGATGAAAAAGTCCAGCACGAAGCCCGGAATGCTCTGTGCATGGAAAAAGGCCTGAACGTCGACACACTTTCCGCCGGGAATCGTCCGGTCCCACCAGAATTCGATAGGTTGGCACTGGAAGCACGCCGTGATGATGAATGAGAAGCTCGTCGCGGCCAGAGTCGCGAGAAGCAAGTAGGCGGTGGTACGCATGGCCCCCTTCCAGTTGAATACGCGCAGGTATAGGCACACGATACCCATCTTGGGCAGCGCCACGGACGTGAAGTAGATGATCTCGAACGCGAGGATGCACTTCGCCCACCCGGTCAGGAGGGCTGGATGAAACTCCTCGACGAATTCAACGTGACGCCCAACACCGCCGACCTTAACCATGACTGATGATACAGAGTTAGTCGAGAGTTCGGACCTCGAAAACCACGCCATTTCCACGCTGGGCAGAAAACCTACCGATGCCGACGGCGCACATCCCTAGGTCCACCACGTAGGCGGCCGCCAGGAAATAGTCGTCCAAGCCATACCCGCCAGCAGTAAACCGTTTGGCGTATAGTCGCAGGCCGAGAAAAAAGGTCGTCAAGATGGCAAAGGCAATGGAGATGCCTGTGAGTGTGCCGCTAGAATCTTCCGCCAGATATTCGGCCGTCACGTTGTGTGTTGTTTCGCCTTCGGCGGCCAAGACGAGGCCGGACATTGTGAGTCGTCGAGGGCAAGTTGAGCCGATCCACGGCCAAGACACGACAGGATCATGAATCCCTTCTCGCGCTCGCTGTGAGAAGGAAACGAACCCAAAGGCCAAAAGAATATTATTATCGCAGAACCCGCCGCGGCCCTATCTTGGCAGTTTGCGGGACCCCTCTTTCTTTAATAAATCCCGACTTGGCACGTCCCCAGGTGCCCCATTGTGTGATGGCGAAAAGGGGGGAGGGTCCGGAGGAAGGCAGAAAAGAAGAATTTGATAATAGCCGGGGGGTTGAACATTAAGATCTCCAGCGGCATGATCAGGCCATGGCCAAGAATCAAATGCCATCTGCCGTGAGTGGTCGGGAACGAGCATAACAGGGCTATATTTGCGCCTCTTTTTTTGCCATTTGCGTTACTTCTGTGGTAATGGTTTCCACCATGCCGCATCCTAAACATGCGGAGAACGTTCTCTCGGGGCTCACACTTGCCGGTGCGTCCCATTGTCGGACGCTAAAGTTGGCTAAAGTTGGCTTGGTTGACTAGCACGAGGGGGACCTGGACCAGTGGGACGATGAGATGGTGGTAAGACGGCCCCTTCAAGCGTCCATCAAGCCCCCCTCAACGGCGTTGAACAGCCACACGAAGGGGGCCTCTTAATTCAGCTTGGATGAAACGTCGTGTTCTAGAATGATCGTGGAAAGAGAGTTTGAGATGAACATGGGGTAGCCTTGTCGTCATGCTTCGGTCCTCTGGGAGATCGGGCACTGGCTTCCCTTCCCATTCGTCGCAGCAGGGTACGGCTCGCAACAGTTGTAACTTTGAGCTTCTCCACCATCCTGGAAGCCGTCCTGTCCTAGGCCCGAATCGGACCCGTGCCGCAGCTTGCTGGCCACATATTCCTGGCGTTGCCTTGGATGCTTCGATGAGTGCTTCCTTGGAATCCCTTTCCTCTCCGCCGACAACGACGGGGGTAGGAAAGGCAAGTTTCTGATTCACGCTGATGAGACGCTGGAGTATGACGGAGGCGGCACAGCATCAGAAGCCAATTTCTGCCTTTCATTGGTCTAGACCCCGCGTGGTCGATGGGGCTATAAGGTTACCGCAGCCATCTGATCACTTTGTTGAAGAGAGACTGGTCATGTCCTGGAAATAAGCAAATACACCAAGCCTTGGGTGTTTCCTCTCCCACCTTGTTGCCCTCAATCTTCAGCGAATTCTGCCCGAGCGCGGAAGTTTCTTTGCCTCCTCCTCCTTCGTTCTCGCTGCGCGGCCGAGGTTGGAGACGGCAAATAGTGGTAACTCCCGGTTGCGTTCGTTGGTGAACGGTAAAAGGCGACGGCACAGATGACTCGTCTCACTCTCGTCCACGCGTGAACGCTCCCGTCAGCCTGCCTTTCAGCGCCGTGCTGCAGCGAACAACTGACCCATGCGCTTGTCTGGCGTCATGGGGTTCCTTGGTGGACACGAAGTCGATTTTGCAGGATTCATGCTCGACCTGTCGTTGCCAAAAGGCAGGGAAATGCTGAGGAAAGTGAGCTCCAGCATACGGACTATTGTTCAGGGCCCCACGGCGATCCGTCGGCTTATGGATACGGCGAGTGGATATTGCCTCCATCGCGGCCGATCCCCGATCTTGCTTCGCCTCGGTCTTATTTCCTATTTATGCCAGCTGCGACCCGGTTGGAAATGGGTAGTCATCATGCTGCAGACGCGTTAACCCTCGAGGTATTTCAAATGCGCTGTGTGATGCTGCAGGTGAGATATCCAGCAGATGAATCACTTATTTCACGCCGCTATCATGTTCGTCCCGTGGTCCCTAGTCTCCCAGGCCCCTACATACTCACATGCCATCCAGAAAGGGCTCAAGGTGCTGGAGAGGCACAGAGGCTGGCACGCTGGCTCTCATATCTTTCTGCCCCATTCGATTTGCTCCTCGACGATCGTGATCGGCAGCGGGATTCTGGAGACGACTCCGTTATTCCAAAGGCGGAGTGACTGCTCAATTCGGCCCAACCTCAATTTTCCTGCGTTGGGATCAGAATCCAGCGTATTGGTAAAGGCTGCAACCTGTATGCAATGATTCTAGCGCTGATTGCTGAGCCTCGGTCGTGAAGATCACAAATGTAACGGTACGGTCCTGGGGGGCGTTTCAGATCCTCATGGAGATGCATCCCTAATTCTCTCAAGTGCCCGACCAGGTCTTCCCGTACCACGATCTCGACAGCCTGGTCACTCGGACTACTGCAACCAAAAGATCATTGGCATGAGTGGTATCGAGCAAAAGTCCCTTCCAAGGGAGAAATTTTCCATCAGCTCATGAAAATGACACCATCGTGTTGAAAGACAGCTAGCCTATTGCTGAGCATCTAGCAGTGCCCATGCTATAGGTAGACTAGGATTCGTTCCATGTACATGACTAGAACGGCGTGCCGGCGGGAGTAGAACTCTCCACGACGTTTGCGCCATGCGGTCGAAAGACAAATATTCAGTCAAATGTACGTGGAGTATCCATCTCCTCTTTTCCACTCGGGGTTCCAGACGTCGATCCCCTGCGCATCGCAGAAGGTGGACTGGTGATATGCGGTGCTAGAAACGCGTCCATGCCTGGCAGCACGGCAACTACCCTTTGCGACCGTGGTGATACTACACACCTAATGCTCGGGGTGTGACATATTGCAGGCTCGACCTCAAGCCGTCGATTCCAAGCTTGCTCTTGGTGATGTGTGATGCATTAGTAGTCGTTGCTTGCCGTTGATGTTGTTGGAAAGATGCCTTGACGCCTGGCGGCGGGGGTAGGGTGCAGAGACTTCCTCCTACGAGAGATGACAGGAGGGGTTACCATGCCGGCGAAGAGATATTCCATCTGACTGTCGTCTTCAGGGATGACCTTGATAGCTTCGGGGGGACCGTATCTCAAATCGCAAGGGATCTGACCGGATGCTCGCAGAAATCGACCAGTGTAGGAGAGGCCATCCACATCTCCAGGTTTACGACTGCAGTGTACGGCGACCACAAGACGAGGTGCCCTTGAGCAACGTATGCAACGGAAGTTTTTCGCGTTAAGCCGACGAATGCAGTAACTTGTCACTCTTACGAAGGACTGGTTACGTAGGAACGGCGAAGTCGATATCCAGGATCGAGGGAGCTCCTCTGGCCCATGCTTATGTCGACGTCGAGTCGCTAGGATTTTGGCTGCATCCTCCCCTAGAGTTGCAGTTACATCGTGGACAGCATACTTTGGGACCACGCCGGCACCTTTCCACAGGCCACAGGCTGGTCGCATTCCGTGATGGATGAGAAAATGAAGGATCATCGAGATCGAGTTTTTCTCAATCCGTGTAGTGGTATGAGAGCATGCCAGCCTGCCCAATTGATCTATCACAGCTTTGCTTTCGTCTGTAGCGGCGCCTTCGAAGGCTGCAGAGCTGCTGATTCGGGTGTAGTATCGCGTCTCAGTCCATCGTTGTTGCAAGCTGCAGAGGTACCCTCCATGCGAGTAGATGGCACCTTGACCAGAGGAAATTGACGAAGCGGAATCACTTGTTACCTTTGTATTTGGAAGAACATGGTGAAAGATGATGCTGGCTGTAGAGATGGTGGATGGGAGATTGATGCCTCAATTGACCTCAGAAATGAAGTGGTGGCCTGGAGGTTTTGGGAAGTCACTGTCCGATTTCCCGAGATGCGTTATCGATACGACTTTGCGTTATCTTTATCGATTAGATAAGCGTAGACATCTCCTCGGGAAAGTTGCAAGTTCACCGCGGAAAACGACCATTAACACGACGAACCCCTCGAGATAAGCATAAGTCACAATAACAGCCAAGGCCAAGTCGGAATGTCACTCGTCTTACTTTGCCTCGACTCCGTAAGAGAGACAAGTCAAACACCAAAATCATGACGTCCGAGGCTGACAGCGGCTCTTTGCCCTCGGAGCGCCCCTACCGCTCTCACCTTCGCCCGGCTTGCCTGGCCTGCCGGAAACGCAAGTCCCGGTGTAACGTCGACAAGAATGGAGGAACCTGTCTGACTTGCCGAGCTCACGGAACACAATGCGAGTTCCCGCCGGCCCCCGGTGGAGCCTCGCCGCGGCCGAAGTCTGCTTGGAGGAGCGCGCAAACCAGCAGGTCAAAGGACCTAGGCCACCGCCCGTCCCCGCCGCAGCAGCCTCCGTCTCAGACGTTCTCTTCGGAGCTGCAGTACAACGACGAGACGAACCAACTGTCGTTAGCCGAGGCAGGCCGGCGTGTTTCAAATTCCTTAGATGGCCATCCTCCCATATTCTCCCCCCATGAAAAACGGTATCCGGAACCCATCGGCGATGGAGGAGAGGATGAGGCTCATATTGTGGGACCAGCTGACATTGAGGATACCCAAGTTTTGTCAACTTACCTATCTAATGATTCTTCTGTTTTGAATCGAAGTAGGATCTCGGTGACGAGTCCACGGCAAGACCATGGAGGTGGCACACGGAAACCGGTTGTCTTTACCACGGTGAGGAAGCAGCCCATTGGTCTTCCTGACGACCGGAACCCAGCATTCTTGAAGTGCCAGATGATTGAGAAGCTGCTCGAGCCCATGCTGCCCGATGTAGTTGAGCTGTAGGACAATCCCAAAATCCTATGTTGCGCATCGTCACCTGACTTGTGCCCGTAGGTTCTTTGAAAAGCCAAATCGATGTTTCCCCTTGTTGGATAGACAGTCCTTTGAGAAGCGGTTCGTCGAAGACAGAAGGCACATCTCCCCAGCCTTGTTGTCCTCGCTTTACGCGCATACAATGACCTACTGGGCTCAGTCCCCCAACCTCGTCACCCAACACCGCCCCGACACAAGGTTCATCTGGAACCAGGCCAATGATGCTCTGTATTCGGAGATCCACCTATCACCGGGCATCTCGACCTTGCTCGCCATCCTTCTGAACATCTCTGGCCGGCCATT
Source organism: Colletotrichum godetiae (assembly GCF_030913485.1). NCBI lineage: Eukaryota > Fungi > Ascomycota > Sordariomycetes > Glomerellales > Glomerellaceae > Colletotrichum > Colletotrichum godetiae. The sequence goes on from NW_026851263.1 coordinate 405,963, forward strand.
GACTTCAATCATCGGGAACGGCCTTCAGCTTGGTTCCGCTATTTCTCTAGCTCACTCGCTCGGCCTAAACCGAGACTCTTCCGATTGGGATATCCCAGAAGCCGAGAAATTATTGAGAACAAAGATTTGGTGGGCCATCTTTGTGTATGATAAGTGGTATGTGCAAACACAACAAGTGAGCGCAATGCTCTTGAGCTAATGAATGGCCCAGGTCGAGTCTGGCGTATGGCACGCCCCCGCAGCTAAGGAGCGGCCAGCACGACGTTTCCCTTCCCACAGTAGATCAGCTCTGCGGCTCGGCACCGAACCCAATCGACTGCGAGGCAACGTCTGTGTACTTGGCATTCGTCGCTTTGGCCCGCTTCCTCGACAGATACCTAGAGCGCATCTACGATCTTGAAAAGAATTCAACCACCGGGCCATGGGATCTGGAGGTCTTGCTGACGCAATGGGAGGACTCACTCGACAACAACTTACGGCGAAGGATTATCCGTGGCGGCGAGAGTCTCGATATACCAGGCTCAGCGAACCTACGTCTTGCGTATCTCTACATCAGACTATTGCTTCGGAAGTGGGAATTAGACGCTGAGAAAGCAGCTAACGCCGATCACACGTCCTCGATCCCCATGCGCTGCTATCTTGAAGTTCGACGCGCTGCCGAGGAGATTGTCCTTCTGGTTCAAGAGCTCAAGGACCCTCAACTTGGCGACTACTGGCTTCCCCTTCTAACCTTCGCATTCGCGTCCACCACCAAATTCCTTCTTCGCTGCGCTCTAGAGACAGAGAATACCGTCAGCGGTCTGGCGCAGAGCATGTCGTTGAAGCTAGCACGCGACCTCATCAATGCGCTTCAGGTCCATCGCCAAAAAGCCTGGGACGTGGGAGACTTGTGTATCGCACAGTACTCCGAGGTCATTGAGAAGCTTGCCACGTCCAGCTCGAGCGCCGAATTTTCCGAGCAGCCCGTAGACATGCCCGAGCTTCAGGAGTACGTGTCGACGAGCGTGCCCGACATCGATGAGCTTTTCCCTAGTCTATGGGACATGTTCGGCACTACATGAGGTGATGTTCACAGGTGCTTGGTGCGTTGCCGGTTCCCGGCCGGGTTTAAGACGGACGGACTGCTCCGACGGACTACTCCGTCTACAACTTCGCACCATCAACACCTTAATACTGGCAAGAAGTCCAATCTCATTTGACGTGAACATCAGCATATCAACTTCAGCATTGGCAGGAGCGACCTCATATTTTGAATGATGAACGCCCTTGGCAAGCCCCTCGGAATCAAGTATCCCCCACGAATTGCAATTCAATTACCCCGCATCGTGGACATCCATTTTCGTAGATTGTGTCCCGTTATCTCACACAGGAATTCGTCGAGAAACGCACATACAATGGGGACGAAAAGAGTCGCTGTGCTTTACCAAGCCATAGATCCTCCTGTCATCAATGGTGTACGCAAGCCGATGAAACCTGGCGGTTAGTACCTTGGCCACCCATGTAATAATCTCTGCTCTAGCACCGGCTAACAGGTTCAAGGATACCGCGACTCGGGAGCCGATATCGCCTTCAATCTCCAAGCCAGCAAGTCTGGCGACGCAATCACTCCAGTCTCAGCACCATCACCAGATGAAGATACCGAGTGGTGCTTTCCGGATACCGAGGAGGGGATCCTGGACGCCGTCAGGAAGGGAGCCACCCATCTTTGGGCCAACACAATCTTATTTGCGTCTCATCCAATCCAGACTTCCGGGTCCCTCGAAAGCGTCCAAGATACACTCAAAGTTATCGGGCATGGGCCTCTCGTAGTTGAAAAGTACGATGACAAGGAATTCGTAAACAACTTATTCCGCAGCATCGGCGGCTTTACAATGCCTCGCTCCTGGACAACACACTTTGATCCAGCAGCGGGGAAAAGGCTTGAGCAGTTCAGCCTGCCATTTCCGATCGTCGCAAAGCCCATTCGCGGACGGGGAAGTCACGGCGTTCGAGTCTGCCAAAATCTAGAGGATCTCACCGCTCACACCAAATTTCTCTTTCAAGAGTCGCCGAGCATCATGTTGGAAGAGTACCTCTCTGGCGAAGAAGCCACAATCACAGTGATGCCTCCGAATGGAGAGAAGGAAGACTACTGGTCCTTACCTATCGTCACACGCTTCAATCATCAAGATGGAATTGCGCCTTACAATGGTGTGGTAGCGGTCACTGCCAACTCGAGGGTGACAACAAAGAAGGAGGAGGAGGATCCTGCATATGGACGGATAGCGAGGGAGTGCGAGGCAGCAGCAAGGGTATTGGGTGTCGCGGCTCCCATCCGAATCGATGTACGACGTTTTTCAGAGGCTCCTGGATCTGACTTTGCCTTGTTTGACGTAAACATGAAACCGGTAAGTTTGCTTGGTGAAAACTTCGATGGAAATGGGAAGACTTCTGACAAATGTTTCCCACAGAACATGACCGGTCCTGGACGACCTGGGCGAGATGACCAAGCGAGTCTAACGCTTTTGGCTGCTGAGGCGCTAGGGTGGGACTACCCAGAGCTGTTGAGGCAGGTTCTGGGCACTTCGTCGACGTTGAAGGTGCTGAGGAAATTAAAGCCTAGAGAAGAATAGAACGATAGGGTCCTCTGGTACTAGGTAATCATACGTGATCAAGGGGTTAGATGATGGAATACAAATAAGAAAACTCTATTGAGGAAATTCAAAACATCAAAAGAATCATCGTGATTTCCCCCAATGGTTTCATTGTCGTAGGGCCTTGTGGGCGGTGTGTGTGGGGGGGGGGGGGGGGGGGGGGGCGTGAATAAGATAGGCCGGGCTGGAAGAGATCACAGGTCACACAAAGTCACAAAGAGAAAGAGCAATATGATAGTTTGCAATGCCAGTGTATTCTTTGTCACACCATATAAGCAGCCTATAGCTGCCAACGACGAACAACAACCTGATACTCGTCGAAGCTTAACCACAATGAAGAATGAATGACCCATTGACCTGAATCCTCTTTGACGCCTGTTACCAAACCCAAACCTTCCCGAATCCGAAGCCTCCTATGAATGAAATGAATCCTCCACCAGTGTGCCCCAAATCCACCGATCTAGTTCCGTTTCCAAACTTCAAAAGGTGTTGAGATCACATGAGTGTAAAGTATTGTGAGACCTAGACGCCGGCGGTAACGACGACAGTCTGAGTCTCAGTCTCGACGGGTTCAGCGGGCCAAACACGAGTGATGACAGGGAGACCAATCTCGACGTCCTCAGTGGATGAGGTAGCAGAAGGAGCGACCTTCTTAGGGTTCTCGCTCAAGGTGGTGAGGAAGAAGCTGGGCTCCGAGCTAGTAGCGTTGGCGAAGGGAGTGTAGACGGGAGCGCTCAAGGGCATGGCCGGGTCCTCGCTCAGGGTGGTGAGGAAGAAGGTAGGTTCAGTGGGGGTAGGACCGGAGAAGGGAGTGTAGACGAAGGTTCGGGTGGGATCAGGGTGCTCGTAGTCCACAGAGACGGTGCAGAGGTGTGGCTTGGAGCCATCGCTGCGAGTCGCAGTGACGCACCAGCTGGATATGCGCTCGTTCATCCCCTGAGTAGTAGTCTGCTCGACAGGAGCAGAGGTGGCGATCTCCATAGAGAGAGCGGAGGTGATGTAAGGGGCGGTAACGATGGGAGCGTCGACCTGCTCAAGAGTGGTCTTGGTGCCAATGTCCATGCTCACAGTGCTCTTGATGCCAGCGCACATCTCCATGATGCCAGTGAGGCCAAGGCTAGCCTCGTTGACCGAGAAAGTGGTGCACTTGCTCATGGTAGTGACGATGGGCTGCTTGTGACCATCGGCGGCAGTCTTGGTGCAGGAAGTGCTGGTAGTCTGGTGAACGACCGGGCCCTTGGAGCCGAAGCTCACGATGCGCTGAGAGCCACCGAAGCCACCATCCTGGCGGATGTTGTGCTTGAAGCCAGCGACACCAGCCTGAGCGGGAATCTGAGCGTTCAAGACGCTGGCAGAGGCCTGGTTGTCCAGAACGGGCATACCGTTGACGGCAGCGCCAATGATGGCACCGACGGCAGTGATGGCAATGTAAGACTAGATAAAAATATTTATGAGCTTCCGGAACGACGCGTCTGACTTTTTGGGATTTGATACATGGGAAGAAAATTCATAGACATACCTTCATCTTGACTGTGGTGAGTGAAGAATTGGAATTCTTGGTTGGTGATGGGTTGCTTTGTTGTTTGCTTGTAATTGCGATTGTGAGAGTTGTTTGTGAGTGGAAAAAAGTGCGTGGCGTGTGTGTGGAAAAGAGAAGAAAGTGGGAGTGTGAAGGTGAGTGAGAAAGGAATCAGAAGGATTAGGTGGAAGAGCTGGGCGGTCGAAAGGCAGTAGGCAGGCAGGGCAAGAGACTTTCCGTGGTTAGGGCTAACTGTTGCGCTCCTTTCTATTCAGGCAGGAAGCTGGAATGAAGGACAAGGCAGCAGTGGTCTGAATAAAGTGAGGCTGAGTGGTGAGATGGAATACGCATCTTGTGATCGAGGAGGTGAGGTTATTCAGGGGCACACGTGGCTGGGTGGAATATCAGAAGTGAGGTGGACAACCACCTCTGAATGGCCTCACAAAGAACGCTAGCCTTGCACTTGTATTAGTCACCAAATCGATAGGCACCTCTGGTTGGTCTATTATTTAAGATATCACGTGCTCCCCTGACCTGGAGGATGCCCATCTACCTTACCTCATGTGAAGCCTCGCTGCTGACCCTCCACCTACCCCAACTTGATCTCTCACTTATCTGGCTTCTGTGGATCTCTCCTGACGCATCTGGGGACTGCTTGGAATGTTTATTTTCTTTGTCCGGAGACAGGTGCCGTTGCCCTGGTGGCTGTCTCTGTCAGTCTGACATGAGCCCAAGTCGAACTAGGCAAAGCTGCCTCAACAGGTCGATCAGGTAATAAGGCGAGGGTGAATGAATCATCACGAAGTAGTTATGCAGTCAATTGACCTGGGAAATTGGACTTTCTCCAGTCCTTCTGGTCTTGTTCTCACAAGCCAACGTGTGACTGATGTCCAAGATACACGTAGTTGAGCGAATGGTGGTCGAAGGTTAATCATCCTCCTGAGCCATGTGAACGTAGTTGGCAGTTGCTGGGCAACACGAACAACCATCCTGACTAAACACTACAAACATCGATTACAGCTGTCGGAAGAACATCAACTTCAACTGTGTGTTCTTTACTCTTAATTGAGATGTAGGAGTAAGATTATCCGCATCTCCTAAAATTGTTCCGAGTCCGTGGCCTTCGGCCCGAGGCCGATGCCGTCGACAACCTCACAACTTTGTAGGCCCGGGATGGCCTTGATTGCATTCATGTACGACTGGCTTTGATCCTACTTTTGGGATGGGAAGGATAAGCATCGGCGTATTCAGGCTGCTCTTGCCCAATCTTTGATGTTCATGCATAGCACCATCGGCAATCTTCAGGTGTGGTAGCGTTGCGGCACAAACGGTTGCCGTGCGTTCCGATGCGGAAGTAGTAAAGACCCTCTCTTGTTAATGATATGCCAAACTCCCACGTGACCGCTGTTGTTTGTGAACGATGCTTGGAGCCGGGTTGGCCAATAGCTCATGAAGCCGTCTTCACGTGGCGAGGTTACAATGCCTCAAACCCGGGAAGCCGGCTCAAACATACTGACAGAATCGATCCAATCGTCAAGGAACAATCCTGCCGAAGATCATCTTGGCGTGCATCAAGCCATTGCCGAGACGGGTAGACCTAAGACAACCGATTGCCGACTGAATCTTGGCTGATAGAGCCGCACCTCACGATATTGTTGTACTCCGTCGGCGAAGAAGCCGCAATTATGCCAGGACCATATCAGTCATTGCCTTTTCGACGTTTTCTTCAGCGCAATTACATGTATCGTGAACTTATCCGCTTGCCCTTATCTTGTTGGCCTGTTCTCGGCCGATCAGAAATTTCCTCCTCGTCCATCAACACCTCCCTCAAAATCGCCGTCGGAGATCGAGTCAACAACTCGGCTGGGCAAAATTGGCACGCCAAGCCAAGCACAGGCCGTTGAAACGGTCCACCGTCGTCAGCAGAGTCATGTAACATAGGTAGGTGGTCTCCCTCCGGCACTCTTTGCTCGGCCCTTTTTCGTCCCAAAAAAGACCTCATACACTCTCTGCTACTATGCGAATCCTCACCAGACAGCCCAAATTTCGTACCACCCGACTATCTACGGATGGTGCCTACCGCATTGTCGGGCCCGTCCACGCCCAATCTCTCGCTGCCTTGCATCCCATGTGGGTGCCCATCAACATCCGGAGTTGCGATGGCGTGGCCCAGCGTACATCTATCGTGTGTCAAGTTGAACAGAGTTTGCTCTAGTCAGGGGGACTTGGGATGAACGAAACAAAATCTTTTGCAGCCAAGACTATGCGCCAGTACTCTGTAGACCATACCTACAAAGTACCTCATCCACTTCTAGAAAACCACCAGTCCAATGCCGTACGATGCTATACGGGCGAAGGGTGGCTGTCAATAAGCTTGTTTGTGGGGTTTAGAGTTACATCATCTCCGCAACCATCCAAGATCGGCCCTACCAGCCCCTAAAGACGATCGCCGTTCCTGTCTTAGTCTTCTATGCGTTCTCTGGCGTCTCCGCACCGTCATCAACCTCTGACTCTCGTACGGCTCTATTCTAGGAGCACCGGAGTTAAACAACACCAAAAGGGTTCTCGAAGCAAAAGTAGCGCAACCCAGAGCCCTGGTTGACAGGTCTCCAGACTCCAGAGCCAAGAGGCAGAAGGGAAAACTTCCGGTAATTGTCCGCAGTACATACACAGTCGTAGTGCTTCATCGTGAACCAGAGAAACGACTCGCGGAGATCCACCGAGGCCACGACGTCCGAAGCCGGACTTCATCCCGTTGGTGTTTTGGGCTCGCAAGTCAGGGATAGTTGCCAGGGATGCGCCCATCTCTGCGGGGGAATGGTCCCATAGTGCCAAGCCAAAGAGCAGACATTTTTGGCTTCATCAAATTTTACTGCCTTCTCTACTGCCCAGTACCCACGACTCGCTCGGCTCTACTATCATCTCGGCTGCCCGCATAGTCCGCTGCCCGTACGAATACCAGCTAATACCATCCGCCCGGTGTCAGCTCAACTACCGGCCGACGCTACTTATTACCAGTAACGGTTACACGGGCAGCTCCGACAGAGACCATGGCCCCTAACTAACGTGTGATCCAAAACGTCATAGCTTTAAGGTCCCTGTTCCAGTAGAGTGGGATATTATTATGAACTAATAGACGCCAAGCCTGATGGCTTGTCGCGGACGAACCGATGCAAGATGGGCACAGAGTTGCAGTTACCATTAAAAAGCTTCCCATCCCGCTGCCACTGCCAAAGCTTCCTCTAGCGTTGTGACTTCACTCACTTCTTTGATGATATAAGTCTTAGCGGCGGCAACTCATCCCCGGACCTGCTCCTCTTCCCAGCAAGTCGCTCTCTGGTTCCAAGTCGCAAACATGTCTCTCATCAACGTCGACCTCCACGCCCTGGCAACAGGAGGCGCAGGCTACCTCGCTTCCATCAACGCCGGCGCCAAATTGGCCACACCGGCAATCTCACTCCTGGCATACCAACCCGCCTTTGCAGACGTCCTCGGCCCCAACGCTACAGCCCGCAAGATCGTAGAAGTAGACTGGGAAGCATTCCACGAGGGTGGCATCTACAATAAGAAGGACAACTCCCTGTACATCTCCTCCAACTACAACCCCACCGACAACATCAACATCACCGTCCTCAACTTGAACGACTTCTCCGTCAGAAGTACCCAATTCGACGGCCTCACCGAAGCCAACGGCGGAAGCTCATACTACCCGCCCGGCGCAGACCAGGCCGCCACGCCGCCCATGCAGGTCTGGTGCGACCAGGGCGACCTGACGAGAAACTCCCAGCTCCTCGCCGTCGACCCCAACACCAACAAGTCGGAGCCTCTCATCATCGGTTTCAACGGCCGCAACTTCACCTCGCTCAATGACGTTCGTCAGCACCCCGTCACAGGAGACCTCTGGTTCACCGATCCCCAGTACGGCTTCTTCCAGAAATTCAGACCTGAATCCGTGCTTCCCACACACGTCTACCGCTTCGAGCCATCAACTGGCACAGTCCAAGTTGTGGCGGACGGCTTCCAGCAGCCCAACGGCGTCGAGTTCTCACCTGACGGCAAGACGCTGTACGTCTCCGACACCGGCGCCATCACCACCGCCCCTAACCTATCCGGCCCGGCCACCATCTACGCCTTTGACATTATCGACAACAAGAAGCTCGCCAACAAGCGCGTGTTTGCGTATGCGGACAATGGCTTCCCTGACGGCGTCCACGCCGATATCGACGGTAACGTCTGGGGCGGCTGCGGCGACGGAATCCATGTCTGGAACCCCGAGGGTGTGTTGCTTGGAAAGATTCACTTGGGCGAGACGTCAAACAACTTTGCGTTCGCCCCGGGCAAGGTCTTTGTTTTCTCGAACCAGCGTTTGTGGGTTGTTGAGAACCTCAAGGCGCTTGGAAGAGAGGTTTGCAAGGACTTCGGAGCGGATTCGGATCCCAGATGCGCCAAGTAATGCGTCGGGTACCATAGAGCATTGTGTTTTAAAAGTTTTGATACCATATTCCCAATTTAGAGTTCAATTAGACCTAGGAACAAGCATGTTCATTTGATAAGTGACAATTATGTGGCATGGACTTGACTTGACTCCGGATGTGGTGGGCTGCAGTCATCAAAGCATGGATGAGATACAAGATTCACTGTTGCGTCACCATTCCCAGACTTTGTTCCTTTACTTGAAGCGAGGGTTCTGTTCTCAAATTGCATTGTCTTGAATCTGCTTTTCCAAGATTCTATTACAAAAGACTCGATGCTGCGAGTCCCGATACCTAACCACTCTGCACCAATCTTGGCAATCCAAGAAACGTTCCCTATCCCAATCCATCCATACCCCAAGTTCAGGTCCAGAACTTCAGGGCTCACTGAAAGTTCGGGAACCTTATTGATCGAAGGGAATATAGCTTCCTTGATGTTGTGGTCTGGTAGCAAAAGGCGTCCTCCTGAACCCCCCACCCACAGCTGTGGAGGACTGAGGAATGGAGGGGTTTATATGTAAGTCCGAGTCCAGAATCTTCAAACCCCATTGAATATCCCTCACCAGGACCAGACTCGACAACGGGAAGCGGCTCCGGAATATTGTAGCCCCTTGATGACCTTGAGCACCGGGGAGGTCCATGATTGCTGACGTGTATACCAACAGATTGTGATTGGGGAAATGAAGTTTTCGAGGTAAAGGGGTAGAGGGACAGCAGAGAAATAGTAAATAATCTATCTTCTTACCTCGAAAACTCCATTTCTTTCATCGAGATAGGTGGGAGTCGAGGAGGCCTTTGCAATGGTTGAGAAGGTCGTTACGTTGTATCCTCTTATACCATTCATCAGACCGACGTGATGATGAAAATGAGCCGAGAAACCCTGAGTGTAAGACAAGGCCGCGACCCTCGGTATGTCGAAGGGCTTGAAAATTGCCCCTCGAGTCTTTCACTCGAGAGGTTGGAAGGCGGAAAGGAAAATCGCCCCGAGGCCAGGCCAGGCCTCGAGGTGGAAATCGGCTGGTGGACTCAGCCCAGGTACGTAGGCTATAGCGAGGGGCAGCAAAATGTTTTCGACTTCTTCGAGCTGAGCTTTCTGGATATTCAAAATTGGAAGAACATATTTCCTTCATCTGCGTTCCAGTCGGTTTGTGAATGACCTGACAACCGGCAGGTGCGGACAGTTGGAACCTAATGGTTCCAAGTGGATAAGATGCCCGACACCCATGGTCAGCATGGGAAGATGCGGTTGACGTGTCCCAGAGCTGTTGCAATAGTACAAGGCTAAAGCCATTGTTTTTCGTCTGAACTTTGAACAAGTCTTTGTAGCATTTGTGTGTTCGAACAACAAGACCAATGTGATCTCCGACAATGCTTTGGACCTTGTGGCTGTTGTTGGCTAGTCGGAGAGGCTTCTCGACATTAGTTAGTACCGCAGACATTGAAAGGAGATGTTGGAGTTCAGTAATGGATGCTTACGGGATTGTCGTGATGGCTTCAACCATCCGTGACCTCACCATACGTCACGTGACCTCGGTTACATAATCACCGAGGACCACACTCGCTCTCACTCTCTATTTCAGAGCGAACCTAGTGCTCATTTCCTACTTTCAATAGATAACCGTTCTCTTTTACCTACGTCGATGCCCCTATTGTGACTATACGACAGGGATAATGCCGGGCTGGGGCCGGTAGCCGTGCTGAAGCTGCTGAGAAACATGAGCCTGTTGGCCGAGAAAGGGCTGCTGGCCGTGATGGCCATGATCATCTTGAGCGTTCATGGTGTTGCTGCGGAGATCCCAATATCATCCAAGCGGATAGGCTTGGAAACAATTTTGATTTAGGCTCGGCGGAACAACGCAAATTTGCGCTTGGAAAATGTGAGTGGTGATTGGAGCAGATTTGAACATCATTTCCGTAATTTTCGATTTTCAAGCCTTCCATGTTCGACCCAGAAGCCCCGCCAGGAGGACCTGAGTGAGGTTAGGTTCACAACTGAGACTCTGAGGTGGTTATGGGATAGCCCCAAGAATCCAGAAAGAGGAATACCCTCGAGGTCTCAGTCGCGGTTTAGCCTCACCCAAATCTTTCGGGCAAATGATTGAATTGGAAGAGGGTGCCTTTCTGTACCCTGATTAGCGATAGATACAGACGAGGCGCATTGGGTGAAGACGAATAGTCTGAAATCTTGGGGTAGGAAATAGGGTGTTTGAAACGTTCTCTTTGCCGATATCTGAAAAGCCTTCTCCCCCGACCTCCACATGTCATGGCAGCGAGCAGTTGATAGCAGTGGGGAGCAGGAGTAAAAGGTTGAGTATTCGAGCTTTTGTGTCCTTAAATCGAGGACAGCGTCTTCGGGGGTGAGCACGCAGACGGAAATGGAGGGGACATCGTACCAGTCTTCGACGTTTGTTCTCAATAACGGTCCGATGTCCCCTGATGTTCCAAACTCACCCCCAAGCTTCTCTTTGAATTGGCTCTTGTGGCGAGAAGACGCAATCGTGGCCAAAAGTGCCATTTGAAGCAGCATTCGATATCAAAACATAGATCAGACTCAAAGTTACAGGCCCTGGTGTTGGGGGTCGGAGCAACCCCAATATGATGGAAGGCTCAAAGGCCCAAGCCAGAGCCAGTAGCTTTGAGTCCAGAACCATCCTACAGTCCAAAAAAAAGAGTCCTGATGATCGAGAGGAGTATTATTCGAACAACTGTCTTTGTGTGGTTGGAGTGCATGGCGGAGAGTCCCGTCGCGTGGGACCTTTCTTGTTTGCTGAGGCAGTTTGAGGATAGAATTTGTAAGATATATTAGAAAAGATATCATGACGCAAGATGCTTTGTTCGTGATGAAGGCGACTGTGGTATAGGACTGGGAACAAACGATGACATGGTAGACCGGCTGAAGGCAGGAATATCACCAAGCCTTCCATTGGACAGAACACATAACAAATTAGAGACTTGGAGGAGTGAACCTACTGGACCTGTACTTCCAAAACTTTGCAGCGCCAGTGGTAGAAGGAAACGGAAACCCACCGACTGTGAATTCGTGTCTCGTGATTCATTTCCATACCATTCTTGATGTAACCGTAAGAAGAAAATCCATGCAGTCGAACATCGTAGTCGGGATTAGTAGCCGTCGTTAATCTTGGCATAGTCTGCCTAATCGCTGGAGGCCGCAAGGCACTCCAGTTGTGCAAGGCAAGCTAACTTGCTTTTCTGCTTCCACAACGTTATTAATTTTCACAGGACAAGACGCAAGAGGTAGCTCAACTGACCTTTGAAACAGGTCTCTTTGGAAGGAAAATAATAGGCCGTGCCTATGTGTCAAGGGAGGCCTGCACTTGCAATGAAAGAAGCAGTTCCGACCCTTTCGGTGCTGAAGATGGCATCCATGTTGGACAATTCCAGCCGAGACTGGTGACAAAGGGTGTGGAAACTTTAAATGGAAGCTGGGAGAGTGGAAAAAAGAATTGTGACGCATGGGAGTTTGACTGGGAAAAGATGTAGGGGTGGGAAAATTCTGATATTGACTGCAAAGAGAATGGGAAAATGTGAATGACCACAAACATTGGCATCACGTGCCGAGGGTTTATCTTAATTTTGGTGGCATGGAAGGAGAAAGGACCGGAGGGAATGGTGAAGGAAGGTGCAAAGGGAAATGACGAGCCTGGTTCATAAATGGGAGAACAGAATACACTCCTCAAGGAAGCATTCCGTAGACCCTAAACAACATGGAGCTACTGATCAAGTGTTTCAAATAAAATCATCGATGTCTACTTCCGTCCAGTCTAGATGATTGTGAAATGCTGTATGTCAGTACTCTTCTCCAGCATGTTACTGAGCTTCCCATCTGACCAGCCAGACACTATACACGCCCCTACAAGCTTGTGTGCCGACCCTTGAACATTGCGAACCACAAAGGGAGTAAAGCCGTCTGCAAAACCGGCAATCTTGTCCCCTGGTCGCATAATATCTGGCCCTCAACACTCAAGCCCACACTCCGTGAATTAAGCTAGCCTCCGCGCCCTGTATTCAAACGCACAACGTCCGCCCCATACGGGAAGTCGGTTTTACTCTCTTGGATCAGCCCTTCCGTCCATATAGTACTCGTCTAGACAGTGGCGACCACTGCTCCTACAATAGAGAGCTCTCGATGGCCTACTCTCACATGGGTTGGTGCGAGTACCCAATCTTTGTGCCATGTTGCATTGGTATAACTCCGATCGCGGAGAAATGTTCTCCAGCGCCGTCCCAAAGGGACACCCAGAGGTTGAATCGTAAGGAGTCTTCAGTATGAAATACAGCCCCAAGCGGCCGAAGGTCTTCGTGTCGCTGTAGTAGTTTTTGAGGTACCTCGAGGAAAACTTCGTCGACTGGCTTGGTATAATCTGCCACCAATATTGGAGGATCGCTTGTATCCTCGCAGTAGTTGACCATGTAATCCTCATTTCCAGAGTCTCCATAAGCATGCCGCTTTCTGGATGAAGGGTGTCCAAGAAACCCATAGATATGGTCACGAGGATCGGTTGCCTAGCAACAGATGCCATTCGTCAACAGCAGGAGCAACGGCGTGTTTCTGATGTGGCTCTTGAGATCTTCACCTTGAAGCCAACCTGAGCGTGTCGCTGGTCCGTAATCTAGCCAAAGCTTACGCGTGTTCTTGACAGCGGTAGCGTCTTTGATGAAGAGATCTTTGATGCGGTCGCCAGCGTCATTGTTGCGATCCATCCATATATCAAAACCAAACACGTCCAATATACGGATTGGGCCAGTTGTTCCCCAGTAGAAAAGGGCTTTCGAGAGAGGCCGAGATCTCGTTGTACCCAGACATGTCGAAACCACGAATTCGCATACAATTCGGCAACAGCGTTCCATGATGCGGTGTCAAAAGTGTCAACATCCGTGCGAGTGAGATTTTTCCTTGCCTTCTTATTCCAATGTCCTTCCGAGATCGGCTTGATGGCGTCAAAGGCCATCTTGGCATGACCTCTCGGATCATCTCCCAGCCAGATCGCGAGACGAGCTGCATTCCAGTAGATGGGGCCCATGTAAGCAACGTGGTTACTTCTCTCAATGTCATCTGTCCCGTTGATACAGACAGCGTCTGCCCAAACTGTGTTTTGTTCCGCCGGGTGGCGGAGGGCAAGCAGGGCATGATACAAGCTCTTTTCGATGCTCAGGTTGCGAGGTTCTGTGCCGTGTCCTTCGTTTGGAAGAACTCTGAATTCACGCTTCTCGGTCGTATTTCCCCAGCAGTATGAGAGACACTCGTATTCTGGGTTGTCATCAAGACGTACGGTACGCAGGCGGGCTTCAAGATCATCACTTTGGCTAGGACTTGGGAGAAGATCAAGGACTCGAATGAAATGGTTGTCAAGCTTTGTTGTAGGCAACGGCGTTTATATGTATGGCACTATGATGAGACTTTCTCAAGAGATAGGATTTCCTGCGTCAATATCTCAATTCGAGAATAAAGGCTAACAGAAGAAGTCCTGAAGTCGGGGAGGGAAGACAGTTGGACATTTCGAGGGGATTTCGAGCGGAAAACTAGAGGACTGTCCAGCTTTCAGGAGTTGTCCCTTCGACTTGGCATAGATGCGGAGCTGGTGATACCCCTATTATTCCTGTTGATGATATAACATGGGTTCCAACACTGGTTGATCAGAGGGAGACCACCAACACCCCAATCAGTCAAGTCAGAGCATTTCAGGCCCTGCGGACTAACAGCTCCAACCGACGCAAACATAAGGCGTACATTCTAAAAGGCAACTACACCTCCACCTTGAGGTGCATGGGTACTTCTGAGCGAGCGAATCGGATCTAGAACTGTGAGGCTGTGACACTGAGGTCTCGTATCTTGATGAAAGACGAAGGTTGGGCCTGGAGAGAACATGAAAATGGTATCAGGCCACAGCGGGGCCGATGCCGGTGCCGGAGTTCTCCACCAAGGACGACATGCCGCGGCGCCACGGCATCGTGTCCACCGGGGTATCGCCAAGGCGGGGGATGGTCGAGAGACTAAGTAGATGTTTCTGAATGCGCGCCCATTCATGGATGTGACGTAATATTGATCGCGACTCAGAGAGGCGTACGGCTTCGGTCACACCTCCTAGTTGGCCCACGAACATCGTCTTTACTCCACGGCGTTGGGGCTCACCAAGGCCTCGCTGATGCTACTGATAGTACCACCAAGACGGATCGACTCACAGAGCTGCTTGGTAATGCGTGAAATGTTTTCCGGCTACTCCGTACTTCAAAAAACGATCGGTCACAGCGCAGGGAGTGGGACCAGAAGATCGCGGGAAAGAAATGCCACTTCTGGTCGACGAGGAAAGCCACGCCGAGTCATCGACGTAGTACATAAACCTAGTCCCAAACCCCAACCAAGATGAAGCAGACACATAAAAGCACCGCTGACATATCGTCGCCCTATAAAGATTCCCCAGGCATCATCAGACTGAACCATACATCATGTCCTACACCTCAATCACAATCATCGTCTCCCCCTACCACGTCGGCATCTCCAACCACCGCGTCGGCACCGGCCCCAACCGCATCCTCTCCCACAACCTAGCCGACAAACTAGAGTCCCTCACCCCAATCCGCTTCATCAACATCGGCCCCGTAGACGACTTCGAAGGCGAAATCGGCCGCACATTCGAACTCCTCCGCCGCACATCCACCGCCGTCTCCCAAGCCGTCGCCGCAAACTCCTTCCCGCTCGTCCTCTCAGGAAACTGCTACGCTAGCACGGCCGTGGCAGCCGGTCTCAATGCTACCGTCCCTGACTTGAATGTCCTGTGGATAGACGCGCACGACGATCTGGATACACCCTCGACAAACGAAAATGGGTACCTTGATGCGATGGCGCTGTCTATGGCGGCCGGGTTGAGCTGGCAAAAGTTGATGGGCTCTGTGCCGGGTCATAAGCCGTTGAGCCTTGAGAGGGTGGCGTATTGTGGGCTGAGGGACGTGTCTGAGCTGCAGAGGAAGACGGTGACCGAGGCCGGGGTGGATGTTATTTGGGGTGACGCGGAGAGGAAAGTTGATTTTGCAAAGGAGCTTGGGGTGTTGTTGGATCGGAGGAGATTTGAGAGGACGCATGTTCATCTCGATTTGGATGTGCTGGATGAGTCGTTGGGGAGGGTGAACGAGTTTCCTTCTCCGGGGGGTTTGGATGAGGAGGATTTGATGGAGTGCTTGGAGACGATTCCGAGGAAGACGAGGCCGACGTCTTTGGTTGTGTGTTCTTTCAATGCGGAGTTGGAGGGGGGTGATACGGTGGCTAGGCTTGCGGTGAAGGGCATTGTGCGCTTCGTTGAGTGGCTTATTCAGACTGAAGTCCTGAGAGGGGCTCGATGATGTGTCTTTGCCTGGACTACGCTACACAAGCTACTCGTCTCTGATGGGCGTAATTCTGTGTTATTCTAAAGTCCACCTGCGGTATTTGGTAGTGATGGGCAGTAAGGACGGCCCTGGCGATGGGAGTACGTGTATGGGTTGGCCAAGGTAATTGAAAACGATCTCGCTGATGAGAAAAATGGCAGTAGAGTTGAAGCTCGACTTGGCAGGCTTTTCGATACAATGTTACTAGCAAACCGTGTATCTTCAAGGAAGACGGTCTTAACATTGATGTCAACTACACTAAGCGTTTTCGCTACAGTTTAATATTGACAATTTGCCGATGCCCCCAAACTCAGCCAAAGTCAAGGGAAGGGAAAGCTTGTCCATCTGCCGAATCCCATCTCGGGTTTCAAAAAGACTTGAAGTTAACTCTGGCGAGACTTTCAAACCTACGAATGCACTCACGGACAGGGAGAAATTCTTCTGACAGATCACAGCACAAAGAGTTATCGAACTTGGCCCAGAACAGGAACCAGCTCACGGCCGTGCCAAATCCGGGTAAAGATGCACGAGCCTTGGGGTTTGATGAGCTTTTGAGTCAGCGACCTCTACCAGCCAGCGGAGACCCATCGATTCGTGTGATCACGACGAGCCGAGTATGAGGCCTGTTACCCGCACGGCGAACATGAACGGACGAGATAATACCTAGTTGATCCGAACACAGCCACGGGAGTAAGCACGCATGAGACATCACGCGGTGAAAGTGGCAGTTGAGGTCAAGTATACTCTAGACTTGGTCACCATTCGGCGAACTCCGAAGGATGTCAAGGTCGGCGACCACACTGAGCAGCACCTCCATGCCTTAGATCATAGCAACTATCATTTTGAAGGGTTCGGACCAAGGTGCCACCAAGGATGGTCGTGCGTATCCGAGAGCATGCAGGCAGCCCCGGATCCAAACCTCGTGGCGGTCTGACAAGCTGCAGCTACTAGCGCCGCCAAACGCTCAAAATAGACTGGGCCGTTGGTGGATATCTTAGTGAGGACTCTCACAGTCTCACTGGATGGGTGAAAGCTCCCAATCGCACCAGACTCCCAGTCCTGATAGAGGG
This sequence comes from Colletotrichum godetiae, assembly GCF_030913485.1. NCBI lineage: Eukaryota > Fungi > Ascomycota > Sordariomycetes > Glomerellales > Glomerellaceae > Colletotrichum > Colletotrichum godetiae. The sequence goes on from NW_026851263.1 coordinate 423,037, forward strand.
CCATGCCTCACGACACTGTCATGACGAGACGCGAGGACAGCCTGGACGAGCCGATATACGCGCAATACCGATTCTCACAAACAGTGCCCTCAGGACAGGGCATTGCGCCGCATATCAGGCTTCTGAGCGTATTAGAAGATATTCTCGCAACAGTCCACGGTGACCGCGATGTACTCATCTGGAACGTCAAGCGCAACTTGCCTCCTCAGCGCATCGAGATTGCAATCGTCCTCGACTTCATTACGGGCATTGCTATCTCGCCAGCAAGCAGCAACATCGTCGCGCTGTCTTTTAGATTGGGGCCCAAATGCGAGGTATGGACATTCAACTGGGCAGACCAAGTCGTCGAGGCAATGTTCACGACGGGATTGGACCTCCACTCACCACAGTTCTCGCCTGACGGTCGATTGCTCGCCTGGATATCGGCCGGATGCGTCGATATTTGGGAGACGATCATCAACACACATGTCCAGACAATCAGCAAAAGCAAAAAAGCCACCAGCGGGCGGTCGGTTTCCAGGTTCGCATTTTCGTCGGATTCGAGTCGAATCGCAACAGTAGATCAGTCGGGAAGGCTGGCTAGCTGGGATGTCGCAACGTGGTCGTATATCGGCGAATCCAAGGTTCAGCCGGCGATAGACGACGATGGGTGGGAACGGGTGCAGCTCGTCACGGACAACAGGCGTGTTATGATGGTCTCTCGTGAGGTGAACGAAGTTGCGCGAAGGTGGAGGCTGACAACATGGTGGCCGAGTAGCGATAACAGGTCGGAGCTCGAGATGGACGCATGTGTGTATGGATGCGTTCCTGGAAATTGCGCCTTCGTTGCGACGGTGCAGTCGGACGGGGGAAAGCTGCGAATCCGCGACACGAACAACGGCATGTGCTTCGATCAATCGACTCAGGGCATAGCGAAACGCGGCAAGACACCCTTGGTGGTGATGGGTGGCATGGTGATGAGTGGAAAGATTATGGTGACACAACTTGCCAACGGAAGGACGACGATATGGCAATTGGTGGCCACGGAATAGGGCTCGAAGCACACGACGGCGCGAACGCGATTCACGGTAGGGCACGATGTCTTGGCTGAGGTAGAAGGGTTTGCACTACCCGAGTATGCACCAAACCGAGAAGAAAACAAATACGGTGATGACGGGGCAGATATCGTGGACTCACGACTTGCTGGGCGATAAGGTAGCGTAGCGAAATCCAGGGTCAGATAGTCTTGATATGGTCTAGTCGCCGGGACAAAGTCGCGATAACCCAGTTGAGGTTGTCCATGTATCCGTAGCTCAGGGCGGACCCTCAAGCTTGGAATATGAGACCCAACCCGAGGGCGCCTGACATCTTCCTGAGTTGCTCTGAGCAATGGAAGGGTGGCCGAGTTGGTTATGGCGCCAGGTTAAGGTCAGCTTAACATCTGTTTCCTGGTGGGGCAACCCGCGCGAGTTCGAGTCTCGTCCCTTTCAAACGCATCTTTTTGCATGTCGTGGAGATATCGATATCCATTTTCCAATGATTTTTGGTGCGAATTTGACGAATTCGGTGATTCCCGCCGATGCATCTGCTTTGGGTACGTACCTACATCGAAGAATTGAGTTCCGTCTGCAGAAATTGTTAGTGCAGCGGAACGGACCAGTAAACGGGGCAGAAACGGCTCAGAGCGGGGCATTCGAATACGAGGGACCTGCGAGAACTCTGCACCGGTGGGGCCGTCACCGACGACGTGCCGTGGACCAACCAGGGACGGCGAATCCTCGTGCACAGGCTACTTTCTCGCCCGATTCATTCCCGATTGTGGGCCCGGGCCTGGAACTGATGTTTGCCCCATTCCGGACGTCCTCCGACCGGTCTTCCCAGCTGCTGTCTCCACGCAGATGCTACGCTCGCTGAAATTGTTGGAACGCGCCATCATTTCATGAAGATTACGCTGCTGCAGCCTTAGCTTCGGGGGCAACGGGGGACCCAAGCGACCCAAAATACAGGGGCGATGGATGCTGCAGGCATGAGCGCCCTCAGGTAATTCGTACGCAGCGCTGCCTAGCGCCTAGTCACCAGATTGTAGTCCACTGTTCAGAGGTGCAGTGTACCGAGGTGAAACGCGGCAATTTTGCACTGAATACTCCGTATTGGGACTGAAGACCTAAAGTCGAAGCGACATGTCGGAATGGCATAGCAGTTGTTGAGACTGGCGAGTTGTTGGTTGTTTGTGGTCCTGTTCTTGGCTAATCGTTGCCGACCGTTGCAAACAGTAAACACGCAACTTTGTGGATTCGAGCCTCTTGGACAACAACGCTTTCTTCTCGCGCGGACTTGCTCTGCTCCGCAATGCCATGCATCGTATCCTCTTCCCAAGTTCCTGCACGTCCGAGTCTCCAATTCTCTTTCGTAATCATCGACCAGACCGCATCCCATCCTGGATGCTGTAGTCAACAGTTGGCATTGCGGCGCATCGGTGCGTATGTTGTCTCGTAAGACTACAGCTGTGCCGCTTGCTGCTTGCATCCTCATCGTGATCGGCGCAGGAATCGGATGTCGGATGCTTTTCGCAGGCACCGACCACGTGAGCGGTCAATATAGGTTCACCTCCGATCAATGGGCTCGACGGATGCGCCATGCCGCCCAGATAAGAGTACGGGTTGCGACTGTCGTCCTCCAAGTGATGCCGTATCTCTGGGTTGTTTCCGAACATCTGGCCCGGGGCAGTAGACTTGTTTCGTAAAGCTAACAGCGTCTTATCTTGGGCGATAGGCGATTGCTGATTTCGAATGGCGGCTAGGCAACCAGGAGCGACAAGGGGTTCAAGGGGATTACTCGGCGTCCACATTTCCATCCTTGAGCCTCGAGATAAGCAACCTCAGCAGTCTGGGGTTCGGTCGGTCCCCCACGCAGTAATGGAGGAGGCCCCTTTCCGCGCTCACACCGAGTGGGCTTATTGATGGCCACGGTCAGCAGAGTCCCCGTAACGTATCCGTTCGGATAATCGTAGACTGCGCGGAAGAGCAGGATGGCTTTCCCCGAGTCCCTGGTCTGAATGATACGGAGTATGCCACGCCATATGCTTTATTACCGAGACGGGTGTTTTGCGGCGACAGTCCTATCTTTCGAGGGAGTGCTGGCGCGGTCTGCGGCAAGTTGGCATCTACGGAGTAAGTCAGGAGACACTTGTGGCGTTATCAAATCGGGTTCCCGGCGTGGAGGTCCCGTGTTTGTAAATGTCAGGATAGCCATTGGTCTCGTCCAAGCTATGCCGGATGACTTTGCTGGATTTGGGAAGACGTCGCGTAATCTGCGTAGGATCGATACTCCCGAGGGCTAGAAGTCGGTAGTTGGCGATGTGTTCAGGGCCCAACGTCGCCGTCACTCCTGCCAGGGCGGCCTACTTATCGGCCGCCTATTGTTCTTGCAAGTACCTCGCTAACAGAGTCGGTAGAGCCGGAACTGATGCTTCTTTCCCTATCAGCAATCCGGGGTGTATCGATGCCCTTGTGTAGTCCAGCATGATGTATCAAGGATCTGTTCCGATACGACACGTTGGTTGCTTCGTCCACAGTGTTGTGGGAGCCTTCCCTGACTGTCAGCGTTTCCCATATCTCTAGAATCTGGGTGCAATTATTGGCACGGCTGGTGTAGCTGGTACAGAGGAGGAGAGCCTACACAATAGATATGTATCAAGGGGGACTTGTTCCTGGTCGACGGCAAGGGTTCAAGGATTGGTGCAGCTGTAGCTCGCAATTCGCCTTCGAGCTGACATGGACATATGCAGAACAGTAAGGGGCAAGGATCTTCATGAATGGAGGATGAGAAAATGGCGATTGTCCAGGCGAAGATGGAGGCATCAGCGACATGAGGTTGACGCAAGGCTGGAGAGGATCCAAGGCGTCGGTGGAGGAAGGCACCGGTGGGTCTGGTGACTGTCAGCCTCAAGGAAGTCACGATGCGAGGCAGGCACGACGGCGGAACCTGCGCACCTTCCGTTGCTCTTGGATATTGAAGATTGAAGGAACGGAAAGTGCGATGTCCACCTCACTTTCTTGAGATGCACCTTCCATTCCCATTTCGTCTGCACATAAGCACGTGATTCCGGTCCGACGACATCTTGCCGCGTTTCTCAGGCCCGCGGTGGATGTTCCTTGAGGTATCCATCCGTACGGAGGTTGCCTCACTCCACTTTCATCTTCATGTTGAAAGACGCCGACGAACATCTTTCTCTTGGTCTTCAACTCCACGTCGCATTCCGCCCTCAACGACAGCTGTCGCAGTCTTGGCGCCTCTAAACAACCTTCCTTACTCGAGGAGCGACAGCGGGGTTCCCTATTAGACACCCCTCCGTCCTGGACTCCCGAGTCCCCCATGTACCTTGCCTTGCCCTCTCGCATGGCCATCTGCTGCACTGCACTGCAACGGAGAATCTAGACGCAGATCTCTCTCCAGGGCAGAGAAGGGTTCTTGGATGCTGTTGGTCACCGCCATGTGATGTCCTCGCTAATTTGTTTCCAGCTGCGGCTCAGCGGCACCTAAATGTTTTGACGTACGGGAGCGAAGGATGAGGAACCGTTCTCGAGACCCTGCGCGCGTGTTTGCGGGCGTTCGGCCAGCCTTACCAAAGCCACTGACCAGGTACACATATCTGGACGCTGGTATCCTTACTCTGCATACGAGGTCTCAAATTCAACGTCGCTTCGTCCAAATGACCCTTGGTGGTGGTTATGTCGGGCTCTCCGGAAAGGCACTCGAAGCGTTTACTCCGTCCGAATCATACACTCTCTTTTAGGACTCCGCCAAGCAATCTGTCGGTCTGCACTCGGTGTGTTAGAATCTCGCTCTCGCCATCCCCACTTCATCAGCGACTGTCATCGCGACGCCACTCCCGCTTCCATCAAATACAAGGCGTCGCGCGGTTTTCCCGCACTTGCCGGACCTCGCTGGAATGCCATTGAGCTGATCATAATGCAAGGCTATCGATTTGTTCCATCATGCCATTTCAGCCTTTCCCCGGATTCGATACGTATATACGTATCGTGAGGGTGCCCCTCCTGTTCAGCCTGGCAATGGACAGGGTCTCCAGGGTCTAAGGGTACCAATTGCGCCATCAACGAGCCTTCAGGCTTCAGCGCAAGTGGACGACCCAGCATGGCGGGACAAACGCCGACGTCCTTGTCGCGTGTGCTGCGATCGGGTGTCATCCCCCCCCGGACTGGCCTGCTTTCCCTCCACCAAATAGCCGGGTTTGGCGCTGAGCCGGCTCAACTGTTGCATCTTAGAGGAGCTGAGGGAGAACTTTTAGGCTTGACGACTCGTCTGTCTTTCCCATCAAGGAAACGACCGCTTTCCTCGCATCCCGACGACGAACATGAATGGCAGGCAGACAGCCACCGACGAGTGTCACCGACAAGTATCTCACCCGCGTTAAGCCGGCGCAGCGATACTCTTACGTACGACTGGGCTTGGCTCTAACTTGGTGCGGCAGGTGGGCGGAGCATCACTGGAGTCCCCTCTGTGACATCAGCACCTATTCAGGGCCTCTTCAGAGCCACTTCAGAGCCTCTTCAGAGCCACTTCCCACGGGAGCTTGCAGGCCTCACGATCCTAGCGGGCTTGGTTGTATCAGGGAATTGTTCAAGGTGTGCCCCCGACCCTGTGTTGGCGCGCAGAAACAGCCTTGGGATTCCCTGTGCAGGACGGGGGGAGCCCTTGTCTCTCCCCCCATCTGCTCCAGTCTCCTCCATTTTCCTCCATTTCTCTCCATTCTCTCTCCATCCAAACGCGTCCACTTGGCTCCCACTTGGCTCAATTTTCAAACGCTCACTCGCTCGCTTTGCGACCGCCAACCGTGACGTCCTCCACCGCCGTCGGGATCAAGACGGCAAGACGGAAGATTGAAAGACTCCACGACTCGCACCGGGCGAACCAACGGTCTGCATTTGCGTGGAGAGCATGCGGCGCTAGTCGGGCAACTTGGACCACATCACTACGTCATTACGCATTATGTGCATTGAGCAGGTCGAGGATGAGGACTGATGGAGAAATGGATCATTTCTTTGCTGTCTCAGAGGTTGATGATTTTTTTTCGCTGCCGCCTCTAGGCACTCGGTCCCTGATTGTTTCCCCATCGACAGGACGAGGATTAGGAGAGACGTGGAGCGCAAGCTGCAACCACAAAGTGCCATAACGTGGAGCGTTGGAGCCTCATCCGACGCCTTGCGGCTTCACGGCTCCTCGGGGTCCTCCCTTTCGGCGCCGACGGGAGAGGGGAAAAGAGGAGAGACTCTGAGGAGAAACATGGAAGTGAGCGCCGACGAGGACCTAGACGATTTCCAATTCTCAAAGTACCCATTGCCAACAAGTAGCTTGGTTTTGGTTATTCGTACATCGCCCCCAACCCACAGGTGCGGGACAGCACACATGCGCAAGAAGGTGCGAAGAACACACGAAGAATAATGCCTCCATGGGTTCCTAGCGCCAGCTAGCGGGCAGCCAAACCTTGACCACTTGTCGAACCGCGGCATTGTAGTGCGGAAAAAGGATTTCCATGTTTGCAGTGTCTCGCCATCCCGCCGCCACGCTCTCTCAGGCCTGATCCAAGTCGTGCGACACACAGGCGCCGAGCAAAGTCCTAAGGCGCGCGGACCAATGTCCAGAGGGCCACAACCCAATCGGCTGATGACTACGGATACAAGGCAGATGAAATGCAAATGCAAATGCAAGACAGGCTGACGGGCTAGTAGAGCCCAAAGTACCGCCGATAAATCCCATTTACCTTGGGTCGGTTGTTCCAACGATGGGCTCAATATGCTTTACGTAGTAGACCTGCGGTCGATAGCGCGGGACAAATTACCGCAACCAGGCCCAGAGCCGACACCGTCTGGCTCTACACGCGCTCTTACAGGCTCAGTTCTTTCGGCCTGGGTCTTGGCACCACACCAGATACGGCTGTTGCGAGCGATGGGTTTGCTTGAATGTTTCGATACGGCTACCGCTGGCCACATGCCAGGCACCTCAGCTCTTTTCTCGGCCTTGCCTTGCACACAGGCGTTGCGTTGCCCTTCACTGTGCCGCAGGACGTCGTCGGTAAGCGAGAGAGAGCGCCCATGCTACCCGCGCTGACTGCTCGGCAAGTCTTGGGAGGTCAGAGTGTGTGGGCAACAAGATTACTGTGGCACCGGTCGAATCCACCGGGGACCCCGAGTCAGACCAAGAGGCCGCGAGAGATAAACAGACGCAAGTTGAGGGAACCTACGCTAAGGAACCCTTCATCGACATTGTGCGAGCCCGCCCACGCCCAGCAGTGCACACGGCGCCTGTATCCTGGACGGAGTATGGACAGATAGGTACAGGGACTGGCGCTGATAGGACGAGACATGCGACTACATACGGACGGACAAGGGGCTGAGAGAGAGAGGGGGGCAAAGGACATGGGCATGGGCATGGGGGGTGTCGAAGATACACTACAACTCTTTGGGGGTTTGGTCCCGCAGCCCACGTCCACGTCCAATGAGATGGACGTCATTCTTCCATCCCGGCGAACGCGACACCTGGGAGTGAGTGAGAGGAACCGACTGATAGCCCAGTACGGGACGGCACTGACTGGAGGTTGTACCTACATTGAGGAGGAGAGGTGTGAGGAGGAAGAGGAGGACTGAGGACTGCCTCAACTCAATCGAGACCTTCCCTGCCGGCTGTCAGTCAATCTGTCTCCGGCAGCCTGTCTGTCTGGTTTGTCTCGTTTGTCTATTTTTTCGACCCTTGCCGATTTTTGCCTCTTTTTCTTTCCTCCTTCCTTTTAAACTCTTCGTCTTCCCATCTCCTCGGCTCTGGAATACTTCAGTTCCAGTTACACACGGCCGATCCTCCCCCAAAATAAACTTCCTTTCCTCTTGGCTTTCCAAAACACATAAGGCCTTCACTGTCCCTCATGTCAATTGGAAGAGTCGTCTCACCTTTTTAACCTTTTCTCTTTTCCGGTTCTCCCTCTCTCATCGCCTCTGAGCCCCCTTTTTGGCTTGCTACTCGACAGATAGTACAGTCAAACAAACATCAAGGGCACTCATCATGGCGCATGTGCTCTCGCAAGACCCCGGTGCTCGCGAGCACGATCTCGGCTTCGCCAAGGGAGATATCAAAGATGGCTACACCACCCGACCCTCCCGTTCCGACGATGGCGGTGCCGACAACATGCTCGAGTCTCTGGGCTACAAGCCCGAGCTCGAGCGTAATCGCTCAACGCTGCAGGTCGCCTTCATGTCCTTCGTCCTCGCTGCTATCCCATACGGTCTTGCCACTACCATGATCTACCCCTTGGCTGGCGGTGGCCCGGTGAACATTATCTGGGGATGGCTCGCCGTGTCTTTGATCATTATCTGTGTCGCTGCCTCGCTCGGTGAAATCACCAGTGTCTACCCTACTGCCGGAGGTACTTGCCAACTCATTTCTTTTCCGTCATGTTCGCCGTTGCGACGGCCGACCGGCTCCGAAATTCGCCAAATCCGGACTTGATGCTGACGACTTCTCTCTCGATAGGTGTCTACTACCAGGCTTTCATGCTGTCCTCTCCCAAGTATCGCCGCGTGGCCAGCTGGATTTGCGGCTGGTTGTACGTCGTGGGAAACATCACCATCACTCTGGCCGTGAACTTTGGAACTGCCCTGTTCATCGTCGCATGCGTCAACGTTTTCGAGTCGGAACCTGGTGTCGGCGTCCTTGCCGGCGAGCCGTATCAGGTGTTCCTCATCTTCTTGGGTTTGACCTTTATCTGCAATCTTGTGTCCTCGCTCGGCAACAAGTATCTGCCCATCATTGATGTAAGAATGATCCTGTTCCCGTATGCTCCGTGTTGTATATGGTTGTGAAATGAAAGTGTACTAAACTTTTCGTGACTTAGTCCGCCGCCATTTTCTGGACATTCGCTGGTGTCTTCGCCCTCATCATCGCCGTTCTCGTCGTTGCCAAGAACGGCCGTCACGATGCCAAATACGTCTTCACCCACTTCGAGGCCAACTCTGGATGGCCCGATGGATGGTCTTTCTGTGTCGGTCTTGTTCACGCCGGATACGCCACTTCATCCACTGGCATGGTTATCTCCATGTGCGAGGAGGTCAAGAAGCCTGCCACCCAGGTCCCCAAGGCTCTCGTTCTCACCGTTTGCCTCAACACCCTGGCCGGTCTTCTGTTCCTCATCCCCCTCGTTTTCGTGCTTCCCGACATCACCTACTTGATCAACTTGGCTTCCGGTCAGCCCGTCCCCGCCATTGTTAAAGACGCCATGGGATCGTCCGGCGGCGCCTTTGGGCTTCTCTTCCCCCTCATGGTTCTGGCCGTCATTTGCGGTATTGGTTGCACCACCGCCGCCTCTCGTTGCACCTGGGCTTTCGCCCGTGACGGTGCCATCCCTGGTTCCCGCTGGTGGAAGGAGGTTAACCCCAAGCTGGACGTCCCCTTGAACGCCATGATGCTCAGCATGGTTGTTCAGATCATCCTCGGTATCATTTACTTTGGTTCCAGCGCTGCCTTCAACGCCTTCTCCGGCGTCGGTGTCATTTGCTTGACTGCCTCGTACGCCATTCCCATTGGCATCAGTCTCTTCAACGGTCGAACCCACCTGGTCGGTAGCCCCTTCAACCTCGGCAAGTTTGGTGTTGCCGCCAACGTCATCTCTCTCGGTAAGTGCACATTACAAAACAGATCTCATTATTCAGTACAAGACTAACTTCTCGATAGCCTGGTCTGCTCTTGCCATGCCCTTGTTCTGCATGCCCACCTTCGTTCCCGTCACCCCCACGACCATCAACTACGCTCCTGCCGTCTTCGTCGCCGCCTGCCTCATCTCTGGTGGTTGGTACTTTGCCTGGGGCAAGAAGAACTACGCTGGTCCCCCTACCAACGAGGAGCCTGCCTTCTAAGCTCTACATACAACTGAGCTCGAGGGAGCTTGCGGCTGCGATGATCAAAGGCCGAAATGTTTTTGAGCTGTTCAGCTCCCTCGGTCGAAAATGCGATTAAAAACAAGTATCGACAACATATACTTGGCATCGGTGTGCATCCACATGGGTCTTCTGTCACACTTGGAAACAGTGAACTGGAAGCAACCCATTGGCAACATTTTGTCAAGAGGCGCCTACGAATTACGGCGCATCAGGCAAGGATACCAACAAAAAAAGAGAGAGTCTAAGGCGGTCATGTACATAGGAATGATACCCCCCAGTGCTTAAATTCAATTTTTCAGTTACAATTCCTCGTTTCTCACTGCTATCGTGATATGCGCTACGATTGGGGAGGCAAACGTCCAATGGGCAAGGCTACTTCTGATGCTCAGATACCGACATGGATTTTGAAGCCATTCGCACTTTGCCAGCTTGATATCCGTGACATAATCCGGAGCCGGCCGTCCAAGCGCAGAATTGCTGAAACACCACATCACCGAGGTAATTCCGCTCGCAAAGTCAATTCCTCAGCTTTCGTCTGATCATCAAAGCCTTTGTGAACCCCATCTCCAGGAAAACAATCAACACTGTCCTAGACTGTACAAAGCGGACAAGGACTACGCTTATAATCCACGTTCCCTCTTCTTTCCCCCCTTTTCGGGAGGAGATTTTCACTGCAGTATTTTTTCTCTTTTCAATGGAGTCTTTTTTCTGGGTCCCCGTTAGAGAAACGTTGAACTTGTCAATTGCCAAGAACCTCCATTCCGGCCGCGGCGCATGCCTTGCACACCCGCCCCCATGGGGGTAACAAGCTTGCAGGCACCAGGATATTGGGCAAGTGATGGGGATGAGAGAGATGATCCTCCCTTTGTCATGCCAAATTTGGATATAATAAAGATGAGGGTGGGAGGAGTTCCGGGAAATTTTGATATGGAGGGAGGGTATCGGCATTGGGTTAAGGCAGAGTTGGTGAAACAGTGCCTGCGGTGTGGACTCGCGCGGTCCCTCAGATACATCACAGTCCTTAGGTAAGGGAGGAGCAGGACCAACGGCGGTGATGTTGGAACTCAACGAACGAACGTCCCTTTGGATAACCCGGCCCCGCCCCATAGTTACCCATCAAACGCCGACCGCTCCTTCAAAACGGGGTGGAGAACGCGGTCAGCGGAACTTGTCCGGTGGGTTTGCCGTGTTTGATTTTTCTTCGTTGGTGGTTGTTGTTGGCTCAGCCTGATTCTGCTGTGAGGAGCTCGGGACACTCGGTGACTTGGTCACACCTACGTACGCGGACCGTCGACTCGAGGGAGGGGAGTGGGATGGTGAAGAGCTTGTTCATTCTTACGGCATGAAAGTCCACTCACACGTAAAACGGCCATCTCTTGGTCTACAGCCTTGTTTTTTGCTTGCAATTTTCTTTACTGTCACGGCTGTGTAGATCCAGGGTCTCGGGGCTTGTCCCTGGACATACGTACTGGGTACGAAGTACACAATGCCGGCAACATGACCTGAATATTCTTCAACGGGTCGATCTAGTGTGGCAATCTCGAAGCTTTTCCATCGTCTGGCGAATCAGGGCCGTGGGAGTCGGCGGAACAGGGGGGATGGGGGAATGGGGGATGCGATGACGTTTTGTGTTCAGGTTTTCTAGAAGGTTTCCGTTTCGGGACGTCATAGAGTTGATCATGTTGTCTCCGCTTTTCTCTGGATGGCAGGACGTTGCGCACACCTGAGTCGGTGAGGTTGCCGAAGGTTCCGGGGTTCGGTGTGATGGTCATTGGTGCGTCGGAGGCTACATCTGGATGAGCCGTTGGTTTGGCGGACAAACAAAAGAGGCTTCTTTTCTTGGTCGTCTTAGTCCGCTTGGCTTTGATTTGAAGTTACCATACTAGGGGTTCCGATATTCGTCAGCGGCCTTGCTGATATACATCACTTGGAATCTTGACGGATATAACAGCGTTCAATGTTGAGGCCCAAGTACCCAAGAACTATTCTTCTGCAACGGCCTATGTACTGGCATAAATTTTTACCCAGATCAAGGTCACTGTCATAAGAGCACTTATAGAACATTAAATCAAGCCGCAGCGAACGAGTTCACCTTGACCGACCCTCCTAACTGCGTTGTGGCAAAGTTGAAAATACCAAAACGGTACGCAATGAAGAACGCCCATCCAGAGTACAACTCATAGGTATCACCGAGCTTAGTAAATTCGATGCCATCAAAACTGTAGAAAAAGTCGGCATCCCTAGTGCCCGTCGGCCGCGCATCCAGTTCAGCACGGAACCACACCTTGGTAGCACCGCTCGGCACAGGCGCTGAAGCTACTTCCCTACCTGGGTCAACCGGATCGCCAGACCATTCGTCGATGATGATACCTTGGATCGCTTTGAGGGTATACTCGCTGCCGTTGCGGTGGATGCCGATGTAAGCAGTCTGGTCTCGGAAAGTTGCGAGCCCGAATTTGTCGCCATCCGCCATGTTGCTGAAGTCGATTTCGACTGTTCCCTTGGGAAACTCTCCTTGGATTCGGTGAGTGAGGGTGTTTCTCGCAGAGTATATGTCTTCAGTGACGCTCGCGGTGTGGAGGGTAACGCCGTTGTTGACCTCGAAGCTCGCGATATCAGGGTTGTGATTCCATTCCCAAGTTGGACCGAGTTCGCTCTCAAAAGTATATGTTCGCGTCCAGTTATAGAAAGGTTGCGATGGCAGTGGCAAGGGGTATGAAGAGCCCCATCCACCGTTGCTTCCTTTGACGATCTCAGGGAAGCCATCCGCGCCCCAGACAATGGGCGCCAACACGGGCATGCGGCCCGCGGGGTAAGCCCAGGTGAAGGACATAAAATACCAGTCCCCCTGCGCAGTCTTTATAAGACTTCCCTGATGAGGCGAGTTCCCCCCTTCAAGCGGCGGCGCAATGTTCTGCCCGAGAATCTTAGCTTCGTATGGACCCCACGGACTGTTCGACTTCCAAATATAGGTCGTGGATCCGGGCTGGTCGTTGAGGATATAATACGTCCCGTTGATCTTGTACATCCTGTTACCCTCCACCGTCTCGGTGTTGACATCAGATGCTTGGAGAACCTGCTGGGTCTTCACGACACTAAGCCCGTCGGCAGCGAGCTGCGACACGCTGACCTGGCCGTTGCCGTAGACGACGTACATTGTATCATCGTCGTCAATTAGCAACCCGTTGTCGTACATGCAATTCCCACCCCCAAAGTTGGCGCGGTTATACCACGGTCCCTCGACGGACGAGGCGGTGAAGACCCAAGTGATCCAGAAATTCGTACACCCGATCCAGTACCAGAGCCCATTACTCTCGCGGTACCGCAGCGTCGAGGCCCAGGTGCCCCCGCGGTAGGCGCGGGGTCCTCCGGGCGGGAGGTCGTAGGCGTCGCCGAAGTTGAGACGGGGGATGGAGTGCCCGACGGGCTCCCAGTTGACGAGGTCGAGGGAGCGAAGGATCGGGGCGCCAGGGCTGTAGTGGAAGTTTGAGGCGGAGAAGTAGAAGGCACCGTCTGGGCCGACGGAGATGTCGTTATCTGGGTAGTCTTCGTAGAGGACTGGGTTTTGAAAGGTTTCGTCGCGGCATTTCTTGGTGCTTGCGGCGGAAGTGAAGAGGAGAAGGGCTGCTGAAAGCAGGAGGAGACGGGTTGACACCATCGTGGAGGCACTGCCAGAGATAGCCAGGGGAATTAAGACTCAAGTTCAGATTTTGGGAATTCACTCGATCATCGCCGGAACGTTCGGGCTACTAATACTGAACTTTTCCCCAAACCTTTGATCTCTCCAACCTCTTTTTACTACTCCGGAATCATTGGCGCGGTAGGAGGGTGTCAGCCAACTGCAGGAACTTCTCGGCGGATTAACGTCCGTTTCCTCAAATCGTCGAATACGACGCTGTCACTTTGCGGGGTGAGAAATGCCAAGAGGAGGAACCATCCCAATTTGGCCATCTCGTTTTCCCGATCTCCAGAGATTGACGGGAAAGACTGACTCTTTTGGGAAAACATAGAGATCTTAACCGATTTCCAAGCCAATAATCTCGTCACAAGGATGGTGTAAGGCAAAGCAGGGTGACGTCCTGGCTTGAGCGACCACTTCGCCTCGTTTTGCAACCCCCATTCCTTGTCTTTCGCAACCATGCTTTTGCCAGCTGACCAGAGTTTTATTCTTTTGATCAAAGACGAACCTAAAGAACCATCACACTCTATGACCAACCGGCCAGTGACATCCCAAAGACCTCCTGTGTTGCCCGTTACGACGCCCTTACTCGGGTTTCTGCCCATAGACAACGTGGCTGCGATATTTGTTAGTAACTGGCTGTGCTTGTTTCAGGTGAGAGAGCGAAGAGAAGGATTGGTCAAACTCACAAATGCAAGTAAACGTGAGACTTGCAAGCCTTCATTTCCTGACGGACCTCTGACAACAACACAAGTGCCTCTTCTCTGGTCCAATCCAGCGTGGTGCAGAATAGCTTCGGAGTGAATGCGTCGAGTCCCTCCAGCATCTGGATAAGATTACACATCCCGATATCTTTCAGCGATGGATCCTTTGCCCAAGGCCCAATGGGAATCTTGTAGTGCCGATGCTCAACATCTTGAAATCCGTGGTCTTTCACCCAGGTGTCTAACTGCGGTCCCGGTGCTCCATCTCGGCCGAGATTCGCGCAAGCTTCCATGAACAGCGTGGCCCATCGGTGTGTCTGAGTCCCGTACAGAGACCCATCATCTGAGTCGAGCATCAAGCTCCAGTCTTGGAATTCCGCCCATCCGCCAGGAGTCAGGTTCCTAGGTTCGTTATTACTATTCATCATCCGAGCGCAGGTAAGTCCACGGTCTCTTACTCAAAGATTCGGGTCATGTTCAGTTGCCAGTCCGCGATGGAGCCAGCCATATAGCGACTGAAAATGAAGTTGTACTTCTTGTTCCCTACCCAACGGCTTTCGACGTCGTCGACCTCGAACTTGACATTTGGAGGCACCCATGATGGCTGGATGGGACTCAAGTCAATCCCGGTTATCTGCGGTCCTGTAAGTGTGAGAAGAGAGAGGGCAAGTGTATGAGAGGAGAACCTCAGCGCTGGGGAAAAGGTCCCCCATCTCAATCGCCCCTGTATCATCGTCGTCAGTTCCGTTTATGAAGATCATGGTCATGTGGAGTCATACAGATACCGGTTCCAGTGCCTATATCCAGTATACAATGCGTCTTAGCTTCGTCAACGGGTGCTAGGAAGAGGTTATTGCCGATGGTCTTCACCATCACAGTGTGTGTCAAATCAAGCCTATCCGATTCTCTCTAGACAGAAAGAATGTCATGAGCGAGTTAACATCAAGGATGGAATCCTAGAGTAAAAGCCTACTTCATCGTTGGGAAAGTTGTAAGCTATGCGTGTTGTTAGATATGTCTCTCACTCTAATGATGACTTGAGTTTGCTTTATGCAACGCTACTTACAACCAGCTCGAAACGCGTGATATGTCCGGCCGTATTCTGTCGGATAGTCCACTACTGAGGATGACAGAGAAGCAGTGTATGAAGACCTGGTATAAGGCCCCATCAGCCCCGGACTGTACTTGAAATTAAAGGTCCCAGGCTGGGAGCGGGACTCACATGCGATCATCCATAGTCGAGGTATCGTTCTATGTGAGGAAAAGGCATCAGTCACAGGACATTGTTATAGAGATTCAGAAGAAGAATATTCACTTACGCTGGCTGCACTGTCAACCTCGATGGGGGCTGATGCCGACGGGGTATCAGCGGTTGGCTGAATGGCCTGAGCCTCTTCGGTCCGGACTGGTTCGGGCATAATGATGTCCGTGGATGCTATGATGTTATTGTCAACTTCAGAAACGAGAGAGAAGAGGTAAGACTCGTCTTCAAATAGTGCCATCTAAGGACGCGGGGTTTTGTAGAACTATCGTATGTCGGCAGCCAAGTAGCTTGGCGGCGCTTACTTGCAGTAAATATTTGGATGTTCTGCAGCGCGCATGCGGCACATACAGGAAGACCGCACATCTCACCAATTGAGATTTAAAAATCGACTGGGATACCGCCTTTTTGATCTTGTGAACCAACATGGTGAATTTGAGTTATTCTGCTTTGTTGAAGAACATGCATCGGAATAAAGTAGCTCACCTTTCAAACTCTCCAGATCTAAAATGGGCCGGTCCTAGATCCGCAGGCCACTCAAGTGAATCATTGGGAGCACTAATGACCCCAATGTGCGGGTTGCCTCGGTCCTGGGTATCTAGGAGAAAGGGGACGGCTTGGCGGAATAGGGCGGATTGCTGAATGATAGATTCATGCCTCTTGCTCATATCCTCAATCTTGAAGAAAATGACCCCAATGGCGGCGTAAGAGACAAGCACAGACCAAATCAGGCGACTTTCGGTCTCCAATTGACTGTGGGCCTGGATAAGGAGAGGTTGGTCGCTACCCGAGCCCCAGGTCTCACAAGTCTCGTTGTAATTGTTGTGAAGCATTCGTGGTGCATAAAGATCGATACGTGGCGCAAAGAGCTTCCAGAGGTGTAAGGTCTCGAGAAGAGGGCCGCTGTGCTTCCTTCCTTCAGCTCGTTCGAGAGCAGCATTGACAATGATCGGGACAGGGTAAGCCTCTTTGGCAATTTTGGCCAGGGCGTAGATGTGGTTGGCAACATGATATGTGGTGAAAAGCTCGACCTTGCCTAGGGAAGTACTGGCGAAGTCCTCCCAGGCGTGAATCTCGGCAGCACAAAGCACTGAGCCAGACTGGACGAGGAAGTCCAAGTAGTCCAACGTAGCCAAGGCTGCGTCACAGACGTCGCTGGACCAATCTAAATTGCCAATTTCGCTGCCAGTTTGCAACATGAGGATGGTGTCGTAGTCAGGATCGGCGGCTTTGACTTGCTGTACGAACTCTGCAAAGGCCGTTTTCTCTGCTATGACGAGCCGTGGTCCAAAGAGCAAGACAGTAGGCGTGGGCATTGTCAACCATGCGTCGATGTGGTACTTGGAAATCTCATCATCCTCGTCACCCTCGTCATCCTTATCAGCCTCTCGACATTCGTAGACCCTCATTTTGGGAAAGCGCACAGGGTCCATCTTAATCCACTGGGGCGTGTAGCTTGACACATCTACCACAAATCAATTAGTAGGGTGAGAGTGAAGAGGCAGGAATGATGTGAGTACTAATTGAACGCTCTGGGAAGAAAAACGATTGGATCGAAATGAAATGATAGGGGAATACGAAAAAACTTACCATTTCCAATGCCACCCTTCAGGAGCCAAACCACGAGATGATGACTTGAATACCTACCCCGCGAGCTTGAGCAATCAGGTTTGCAACCAAGGCTCTGTTGGACTGGCCTTCTCTCGGCTCAAATGCATCCCATGTGACAGCGAGCAAGACAGTGTTAAGACCGAGACTTCTTATGTCTTGCCACTGGCGAGCCATTTAGGCGGCTGACAAGGAAGCAGAGGGGGTAACCTTTCTTCCAAGAATGAGAAAGGCTTTAAGTAAGACGGAGATTTCGCGGTATTAAGATCCGACATTATGGCGTCTCGGACTCTTTCCTCTTCTCTCGTTCTCTTGTATGCTACGAGGAATCAGTGGACGTCGATAGGGAGATAGGCAGGTTATAAAGACCTTAGAACTTACAATCAGATCTTATGATTTGGGAATGAAGTCAGGGTATGGGACCGAAGACGAGGCTCGGATCGATGTACCCAGGAAGCGAAGTTCGGAAGGTAAGGCTTTGGCGATCCTGTGAAATAGGTGACAAAGGAAAGACGGCTGTTGATAGATGAAGGTGGAAAGCCTAAGGCAAAGGTGAGTCGGAATTCCTCTGGGTCATTGAGGCCGCAATGGAGGTAATAAAGATCTGAACAGCGATCCAACTTTCCCGCAATAGAAAAATCGAGCTGAGAGACCAAAGCAAGAGGTGAAGTACAAAAGATTAGAAAAACAGCAGAGCAGATCCTTTGAGCAAGTAATTTGGGCGGTCAAGTGAGGGTCATATATTCCATTGTGAGAGCAGAATACTCACTTTCAATCCAACGCTCCACATCTCCTGCTTTCCATGGCTGCAGTCTTGTTCTTATTCTTTCTATTCAGTTCAAAGAAGGAAGTGAAACAGGAAGAAAACACTGCGTTAGACAAATCCTTCTTTGCACAGCCATCCATTTCTACACTGGACCAAAGCACTAAACAACAAAGGTCTGCTTTCCCCTGTGAACGTATCTCGGCCTGACTGAATGCCAACTAACATTTCTAAATTCAGTTGCCCAACGCCACTCAAAAGCCTGCAGGTAAGACGGCCAAGCTCCGTCCGGCTTGATCCCTTCCTGCTAAAGCCAAGGCCTCACGCCCGAAGAAGCCACAGAGCGAGAAAAACTACGGCAGCACTCTTGTGTGCCCTTACTGCCAGTATAGACAGAGCCGCTGTGACGAGATTCGCCGTCACATCCGGTAGAAACACTATCCCGCCCTGTTCCCGCACCTCAATCTCCAACAGACCCGCTCTCGCATCCGTTCTGTCGACGTACCCTAGATTCTCTCTACTACCTTCCTTCAACCACCAGTACAGCCTCCAAGGGGCTACTGGAATGAATATACAGGACAGAAGAGAAGAGGGCAATGTTGCTGTGGTTATCTGTACCTGGGCTGAAAGTCCCATGAGCTAGAAGCAATAACGAATACAAGGGATGAAGGCATCAAACGAATGAGACCAATCTCGCCTAGTGGAAGACCTGATTAAATGTGATTCAAGTCAGGAAGTGTGTGCCTGAAGCAAGTATAAATACTATGATATCTTGCCATGCTTAATAAGCCTCTGTCGCGGTTTGGGCAGTAGAAGCAGGAAGAGGATCATCCTCATGACTCTCTACTCTCTCCAATCTGTTGCACCTTGTCTTCCCGAATAGGCCCCAGCAGCGAAGGTTGGGGGCGCAGCCGTATCTTAATGGGAAACACATTGAATCCATCGTTCCATTTTGCACCCTCTTGGCTCCTTTTATTACAATTGACAGCCTAGGCGGCGTACCTTTGACAGTCTATTTTCCAGACGCAACACGTGGAGGCTGCGTTGCGAGTCCAGGCAGCAGAGTGAGCGGATGGACATAATGTGCGCGGTCTGATAAACGCAATAAAGCCGATGTTGCGGCAACATTTAGTGGACAAAAAACTTCCACAATTTGTTGGCCGGGAGCTCACGCGTCGTGTCTTTGCGTCGTCATCCGCGCAGTGCTGCCACACTTTAGTCTTGCTCTAACCACGGCAACGATCTTTACCAAGTGAGTCCCGAACACAAAATACTGATCGATTTGAGAATAATATGCTTCACAATTTTTGGTTTACTGCTGACCTCTCCTCAGAAGCTTTCGAGAGAAAGCCCTTCAGGTGCTTTTCGGCCATGGCATACGGAGCCGCGCGAACCTGTGTTGCCGCTAGACAGACATAGCCCTTCAAATCATCTTCAAAGTCTCTATTACTGAGGAAGCCAGTGCTCAGATTGAACAGCAACCAAAGGATTGTCAACTTGATGACGGAAGCGCTCTGGTGACTAAAAGATGGTGGTAATTGCAAATTGATAACGATACCATGAGCCTGCTAGGCCATATCGGCGCGAGGGACAGCGATAAAATACTGGCACACTCGATCAGACGTCCTGCGGGAAGGCGTTGGCTGTATAATTCTGGCGTAATTAGTGGTGAGCAAGATACTGACTTTGGACGGCAGGGTCTGCCATGCGAACTTGAGCGAACATGCGACATCAAAATGAACGGAAGGCTCGGGAGTCTTGACCGATCGACTGCGTCTGTATTTGATGTCATCGATGTCTCCCGCACTTTTGCCAGGCAAGCTTAGATGCAGCAACGTCACACCAGATCCGTCTGAAAAGGCCTCAGGGAATAAGGCAATCCGCGAAACGTCTTTCCGTCATAGAATTCGGACCCTTTCATCATTTCAAGTCTACCTTTGCTAATGGCACGGACAATTGGCGCCACTTCGTCTCAACATGTGCCGAATCTTCCTTGCCAGCACGGTGCACTGCACCTCTATAACGGACAATTAAGGCGACCTACTTGTCCGCAGTACACCGCTGACTATGAATGACGAGTGGTACATGTGTAGAAAGAGAGGACTCAAAAAGATGGCAAGGCATCGAATCCCAACACCGCGTGTCTCTGTCACGAGAAACCAGGTTCACTGATTATGGAGCTACTGCGAGATACAGCATTCGGACACGTTGTCCGTTTTGTGACGAGAGGTAAACTCAGACAATTCCAATACTACGAAGAAAGAAACCCCGAATTATGGCGCGATTACGTCGACGCGGATAAGACTGCCAACGTCGCCCGTTACGGCCAAGTAGAGCCACCCGAGCATGACTTCGATAAGACCAAGAATGAAGACGACGATGTCTGGAGAAGAGGGCCCAGCGTCGACTCTGCGCGAACAAGAGTGCCTGGTGACGAGGAGTATAACGATTTGAGTGGCACAAGGATAGACCCCGAGAAGGGCAAGAATATCCATCTCGTCGCTTTCTTACCCAACGACCCGGAGGTGAGCACTTGCACCCGAAGCGTGGCGAGCGGAATTGAACATAGGCTGACATGACTTAAGAATCCTCAAAACTGGTCTTTGAAGAAGAAGATCTTTGTGACTTTCCAGATTTGCCTGCTTACGGTTGGCGTCTATGTTGGCTCGGCCATCTACAGTGCTGGTGTGCTGGACGTGATGCAGGTGTTCGGCGTTAGCCAGGTCGCTGCTCTACTTGGCCTCACGCTTTTCGTTGCAGGTTATGGCCTGGGTCCGGTATGAATGCCTATTGTCCAATTGCCCTATTCACACATGCTGACGAACACCGTAGATGATCTGGAGCCCCTTGTCCGAGATCCCACAGATCGGTCGCAACCCAATATACATCAGCACCCTCTTTCTCTTCGTATTACTACAAATTCCCACTGCATTGGCAGTCAACTTTGGCATGCTGCTAGCCTTCCGATTTATCACGGGATTCGTCGGATCGCCTGTCCTCGCAACAGGAGGCGCAACCTTGGCAGATATCTGGTCACCCAAGAAGAGAGCCTACGCCATCGGAATCTGGGGCGTGGCAGCAGTCTGCTCTCCAACTTTAGCTCCCGCAATCGGAGGATTCGCAGCCATGGCAAAGGGTTGGACCTGGCCTATCTGGGAGCTGATGTGGCTGAGCGGGTTCGCATTCGTTCTTCTCTTCTTCTGCCTCCCCGAGACGAGTGCCAACAACATTCTGTACCGACGAGCAAAGCGGCTTCGGAAGCTCACGGGGAACCAGAAGCTCATGAGCGAGTCTGAGTTGATGGCAGAGGAGATGACCCCGAGGAATGTCATGATGATCTCTTTGGTTCGGCCGTTTACTTTGAACTTCACGGAGCCCATGGTGTTCCTGCTCAATCTCTACATCGCACTTATATATGGTTTGCTCTACATCTGGTTTGAGTCATTCCCTATCGTATTCACCGGCATCTACGGATTCAGCCTTGGGCTCCAAGGAGTCGCATTCATGGGCATTCTGGTTGGTGCCTTGATCGTCATTCCGCCGTTCTTTTGGTACTTGCACAAGTATCTCGAACCACAATTCGACCAAAACGGGGACATTCAGCCCGAGAAACGTCTACCTCCTGCATTCATCGGCGGTTTCGCCATCCCGATCTGTCTCTTCTGGTTCGGTTGGTCATCGAGACCGGATGTTCACTGGATCATGCCAATCATCGGCTCCGCTTGGTTTAGCATCGGGTCCTTCTTGCTGTTCAACTCAGTTCTCAACTACTTACCTGATGCATATCCGAATGTTGCAGCTTCAGTGCTTGCTGGAAACGATCTCTTTAGAAGTGCCTTCGGCGCGGGGTTCCCATTGTTCGCGAACGCCATGTACACCAAATTAGGGGTTCCCTGGGCGAGTTCCCTCCTTGGGTTCCTGTCGATTCTATTTATTCCCATTCCTATCATATTGTACAAGGTGAGTGACCATTCTTTTGCTAGACGGCTTGCAACATTGCTGATTTCGGGCATAGGTCGGTCCAAAGTTGCGTCGAGAATATAGCAGACATGCGCGGAAGGACATCTAGACTACTTCGCATATCACACCAGTCACACGTCCTGCAATAGAGGAATTCAAGTCAAACGGAATCGGGTGATCAATTCAAGACTCATGTGTTATCATATGCATGCTGAGTTCCCAATTTCCTCGTTAATCCCATTGCCTCAAGCTCATGTTATTGAGATGTCTGACTGAAGGTGCCTGCCGCAAGTGGGTGCTTATGGAGCGTCATGACCTTCAGAAAGTAAATTAAACATTGAATAGAGATTAAATACCTGCTTCACTACAAGGCTGTAATGATTCCGGTGCCATATTCTCAAAGATCATATTGCTCAGGCACCTCAGCCTTACTCTCACAACATCGTGCACTTAAATACTGTATCTGAAGAGCTTGTCCTGTTTGTCTGTCAAGTCGCTCTCAGGGGCACCGCCTGCATCCAGGATGACCTCATCCTGGCTCTGGATTTCCTGACCATCGGATTGGGCAGCGTCTCTCTTTTTGTTGTCCTTTGCACAAAGGTATCTGTACACGATGATTTCGACAAACAGCAAGCACCATGTGACAATTGCTGTGACAACACCATTGAAGTATCGTGGCTTCTTAGTCCAGAGCTGAGGTGCGCCAATGCAGCCTGCACAGTACCCGACGAAGAACATTGCGTTGACGATGGCGCGTTTCGTGTTTCCCTTAACGTTTGAGGCCGTGAGTGAGAGAAGGATGGACCAAACAGCTGTGATGCATGATGCCTGTGCCAGGTCAGTAAGCTAGTAAGAGACCGCGTTAAGTATGGTTGACTTACAATCCAGGATGCAGCAATCATACCCCATCCGGCATTGGTTGACAGCTTCATAAGGAGGACGTTGCCAATAAGGGGCGGCAGGATGAGAACGAGAGCTACCAAACTCCGCTGTTTGGGGAAGAGCAGGCAACCGCAGACACCAATCCACAACATTGCAATTTGAACCGCGCCTGTAAACGTATTAGACAAGACAGCATTAAAGGTAATCTACAAGAAAGACGTACCAGATGGAGCAGTGTAAAGCATGGTCTCATACTTGTCGTAGCCAATGCTGTTGATGACGAGTGAAGCAAACTAAAGTCAATGCGGTCAGTTGATATCACAATGTCAAGACTCGGGCGAGACGAACCGTAAGGACTGGAGACTGCATGGTCACCAAAACACCGAACCAGAAAACAAACCAGGTCCTGATGTCAAAGACAGCCTCTTTGAGCTGCGTCATAGAAAAGGAGGTCTTGTCGCCACCTTCGCGGTCCTTGGCCATGCGCATGGACAGAACTTGCTTCTGACGCTCGTTCAAGAACCACGCATCCTTGGGGCCATTGGGCATGAATAGGTAAAAGAGAACGCCCGCGGCAGAAGTGATTGCGCCACAGACGAGGAACAGAACTCTCCACGGGGCGATGGCGTGGGTGTTCTTGGCGATGCCGTACATCAGGAGCGAACCGCAGATTTGAGCGAGGCCGTTCATGGTGATCCAGAGGCTGTCCATTGTCAACGACATGTTACGTACATCGGTGTTGGGAAAGCTTACGCTGTTCGAAGAGCGTGCTCGTTGCTCCGGTACCAGATACTTGTAATCGTGATAAAGGCTGGAGACACAGCTCCTTCGGCGAAACCTAGGAGGAATCGAACGGCGGCGAATCCGGCATAATTGTGCGGGGCTGCAAGACACATACAGATGATGCCCCATATTACGCTGCGAAAGGCTGGTATTAGCAGCTGTATCTAAGAGGGAACAAAAGATGACAGGAAGGGATACACTTACACAGTGACTCCGACGAACTTGGTGAGGTGGAATCTGCTCATCAAGTAGATGAAGGGATATTCCGATACCAACTGGCCTGTCACGCGATAGTTAGACACTAGATAGCCCTGAGGTTATTGCAGATGTACTTGCCGACGTAGAAGATGGAGGAACACCACGAGTATTGCGTGCTAGTAAGATTCAGGTCGGTGATGAGACCGAAAACCTGTGCCGGTCAGCAATTTGGAACCGAAACTGTGACCGGTGTTCCTGGGAGTCGGGCAGCTTACACTGGCGTAACTAAGACTTTGCTTATCCAAGTATTGCAAGAAGAAGACAAAGCACATCTTGAGAGCAGATTAGTCGAGTTGTCCAACAGTTATGGTTACTGAACTTGATTGCTCACCATTGGCAGGATGGCCAGGTCGATCTTGCGGAGAACTTCCTTTTCCTCTTCAGGGGTATAACCATCCGCAAGATCAACAATCTGCCCAGTCTTCTCCTCCATTCCTTCCGAAGGGACGTCTCCGGCCTGTTGCTTGTTCATCGCATCGATCTTGGTGTCGCCGGACGAAGCCATCGTTTCCAGTGCTCGTTTGGGGAATCTTCTGAAGTCAAAGTCAAAACAGCCTTTCTCAACTGCCTTTGCCCGAAAAAACACGTCGAAATCCCACCCTCTCGGAAAACGGCAGAAGTGCCGGTTTTAAGATCCACGAGTTCGTCGTCTCCACATGTCGCATGGCATGTCATCTGTCGACCCGGGGTTATGTTTCCATCCCCCGCACTAAGAGATGCATATCAGGACATTCTCCAGAAATCCCTTCGATTGGATGTGACTAGTGAAGATAGCGGTGATACGGAGGTGGGGCGAGCCATGTTGCCGACGACAAAGGAGGTTCGTGACAGATACCCGACGCGGATATCGGCAACATGGCTTCGTGCTACCAGGTTTCCTATGACAGACTGCCACACTACCGATAAGTCTAGCAACGTCAAATGTAAGTGGTTGATAATGGCAGTATGACGAAGTGCCATGAAATGAAGCCAATCGGCTAAATAAACAACTTGAGAAAAGAGGGAGCAGACATCCGAATTGCAGAGTGGCATTCAACATTTGTAACCTCCTCGCTCCTTTTTGACTTTCCCCTCACCTCCACCTCCATTCCAATCTTGGCGTAGACAACCTAACTCCTCAGAAGTCATCCCACTCTCACAATGGTTACCGAAGCCGACTTGAAGCCCTGGCTCCGTAGCCCCGTCCGACGATACATCCTCACCAACGCCACCATCGTCGACGTGACAGACGGCAGCCTGCGCCCCAATGCAGCAATTCAACTCAAAGATGGCTACATAGACACCATCACCGACTCGACAGACTCAGCTGTCAAGACTGCGGTAGAACAAGGCTTCGAGGTGATTGACTGCGCCGGCAAGTTCATCTGCCCAGGTCTTATCGACTCACACGTCCACTTCGTCGCGGTCCCTGGATTCGGCGATCTCTCGAAAGCATTCGGCAACGCCAACGATGTCTCGCTCCTTCGCCAACCATATGTCGCCGTACAGATGCTGCACCGAGGGTTCACGAGTGTGCGAGACTGCGGTGGCGCGCAGCAGGCACTAAAAGAAGCCATCAACGACGGTGTCTTCCCCGGCCCAAGGCTCTTCATCGCGGGACATGCTCTGTCGCAAGCTGGCGGCCATGGAGACATTCGCGGTGTGCACGATCACTCCGAATGCTGCGGCGGCTCAACAAACGGGCTCGGCAGACTATGCAATGGCGTCCCGGAGTGCATGACTGCCGTCCGAGAGGAGATCCGCGGCGGAGCAGACTTCATCAAGATCATGGGCTCCGGCGGCGTCTCAACACCAACCGATAGAATCGACCACCTCCAATTCACCGGCGCCGAGATCCGAGCTATGGTCGAATGCGCCTCGAACGCGGGCACCTACGTCACAGCCCACGCATACACAACGAAGGCCATCAGGCACTGCATCGATAATGGTGTACGGGGGATCGAGCACGGCAACTTTGTCGATGCTCCCACGGCGAAGCTCATGGCGGAGAAGGGTGTCTATCTTACCCCCACCCTCATCACATACGCTCAGATGGCTTCGCCGAAATGGAAGGGTTATCTGCCGCCCGAATCCATGTCGAAGAACGAGGAGGTGCTCAACGCCGGTTTGGTGGCCCTCAAGACTGCGTACGATGCCGGTGTGACCATCTGCTTCGGCACTGATCTTCTTGGGCCGCTGGGAGCAGCGCAATCGTTCGAGTTCTCGTTGCGAAGCAGAGCTGTCCCGTCACTGGCGGTGCTGCAGAGTGCGACGCTCAATGCCGCAAAGATGGCCGGCAGAGAGGACTCGCTGGGTCAGATCAAAGAGGGCTTCGAGGCAGATCTCGTCATCACAGACGCGAACCCTGTCGAGAATGTGTCCATATTTGATGACCCCGAGGCCCACGTCTTTGGTGTGTTGAAGGGAGGCAGGATATACAAGAGCAGATGGAGCGGTCTGGTGGAGGATGCTGCAGTGCCAGTCAGAATCAAGCCGGCGTTGTGAGATCTGTTTGAAGCTTAGAACATTCGAGGATGTTTATGAGAACAGCAGTAGCTCATAGAGCCGCAAGAACCAAGCTAAATGTTAATGAGGTAAAAGCCGGTGCCAATCATCACCGGCAACCAAATGAGTATTACCTATGCCAAACTGAGCAACGCGTCAGAGTGACCCCGTAGAGTACACGCTTCCTATACCCCAACGCGTGACATATAGGCATCCTTGTGATAAGAGCCAATGAGATAAGAAGTCGGAATTCTTCTCCGCCGGGCTGGAAGGGGACCTGAAGACAAAGATACCTGTTCTGAACAATGTGAGGTAAAGTGAATACTCTCTTTCTTTCACCTCGCTGAACAGCTTCACCTCGACGCGTGATCCCTGCCGCCACAGTGGGGCTTGTTCTTATCGGCAAAGCGTCCGAAATGCGGAGATACCCCAAGAAACGTCCTCCTCCAGATACCTTTCTCTCTTCTACACCAACTTCCTCTCAGCCTTGGATATTCATCCCAGACCTGCGCAAGTCTTGGAGATCAACAAAACCTTCACCCATCATGACGATTCCATGCTCGTCATATGAACGCGACACTTCCGCCAATGGAGTCTCCCGCAGAGCGCCGCCGCCGCCGCCGTAGAGTCCCGGATGCAGTTCGGAAGCGGGCACCCCGGGCGTGTGACCGATGCAAGGCCCGCAAGAATAAGTGCATCGAGACTCCTTCTGGGGTATGTGTGCGATGTACTGAGGGATCTCATCCGTGTCGATTTGAAAGGGAGCGGAGCCCCGCTGGTGAAGAGATTGATGCCTCAGCTGCGACGACAGCTTCGAGAATCACTGGGATAAGGCCTATCAGCATTACAGAGCGAGAGTTGAATCGGACGAACAATGAGGGCTTTTTTACTCTCAACACACCAATGGGTCAAAGGATGAACGACGACTTTTCTCCGGCAGATAGTGCACCCTCAGAAGCCTTCATGTGGCCGCGCTTTTTGTCTCGTCTCCGGGATGCCTTTTGCCTCGACTCCCAGCCTCCATCTGGGGAGCAAGGCATCGCAAGACTGCAATCTCGAATCTCAGATACTCCTCCAGCAGATCCTGCCGAGCTTCGACGCATAAAGAGGGCCGTGAAGAGCTTTCCTCCACGCGGCGTTGCCGACTTTCTGGTGTCGGTCTGCATCGCCTACGGGACCGACATCTTCTTCTACCTGGATCAGAGTCACTTCATGGCGGAGCTTGATCAACTTTACAATGAAGAGCAGTCGTCTTTGAGAGAAGACACCGGATTTGTTTGTCTTGTCTTGGCAGTGTTCGCACTGGGAAGTCAGTGGACAGCGCTAGCTAGGCCAGAGGACTTGAGCAACGCAACATCGACGGAAGATCGGAACTTTGACCCTGGTCGGATCTTCTACAACCAGGCCCGTATTCTGATCTCTGACTTGATAGATCGGCCTTGCATCAAATCAGTCCAGGCGACGTTCATACTGGGCGTCTACCTGATGCCGGCCAGCGCCATCAGTGCTTCCTATGTGTACATGGGATTAGCACTGCGAAAGGCCCTGGCTATCGGACTTCACCAGGAACCTGACGACCCCTCTCTCAGTGATGATGAGAAGGAGACCCGACGGAGGCTTTGGTGGTCGATTTACTCTCTTGAAAGGTAAGTAAGCCTTCTTCTGCTGTACCGTAGCTCGAGACGGGTACTAACAGCGACAGAACGGTTACCATTAAGCTCAACCGACCTCGGTCCGTGGACCAGGAGATCATCACAGCGTGTCTGCCGAAGCCAGTCCCACGAGATACGTCTCAGAAGTTTGACAATGTACAGCACCAGATAGCAAATGCAGCTTTTGTCAGAATCATTGACAAGCTTTCAGAGCCTGGGTTCGTTCACTTGAATCATCCCAAAGTGTCCCATGGCTAATCCACCAAACAGAGCATGGTCGAATACCAATCATTCGCATACAGGAGCTTCAAGACGCTCAATGGACGCCCAGATATCCCTCAAGACCTGGAAAAAGAGTCTCCCGTCATCACTCAAACTACAGAATGTCGACCCAAAGTCATCCAGCTATCGCGCCGTCTTCCACTTACACCTAAACTACTACTTCGCCTGGATCGACATGGGCAAAGTCTCCGTGGTGACCGTCGTCCGAGCTCGTCTACAAGCAATCTTCCACGCAAGCGCCGGCCCCTACGACGTGCCTAGAGACGTTGAGAAATCTTCAGAGGCATGTATCAAAGCAGCCAAAAAGATGCTCGAGCTCTTCGAGGGTCTTTGCCGCGGTGGCAATATGGCGCGATTTTCATTCACAGACTTCCAAGGCTGCAGTATCGCCACCATCATCGTGCTACTTGCTGGAATCCTGGAACGTGATTCGGGGTACGAGGGTCGAGTAGCTTTTGGGCTGGATTGCCTCCGCAAGATGTCCAGCGCAGGGAACACGACGGCAAAGATGGGAGTTCGTTTTGTTGAGGCCCTGCAGTCCATTACAAATGAAGCAAGGTCCAAGCTGGCAATGGCTCGAAGAAGAGAGATGAGCCAGGCTCAAGAGTCTTCCTCAGGACAAGCAGAGGGCTATGGGCGGTGGGCAGAATGGTTAATAAACGCCGAGGTTGTCGGCAGCCCTTCGGGCGATGAGTCTGATCTTGAGCTGGAGCAGTCGGGGCAGCCACCGGCTTCTGCCCACGGTCCGTTAATATCGCCGGACATCATGCTCTCATCGCCGTGGGAAGAAGCAGCAGCCCTTCAGCTGCAAGAGATGTCTGCCTCGGGGTTCGGTATGCCTGCAGGGGAGGGAGTAGTAGCTGACGAAAGCACATTGATGTCTCTGCCTACAGGCGAAGAGGCCTGGCTGCCGTCATTTGCGTGGAATGATGACCAGATGTACTTGATGGGCTTAACCGGCATGGACGGACTAGATTTCATGGGAGGGATTTCATAGCGCTGTCAGTTCATCTGCGTGAGACTTCCGGGGCAGTGGTACATCCAATCTGAACCTTGGAATGATCGCAAATACTCGCAGAGCCGGCTTCTTGTCAACTAAGTTCCCCCTGATTTTCCTCGACTCTTCGGGGTCTGGTCACTCTTCCATCGCCTTCAAGACCTGCTTTCGGCACTCGTCCGAGTGCTTCGAGGTATCGACGACAATCACATCATCCTTGGGCCTATACGGGTTCTCGACCCACCTTCGAAACAAAGTCTCCTGTTCCTCGCGTCCTTGGGATACATCGCCGTCAACCGGAGGATTGCGTACTCCCGTACGCTGACTTCTCATCGCTACTCTCGCCCGCAGCCTCTCATCGAGCACTTCAATATCAACTTCGGGTCTGCACTCGATGTACCAGTACTCAAAACCCGCTCCTTTTGCCAGGGCTGTTCCCCTGGTGATGATTTCTTCGAAGTTACAGGTGCAGTCTACAATGAGGTTGTGACCCTGCTTGAGTATGTTGCCGGCCAGCGCCCAGAGCATCGAGTAAGCTAGCTTCGCAGACTGTTCGAACGGCAATCTACTATCGAGTAGAGAGGATTTGATAACGTCGAGATCGAGGATGGTTGCATTGAGGGGCTTGGCTAAAACGGTCGCAGTGGTGCTTTTGCCCGCGCCTGGCGCTCCCGACATCTGGAGGAACAGCCGCCGTGAAGAAATCGAGGGGTTCAAAGACATCGTTATAGCTGAGCTGATGTAAAGATATTGTGGCCAGTTGGGTGTTCAGGTAACGGAGCACAGAAAGAAACAATTCAGGTTGGAGTTATGCTTTGAATACATCTGTGAAGTAGCTTACTTTATGTATCAGCAAACCCCGTTGAACTACTCGGGAAAACTGTTGTCAGAGCCTGATTTGACACATTCTGCGTCTGCACTGCCACAGTGACGTGTCTTGATCCGCAGCGTACTCCAAGCTTCAAGCCACCAAGGAGGAATGCCGCATTGTGATTTAAGCCTGCCCCATTCATGTCCACAGCAGTTTGAACGTCGACGCCTGAAGTCCTTGCTCTCAGACTTAAACCCTCTCTATTTGGCTTCCTCCTTTTCACTTCTCCATCTAATGACTCCATCGCCATTTCATGGCTTCGGGCTCCTCCGAGTAAGCTCTTGTTCCTCCGGATCCTGTCCAAGGGGAATCCTCCTGTTTCTCCTAGAGAACCCACCCTTCATGATCGCAAAGAGCCCCGGCATGTCCGACCCTGGACCGTTCATGACCATGGACGGGTGCACAACATTGAAGACCGCTATAGCCAGAAGCATCGGCAGGGCTTCCAGGACGTAAAAGTAAGCCTCGTGTGTAATCAAGACATTGTCGATCCCGTGGCCCGAAGAGAACTCGATCAGGCGGTAGACGATCCGCACTGAGATCATGCCAAGGGAAAAGTAGAGTGCCCATAAGAGCGGCTTCCAGGATCGAGACTCCTGCCCTGAAAGCTTGTCCATTCTTTTCAATTCAACCTGGGACTTCAATGCCAGGGCGACAAAGATCAGGATGAAGAACTCTTGCAGTCCGATGCCACCCATATAGATGTGGATTGCCTTCATTTGTTCCGCAGGAGGCGCCGTCGGGCCTGCCATGCTGCCTCCGGTGAGTTGGACGGCAAATGATACGATGTCAAGGGCAACAAAGATCGCCGCAAATGTTGCTGCTGGAATGCGGAGGAGAGAGCGCGAGGGGTGGAAGAAATAGATCATACGGCCCAAGGTCATGTATGCAAAGGCGTTAACCCCTGGAACCATGTTAATACTCTCTTCGACAAATTCGGGAAGAGAGACTTACAGATAGGCGCAAGCAAGATGAAGATCTGAAATACGAGATAGATGCCATTACTTTGCTGGTTTTTGCTGCTTGCCGCTCGAAATACAAAGGCCAGAGTCTCCCATATGCTCGCCATAATGATAACCCAACACCATCTCTGCTCGCCGGTCAGACACTGAATCAATCACGGCGTTTTAGTAGTTGTAGTTAAAAACGTACGGACCTTCTTGTGCTTGGCGGCCTGCCAGATGTGGACGACGGTCAGAACGCCGAAGAGAGCCGCAAACACCGCCGCTGCTGTGAAGCTGGGATAGTAATTCCAGATGGCACCACATTCGCCGGAAGGGATGTAGCCATTAGCGTCGGGCTCAATCGTCTGGACGCATGTTGGGATGGCGATGTCAATGGTTTTTGCTGGGACCGTGACATAGCTATTTGTCACACCGGGAATTGTGATATGCTGTGTCGCAATGAAATCTCCTGTCGGAGAAGATGATGTTGCAGAGGAAGTTGCTGTATCTTGACGTTCTGGCAAAGATCCTGGCAAGGTCGGTGTGGGCGAAGGGCCTGATGGCAGGGCGACGGCAGTAATGGCCGCTGCCAGCATGATCCAAGACAAGTGCATTGTAACGAGTGGTCGAATGATTTGAGACGGTAAGGAGATTTTTGGTTGATAATGTCCGATATCTTCAATCTCATATCCCAGTCCGATGTTCTCGTCGTTCGTCTTTATAACTGAGAGTCTCATGTCTCCCTCACTCGTGTAAGTCGACCATCGTAGTGCCTGGCGATGCACAGCCCCCACGATCGCAACTGTTATGTAAAGAAGCGAGCCGACCAATCATAGCCTCTCGAGAGGCGCAGCATCGTTGATAGCAATGTTAAGTACTCCGTAAGACCCCCCTGCAATGTCAGCACGTAGCTTGGGTGCCACGGATGCGCGTGAGGCGTAGTATTCCCTCGAGAGGTTAGCGTCAGTGGGAGAGACACGCAGCGGGTAGCCCTGAGCGAAAATATTAACTTGAATCATGGCTTGCGCTTCAATTGTACCCGAAACCACTCTTCCTGAACCGTGATAGGTCCGCCGTGCTCCCTCATCAAGAGAGCGACCTTCTTCCACATGGCGATGGCGCCGTTCTTCTCGTGGACGAAGCGGACCCCGTCTTGCATAGCCGAGTCTTTAATTCGTCGTCCTTCCGGTGGCAATGTTCCGTCATCGACGACACTTGCAATATCTTCGTCTGGTCCCAAATCTAGCTCGTGCTCGAACTCAACAATCTTGCGCCCAAAAGCCTGAACAGTGTTAAAGTCCCAGAGGTTCTCCCTCTCGTGCGCAATGGTCTTCATGAGACCCAGAGCAGCGACCCGTAAGCTCAAGGACCGGCACTTGATAAAGACGAATCCCAGCAAGGGGCTGAAGCCCATCTCAAAGGTGAACTTGGCCCGGTCAAACTTCTGCCACATTTCTTGGAAGATGGATTCGACTTCGCGTCCAAGATCTATGATGCGCTGGAACTTGTCTAGGTGTAAATCGTAAACTCCTTCTCCACGAGAGAAACAAGTGCTGAGCCAAATTTTGCCCACGTGCCATTTCATCTCGAGCAACCTTTCGACGAGGCCTTCTCGCATGGCCGCGCGCTGACAGTTATTCGGGGACTTCTGCACCATGTACGCTTTGAATGCCGCAGCCCAGTCATCCAACATCTCGTCCATCTTATCTCTGTCCTGCATTATTGACAGAATTGGCTTGGGATGCGCCTCATCTCCCAGGCGATACTCGTCAGCGGCCCGTACGAAGCGAATCGCCCGCACGAGCA
Organism: Colletotrichum godetiae; assembly: GCF_030913485.1. Classification (NCBI taxonomy): domain Eukaryota; kingdom Fungi; phylum Ascomycota; class Sordariomycetes; order Glomerellales; family Glomerellaceae; genus Colletotrichum; species Colletotrichum godetiae. The sequence goes on from NW_026851263.1 coordinate 455,894, forward strand.
ACGGGTCCAGCGCCCCTTGAACCTGCTTTAAGTTGTAGAACGGAGGCACTGGAACTGGGCACGAGTCCGGTATGGTCGGAAACGTTTCTGGTCGAGCACCGAAGAAGAAGGGAAACACTCCAAGGCGACAGAAAGCCGGCTCTAGGTGATCTCGAACGAACCGCGATGTGGACCTCGACCCATTGAGGATGTTGATGCCATGCCTACAGTGGTCGATGGCACTCTTGCATTCGCCGCGGAGCATATCGATACACACAAAGAGGATGCACACGAACAGGACCGTTTCCTGGTTGTTCGTTGTTCGGAGGTGTTTGATCGCCTCGTTGTAGTGCGCGACCGCAAAGGCGTTCTTCTCCGAGTGCCGATCTAGGGGATCCTCGTTGAACTTCTCGTACAGTGAACTGATGGCCAATGCGGCATGTTTCGCAGCAAGCTCCTGGTGAGAGACCTGGGAGACAAGATGGGTCCAGAAGTAACTATCCAAGGGCCCGGACAAGACGGGGGCGACAACCTTGCGGAAGAAACTCAAGGCCCGGAGTTCTGCGTCCGACGCGACCTGGGTCGGAGGCGGATGGACGCGGAGCAGCTGAGCCCATGAATATGTTCCCGTTGGCGGTGTCACATAGCCGTCGCACCTTCGGCCCGTGCTTACGCACCTATTGCATGCCGGGCGTGCTTCATCACATTTGACTCTTCGAATTCTGGGTTGGTTAGCTCTGACATACGTGGAGGAGTGATACCTTGGGTATGCGCGGCCGGTGGACTCACTTGCAGGTTACACAGCCCGTCTTAACCTTTGCTACCCCGAGTCGAGCCATTTGGTTGGGTGGTCAAGTGCAAGTAAACTGGTAGGGCTGGTTGTTGTGTGGTGGAGGTGGAGATGCGCCCTGAGAGACGCGTTTCTCACCTATCTCGTAAAGATGCGAGGTGGCCTATGAAGAGACAGGGAGTCGATAGTAAGTTGTGTTTGGTGCCAGGGAACGAGCCTCCTCAACTAATATAAGCTTGCGTAGTCTCCGCGCCCTCGTGTCGACGCGGAGTAGGTGATGTGCCATGGAACTGAATCCCGAGCCACATAGCGTGACGTTGTCGTTCGACGGTGTTCGTTTCAGAAGCGAACAAGAGAGCCTGAGACCAGAGACGCAGCAGCATACACAGTTTCCCGACGTGTCTTAGTGTCCAGTCCAGGTTCGCAGTGACCACCTCCTCCCTTGCACTCCCGCTCATGTCACCATCAGCCACCCAACCCTACCAGTCACCACACTGCCTACCACAACATGAGAAGATCGGGCGGCCGCTTGTGAAATTAAGCCCCGAATCCCTCGAGCAGAGTCCACTTTCTGCGGGGCAAATGCGACCCGGCCAATCGGGCGCCGTGTACTCTAAATAAAGTGTGCTTATCTAAGTTGTTCTCTCCCTCTTCTTCCTGCGCTTCAGTGTCATCTCAACTTCAACAATGACATGACAAGACACCTTCATTCCTATCTACATACATGATTCCGACAAGCCAGAGTCCAGACGCATTCTCGCGTTACCGAGCGAGAGGAACCTTCAGATACTCACGTCCAAACTCTCGATACCGAGTATAGTCAAGCTCAAGAGCCTCTAGAGTCTAACGAATCACCTCCTGATGAATACGAAACTCTGCTGAAGTGCCATGTCGGTGCTCATCATCAGCGTCCCGCTGGGTCGATGTGGTAGAACGGGAAAATGGGACCGCGAGGATGCGGGAAGCTCCGTGGGCTCCCGAGGTCGGGCCCGGAAAGCAATAGGCACACCGGCCCATTTTGAAGCCACCGGAGATGGAGCGGCGGGATAACAAGTGGACACGATGCTGCCGGACTTGACTGAAGGCAGCTTTTAATTATAAATCATCAAGTCGTATCTTTGAGCTGACCTCCGGCCGGTGATGGTCTCATGCAGCCTTGCTCGACACCCCGCTCTCTTCCAAAGACGCTCGCAGCTCAGCAACGAGCTTCAAGCTTCTGCACCAACGTCACAACTCCGACCTATCCGGCGACTGCTATATAAGGCTCTCCATCCGATCTCTTCCCTCGCTCCGTCTCTCACTAACCTTTGAAGCCCCGCTGGAGCCGGGCAAACGTTAGGTCCTCGACCTGGCCGAGACCCTCCCTCGCGCGCGCGTTCATCATGGCGGACAAGGCGGGATTGCGACGACACCGATGTCCGACCTCCCTGAACCGTCCCCCGCACGCCACGCTTGTCAAGTTATCAACACGGCTCGAAACGCTCAGTCAGACTTTTGCCGCAGCTTGACATGAACAGGCATATCGTCAGCAATCTGCGGTGTACCCTGATCAAGTTGGTAGCAGCGGTCTCCTTCTACAAGGACCTTGGGTCCTGTGGTATTCCCTCTGCGCACAGTGTCAGTGCCTCGGTCATCATTCAATAAGCTGTGGAGGCGTTTTCGAAACTTACTTGAGAGCATCCCATTCATCCCAGGCGCAGTCGATGTCAAAGTTGCGCGCAAGGAACACCAGGACAAGCTTCATTTCAATGACGGCTAGCTCTTGGCCAATACAGGCGCGGCTTCCGAGTCCAAAGATCCTCCAGCCGTGCTTCTTTGGGTACAATGGATCCTCCGGGTCCGTCGTCATCCATCGCTCTGGCACGACCTCATTGCCTCTCGGCCACAGGTTCTCGTTGCGAGACTGCGAACGCAGCCCGTCCCAAATGAGGAACCCGCCGGTGGGATACTGCTCTCCGGTGATGCTATCAGTGATGCGATAGTGCGGTTGTCCGTCTCGAATAACAGGAGGTCCGGGAAACAAGCGCAGTGCTTCTTTGATGACTCCATTGGTGTACAGCAGGGAATTGAGTAAGTGCGGTGACTCTCGTATCTTCTCAATCGCGTCTGCGGGGTCCTTGCCGAAGACTTCGTCATGTTCGGCCCGTAGCTTTTGGCCTACTTCGGGGTTCTTAGCGATGCAGTGAATCGCCCAGCAAAGAGCCGTGGCCGTAGTGTCATGACCGGCAAACATGAAGATCTTGAGTTGGGAGACAACCGTCTCTAAGAACAACTTATCAACGTCGACTACCCCGGCCATTGGCTTCAGAGCCAATTCGATGATGGTCTTAAGACCGTCCTTCTTCTTTGTTCCTTGGAGAGATTGCTCGATCGATGGGAGTAGTTCGCTGTACATTGTTTCCCTGTTCTCTTTGATAGCAGCCAGTCGCCATGGACTGTACCACTTCCAGACGGTGATGATGTTAAAGTGAAGGATACAACGCGCAATCTGGTCCATGAGGGCGCTCCTGAATCTGCTGGGACCGTTCGTCTGTTCATGCAACTCGATGTCAAGCACTGCTCGACCGATGATATCCATCGTCAAGTTGGTCGTGGTCTCCACGAGCGGGAACACACCACCCCAAGAGCCGTCAGCACCAGCTTTGTTTCGTACAATATCGGCGAAGATCTGAACGTCCTCGAGCATTCCGGGCACAAGACTGAGGACATTCTTGTTGCTGAAACTTGGGTTGAACCGCGCGCGCCATGTCTTCCACGGCTCGCCTACCAGACAGGCGAGGTCCCTTGCTTCCGTGATAGGAGCTAAAGCCTTTTTAGTCCAGTCGCTCCGCGGAACGCTGTTGTCGAACATGAAGTGGCTCGCTGCCTCTGTGTGGACAGTGAAAACCAGTGGGGGGCCCATGGGCCACATGTCTGCGTAGATTGCAGAGGGACACGATGTCCGGCCGGGGAAGAGTGTTTCCCAATTGTCAACGATGGCTTGAGGATAGTAGAGGAAGGATCCGTCTTTGGGTAAATGCGAGGTGAGCTTCATGAGTAGGCGCAAGTGGCCGAACAGAAGCGAGTGGGGCATCATTGGCTACTCTCTGGTTAGAACCTCAGCTTCTCAGGTGTGCTTGGAGACTTACAACTCCCTGTCTCTGAAGCTTTCGGAACTTCATTCTCTCTTGTATCATTCGGGCGAAGACGTAACCGACACCAAGCGCTGCTGCTAGGCCAAAGAGGCGCAACATCATTGCCCTAGGACCCTCGGCCTCGGAGATCGCGAAGAAGCCCATTTGAGCGATCTTCCTTCAAATATGCCAGTAGAATCTGCGGATTATTTTCCCAGTCGCTCCCGCGGCTCATGCCATAGACCAATGCGAACCACCGCCTCTCTTATACATGTACATACGGGAGGACCCGTCAAGGATGGGCATATGCCGCAATCGTGAAATGACAAAAGGCAGGGCCACCATTGGTTCCGCGATCGACTACCCCTCTCATACCAACAGTAGTATCGCAGGCCGAGGAACAAGACCATGAGAGAGAGTCGGCCGCCTTCTTCATATGTGCATGGCCCCGCGGCACTCTGCATCGGGATTCTCCATTCTTCAGACTTGGCTTTGCAGAAACGGGTCGAGAAAGCCGTTACTTGCGGGTGCCTTGTGGGAATTTTGGGCGGGGATCTGGCGGCTTCTGGATCTCCGAGCAAGGGTTGTGCAGGGCCTCCAAGCGTGAACTGACTTATCGTATTCGTGCCGTTGGTCGGTTGGTTCGTTTGGTTCTTTTGTATATGTAGTGTAACCATGGAACGATCGACGGCGGATACGTGATGTGTGCTCGTGTGCAGATATTACTGCCACACAATTCTGGATTATTACCAAGCTTGTGATCTTGATAAACTTCGGGTGTTGCTCTCTGAACTTTTTCCTTCGAACTAAGCATTGAAGAGGTTGTTCTAAGAGTCGTTTTCTGTACTCAGTACTTATTGAGAGTTCTGGACTCAAACGGCCAATTGACGGACTGTCATCCTCTACTCTTGAATCGGGTCTCCCACAGCCATGCGAATCACCATTTGAAAAGCCGGCATCTCTATCATCCAAGGCGGTACATGTTAACGTCAATCATTGGATGAGGGATATCAACTTCGCCGCATGGTGACTGGTGACATGAATTCCACATCAATAGACTCTAGGCACATTGCAACTTCGGCGTCTGGGAGCTTTCACGAAGAAAATAAATGCTCATCTTAAGCCCAAAATATCAGTCTGTGGCTAAATATGATCTCGGAGGGGGTTCATGATGTTGCGGGGTGAGTCATCCGGCCAGCTAACTAAGGTACCTAGTACGGAGAGACGTTATGAGGCACAGCCCGATCACAGAAACGCCTGCGAATCATTTCTGTTGAAGACACGTTAAGAACCCGCCGTGTTCTGTCAACATCGCATTCTTTTCATTTTAGTGCAGACTGGATTTACAGCAGATCTACCGTTGACTCACATCGCAAAATCTTCTCCAGCCACATCCGGAAAAGCCTAGAATTCAGAAACTAATTTCTGAGCTGTTGCCAACAGTTGAAAATCCGACATCAATGTCAGAAGTCGATCCGTCAAGTCCACACATTATTGCCTGTATGGCCAGAGCTTCTGCAGAGCTCAACACCACCCTGTCACCGCCCAAGGATGTAACCGCTTTCGGCGACAACCCAGCGTTGAAGAACGAGCTCCTGGGTCTACTTCTCCAGGGGAAGAAGACGTCTACGACAAACTGGCCAATCCCAGAAACGCTTCATTGGTCAGTCGGTGACCTGTCCGTCATACTTGATGGCAAAGCCGAACCAAGGGCGATCATCAGAACCACGTCGTTCGAGAGGTGCAAATTTCGGGATGTAAGGGAAGACTTTGCACTCGCTGAGGGAGAGAGCACTTATCAAGAATGGAGAGATGGACACATGCGGTACTTTAAGCGTAGCGAGGATTCAAAGGACTTTAGTGAAGACGCTGAGGTGCTGTGCGAGTGGTTTGAAGTCGTATATCCTCAAATTACGAGGAAGTAGAGTTGAGGAAGCCACCAGACCAGTCGGAAGAGAAAGAATTAGCAAAGTATGAAGTCAACGTTCAGAAACCGTTAGAAGTCCATCGAAATAGTCCTCCAGCAATGGAGGTCCCTCTAAGAGTGTTGCACAGCAAAAGTTCTCTTCGCCCATAGCTTATTGTCATAAAATGCAAAAGGGTTGGGCCCTAACCAGGATTCGAACCTGGGACCTCTCCCAGACGTGTCTTGTAGACCCTAAGGGAGAATCATACCGCTAGACCATCAGGGCAGATGAGCTCGAAATGAGCTGCTTGTTGTTGACGGCAGCGTCGAGATTGAAAATTATGTTGGATTTGTGGATGCAATAGGGCTTTTGACGCCGGTGGGATGGTTTGGGGGCCGAAATGAGGATCCGCGGGCCGGGCCCGGACGCCCACAACCCGGAGGGTCCGGCTTTGGTGTGCCGGAATCCCGTGGTGTAGTGGTCCTTTAATCTGGCCAGCGGGCGCGGGTTGAGCTTGAAAACTGGCGCAAACTATGCTGCATATGAGGCAATTTGTGATGGAAACGCAGCAGCGAGGCCGCCTGTCTTTTTACACCAATGAACATCGAAGACTCAAGGGTGAATGATGAGTCCGTACTTCCTTCATGTTGGCTGCATTCAACAATCTGGACGCGTCGAAGGCCTGCTCCTAGACGTGCTCAGATTCCGACCCCAGGATATCATCTCCAGATACTTGGTCTTATTTCCAAAATCCCCGATTATGGGCTCCTAGTCCAGTTCCACGCGGGATTTGAGGTCCCGCTGTTTGCACCCCACGTTGGTGTGGGCATCTTGCATGGCAAGTTTTTCTCGCGTGTTACTGCACCTCTTAGGGGTTGATAGTGATACGGCATTCCGGCGCGAAGATTTTGGAAAAAGTGTTGAGACTATGAGTCCTTGTACAGTTGAATTGAGAGTACCGTATTGTGTGATTTCCCTTGAAACCTGATCCCGTTGAGGTTGATCTTCTGCGCCTGTTAAGCTGGAAATAAAACCACATGAGTACTCCGTATTATTAGAGTCCTACCAAATCCTGCCAGCCGCCAAGCGAAATCAAGTTATTTTTGTTCTATCATGCCAGGTGTGGAGGTGAGCCGAGCCTGCGGTATGTTCTGCGGGACTCGTGAGACGGGGGACGGGGAATGCGGAGTGGCCCTCCGGATGCAAGATTTTGAGAACGGAGCAAATCGAATTCGGACCTCAGGAGCACAGATGTGGTTTGAGACTTGAAAATTGAAGGCTCTTTCGGGGCGAAAGGGTGCCGTTCTGCTGCACGCGTGCAGAGCTGCGAGAGTCTCAAAGATGTCTTGGGCGCTTGCATTCCAGTCAGGTCCGGTTTTGGATCTTCAAGCAAAACTGCCATTAGCTCTCTCAAGGCGGAAGCAAATTACGTCGAGTATTTACTAATGAGCCGGGAACACAGCTGCATTTGTGCAGAGCCATTCTCAAAGGCTGGACTGATGCAGTTGAGGTGTTAGAGCTCATTCTCGCTCGAACCCGTGCCGTTACCGACCATGTTCGCATATCATGATGAATGCGCACATCCAATGCTTGAATTGATCAGGCAATGGGAGGAGAAACTTTGAGATCGATATTTCTCGCAGACAACCTTGATGTCGCATGGCTTCTTATAGGATTTCGCAAAGTCATTTTGCACCTCCTAAGAAGGGTTGCTCCAAAAACTCGTGACTGAAGAAAACACTCAATCAACAGTCATCCTACGAACTACACTTGTGAAGCGGCCTGTATGATGACGCTCAGCTATGGATTGTCGATTGCGTTCCTCGCAACGGCGTACGCTGCAGTTTTGCCGTTGCCACGCCAGGCCGACAGTCCCTCAATTTCTAGCATTGTAATATTCGGTGACTCGTTCAGCGACAACGGTAGGTGATTGATGGTATTTGGAACTTCGAAGGGCTTGTGTCGAGGAATTAAAATGGCTGATGGAATGCAACTTCTAGGAAACGGTGCTGCTCGAGTATCGAATAATGCCTGGCCTACAGACAAATAGTCAGTGAACTCCTTTGCCCAACATGATCTCCAGACCAGTTGATGTAACAGTCAACCCAGTTACAAGGGTCGCTTTTCGAACGGCATGGTCTGGGCGGAATACGTAGCAGCTAACCTCTCACTACCCCTCTACGACTATGCGGTCGGAGGTGCAACGACTTCGAATGATCTTGTCCAGGGTTACACAGGCGCAAAGGGAGATATTGCAGTACCCTCTTTGGTTGACCAAGTCGTCTCGTTCTTGGAGAAGATGGTGCCTCAAGGAGGAGCATTTGAGGTGTCCGATTCGAAGGCTATGCAAAATCCCCTACTGGTCCTATTTGCTGGTGTCAATGACGTTTTGTTCAACGCCAATATCAGTGCTTCGCAGTCGTATCAAATTCTTCGCCAAGCAGAAGCACAGCTACGTGATGCGTACCCTAGTGCGAAGGTCTTAACTCTATCGCCACCAGATATCTCCCGACTTCCGTATGGCTTCTATTTGGAAGGTGATTTGGCAAGAAGCCAGTTGCGAGCTTTCGCCGACCAGCTAGGAGAACTACTCGACGGCTCAAAGACAGGAGCCGTCAACGTTGATCTTCGGCCGCTCTTTGACGACTTTGAGTACTATGCCTCGCCTCGAGCGTACGGATTTGATCCGCTGGGAAAGTACGGCAGTTGCCTCGAAGGTGCATATGGCGAGACGCCAAACGTGACGATCTGCGGAGACCCAGAGAGGCGGGTATACTGGGACGAATACCAGTGAGTTTTCGCTAGCTTTTCTCTTTGTTTCTTGTTCCGAGCCGAGTTGCCGTTTACCCAGTCTTCAGCTCTCATTCTGACGTCGTGCAGTCCTACAACTCATACACACTCGTGGATTGCCAAGGAGGTTCTAGACGTTCTGAGAGGACCGTTCTGATTACCTCTTGTGGTTGAGGGAGCGGGAGTTGGAGTTCCGAGGTTGTCGGTTTCGGCATGAATGAGAGAATGCAAGTGTACGGGGGCAGTGTAGAAGTTTTCTTGGAAGCGGTTTTACAGAAAGAGAGATGAACAAAAGCGAGACATTGGATCAGACGAAAGAAGCAAACTCGCTGGCCCAATACCAAGTTCCAGTTCCAACTTCGGCCCATGACAAGGGCACCCTCGCAGGTCTGTCCTGAAGAGGCGACGGCATCCCTACCCTGCCAGCTCCACTTGACCCAGCTATTGTTGACACCAATGCTCTGTGTCAAACAAGCACAGACGAATTGTTTGCGAGCTGAGGATAGTGCCTCCCGCCGGTTGCCGCTGACAAAGATGCTTCCTTCAGGGGCGGAGTTCTTGGATTATCGTCAAGCTGCTCCGAACACAAATGTGCTGACCATGGTGACATGAAAGTCAGACAGGCTGAACTGGATCTGCTATGATATGTCATGGAATAGAAACAAGCTCAGAGTGCTGAACTAATTTTGGCTGTATTCTCTCTGGAGGTTCATGCTTCGCACTTGCACGATTGATCTCCATTCATCCATATTGGATGGCGAATCTCGAGTACAGTATCTTCACATGGTCCACAAGTCTTGGCAAGGCTCGCTGTCACTGGAAGCACGGCACGAAATTCAGGCCCGGCGGCCGCGTCTTATTCTCTGCCCATGATAAGCGGAAAATTGAAGCAATGACGTGGAAACAATTTGGCTTTAAGCGCTCCTGCGTTCCCGAAGCCGGACTTCCGGGCTAAGTGGATGAAGTTATGGTTAATTGGTTATTTGGTGATGTAGCTCAACGACAGACGAAAAGAGAAGCAATCTCGGAGGCGTCTCACCGATCAATGTCACAAGCCGTTGAAGCAGGGCGAGGCAATTCGCCAATATCGCGGACATGACTTCCCGAAACTGTTCTTTGCAGTTAGTTGATCGTTCCCTAACGCCGCGACTCTCCTGAGGCCTAGGAGTTTCCATCTCACGTTGCCGCCCAGAATTGTTTTGTTAAGGCTGGTCCCTGTGCAAGCATGTCCCCTGGCCTCATTTAAGCGCGACGTGCTGCCATCTGATGACGCGTAACTAAGACATGGTCCGCCCCCGGTAGACAGGCAGACTAAGCAGCGTCCCAGGGACTTTGCATCCCCGTTAAAAGAAAAACAAGTGAAAACCCCCGAACTAGGAACAACGGCACCGTTCCCCTCGCCCCAAAATGTAAAGGTGAAACGAAGACGACGACGTCTCTAATTTACAGCAAACGCCCCATGGTCGGGAAATAAGGGAGCGGTGGAGACCCTAGACCCGTCTTCCTTGAAACACACGGCCGTGATGGGCTGAACATCGAAGCCCAACCACTCATAGTCTCCCACACGCACTCCAGTCATGTCCCAATCCTGGAGAAGATCTGTTGTTCCTTGGTCTGGTCTAGAACCCTCGAGGCTCGAGCAGTTGCTAACTTGCTGCAGTGAGCGAGCACTGTTAACTCGCTGAGCTGCGCGCATCCACCATCCACACCATCCACCCACGCAGCATCCATCAAATCCTGATCCCGCGGCGGAAAGCTAGGCCAATAGTTGCCAAACTCCTGTTACCCCTGAGAACCCACCCGTTGGAAATTGACAGCAATATGGCGCCCATGCTTTTCACCACTGTTCTGTCTTGATCGAAAGCGGGAAAGTCGGGCCACCCTCTTATCCAAGCTGGAGCTTGAGCCGCAGACAACTACCGAATAGTGGCAACTCGTCCGGGGCCAAACATGGTTCTTGCTCTGCTAAACGCCCACATCCCGCCGGGCTGGGTCGACTCCCCTTGTCGATCTGTGTCGTCCGATTGCGCAACGGTTCACCATGTTGCTCCAACTTGCTCGACTAAGTTGACGCCATCCTAGCAAACCATGAGCCAAATCAGTGGCGGATGGTAACCGGGATCCCAGACGTCGAGATCGATATAAGTTGCAGCTTTTCTCCTTCCAAGGCCAGTTTCCTTTGTGCTCTCCATCCCACTCCATCTTCATCACTTTCATTCCAAACACATTGAAGCTAGTCTTCTGTTCCGTTCTTGATACCAAGCCTTTCATTCGTTCCTTCGAACCACATTCCTTACCAACCTTTCCCACCTCACAAAACAACCTCTCAGTCATTCTCATAACTCAGACAAAATGAAGGCCAACGTTATCGCCGCTACCATCCTTGCCGCCTTCTCGGCTGGCGCTTTCGCTCAGGACCAGGAGGCCGAGTTCCCCACTGGCTTCCCCACCGACCTCCCCTCCGGCTTCCCTACCCAGGTCCCCGGTGCTGCTAAGCCCTCCGGCGGCTTCGGCGGTGGCTTCCCCGGCTTCCCCTCCGGTGGCTTCCCCACTGGCTTCGGCGGTGCCCGCCCTACCCAGGTTCCCGGCGCTGCTGCCCCCTCCGGTGGCTTCGGCGGCAACTTCCCCCACTTCGGTGGTCACTCCGGCTTCCAGACCCGCACCCGCGGCTCCTCCGAGGAGGCTGCTGGCTTCGGCGCCCAGGCTGTCGAGACTCCTTTCCCCACCGGCACCCAGTCCGGCGGCGCCCGCCCTACCGGCAAGGGTAAGGGCAAGGGCAAGGGCAAGAACCACGGCACCGGTGCTCTCCCCTCCGGTGTTCGCCCTACCCAGGTCCCCGGTGCTGCCCAGCCCTCCGGCGGCTTCGGCGGCAACTTCCCCGGCTTCGGTGGTGATGCTCCCTCCGGCGCTCCCTCCGCTGAGCCCACCTCCGCTTAAGCGACAACAACTTCTTCGACGATAACAAATTCGGCTTATGGGTTTGACTTGGACCACTTGGTTCAGCAAACGGCTTTATCTGGAGCGTGTTTGGACGATTTCTAGTGATGGAGGATGTGTTTCATTTCTTACTACTCCACGTGGAGCTTTCACTGTATAAATACAAAAGCCACTTGGAGTAGCTGGCTGGTACATTGCATAGGCGTTTGCTTTTTGTAGACTTATCAAATAAGAGCATCCGTCTTTTTCAAAACATTTCATCATGAACCTGACCGTGACTGCAAACCAAGAAACCAGCGAGTAATTCTGAGCTGATTCGGCTCGCTAAAGTACTTTTATCATCCTAGCATAGGTAACGTAAGTTGAGGAAAATACTTGACCGATACGATGATTGTTGTTCCAATTTGAGAAATTGAATCTTTTGGAGAGTTTTGAAACTCGACTAAGCCTTTGCGAAGAATTAGTGTATTACAAGCCTTCAGTATCATATGGTCTCAGCAACCTTCATCAATTGACTCCGCCGTTTGCGGTCCTGGAATATGCTAAACAAAGGCTGGGAGGATTGTGAGGTATCTGTGACATCTGCGCAGTGGCAGCGAATCGGTGGCCTCGGCAGAGCTTTGCATTGAGATGATACCAGGAGTTGTGTTGATGAATCGTTACGCGCTACGATGATATCAAGGGAGAAAGTGGCGTGGTAGTCCTTATGCATAAGTAGTAGTCTATCATACTTAGATACCTCTCGTTAATTGATGACATACTCGTAACACAATTCAACTACGTTCCCGCTAGTATCCACGACTCATCCCTCGTGATACGAATACCTCATATCGAGTCTCCCAAGAACCTTATTCACAGGACCTTCCATCTCTCTCTCGAAGCGTGTGCATGCTTATGACTAGTCATCACGAATTCTGTCGCCTCATCTCATCATCTCATGATATCATACATTATCCAGTCCCCTCACAAGAGCTGAGTTGCAGCCATAACAGCAGCAAATGCGAAAACAATTGTAGCAGGCTGGTTGTTATTTGCAGCACTGGCATCGGTGCTCGAAGTGGCAGACTAAATTTCCGTTAGAAGTCTTAACTGTAATCCGAGTTTATCCCCGAACAAAGACGTACCGAGCTCGAGCCGGTTGCAGATGCAGTAGACGAGGCACCAGCTGTGCCAGACGTTCCGGCTGTTGTAGTTGCGTTCGTCGTGCTGTTCGATGCAGTGACAGGTGTCGCGTCAAGGTTACATCCGTCCGCGGCTTCTGTGACGCCGTCTCCGTAGTATTGCCAGATGTCAAATGTGTTGGCGCACTGCAGACATCCCTCAAAGTAGTCCGTCCAAGTTGAGTTGGTACAGTAGTTGTCTTCAGCTGCTCCGAGAATGGCATAGCCTAGATACTGTCATGAGTCTGTCCGGTGCGGCGTTGGGAGCATAGTGAGTAACATACCGCAGTTCTCGTGGCACTCGTACTTGGCTCCGCTGGTGACCTGACGGGCGTGAAGGGGCACAACGGGGAGCCAATCCAGAGCCGTAGCAGTGGAAGCCAAAAACGTGACAGCTGTGATAAACTTCATCTTGATAACAGTGGCGACGGGCTTCGAAAAGACAGTATGACTGACGGCTGGGCGGAAAACAGACAGAGGTCTTTGCCGAGGGCGCGTGTTGCACCTCAGCTATATACTATGGGAATGTCCCGAATGAGCAAATTGTTGCATACGCAACCTCTTCCGAGGATCCTCTCGGTGGATCGATAACTCGCAGCTAGATGCTCTTGGCTGAATGCCTTCAGCCGATGGGCGAATCATGTTTTGGCGGCCGAGAGTGCCGAGGTGTACAGGTCGCATCGGCGCGGGTTGAAGTGGGGGATTAAGGATAGTTACGTTGCGACGGGCAAACTTTCGAACAGAGTTGTGCAGAGTCGTCATTGTAGATCGAACTGCCGCACGAAACACCAGTTTTCCGTAAATAACACAGTATGCATAGAGTATACATCTTAGGTTAAGTTTACTTTCCCAGAATTCGAGACTATGCGAGACAACTCGACGATCCAAAGCTATCCTAGAATAAGGATTCACTGTTCCCATGTTTCTTTCTAAAGGAAAGCTCGTCAGTCTGACCCATGTTCCAACACAGGGCTCCCATGCCGACGCGGTAGGACAAGATCTGGGCGCACGTTATGATTGGTAGATGACATCTTATCAGATCATCTGATATCCGCTTCGCAATCTCGGTCTCCCTCCACAATACGACACACCTGAGGCCAGTATCTCGGCGCTCCTTTCTTTCGCCTCAGGCCGCTAGGCCGAAGCTGTTCAAGTCTCCTCCGACTCGGCCGGGACCTTCTCCGGCCAACGGATCACAACCGCCGAAAGACACCGGCCGGATCGCCTCATTGTTTGCAAAGAAGAAGGGTTGGGCACGAACAGGCCCGGCCGCTGACACCCTGGTGACAATCCTGGTCCAATAATTCACCATCCTGTGGAGTTTCTTCCTTCGCAGTCTTGCGGTGTGGTCTTGCTCCCCGGTCAAAATCGCACCCAACCCCGTTCACGACCGCTCGATCCAATCACTCCCCCGGCATGCGAGTCAAGGATTCGTCGCCTTTTGGAAGTTCCGGTTCGTCGCAACGTGCTTGCAGCGGATCCTCAACAAACGAACCATGGCGCAAAACTCCCGATTCAGTCTTTGAACGAACTACGCGAGGCTTTACCGCCAAACTTCAAGCCCACAGATGCATGGCCAGCTCAGTTGTACTAAACCCATTGCGCTCGTTCTTCAACGAAAGAGTCTTGTGCGCCGATGATATTCTTGCGAATCGCAGGGGACCGTGAAAAGACGACAGGAAACCGAGTGGCTGGCCAACTGAACGCCCACCGCCTCTTACGCGCCCCGACTCGGCGTCCGTTGGCCGGGTGCTCAGTTGCTCACTCAAGCACTCGCGCACTTGCGATGGCGGTCTATTAAAGACTGTTCAGTGGCCGCATCTCTTGTCTGAGTCTTTCTCTTGGAAGATATCCTCTTTCGAGGCCCCCCTCGAAACACCACCCAAACAATCATCCAACATGGCCCAGGCCTCGCCTTCGTGGCAGAGGCTGTTGGGGCTGCTGTCAGTGCTCCTGGCACTGATCCTCGGCGTCTCGGCCGGGGAGCACGGTGCTGCTGCCACCGGCTGCCCCGCCGATCTCGCATCGGCCCCGGACAACACCTTTTCTGCCGGTTTCGACAACAGCACCGACGTTGCTGAGACTCAAGCAGAGCGCTCGCACGTCGAGAAGCTCGCAGCGACCAGCTTGCACGGCTTGGGTATGTTTTGCCTTGTCGACCTCTTTTGTCTGAGTCCACACACTAACAGTCTTTTTCCCAGGCGCCCGATCCAGCTTCGAGGCTTTCCGAGTCGAGATCCCTGCCTCGTGCAACACCCCCAGCATGAAGAGCTCCCTCATTGAGCTCCCCATCAGCTTCGCCAGTCTGCACATGCACCTGCAGAACATCCGAACCAAATAACCTCGATGGCGGTTTGCCCAACACCCAAACCGCCGACACGAGATGAACTACTTCACCCGTGTTGGATTCGAATCTACGATCTCCGACACACTTACACCCTAACGTCGGGGTGTGCTTGGTGTACCATGATATACACACTGAGCAAGTCCCGAGCACGACTGCCCACAACAGATGAGCAGTCACACAACAATCTCTCTACGACAGAAACGACATGACTACAACGAAACGAAATTCACGATAAAAAAAACAATGCAACGAAATACGATGTCACGGACAATATCCCCCCGACCACATGACTGGTTGGGAAGTACGACAAACGAACTTTTCTTTACCTCTCAGATACCAAAACCTTCTCCCTCTCCACCGAGGTCTCAGCTCTTTGGCTCTTTAAATACATCTTCTTTGTCTTGAACAAGACTTTCCATCCCAATGCCAGTGAATGACACCAAAGCCTCGTGAGATTACTAAGCTTGAAGTATATCCATCGTAAGGATATCGAGGTGAAAGTGATGCCGTGACGTTTACAAACGTCCAATCGAGCAGTTACCAATGTCTAGGTATATGCCTCTCATTGCCGAGAATTTTGATCGTTAATAGCAACGGATCTGCCATCAATATTACTGGATTCGGCGTGACAACCGTTGAATCGATGATCCAATGGTAGATCCACAACTTAAGTCACGGTGGCACCCCTAAATGCTCATCTCAACCACTCGAGTCATTGCTATTTACGCGAATCGCCAGAGAATAACATCCCCTTCGATATCAAGTCATCTGAAATCACATCCTAGGCCTCAGCGATGGTGACCGAGCTTCTGAAGTGCTGAGCGCGTCTAGGCCATAGTGCTGGAAACACATGTCTCTCTCGAGGCATTATTCCTCCATTCTTTCAGATAAATTTGCTCCATCTATTCATCGGGAGTTGGCTTTAGGCATGAGAAGCTGGCTAGTGTGGACACGGACAAAACCACTCTCCTTCCGAAGGCACGTGCTGCTGTTCTTCGACCAGAGAGTCGGCCTTTCCTCGCTGCTGTTTCTCACTTATGTTCAGGTAAGCGACAGAGATGATGACCATTTTTTCGAGCCATCAGTGCTATTGCAACTCTGTGGGATTCTCTCCAGCTGTCAACGTTCACGATGGAGTTTGAGGGCAAGATGGATTTGGGAGGCTGTCTGATTCCGGCCGAAAACATGACTAAGTATGGGGATAAAGGGAGAGCCGTCATGCTGCAATGTACAAGACACAATGCCATTTAGAGGACGGAAGCGCCAACCGGAGGAAAGGATATGAGAGAACCCGCAAGAGATATTGAAGGTGATTGGACTTCAAGAAAAACTCTAGGAAGGAAGTTGGAGAATTGACTCCGGGAGTGCCGATAAAAATAAATAACTTCACTCTGGAGACCCTTTGAGAAACTGAGGAACGCCCGTCGTAGATATTCGCCAGGAGCACAGAAAATCGTCCTCTGTTTTCAAGGAACCGGCCACTCTATTCAAGATGAGCACCTATCAAAAATAATCGATAGACTTTCAAAGAGCAAATTCCAACGCCTCGCGTCTACGTTCCTACCTAAGGCAGGTAGGTACACGGCATATATATATACGCGAACCAACCCCACTCAGGTGCATCACCACTCGGCTCGAGGAACTCGCGTATTCATGTTTAAACCAACCTTTTCCAGATTCCATGCGTTCAGCGCCCATACCTTCTTCTTTCTTGATCACATGACCCGTTCTCTCCTTCCTTCCGAATAGAGAGAGAGGACTTCGAGGCCCATGACCAACGAGTGATCAATTTCTCCCCGACAACCAAATACTTATCTTGCTAGCGCTTCAATCACGGCTTCAATCGAGGAACCGTCGCATCGGAATCTCGCGATGCTCAAAATTCCACGCCTTTTCTCACCTTCCCTCGAGGCAAGTACCCATTTCCTGTTTTTCTCTACACAAAGTCACGTCCTCTTCGTCCCTACAATCTTCGCCCTTTCACACTTCGTCTTTGCTTTCTCCATGCTTTCATACTTATTTTCTACCTCGTCCCTCGACACCCCATCTCTTCAGACCTCGTCTCTTCACACTTCATCTCTTCACACTCCGCCTCTTCGCATCTCGTCTCTTCACACTTCGTCACTTCGTACTTTATCGCTTCCCTTCTTCATCGCCTCCTTCTCTTTTGTCCAGCTCTTACTTCATCGCTTTCACAATTTCGATTCATCGAGTCTCTTTACTCATCGTTTTTCACTTTCGTGACCAAGTCTTCACAAGCTTGTTTCCATTATTCACACTACAAAGGTATCTTGACTTGTGGCCCTAGCATGAGCCCCCAGCTCTTTCCCATACACCATTCTGGCCCTTATCAAGGGAATTCACATGCCTACAAGAATTCTTGGCTAACTCATCGTGTTCCAGCTACCGAAATCGGATGACGTTCACCGTCTGAGAAAATGCGACGAGAGATGCGACGATGCCCCTCGTCGAGTCTTCAGACTTTTCGTCACAGCTCCGAAATTATCTCAGTCCCGTCCCAATGCGACTTCCGACGGACGTCGTCATCTCGACATGTCGTCTGGTCACTACTCAGAGTTGCGACGCCATTGAGATTACAGTCGCTCTTCTGCATTTGCAGCCCCTACTGGCTAGCTTGAATGAAGACCAACAAGAAAGGCTTGGAATATATTTGTTCAAAAATTGGTAAGTTGACCACAATTCCAAATTCAACTTGATGTGCTTCACTTGGTGTCGTACATCACTGCTAACACCAGCCTTTTCCAGACTTCTCAGCAGAAGATAATAGAGCCTCTGCCATCTCCATTGGTATGCCCTCCCTAGGCATAGCCTGTTCCAACCTAAAAGAGGCCAAGTTGAATTCGAGAGCTCGAACAAGCCAAAGTTTCCACCATTGGCTCCAGCCTTGGGCAGCCTTCTTGCTTTTCTCCGCATCTCAGGCATGCCCGAAGCCATCAAGAGTTCGCCGTGGCTGATTAACGAGGTCGGGGCACACTGCCCTGGCCTCGCGGTTGGGGTGACGTGGGAGACCAAGGTGCCTCTGTGAGCTTTACCGTCTCTTATACCGCGTTGGATTCTCCGTCGTCGCCGTAGAGCCCCGGCCAGCTCAACGCGATGTATCTCGGGGGACATGGCGAATCCAACGCGGGTATTTCGTATATCAAAGACAAGAACGGCAACATCGGACCAGCCGCTTCAATCACCATAGCCGAGAAGTACGGCGCGATGGACGTTGATCAAGGCGAGACGATCACCTACTGCGGTATCAACTCGATGGATACGACTCGCGACACCCCGGCCGACGGCGCGCAGCTCGTCCGCGGAAACAAAGCACTTTTCAAGCATATCGAAAAGAAGTTCAGATCTGTTCAAAAACCTCCAAGAACCCTAAAAGGGCGATTCAAACTCCTGTTACAAGAACACACTGAACGGGAGTAGTCGTTCCCCTACAGGCGTCGATGGCATGAATCACGGACTCGCCTTGGTATGTCCAGTTTGGGCCACGCAACTGGGTTCGGTCGGCGCTCTCAAGCCGTCTGAGAACCCTCCCGCGGGTTGTTCCAACAGCTGCAACACCGACTCCAGCCGGGCCGGCCATCATCATGCTCTTCCTTTGAGACGGCCGGTCTTGGCTTGCTCGACCATTAGAGTCACCAAGATGGGCGCGTCTAATCTGTTCGAAGAGGAATGGGTGGTCCAGCTCCCGGCGGAGATTTTCGGCCAGAGATACGCGATAAAGAGGCACCTCGTCAATCCGCCGAGGGGCGACGCTGGAAGGAGATATCGATTCTTCAGGCGGGCTGTGGCTGACAAGACGCTCACCCGCGCTGGCAAGGATGTAGCAAACATGAAGGACATCATGGTCAACTGCGCTCTCACGACTGACGATGATACCATGTCCTGCATACGCCCAAATCACTGGAAACATGCCAGCATTGCCCACCTCACCCAACAAGCCTACCGCGGGCCTCTTACGGCTCGCGGTCATTTCGAATCAACGACATCGGAACCAAGCCTTGCTGCAATGGAAGACGCGACTAATCCCCCGAGTGTTCCGCAAGGCTATTGTCTGGGGGTGTTTGGGGTCTTGCAGACCGCGACTTATCCAATAATCCTGCTCGGAAGCCTGCTTCAAGGCAATTCCTCAGCTTTGCCACCAACGACCTCCGCAGGCGGGCGGCGATTCGCGGCGCTGGACGCTGCCTTTGACAGGCTGGCGGCATCATTGCTCGAATAGGAGTGCTGGAAGCCTTCATTTTCCACGGAGGGAGCACTCCGGATTTTGTCGGGGGCCCGCATGGTCGCGCAGAAGGAGATGCTCCCTCGATCTGCTCGCAGGTCATCGGAGAGATGTGAGGGACTCTCCAAGGCATCAAGAGTGCTATCTGGGAGATTTAAGCTCGGATATAACTGCTCGAATGAAGGAGAAGCATGGACATCAAACACACCAGAATACTTCCGGAGGCCTCTTGATCCATTGGGGGGGGGGGGTGGGGTCAGAGCACTCCTGAGGGTATCAAGGGTGCCATCTGGAAGATCTGATTATTCCGACTTCGAAAAATTGTTCGAATGAATGGGGGCGCGCCGCATCTCCTCTCGCGAGGCTCGAAGATGACAATCTGCAAGATTGCCTGCTCCTTCTGTGTGATTGTCTCACATAGAAGGAGATATTGCCTCAGTCGACCGAGCGGATCTTGGGGGTCCGAGGCACCCCCGAAGGTATCAAGGGTGCAATCTGGGAGATCTGCAAATGTCTTATCGATGACTGGCAGAGAGGCACCGGCACCGTCCTCTGCAACCCTGCCATTCGCACTCAGTCCGGTACACCAAAAGAAACGTCGGCTTCTTACTTCTCCAAACAACAGACTCGCTGAGGCTTGTGACCCGGCTAGGGACTGGGATTCCAAGAAGCGCATGAAGTTCACTCACGGAGAGTCTGCCGCCAAGAGGATGGGCTAGAATGGTCCGAACGCTGGTGGTGTTTGGCTGCCAATCTTGTGAAAGCTTCTTATACTGGAGCAGTGCCAAGTTCATTGCCTGAAATCTATATTCGAATTCATGTTTCAAAGGAAGGCATGTGTCCCATGATGATGTCGATGACTATCTCAGCACAGATTATCAGTCTCATAATCGACATCACCCTCATGCTACTTGGGTTCTTCTTCGTTGCATCGATCTTGGTGGTTACTGGCCAGGCTCAGAATCGCCACAATCCTGAAAACAACAAGATGAAGTTGCGGGGTGAGAGTATCAATATGGATGTGGGGGGTGCTCGAATAAGGCGGTTACGGAATGGAGGGTATCAAGATGGATGATGGTGAAGGTTCGGAGGATATGAAATACAGAGACGAGGGTATCGATATGGATATGGGGAGTTCTCGAAGAACGAGAAGTTCATGGATGAGGGCATCAACAGACCAAGGGGGAGTGTTCAAAGAAGCGTTCGAGTTTTGGACATCAGCTAGAATTTGATTGAAGGTGCTCTCGTGGCCGGTACGCCTACTATTCAAAACCTTCGGAGATGTTGTCGGAGAGCAGAACATAAGGACTGCATAGCTGGAAGGGAACAGGAGGAAGTCGTGGTAGAGAGGACGACACGAGGGATTAGCTCAAGAGTACAGAGCGTCCAAAAAAACGACAAAACACTTTTTCACTAATCAAGTCTTCAAAGCTGTGCAAATTAGGTGGTGGGAAGAACCTGGGTGAACCCATTCTTCACCAGAACGTCAATCATAAGCCATGGACTCAGGCCGACCTCACTCTGTGAGAGTACCACTCTTTATTCATCATATCAAAAAAAGTGGTTTAGGTATATTCGTGTATCGTAACATTGCCTCCCTGGGAATCATTCAAATTTAGGCAAGACGTAGCCCAACTCTCGTCGTCGTCTCAAAGTGATTCTCTTTCCATCTCCATTTTCACCTCTGCACCACTCTAGAAAGACCAGAAGGTTGTGGCCATCAGCGCAGCGAACCCAAGACCAAGCGAAGGCGCAAAGCCATTTGCAGCATCAGGCTTGGCAGTCGCAGACGCGGTGCCGGTGACAATAGTGCCAGGTGTCGTTGACGTAGGCGTAGTATCGTTTTGCTGCAGGATGTAAATTTCGCCCGTGGCGTCCGAGGTCATGAACAGGCGGTTCTTGGCGTCCCACGCGAGTCCGACTGGGCGGAAGCACTGATCGGGGCAAGTGCTCAGGTCCTTGTTGTACATGATGTTCTTGAGCGCGTCGGTCGAGTCGCTGCTGGCGACGGGCTCGCCGTTGGAGAAGTCGACTGCGGTGAGGGCGTATCCGACAGGGTCGGGGCGATTGACTGTGCCATGTCAGTTTTAATCAGAGAAGGTGAGCAGGGGAGGGAGACTTACAGCTACCGCGGAACGACATGAAGGCCTTTGATCCGTCGTTGCTGAACTTGAGGAAGACGGGAGACGAGTGAGATTGGAAGGTCAAACGGGGAGCGATGTAGTCATTGTGGCAGCGGGTATCGTTCATGGTCGAGTTCTGCTCCATGGAGAACTGATCACCGACGTTGAGAGAGCTGTTCAGCGGGATGCTGGTATCCCAGACGGCGAAGCACCGCGGGTAACCGTAGTTACCGGCGTCGGTCTCGTTCGTAATGGTACCGAGCAAGTTCAGCTCCTCACCGGGGTTGTTGGCATGGATGTCGACGCCGTTGCGCGTGATATCATCGATCGAGTTGTCCATGGCCCAGACGTTCCCGGTAGCGGGGTCCTCTGCGACAGCAACAGCGTTGCGAATACCCCAGCCAAGAAGCTTGCCGTCCGTGTTGAAGTCAAAAGGGTCGTTGCCAGACTTACTCAGGTCGAAGGCCTTGACCTGAGCGTGGCCGCTGTTGGCATCGAGGGCATCGATATCGAAGTTCTCATCGACGCCGCGGGAGACGACGAGCCAGTTGCTTGAGGCCTTGGACATGACCAGAGTACGAGTGGTCTGGTCGTTGTTTGCCATGTTGTCAATGACGACGGCGGGCTCGGCGTTGACGGTGCCGGCCTTTGCGTCGTACGCCCAGGCGAGGACTTGGGAGACGGAGGAGGCGTACAGGGTCTTACCATCTTCTGAAAAGGCCATGCCGTGTGTGAGCTGGATGATAACATATTAGAACTCTTATCGCCTGCGGGGAATTCAAGGAAGTCAAGTCTCACTCTTGTGTTGTTGACCAGAAGCTTGCTCTCAATCAACGATAGACAAGTGCCGCCATTGTCCTTGAATGTGACGCGATAAACACCAACGGCAGCATCCAGGACAAGCAGAGCACCCTCGCTATCGACGTGAATTGTCCTAGGCTTCTTGAAGCCATTAGCAACAAGCTGTGCCTGCCAGCCAGCGGCGACCTGAGGGGCTGTGTAGCTGGGGGTAATGATATCGGCGCATTGTTGCGCAAGCACCGTGGTAGCAGCTGCTATCGCGAGCGCGGTGGTTGTGAATCCCTTCATTTTGGCGGGGGCAAGGTGAAGGATCAAATCTGAAATCAGGCAATCGCGGGCGGCTACAACACTTTCAACCTGAGAGTTGTCTTGCGTACATAAACGAGCCCCTGATGTGTTCAAGGTGAGGGAAAGCTCAGTGGCAAGGTGAAGAAATCAATGTGCCCGTAGCGATTGAGTAGCCTCGGAGCAGATTGGAACATGTCCCGCGAGATGGGTAGCGAGACATCTGTCGACCTCGAGGGTGGCAGATAAAAACTCCACTTAAAAACGAGAGACAAAGCTCTCTCTGGTTCGGGATGAGATGCCCCTCCATGCCCCCCCTCCCCTCCATCGCCTCCTCGTGCGGCGACTCGCGAGTGGTCGAGATGGACGCGAGCGGGCGATCTTCTGTGCCTCTTTGGGAGCTGCTCACCTGCTCTAGCGCAATCGGGGAACGGTACGGCGAGTAGTCGACTGGGCAGCGGAAGGGGTGGTGGGCGAGTCGACCCATGAAAGCTCTTTGGGTCTTCGTTGGATGGGAAGATCAGAGAGGGATGGATGCGATGACGGACGAGCAACGCCTCACATGTGCGTGTCTGACCATGTTGAGCCCCTTACGTTGAGCCAACGCAACGGCGTTGCTTTTGCGACCAGCCACTCTGCATGGCATTGCTGCTGGGGGTGCAGACGGCAGTTGCTGAGGGTATCGCGAGAGTGAAGCATGAGAATCGGGCATTGGCCCTAATCTCAAGATGCGACGGCACTGTGGCATACTGCCGGGAATGTTCGTATCATATGCTCTGAGCTTTGGACCTTACTCAAAGGCAAGGCTTGTGCTGAAGCGGAATGCAAAGTCCTCCTAGAACATCGTGAAAGACGAGGAGGTCCAAATCCGGCGTCGAGGCATCGCTTCCCACCAGTCGCTGGTCGAACAAGAGCTGGATTGGCGCAGCGAATTCAGTAAGGCGCGAAAAAAGTTGTTCAATAGGCGCACATTCTCTGGTCGCGTTGCGCCATGCTATCGGATGGCTCACGTTTGATGTGGGGGAATAAGCATGCAAGACAAGCTTAGCTGCGTCTGTTCAGTGGGCACAGGAGCGGGATCCACGACCCGATGGTGGCCGAAGGAGGCAGGTCGTCGGATTTCCGCCTGCTTGGAGCTGGATCCAGGCGGATCGTGGGCGTGGTGGTTCTGGCGATGAGGGGCAACCCATGTGGTGGTGGCCAAGGGTTGTTGAGTTCCATCTGCTCAGAGTTGCGACTTGGACAATCATGATGATGATGATGATGATGATGATGATGATGATGATGATGATGATGATGATCATAGGTATTGAGGGAGGCCATTCGGTCATCTCAAAGACCAAGTCTATCTGTGTACCTAATGCTTAACATCTCTCTTGGTTGACTTGATCTGGCAATACATAGTGAAGAGGAAATGTGCGCCCAAATGTCTCTCAAGGTGACGGGTTCAGCTTCAGGCATGCCTGGGATGACACATGTTGGTTCCTGAACGGCGTCTTGGCTGGACTCTGGTAGCGCCCATAGATACGGGTTGTGCTGCATTTGGTTTCTCACCAACGGGAATAGACCGAAGTCATGATGTTAGTCAGTAGAAAGAAAAGGCCGCAATGCAAGCAAGAAATCCTCCGCTCCCATAGAGTCCCATTCCCGCTGGGTAAGTCCACTCTCCGGCCCTCTCCTCGGCGCATCTGTCGGTCCTCGTCCCTCTACAGATCCATCATCACACATCGTGACACTTACCACACGGCATATCGGCTCCATTAACCATCAACGAGTCTTGGCGCAAGCATGAGAAGAGCCAAGACCACCAAGTGTCTGAACTCGTCCCTTTGCTGTGCCGTTGGGTCTGGGTCTGGCCTGACGTCCATGGACCAACCACCTCTCTGTGCGACAACACGCTTCGCAATCGCAATTCTGCCATCCCACCACTTCGGACAAATATTTCTTACACTCCATCTCGAGCCTTGACACAAGCAAGCGTTGAGGCGTCTGGGCTAAACCATTCCCGCGTCACACCATGCACTGCAATCATGGTGGACTTTCAAAGACGTTGAGAACGTGCAGCGTTCATCCGCAGCATTTCCAGTTCATTTCTCTTGTCCAGTTAGACAACCCGCTGTTGAGAATGGGAACCTCTAGACACATCATGGCCCGCGGACCGCGATCATTTCTCGTCACTCTACGGAGTACAAAAAGGGGCATACGAGGTTAAGTAGTAAACCTCTCGCATCCCGAGGATGGCGATAATGGGTCACTCATACGGCAAACGGTACAGATAAAAACAGCACCACCAACCACCCTCCTGTCACGCAGAGAAACCGCTTGGCGTCCATCAGACTTTACTGCTGAGTGGTGGCTGCAGGGCAGGGCTTGCAAAGTTGCTGCCAACCCCGCACTAATCACTTGTCTGATGGCAAGCCCATTCCCGTATCGACGCTGTTCCCTGTCTTCTCTGAGTCGTATCGCCCCTCTTCTCGACGAGAATCCCAAGTCCATCTTGCCTTGGCTCTCGCAGCTTTCGCTTCAGAAAGTTCAGCCTAGTCATCAAAACCCCCTTCCCTCTGAACGCGAAACGGAATACACACCGGCCCTACACTACTGTGCGGTACAGGCGTTGCAAGTGGTGTTCGTCTGCTTTACCTGAGCTAAAACAGAGATGTCTCCAGTTTGGCATGTCAAACGTCAAGTCTGGGACCCCTTGAGGGGAGACCAGATGGGACGGCGTTCTTGTTGAGACTGTAGAGAGATGCCAATCAACACACCGCAACTTTTGTGATATTCGAAGCCCAAGACGGACCGGCAAACTCAACAGAGGCACGAGAGAACACTACGCCCGGCTACGGCACTCCGGTACCGTAAATGATGGCATGGCATAGAGTGCCAACATGTATATTACCAAACACACAAAACCGTTGCACGCCGTGAGACATGCGCCCAGAGCACGCCAACACTGCTCGACAGGGGCGTTCCGGGCTCGAACCATTGATTCTGGAGCTTGCCGAGACAACAGCGGGCTAAACTGCTGGACGACTCCGTCCAAGCTCCATCTTCCAAGACCGCGGTGCCCATCTGTCCACGGCCTTCACCCTATCACCAACCTCCTTGGCGTTCTCCGCCTATTATCAACTGGTTGCCACGCTGCCGTGCCATGCCCGCGATTGTCTATTGCCAAGCATGCGTTGCTCACGCCCAGCATCCTTCTCATTGGGTGCCGATTGACCATGAGCCAGCGCTGGTACGCTGGTCCCCTCGCCAAAAATGGCCTTTGGAGAGCGGGACATGCGGAGCACAAGAAGAAAGGCCATTCCACCTTTGGATTTCACTCCATTCTCTTCTTCCCACTTGTTGCTAACTTGACTGGGCCAGAGAGTCTTCTTCTTCCCTTGAAGCCTTCAAGTTTCCTAGCGCCATCTGGCTGAGCTCTCGTCTGCTCTACCTACTCCAGCCACCCAACACACAAAGTGGTGCACTACGCTAGCTCAACTGGCGCAACCAGCCCTGGACTTGGAGACTCGGCTCGAACTCGAGGATCGCGAACGAATACATTTGCGTGCTTACTGCCGCCTGCGTCCGCTACCGCTCCTGCTGCTACCAACGTCCGATGCCCCTCCATTTCATGTTCGTATGACGCGTTGCGAGACCCCAAGCCGGCAAACATCCGCTTCTCTGGGTCCCTTCTTTCCTTCCTTTCTCTGCGGATTCCCCCTTGCTCAGTCGTGCCGCTTAATATTTGATACCCAGCAAGGTACGGTACGCTGAGCTGTAGAGGATCCGGGACGAAGTGGTCCATCACCAGCCGATCTTTCTTTTCTCTCTTACGATCCATGTCGATCTGTTGTTCTTAGAGACGCAGCTTATTGCGACCTGATTCCCCTCGAGGTATTCCTTTCTCACCAATCTGGGGATTCTCATCACATCAGAGCGAACCAAGGCGGACTCGACTCAGAAATACGAGCGAGGACTATTTCCTACTCATGCACTTTCACCAACTGCGTCTGTGCTCCCCCGACATTTGAAGCTTCGCACAGCATCGAGGGACCCTTTCGAGACCATGTTTACAAACACACAACGGCTGCTGTCCGCCTTTGCGGCGACAGCTCTCCTCTTCGCAACATCATCATCAGCCGCGGCTGTCAAACCGCGGCAGAATCAAGGTCCCGGCCCGGTCAACGACTGGATCTCCATCGACTCAAACGGCAATGCCCGGACCATCTCGCCATCAGTAGTCACCAGCAATGGCGCACGCACAACGATCAGCCCTCCTCCATACTCATTAACGGGCTCCGTCTACACAGTCACAGCCACCACCGGCGGACTCACAACCAGCACAGGCGTACCACCGCCACCGCAGGCGAGTAATACACAGGGATTTGGAGGTGTATTTGCCGTGTGCAACAATAGGGTCGGTCAGGATGGTCCGTTTTGTCAACCTCGACGGGGTAGCACTCTGCACGTGGAGTCGACGTACTACAGTAAGCTTCAATTCATCCTGTCCCGTCCATGTTTGAATGGCGGGACCGTCTTAAGCACCCCCCCCCCCCCCCCCCCCCCAATATCAGTTTGCTGACAATATTCTTCAAGTCACTTGGGATACAACATTCTTTGCCGACCCCGCGACACCCATTGGCATCGTCGGCTTCGACGTAGACAACGGCATCACCGACAATGCACCCGCGTTTTCCGTAACAAACCTCAGCGGCGGCGATGGCTGGGTTCCATGGACACCTCACCTGACCGATCTCGAGGAGAAGACCTCGAACAACATGACCATCATCCTCATGTACAACGACCCCGACACCGACGAAGAGAAGAACGTCACGGGACCCGTATTCACGCTGAGGATGGCACTGGACATTGACCCATCTACCTCGCGACCGAACCTTCTCGCCATCCTGTTACCCGTCATCCTCATCTCGCTCGCCATCGCCGGGGTGATGATGTGGCTGTACATCAGGCGTCGCCGCCGTCACGCGGCCGTCGCTGCCGCGGTGGAACGCCAGAACGCGGCGCATCCCACGGGACAACCGCGGAGCATGCATGGGCAGAAGGGCAGCGCCGATATCCAGCTTGAGCCGACGAGTCCGCCGCCGGGTTCTGCGCCCGGGAGGAACGTGTTTCAAGAGGAGGTCCGCAGACAGGAGCGGGAGAGGGCGTAAGGAATGAGTGATACGAAACGGCAATGGGAACGGGTAATGACAGGAACCTTGTCCGACGGATCATCCGTTGAGACGGTATAGGGAGAGGGTACTTCGTTTGGTAACGACTTTCCAGCGATACCCTCAGCCCGGAATGAAGGAATGGGATCTATGACAATCTACATATCATGAATCAAAAGACAGATGGGATACAACCATCGTTCAATTTTGACCACTCTCAATTTTCTGGTAACAAAGACACGCTGGCTCTATCGAATGCGATGTGTGGGGTCTGACCAGACAATCCCAACGTATACGAAGACGACCATGTAGACGGGTCACTAGAGTTGACATCTTAACTACTACTGTCGCGTCAAGCGGTGTAGAGGGAGAGTGACATTGTTTGGAACCATTGCCCAGATTCAAAGACAAAGGCCTAGCACGGTCCAGTGCGATGTACAATGTTTGCCCAAGGTAAATCTGGCAATTGGTATCAGTCGAGATGCGACATCACGGTGGTCAACCAACTGCGCTGGATTACCGGCCGACACGGGTCCGCGGACGGCCGCGGAGAGCCGTTCGCTTCGTGGACACTCCAGGAGCCCAAATGGAACTACCCTCACCCGCAACCTTTGCTTATTCGCCTCGGCTAACACGAGTTCGGTTGTTTTAGGGGGCTCTTCAGTCAAGTACAAGTGACCATGAGTCCTTCGGATCGTGATCCAAACGCAGCAAGTGCTGGTCACAATCGGATATGATCGTCAATCCCGGGGCATATTACAGGGCGAGCGACTGATAGCAAGGTTGATATGATACGCCCAATATCGATCTCGAACTTGGTGTCTAATGCTCGTCTTGCTTCACTGGGCCACACCATAAGGCAAGACTTGGGTAGGCATTCATCATGGACAAATACATTCCGCTAGTAATGGGATAGTATCATGTTGCGATCCTGACTAAGTACAAGCTAACTACTTCTTACAATATCTGCTACTAAGTATACGACTCTATAGAGACCAAGCTACTAAGAACAAAGACACGGCCACTCTTTGGGTATCGTGAGTGATATCAGTCCTTCAGAAACAGGCACGCTGAATTCTGAACATTGCCCAAATCAAGTCCATCTTCAGAGCTTTGCAACAAACTTCTTACCACCCTCCAAAGAACACAACCCGTAGGTCATCCGCACCAGATCCCTCCTCAGAATCTTCCCCGTTGCGTTCCTCGGAAGCTTGTCGACAGCCCAAACACCGCCTCTAAGCTTCTTGTACCCACTAACTTGCTCATCTACAGCCTTCCGAATCTTTGTCAAAGCTTCGATAACCCCGCGCCCCTTGATCTCGTGTTTGTCGTCCTCCTTAAGTACGACCCATGCGGTAGGGACCTCTGTCAATTGGCTCTCGTCCCATAAAGCTCCGACGCCAGACTCCCTCACAAGGGGGTGGGAGTTCAAGATCTGCTCGAGTTCCGTCGGGCTCACCTGGAAGCCCTTGTACTTGATAAGCTCCTTTGTTCGCCCGACAATCGACAGCCGTCCCTGCTCATCTATGCGGCACACGTCTCCGGTGTTATACCAACCCTCGACAGGGAACGCCTCCTTGTTCGCGCTCGGGTTGAACGCGTACCCACGTGTGATATTCGGGCCCCGAAGCCATAATTCTCCAGGGCCACCTAGAGGTGCGTCTTCCGTCGTTCCCTCCTTCTTGAGCGCGGCTTCGATACCAGGCAGAAGCCTCCCAGTACACCCGTCAGGCACGACTTCCTCGAACCCCTGATAGGCCACATACCCAGCCGCCTCCGTCATCCCGTACGCCTGAATAAGTCTCCACGGTGCCCGGCTGAGTAGTCTCGAGAGCTGCGCTGGCTTGAGCAGCGCGCCGCCAATGTTGATGACCTGCGCCTTGGAGAAGTCGTAACGGTCTGTGACATCCGAGTTGGCCAGGCCCAGCACCATGCTCGGAACCCCCTGGAACATGGTAGCCTGCGTAGAGCCCACAAGCTTGCCAAACTCTTCGATGCTGTACTGCGGCATCGCGTGATGGAACATGCCAGTATACGGACCGAGAAAGAGAGGCGCCGTCGTCATGGCGATGTGTGCCCAGGGCGTGAATGCGACGATTCTGCAGGCCGAGTTGAACATTTGGCGTTTTTGGTCAAGGGCTACGAGTTGCATGACGTTGGCGACGAAATTGTAGTGCGTTAATTCGACGCCTTTTGGTTTCCCTGTTGTTCCTGATGAGAGGTGTATTGAGGCTAGTCGCTTTGATGTGTCTGGCCAGTGCGGTATGGAGAGTTGACTTGAGGCCATGAAATCGTCCGGAATGTGATTTGCTTGCTTGTTTCGTGTCACTATTGATAGTATTGGCGGTGGTTTCCATGGTACCCCTTCCTGACGAAGCTCTCTCGCTGCCACATCCACAGCCGCTTGGATGGTCTCTACTACCGATCCATATGCCACGATGAAGTGAGGTCTCGAGACCGCGATTCCATGGCCAATCTCGGATGCCCTAAGAGCATGGTTGATGGGACAGACGACACCGCCTGTCCATAGGATGGCATGAAAGATTTCAAGAAACTCGACACAATTTGGTACCACAATGACCCATCGTGCTTGATCCGGCGGGTCCAGCTTTTCCGCAAGCCCTTTTGCAATCCTGCCGGCTCGATCCCGTAACTCGCCGAGAGTAATGCTCCGGTTCGTTAGACTATCAGCGGCGATGACATGTGACTCTGGGATCGAACCCGCATTTGTATGAAGCAACTCGGTGAGATTCAGTACGCGAGGAATATCGATAGGTCGAGGTGTGTATATCCTCATTGTCGTGATGATGGTCGGTGCATTCCCCCTTTTGAGTTTTGGTTTCAAACAAACTGTCGGATGAACGAGCTCTCGACAATGTCATGAATAGCCACAAGATCCCAGGACAAAAGAGACAACCGCAGAGTCGTATTTTTTGTCAGTGTCAGGAACAGTCGGTTCGAAATAGTCCGACGGCGAGAAAGAGCCTCAATTTGTTTGAGCCGCTCGTGCCGTTTAAGCCGCGCTTGCTTCTACCTTTCCTGTAGGACTGGACTAGAGTTACCGCGCGGGATGGAGGGCGGCATCCGCGGACCTTATCCGATTATTTCCTGCTTCGGAGAATGAGGCAAAAGGAAAGCGTGAAGGATGAACAGGGAACAAGTAGGCTGCTGAAAGGCAGATGGGTCCTTGAACTGTCGCCTCAAGACAGGCAGCGATGAGTGACCCTCCACACGTAGAGGAGGGGGAAGACCGAGACAATGATGTGCGGAGAAGCGAGTACCTCTGCATGAAACTCCTGAATCATCGAAGTCTTGGTCGCACTCGGGGAGCACCCGCAAGCGCAACTCTGACAAACAGACTTCCTGCGGTGATCCTTGTGGTAGGCTGTAGGTCAGAGGTCAAAACGTCGAGGCGGCAGCTCGAGCGGCGGCGTCGGCACGGTTCGGGGTTTTGGAGGGCGAGAGGGTCATACGATGGCCTCAACGTCGAAACAACGTTTCTAGTAATCGAATGATATATCCACGGGCTATTTGATCAAGGTAAACTTACCTCGAATAACATTCATTCTGCCATATGGATCCGCCTCGACGACTTATACGCATCGGCAATTGCTCCGGCGCCATCAACGACGGCATTGACCAGATTTACCGCCTGGCTAAGCACGGCAATGTAGACGCCATCACAGCCGACTACCTCGCAGAGTTCAACATCGCCTGGAAGGCTATCGAGCTCCAGACCCAACCAGAGTTAGGATACGAGCCAAACTTCCTCGAGCAACTCGCATGGCACAACGGCGACGCAGCGCGCCTCGTCGCCGAGAAACGCATCAAAATCGTCCACGACGGCGGAGCTCTGAATCCTCGGGGCCTCGCCGAGAAGACGCAGGCGTACTTTGAGAGCCTTGGCATCCGTGACGTCAAGGTCGCCTGGGTGAGCGGCGACAATGTGACCGACGCTGTAAGACACGGCGCGTTCGGGCGAGTCATGCATCTCGACCAGCCCGGCGTCAAGTTTGATCCGCATTCGCAGGGTAGCGATCTCCTCGCTGCCAACGCCTACACGGGCATGGCGGGCATCGTGCGTGCGCTGGAACTCGGCGCCGATATCGTCGTCTGCGGGAGATGTACCGATGCGAGTCCCGTGATGGGGCTTGCGGCGTGGTGGCATAGGTGGAAGACGACGGAGCACGATTCGCTTGCTGCGAGTCTTATGGCCGGGCACTTGATTGAGTGCGGGCCGTATGTGACGGGAGGGAACTACTGCGGTCAGCGCGAGGTGCCGGATCTCCATCACGCCGGGTTCCCGATTGCGGAGATCGGAGCCGACGGCGGTGTTGTCATCACGAAGCCGGAGGGTTCGAATGGGCTGATGTCTGTGGACACTTGCAAGGCGCAACTGCTTTATGAGATACAAGGCGTCTACTATCTCAATCCGGATGTCATAGCCGACATTGAGAGTGCATCCTTTACGCAGTTGGGTAAAAACCGTGTTCAACTATCAGGCGTCAAGGGGTTGCCGCCACCGTCCACGGCCAAGCTGTCGATCTGCTTTATGGGAGGGTACCAGGCCGAGATCTCAGCGTATGCGACTGGCCTGGACACCGACTTCAAGTTCGAAGTGCTCAAGAGCCAGGTGTTGGGCCAGATCAACCAGTCAGATTTCACAACCTTCAGCATCGAGAAGTATGGTTCATCGTTGGCAGATCCACGATCACAGAAGTCATGCACGACGCAGTTCCGTATGTTTGCACAGTCTCGGACAAAGACAGCGTTTGAGCACTTCAAGAGAGCAATCTTCTACAACGGCTTGCAAGGCTATTGCGGTCTTCATCTGGGCATGGACTGGAGGACCATGGAGCCGAGGCCGTACGTCAGGTATTTCCCAGCACTAATTTTGCAGTCCCGGATTCCCCTTGCTGTGAGCTTTGTTGGTGGTGAGCAGCAACATGCCGTCGAGGCGCGTCAAGATGGTGGCACAATCCCTCGCCAGCCCGATTATGATGCCATAGTGCCGTTGTCGAAGGTCCCGTTATCTAGGACAGTGAAGAGGCCACTTGGAGACCTCGTCTTCGCGCGTAGCGGTGACAAGGGAGGCAACGCGAACGTGGGCTTCTGGGTACGCAATGCTTTAGCGTGGCCCTGGTTGCAGGCTTTCATGACAAGAAAGAGACTTATTGAGCTGCTGGGAGACGACTGGCAAGCTCGTTATGTGGTGGAAAGATGCGAGTTCCCAGGGCTCTGGGCTGTCCATTTTGTCATCAAGGGGATCTTACAGGAGGGCGTTAGCAGCAGCAGCGTACTTGATGGGTTCGCGAAAAGCCTAGGGGAGTTTCTACGTGCCAGAGTTGTTAGTCTGCCAGTTGACTTAGTCAAGGTTGAAGATGACCGCCGGCCGCGTGGGTTTGAAAGCCGTGCCCGATTCTCAAGATTATGAAGTCTGACCATATGTATGTATAGCCGAGGAAACATCCTCTTAGAAACAAAATCAAGAATAAGAGGAAATGGAAATGGACAATAGCTTTGATCAAAGCACCTATGTCGTATGCGAAGGTCATGTCTCTTTCGTGGAGTGACCTTTCTCCACGATTGACCGAGGGCATTGGGGGCACTGCGGAGTACCTCGGCCAAGGTTCAAGCGCCTGAATGCGCTATTTCGGCAGTGCGAAAGCGTAGTCGGTCATCTTACTTAGCGGTCTGTGTCCCCTGACATTTCATCCAGTTGCTGACCTCAAATCTGTTGTCGTCAACCTCTCTATCAGCAACCGCATCGTTTCCTACCGTACTAGATACAGCTCTAACTTCAGCCTATCATTAACGAGACCAAACACGATGGCTTCGAGCGATAGACCAATCAAGAACGCGTCTGGTCGTTACGACAATGTTGACTTCCGCAAAGCAGCTGGCTATGAGCATTACCCCATCAAGTGCGCCTACAACCGTCGTGATGTTCTCCTCTTTGTAAGCATCATGGCCACGTCTTCTAGTACCTAATGCTCTTGAATGCCTGTACTTTCCCTGGATCAAGGAGAGCGCCAACTAAAAGACGTCTTAGGCCAATGCCATCGGCTGTCAGAAAGAAGAGCTACATTTCCTCTACGAACTGCACCCAAACTTTGCCGCGTTCCCCACGTTTCCAATCAACCTCGCCTTTAAGCAGACGGACCAGGACGTCTTTGACTTTATTGCCCGCACCGTGACCGGCCATGTCCCGGGTTGTCCGCCATTTGACGCCCAACGCTCTGTGGACGGGGAGCGAGGCATCGAGATACTTGGACCAATTCCCGTGTCTTCGGATGGGCTTGATCTGGAGATTCGAAGCAAAGTCATAGGAGTTTATGACAAAGGTATGTAGGCATTACGCTGGAGAACATGAAGCCTGGGTTAGTTGACTTTTTGCAGGCGGCGCAATGATCCTTGAAGCAGAACAGCTGCTGGTCGACAAGAAGACCAGCACAGCTTACACCAAAATGACATCCACCGCATTCGGCATAGGACAAGGCGGCTACAACGGCCCCCGGGGCCCAACAAAGCCGGTCATCAAGGCACCGGACCGCGCCCCAGATGCCGTGCACACCATCAAGACCACCCCGGAGGCGGCTCTGCTGTACCGCCTCTGCGGTGACTACAACCCGCTCCACGCAGACGAGGCGTTTGGACAGCGCGCTGGGTTCAAGGGGTCTATCCTCCAAGGCTTAGGCACCTGGAACATGGCGGCACATGGCCTGCTACAGAAGTTGGGCGGCAGCGACCCAAGTCGTTTTAGAGCTTACGGGGCTAGGTTCAAGAGCGTCGTTTATCCCGGAGATACTCTCGAGACGCGCATGTGGGTTGTCAAAAGCCTAGATGGAGTGGACGATGTTGTCTTTGAGACGATTGTCAAGGACGATGGGCGAGTTGCTCTGTAAGTCTGCTCCTGGTGACATACTCAGCACCCACGTCGGATCTGGTGAGACGGGATGCTGACGATCATCAAGATCCAATGGCTACGCCAAGATTTTGCAAGCGAAACCAAAGATGTGATCTTTATGCTGTGCACGCGGAAGTTTTCCAGGGATACAGCCGGCAGCATTCAGAGGGGATTTCTGTTTTTGAGGCAGATTTTGCGCCGTGTATCATATTCATCCAAACTTGGACTCAGTCGCGAATATAGGTCCATCTGTGCTGCTGTAATACCGGCTGTCTTATGATCTTTTGAGTCAGAAGAAGCAGAAAGAGTTGTTCTCCTTGAGTCGGCAGAGTTTGGAGTGAAGGAAACGATGACACTGGCCAACAGGTTGAGTGAGGCTTGCCCGTGCGGATGTGGATTGTTCGTAAGAAGCATCCCGTCGGCGTGCCAGGCAATGCCAGCCAGAGCTCATGGGTAAAACCTTCTGCTCAAGAGCACGGAACATAACCTATG
This sequence comes from Colletotrichum godetiae, assembly GCF_030913485.1. Taxonomy (NCBI): domain Eukaryota; kingdom Fungi; phylum Ascomycota; class Sordariomycetes; order Glomerellales; family Glomerellaceae; genus Colletotrichum; species Colletotrichum godetiae. The sequence goes on from NW_026851263.1 coordinate 490,921, forward strand.
CTGTGCACTAGGACACACATCCATGCAGGTATTTCGAGATAGCATCAAAAATGAAGTCAAGTGTTCATGAGGGCCCAAAATCCAAAAGTTGCGTCGAGGGGGAATCGAACCCCCGGCTCCCCGACGCTGCTGGATGGCAACGGAGAATTTTACCACTAAACCATCGACGCTGTTTATTGGACGTTGAACCAAGCCTCTCAGATTTTCTTGTACCAAGCTCGCGAGCTCGCGAGAAATTTGACGTGGATCATCGAGTTGCGAGCCTACAAATGCGAAGGAAACCACTTGGGATCCCTCTTCTCGCGATATGCTGCCAGTCCTTCAGTCGCGTTCTTACTCCGGAGCATCGCTTCTGCCCACAACTCCTGTCCGCGCATAGTCGCTCTGCTGACCCCCGTCTCCCATGCTTCTCGCGCCGCCAATCGCGAGATAATAACGCTGTCCGGACTTAGTGTCGCGATCTGACTGGCATAGTCGAGTGCTCTCTCAAGCAGCTTCTCTTGAGGGACGATATCTTTGACCAATCCCCAATTGTGCGCCTCCTCTACAGACATTGTCCGGCCTGTGAGGACCAGGTCCATCGTTCGGTGGTTGCCGAAGAGCATCATGCAACGAGGCAATGCTCCTGCGAGGGCAGAGACGCCACGGAGGACTTCGGGCAGACGAAATGTTGCGTTTGGCGAAGCGAAAATGACATCTGCGTTGAGTATGGCTTCGAAACCGCCGCCTGCATGCCACACACATTAGCTCTGTCTTAACACATGCATCCACGGCGATCTCTTCGGGTTCCAATAGTGAGCATACCGTGAGCATGGCCGTTGCACGCGACAATGATTGGTTTCCTGCCGGTTCGATTGCTCATGCCCGCAAACTGACCCAGCGGGTAGTCGAAGGCGACATCATTTGTCTTGATTATATCCAATCTCTGCTTCAGATCCATCCCGGCGCAAAAGGCCTTGGTTCCGGCCCCCGTAAACACGGCGCATCGCAGCTCCGGTTCGGCATCATACCATTTCCACAATGCGCCGAGCTCTATTGTCGCCTCCACGGGGAGACAGTTCATATGCTCCGGCCGGTCGATTGTGACAAGAAGGATGTGTTTTCGAGGGAAGGATATTAGACTGTGTTCGACATGCGGGTAGGGGTTCTCTATCCAGGAAGGGACTGGCTTCTTCGTCCTCGGCGTAGCCATTTTTCGTGTATCGCTTGGCTGTAAGTCTTACTTGGGGTTACCTAGTGTCGCTGTCGTGGGACGTTGCGCAACCTGCAGTGGTCTCGTAGCCTCCTCTCGTTGCACTTGTGAGGCTTCGATGGCTCTGGTGTCTTAATGAGTCGAATCAGATCTGCATCATCGTTCTCGCCAAGTTGACCAGCAGACTATCACAACATGTCGTGGACATGTCGAGCCACATTGTGACACCCAACTTCGCGGCCAGTGCACGGTGACCTGCCACGCATGCTTCAGTGCCCGTAGACGAGGACGAGCACACCCACGCAACCCCCCAACGATCCGTTGACGGATGCTCCCTAGCGAGTCTCACAGGCATGCCGCCTCGGCACGTCAAGCGGGAACATCCCTGGGGCTCACCACCGCGGGGTGTCCCACGTTTTCGTTGTCCCTCTTTCACCCGCTACAAAGACGCACAGAAACGTGTTTCCCGCTGAGCACGATTGCAGAGCGAGTCAAAGCCCCTGCGAAACCTGGCGCAATGGCCGTCGAGGACGGCCAAAGCATCGGGGATGTGTGCCATGCAAACTCAAGGCTTCTTACCTTCTACCGATGGACGCGCCGCGGAAGACAGCCGAGTGGGGGTAAGTAAATCTTGGATCTGGGGTGTTTCCTTCGAGAATTAGATGCCAGGATTGTCTTGTGCTCTAGGCCTTTGTTTGAGCCGGCGAGGCTTAACAGCGGACGGAATTTTGCAAACGGGCTTCGCCACAAGCACTTGACATCGTGATAATATCACCGAGTGAAGAACGTGATCGCCGCTCCTCGCGCTATCAGCAAGACTTCATCAATTAGCTCGGAACCAAGCTAGACTAGGACACCAAAACTTCGACATGACGGACTTCAAGACAGAATCACCACCACCGGCGACGCCAGCCTTTCTCAAGCTCTCATACCCAGCTCCCCGCGTATTGCTTGTGCGCATGGACAGGCCAAAAGACCTCAACGCCATGTCCACAGCGGCCCAGTGGGAGATGGACTCAATCTGGAAATGGTATGACCAAGAACCCAATCTCAGCGTCGCAATCATCACAGGCACGGGAAGGGCCTTTTCGGCCGGAGCAGATCTCAAGGAGTGGAACAACAGCATGGCCGCAGACGCCGATCCAAGCCAGCGCATGGGCAATGCGCCTGCTTTCAAGCCGTTGAGTAGGAGATTGGGCAAGAAACCAGTCATTGCGGCCGTCAACGGTCTCGCCATGGGTGGCGGGTGCGAGTTCATCGTCAACTGCGACCTCGTCGTCGCTGCTGAGGACGCTTACTTTGGGCTTCCCGAGGTCAAGAGAGGCATCGCGGCCATAGGCGGAGCTTTGCCGCGACTCATACGGACCATCGGACTTCAGAGAGCAAGCGAATTTGCGCTTACAGGGCGCAATGTCTCAGCGCAAGAGATGGAGCAATGGGGCATCGTGAACAAGGTGGTGCCCAAGGAAAAGGTCGTCGAGGAGGCGGTGCGTTATGCTAAGATGATTGCAGCCAACTCCCCGGATGCCATTATATGCACGCGAGCTGGTTTGAGGCAGGGCTGGGAGACGGCATCCGTAGAGCGGGCAGTCGAGTGGACGCTGGAGAAGGAGTTTGCGGAGCTGCAAAGGGGCGAGAACATGCTCGAAGGCCTCAAAGCATTCTCTGAGAAACGAGATCCCCGTTGGAAAGGTAGCAAGCTGTGAGAAGGATGGGGTCTACACTAATTCCAAACATGCCGTTCGAAAGGAAAAAGAAGATCCCGTCTGATGGGAAACCCGGACGAACTAGATCTGTGTGGCCCTCTTCCCCAAAGCTTTTGCTCGACCACCGTCTAGACTAATCAAACCCGTCGTCCGAAACCGGTTGAGATCAACTAGCTAGGTTCGTCCTTCTTTGTAAATAGTCGATATGTAGAATAACCTGCCAGGGACTTGGGTTGGTTGCGCTGGCAGCTGCACGTTTTTGTCAGCGTTGCAGATAGACCAGGTGATAGGAAGTGAGGGCAGCCATCACCAATATTGCCCATCACATCAGACTGTGTACCATCGGTCCGGCCCCAAAACGGGTTTCAACTATCAATGCCCAAAAGGCGCAGTCCTCTTCACCAACTCGACGTCCCATCCCGATTCAACATTTTGAGTCAGCAGCGAGCTAATGATTCGAACTACCGTCGCAGCCAGATGCGGAAATCCCAAAGTCGGTGTGCTCAGGTCGTGTGGTGGTCTTCCCCGCAGGCCGGCGCAGGGAATGGCCCCGGCTGCACAACCAGACTCCGTGAAAGAGTTTCGGAGAGGTTCGAGTCTTCCGGGGGATACCTTGGTGTGCGTATGCCGTTGGACGGTGAAGCCGCGTTGCGTATGAAAGAGGGAGGGGCGGGCGGGCAAAGAGACAGACAGGCAGACAGACAGCAAGCAGGTCAGACCAAGGCTGCATTGCATGTCTTGGGGTTCATCTCACTGCTTGACCTTGACCCGTCAACCACCCTTTTCGACACTACGCCGCACATATACAGTCCTCCATCGACGTTTATAGATGGCAGGTTGGACGCGAAAGGTTGTATAAGACTTGAGCACGGCCTCGAGCGCGCAAGATCCCGACCATCGAAACCTGTGTGACGACTTTCTATTCGAATACCGACATACTGCGAGCTGGTTCCCGCATATCGATATACCGATCATCCATCATGGATATTTCCAAGAACGAATCCTATCGCGAGTTCGATGGGGCTTCGCTGGAGAAGTACCGTGAATTCGACCGCGATACCGACCGAGACGATGCTTCTTCGATCCGTTCCGAGGCGCTCGGTGATGACCTCCCTCCCGGTTACTACTACTCACCTCAGTTCCTCGGGGCTATGGCGGTTTGTCAAGATCTTGGCTGAAATTTGAATCTTCACTGATATCATCCTAGGGGTTTTGTCTTTCAGCAATGTCGGCATACATCTTCCTGATCCTGCCAACCAACGTGCTGACATTCATCAACGCTGATATCGGTGAGTCTATCTGGCTAAGCCATGAAAGATGCCATATGCTTATCCTAGATAGGTCCGAGTCCGTATATCTCTTGGGTCAACATTGCCAGAACCCTCTCGCTGTCGTTCACCTATACGATCCTGGGCCGCTTGTCGGATCTTTTCGGCAGACGCTGGTTCTTCATCGGAGGCAACGTCGTCGCCATTGTTGGTATCATTGTCTGTGCTGTTGCACACAATGTCGAGACTCTCATCGTTGGTGCCGCCATCTACGGCCTGGGTGAGACGGTTCAGCTGAGCTTCAACGTCGCTGTCGGCGAACTGGTTCCCAACAAGTACCGCCCTATCGTCTTGTCCCTCATCTTCTTGACCAACGCCCCTATCTCCGCGTTTGGTCCTTTTGTTGGTAAGTCGATGGCGAATCACCCATAATATTATGGGTACTAACTGAGTTTCAGCCCGAAAGTTCGTCGAGAACCCCAATCTGAGCTGGAGGTGGTGCTTCTACATCAACATCATCGCCGTGGGTCTCGCAATTGTCCTGTTGTACCTCTTCTATCACCCACCCACCTTTGAGCTTCTCCACGACCGCAAGACCAAGCGCGAGTTGCTCAAGGAGCTTGACTGTAAGCTTACTCATTTGCTGAACCTCCGATACTCTTCTATACTGACGTACTACATAGACCTTGGAATCTTCCTCTGGACTTCTGGCCTCACTCTCCTCCTCATGGGTGTATCGTGGGGAGGCGTCATGTTCCCTTGGGACTCGGCAGCTACCATTGCGAGCTTGGTTCTCGGCGTTGTTTTGCTGGTGGCACTCTTCTGCTGGGAAGCCTTTGCAGACTTGAAGTATCCTGCTATTCCTGTCAAGTTCTTCGCCAACCGAGGCTTCATGGCACTTGTCTGCTGCGCAACAGTTGCTACAGTGAGTCCATGTTCGAGATTTTGCCCTTGAGAGAATCTACTAATAAGGTACGACCACAGATGTTTTACTATTCCGCCGTTCTCCTGTGGCCGCAACAGGTCCAGGCCCTGTACACGACCGACATCACCTACGGTGGTTGGCTTTCGGTGAGCAGAGCCCTAATTTGCATCCTCGTCAGTGACTTACATGTGCTAGTCTACCGTGGCGAGCGCGACGGCACTCGGTCAAGTTTGCGCTGGAGGTATAGTAAAATGGGGAGGCAACGTTCGCTACTGGATCATTTTCTCGACCTTTTGCATGGTCGGCTTCGTCGGAGCGCTCGCATCTCTTACCCCCGAAACGCTGAACACCGGAATCGCCCTCACGATCCTAGGCCCCTTCTTCGTGGGCTTCATCGAGCTGGCGTCCCTCGCCCTGGCGCCCCTATTCTGCAAACCCTCAGATATCGGCCTCGCCTCGGGTCTGTTGGCGTCCATCCGCTCGGCTGGAGGCTCTATTGCCGTCGCTGTCTACACGACGATCCTGTCCAATCGCCTGGCAACGGAGATTCCGGCAGCTATCCGCGGCCCAGCTGTTGCTGCGGGCTTGCCTTCAAGCCAGCTTCCGGCACTTGCCAAAGCAGTCCAGGCCGGCAAGCTGGCCGCTTTCCCTGGCTTAACCAGTGCTGTCAAGGCTGCGGTGGCAAAGGTGCTGCCGGATGCGTACTCAAAGGCGTTTGAGACGGTTTACCTGGCGAGTCTGGGCTTCGGAGCCATTGCTATTGTCGGGTGCCTGTTCTCCAAGGATGCCCAGAAGCATCTGACGAACAAGGTGGAGAGGAGGATGGGTGATGGAAAGAAAACCTAGGAGAGTGGATGAAGAATCTGGATGGCTGGGGAGAAGTGGTTCACTCATCTGTGTAAAGATCGTCACATTTGTAGACAGGTTGTGAAAACGTTCATCGCACGATTTGGCCCAAAGCGCTGATCACCTCAGTTTCCTTCGCATCAGGTGGAATGTGATAGACTGCCACCAAAACCCCTCGTACCTTGGGTAGTTGACGACTAAAGTGAGATTTATTGCATCGACTACGCTTCAAATCGCTCAAAAATCCCTCATAACTTACAATAATGACACTTCCTGGCCTTTCCGTGCAATTGCTGCATCTACATCAAATTCCATTGTCCCATCTTTCCAAGCCTCGTCAAGAACCTCCCAAGTAGCTCTAGCTAGTTGGAAGAGATATCTCTTCTCGGCAGCAGCGCGTACCTCATCCACGGTTTGCTTCCAGTCAGAATGTCGCTTGAGGAGCCTAGTCTCGAGACATGCCGTTATCAGAGGGAATACAATGCCATTTCGGCACAAAAGATGCTGGTTCTCAGACAACTGGCACGCCACATCAAAGAGGTGAAGTCCTGATACCAGACGATACAAGACGATTTCTGAACTCGGTGATACGTCCTGCTGATCGTCGCCGACGAATTGGGCATCTTTTCGCGCGGCGTTCCTGCGTTGCTCGCGTCTGCGGATGTGAAGCAGTCCGGCAAACCTCCAGCAATCCCACAGCAAGCACTGAACATATTCACCCATTTCACCTGGCCACCCCCAAAAACGACTGATGGAAACTTCAGCTGTCTCGAAAGGTGTATCGGAGAAGATGTCGAGAAGCGACTGTGGTACACCGGTGACGACCTCCAGACCCCCAACTCTTCCGCCCTTCCAGGAGTCTTGAACTTTTCGAAAACGTCGCCAAATACCCATGGAGGGGCATTGTCTCCCCAGAACGAGGCAGGGCATGTCCATGAGGCCGATGAACTCCAAGGCGTGTCGGACTGAGAGGTCGTGCTCGGGATTGGGTTTAAGATATGCCATAGAAGTATTCAAATGAAAGGACTCGGCGAGTAAGCCAATGACCGGGGTACATGGCTGAGCTTGAAGGAACTGTTGATATCCCTTTGATTAGCTACAAGATCTATTCCATATCTGAATATCGTGATTCAATAGGCACCAGATGATGGATCCTAGGGTCCGCCGGACTTAGTTGGTTATCGCCGGACCGACTTACTTGGAGAACACAGAGTAGTACGCCAGAGCAGGCTGTGGCAGCTGGCAGGACATCGTAGTGGACCACGATTTCGCGCCGAAACTCCTTCAGAGCAGTGTCGATGTACTCCATGGAGGAGACAGACATGTCTGAGCTGCCTTCATCGAGATAGGCTTGAATAGCAGAAGATAGTAGCACAAGAGATTTACTCTTAGCAGACATCTCAACAAAGAAGGGCTGGACCCACGAGCACACCGATGTACTGTAAAGGCCCATGAGGCCTGTGCGGAGGACTGTGAGCGTCATTCCCTGTTAGCGACCTTGATATACGGGATATCCTATCGAGTCAGCACCAACGCAGTTGTGACATACACTTATGGAAGAGATCATCCGTAACATGCGTTGTCTGGACGTGGGGACTGGGACGACTTGGGAGGGCGACCTGGCTTGAGATACTGTCAAGTTCGGTAGGAGTGCCAGTGCTACTACTACCTTCGCCAACAGCAGGATGGTTCGTAGCACCGTCTACCCAGCGCAGGGGCGTCGAGTATCCGGGGCATTGGATCCCTCGTTGGGTGCAGGCTTCGCAGAACGGGCGGCGGCGGTCACACTTCCGTTTCCGCCGCCGGCAGCTCATACAACCGCCGCGAGCGCGTTGCATCTTGTTCTTTCAAATCTTGAGAACGACGGTTCAAAATGGGCTTCATAGCCGTTGGAAATGGATGTTTTCCCCAAAATACACATACACATGCAGACACGGAAAAGTAGATTAGACAAAGATGCCGGCATGGAGCCTTACTTAGCCTCTGTGGCTACGATTCAGGGAAAATTGGGACCGGCCAAACGGAGCACAGACTACGGATTCCCCAGCATGATTCAGGGCTAGGAACATCAAAGTTAGACCGCAATGGTTAGCGAGTATAGGTGGCCACTAGAGTGTAGCACTGCCGACCCCACGCACGGTAACCGGTGCGTAGTAGATTTCCGCATACCTTAACGAAGGCTGACAATGACGGCAATGGCGGATCACAAGTGCCCTCTTCGGTAGGTTCCGATGATAGTTGCCGGGGGATTCTTTATTCAATGCAGTAGCTTTAGCATTGTTTTGACCTTGTGAGCGGAGTTTGGGTTAGCAAGGTGTACGTGTTATCCACACGAGTTGCCGGCTAAGTAGTTGGGCGATGCTCTTATTAATGTCCAGCGTTGAGGATCTTGTCAATGATGCCGACAGCTTCCAAGCACTCCTCATCGCGGAACCTTGGCGCAATAACCTGGACTGCACAAGGTGCGCCATCAGTAGCTTCGGGGATGTCTTCAAAGTTCAAGGTTAGAAACATCAGCGCAAGTTTCTTATTTCTGAAGGCCGGGGACGGATCTTACAATCAGGCACAAACTCCGCGATGGCCTTTTGTGGCTCAGAGTCTCGCGTCGCGGATGCAGTGCCAAAGGGAATGACTGCTGCAGGGTACTGTTTGAAATTACATTAGCGACCTATTAGGATGCTCCCGAAGATTTCTAAGCATCGAGCGGAGCAATCAACACTCACGTCAATCAAACTCCACATGACTGTATACACGGGGAGGCCAAAGGTGTCGTGTGGGACGGCTGTGCATGATGCACCAGGAGCCAATACAATGTCTAGATCGTGCTGTTGCCAGGTCTGGCTCCATGATTGGGCATAAGCTGCGCGAGCCATGTTCAGTCCTGTAAACTGGCTCGGGATATCCAGCTTTGGATCCACAGGGAAGTCTCCGGTAGAGAATGGGTGCATTCCTTTGGCAACAGAGGCAACAAATGGCTCTCCAAAGTCGGCAACAGCTGGTGCAGAGATGCTGAAGTATTGATACGAGATTCTCGCACCAAGAGCCGCGCTGCGCTTGGCTTCCGGTGCAAGATGTACAACTTTGTGTCCAGCTTTCTCGAGAACGGACGCCGCCTCAGCCAGATTCCGGCGTACAGGAGGATGTAGGGTGTATTCGGGATCTTCGGGCAAGATGCCGATCGTCAATGGTTTTGATCGAGGCTCGTCAAGGCTTCTCCAGGAGAGATTGATCGCGGTGCCGTCGTACTTCCACGGGTTGAGCTTAGTCACAACCTCCATGAAAAGCGACAAGTCGTCAGCTGAGGTGGCCAACGGACCGAGAGCGGGCATGACAGCCGACATCCAGTTGATTGGCCACGGGGAGAGAGACTGCCCTGAGAAAGGTACACGATCCACGGTTGGCTTGAAGCCGTACAAGCCGCAGCAGAAAGCTGGGATGCGCACGGAACCGGCCAGATCGCTACCGATGCCCAAAGGTGATCCACGGAACGCTACGAGCGCTCCCTCGCCTCCACTAGAGCCTCCAGCTGTCAACTTTGTATTGTGCGGGTTGAGTGTTCGGCCGAAGATGTTGTTCTCGGAATCGCAAGTCTGAACAGATCGCGTTAGCGAATGTTGTTAAAGCGATGCTATGTCTGTGTAGGGTAGATCGCTACCATCATTGTTTGTGGAATATTGGTCTTGCAACTAGCAAAAGATCCTGTCATTAGGTCTTCCCATCTAAGCAATGTATCTGCCAGATACTCAACTTACTAGAGAACCGCTCCAGCGTCAAGAAGCAGCTTGACAAGAGCCGCGTTGCCTTTGGGAGGGGCTTGCTTGAGGAACTCGACATAGCCCACTGTCGCAGAGTGCCCATTTACGTGGAAGCTATCCTGTTTGAATCAAGTCGTTGTTGTCAGGTGAATTCAGTTCCAGAGCCCCTTTGTTGTGAACCAACCTTGAGACTGATTGGCAAGCCATGGAGGGGTCCAACGACTTTGCCAGTTTCTCGTAACTGCCGGTCGAGCCATCGAGCTCTTTCGATTCCGTCTTCGAAAAATATCTCGGTGAGGCAGGAAGTCTGACGAAAAGAGAACATCAGCCCGTTGCTTCTGTTCCGTGGATGGTTAATAACAAGCAAAGTCAAAGGACTTACCAGCTGCTGAGCAACGGCTGCCCGCTTGCAGTACGCATTTGCCACTTTCTCGGCGCTGAGCACTCCTAGCCGAAGGTATCGCACCAGCTCGCGAGCCGTGTAATTCTCAGTTATATCGATTTCTTTGCTGTCGAGGATGCCCGAGTTCTTGGCTGCTTGGAGATCGATGAGGCGGCCCTCTTCTGCCGTGCCGACACCGCGAAGCTGGCTTAGCTTGTCATTGTCCAAGAGCCATGCTGACGGAATCTTCTCCTTCTGCTCTTTTCGGTGCTTGCGAGCGATCTGTTCCCAGTCTGCCATGTTTGATTACCAAAGGGAGGTAATCGAGAATCAACGGAAAAGTCGCTGATGATTTGCAAACAAATTAGGCTCGAGCTTGGATGATAGGGCGCACCTCCTTGCCATGATCACGAGGGAATTGGAGCAGTCGATATATACATGACAGAGTGAAGAACCAAGGTCAGTGTTCTACGGAAGTTCTTCTCCCCTGACTGTGACTGTTCCTTCGACTCCCTCTTCTGCACATCATCTGAAAGCGCTGGCGGCGCACTTCATAGCCCAATTGGGATAGCATTGCCGCTTAGTGATTAGCCCTCCACAAATCCATTCCGGTGGCTAACACCAAGATCTCTGCACCTCTCGGAATGCAGATACTCGACAGCCTCACGATGTCCAGATTTCACCATTTGCCAAGGCTAAGGAAAGTCCCGACATCGCCCGTTGAGTGTTCAGTGTTGTGATGCCTCGAGGTGTTCCGAGCTGTGTTCCGAACGTGTGTCCGTCGGAGTCCGTCTTGGTCGAAGAAGTCACAAAGAACCAGTCAACAACTCAACATAGATACAGGCTCGGGCAGAAACCCGACAACGAACACTTGAATCTATCAACGCACAGTATCTCCAGTCCAGAGTAGTCGTGGTGGAGTGGGATCGCGCGTGATACTTCTATGGTCTAGCGATAGTGCATGACACCAACAGGCTACTACAACTCGAGGTCTAAAATCTACATGCAGTTACACCTTTCAGGATCCCCTACTAAAATCACCAAAGTCTGAGAAATTCTTATCGTCTGTATTGGGATAGTAAGGAGCTGTCACCAAGTGCTACGAAAATCAACGAGGCAAGGACTCGCGTGGTGCAATGTAATGTGATTGTGGGATGGTTATTCTTTGGTACTGTGCTTAATGGCGTAACCCAGTCGTAATTGGCCTTCGACATGGATTTTTGCGACATGGACGGAGTAAAGTCTGCATGTGGTAATCACGTCAGACAGTTGTCATATACACCGTCGCGTGTCGCGGGGCAGCATTTGACCCATCAGAGACTGAGGAAAATAATCGGACTGAATAGGCTGTATTAACATCTGAACTCTACAGGTATAACATGCAGGTAAAGTTTGGTTACAACTTGGGCAAGCGGGTTTCCTCCGATTAACCCACCGGAGACAGGCGGGGCCGCGCAATTCCGGCACACCGTGATTGACCGCGATTATCTAAGCAGGGCAAACACAAGACGGAGAGAGAGGAATCAATACTTCTTCATAATAGTTCTCGCACAATTTCACAATCTGCTATTCTGCATACTCATGGGGATTGTTACCCGCATTGGGTAATTGTAGCCGCCACGCCTTGGCGACGAATTAGATCAGCTGGAACTCGTCCCATATTGTGTGATTTCCCTTGAAAGCTGATCTTTTGCGCCAGTAAAGCTGGGGAAAAAAAAAACCACCACATGCTGGATGTTGACCTGTGTGGCCTGGCAGCAACAACGCAAATTCATGACCAAGCCGCGTTATCCAACGAACATGAGGCTCGTGACATAAATCGACTCCAGCTACCGTCCAGGCGCCATCTTTAAATCTGCGGTTTGCTCACAGCTGTTTATTTTATGTTGCTTTGACTCTACGATGCACCGGAATGATGTGCAACAAGTCCTGAGTTCGAAGTAGCTGGCGGCAGTGTCTCTAGGTCCCACCGCGATGCTGAAAATGGAGTCAAGTCAGAGGAGGAGCGCCCACATAGTTCCACCCACTCTCATCACACTGAATTGTCGTACGAGAATGATGGGAAAGAGAAGCTCCAAATTAGAGCACTTGAATCACGGTCAATTTTTTGAATTTGAGAACCATTATGATCAGATACCTGATTTAAGAAATCAAACAAAAAGAACAGTTGTCTGTCTCCTCTTCCAGAATCGAACTAGAGACCTTTCGATGGATGTGGATATACCATTACAGTCGAACGTGATGAACCAACTACACCAAGAGGAGGTTACAATGGATAGGCGCTGCTGTCTACTTATACCTCGATACTTGCAAACAGAACGAACAGCTACTTCTGCTTCTACGGCAGTCGCGATAGCTTGATATGCGGGCAATATCCCATTCTCGAACTAGAATCCAAGTTATTCCGACCTTGAGTGGTCTAAGACAGCGCGGCGGTTCCCGCTTTGTGAAGTTACATGTACCCGCCGGAGCACTTTCAGGTCGTCTTCGAGACGTTTCTTTTACAACCGCGTCATTCTACCCAGTGCCGCTTAGTCGATGAAGATCTGTAGCGTTTAACATGCTTAGATCAAGGTATTAAGTCTCGATTTGTCACGGCACAACTTTAGAAGTTCATATCTCTTCGAACACTAAAGTTACATTATTTCACGACTTTTACAATCAAAGCACGCTTACTATTTGTTTATGAAGTTTGACAACGTGCACCTTTGCAGAATCAGCAGGTTTGGAGTTGAAAGCGGAGAATTGGATCTTCCACATGTTGATGTAGGTTCGACCTTATCTGCATCCTTCAGGGATCCGGCAGCAACATTATCAATGATCATTGATCATTGTCTCAGTCACAATACTCAGATGAGATACTATGGAAGCCCTTCAGCTTTAATGACCTTTTCAACTTTCGTGATCAGCTGACATGCATAGCGGCGATAGCTGAAGTTGCTGGCAGCACAAACTTTGGCAATGCAACACAAGGGACCCAACCGTACCTAGTGAAAGACGTCTCCTATCGCGATGTGTCCCAAAACCTCTCACTCTCGAAAACCCCAAGCAATTTAATCTCGTTCAAACGAATTCCTGTGGTCGTTTCCGATCGAAGGATCTGCTTACCGTATCACTATGCTGAGTTGGGCGGTACGAAGCTGCTGCCTAGAGTTAGCCAAGGACTAGGCGTTCAACTACATTAACGCTACCCGCCTTGTGGAACCCAACCTTTCTCTTATACCTGAAATTGGCAGGTCTTCGGGGACCTTCTTATACACATCGGTGACCTACTTACAGTTATCGGTGACCTCAGCATACTTGATGACTCGCATTCGAGCGGTGTGATAAGGCTTACGGCTCGAAGCACTCTGGAAACGATGGTGCAATTGAGCATCTCGTACCTATATCCTAGTCATTTTTACATCACACAAGGTACATAACATAATTATCTTTGGCGGCAAATTGTTGGACGAGGATCATGGTAAAGGCACGGCAACTGGTATGATGCTGCCTGGGAAGGAGAAGACGGGTGTCATGGCGCATTTGGATTAAGTAACCGCAGTCGTTCCAATCATGAGAAAATTCAACTTCAGCTCACCTCTGGAATGGATTATAAGACTGTAACTCGTTCCTTGATCTTGAGTTGATGCTCAGTGAAAACCACACGACCTTGAACTCGCACCTCATCTCCTGTCTTCAATAACCAAGCTATCAACTTATCATCACAAAGGTAAATAGTGAAGCAGAAGCAGCGAGTCAATCCTTTAAACACCATGACTAATATACATTCAGTCAAAATGCGCTTCCCTATGTTATCTCTTGTCGCATTCGTCGCAGCACTTGCTGCGGCCCAGCAATGTACCCCAGGCCGCTACCAATGCAGGTCTGTCTCTTTGCCCTATCCCCTGACGTGTATATGAACTGATCTCTTGGTGTAGATCGAATGTCTTTCCCGCGGTCTGTGACGCCTCTGGCAATTGGGTAATTCTTCAGCGATGCCCGAACAACTGGCGCTGTATTGAGAACAACGGCAGCGTGACCTGCTCGCCCTAGCTCACTGTATCTTGGAGCTTGGAAATTGAGCTTGTGGCGATACACAGTTCAATATCAAAGACTTCGCCAAACGGAGCCAACTCACGAGGAGTAACGATGTGAGGCTATGTACTCGTATTCATGGTCGCATCAGATAGCTTGTTCATAACTTTGCAAACACCATCGTTAAAACCGGCTCTTCCAAGCTGGACGCCATGGTCCATCTCTCCGTTCCATCCCCTCAACTTCATCAAACCCGTCTGAAATATACATGAAATCAAGATGAAGGGTCCTGAGTTATAGCCAAGGAATTCAGAACTCAATTGACGAAGCTGTCGCTGGTCTTTATTAGTTGCAGAATGGCTTATGATTGGGTTGAATTCAGCGTTCATGCCCAGAAGTCTTCTCTCAACGCAGGATGCCATGGAAACACTACCGATCGACGGGAGTGCCCCCGGAAGAAACAAAGCCCGTTCACCCAACGCCCGATAAGTAGTTCAGGCCCGAGCTCGTCGTAAAAGTCTACTGACTCCAAGTTGCGTCCACGAACCTGAATCGATACGTGCTTATCGATGTCGTTTGGGTACAGTGATTCCGAAGACTCCTTCATCGGCTTGGAAGAAGTGAACACGTAGACTGAGTCGAGTCAACTATCGGATTCCACCAGAGTTGTATTTGGTCTTACCTGGATCGTCGTCTTCCTTCTCCGTGTCACCTTCGGAATACTCCCCAAAGTCGCTCTCGCTGACGGAATCGGAATCAACATCGCAGCAACCGGTGGCGGAACTTGCGTCTGAATCCTCGTATGGGTCATCAAACACCACGACACCATCATCTGCATCATCTCTTTGTTCTTCTTCTTCTTCTTCTTCCTCTTCCTCTTCCTCTTCCATGTCTTCTAGTACGAAAATACCACAGTAGCTATACGGCTGGTCATCAAGAAGGCCGCCAAGTGCCAGTGGCTTCTGCGCATCCATTGCCGCCACAATTATCCTGGCCATTGTCCACATGTACTTTCCGGAGAAAGATTCCTCTTCCATCAGTCGTATACACTTGTCAATGAATTGCTTAAGCTTACGCACGAGAGGATAATTGCCAATATGGCGGATGGCATCTCGTAGCTGCGTAAGACGCTCTATGGTGTGCCCCCGTCGGCTCCTCCCATTATGTTGTCTTCTGTATTCTGGAGAAAACATTGCATAATCTTCCGGCATTATAATAAGACCTAGACGCCACAGATGCCCATAAGTCTGCAAGCCCTCATGTGTTAGCCGAACATCAATGAACCGGCATTCATTGTTGAAGACAAGAGGGCGCCGCAGTAGAGGTGGGCAGAAGCCATCAAAGGACTGTTCTGTGATGAAGGCGGCAACTGTTTGACTCCGACACCTCGCTAAAGAAACCTCCTCCTTCTCTTCGAGAGCGTTCTTTATAATCTCTCCATTCAATAGGTAGAGGGCGAGCATGGAAAGACTCATACTATGTGATCCTTGCCGCAAGATGGCGTCATCTAGCCTGATGGAGTATTGGCAGCAATTTGCGACTATGGCCAATCTGTCGTGGCAGAATTTGATGCCGCGTGACTCGATATCTCGTATGATCCTCGGCGATTGTGACCAGCGGGCCGAATATTGTCCGTCGGGCATGGTCTCCCGTAATAGGAACTCGTAATTGGAAGCTCTCTCAAGAATTCGTTCGGCAACGCCGGACATATCGAGAACTCCGGAATTCCTCTCTGCAATGATACAGGCTTGGCACAGCTTTGTGGATTCTGTCTGGAACTTTCGAGATGAGATCAATAACTCGCCAGCCATTTTGATACCGGATTTTTCGAATACGTGTTTGTTCCGCCTCTTCGTCTTCACCATTGCATTGTTTATTGAATGAGAGATGAGCAGAGTCATCTTTCCATCGCAGCGATAGTTCTCTTGAAAAGTCCACGCTCTTGTCCACCAAAGATCGGAAGTAATTGCATCAAGAAGAGTCACGGCTCGACGAAGCCGTTCGAGAGGACCATTTGTCGTGGTCCTCGAGCGGAAATCCCCAGAAGCCTGTGTTGTCACAAAGCTACCATTGAGAATGTCTGCGAGAAGGCCAAGCTCTTCGCACGATTCGATCGGCCGTGCTAGCAAAGCAATGGGGTGGTCACTCAAGTCGTAGACCAGATCCATAGCCTGCATCCCTTGAGTCTTCTCCGGTCCCGGCTCTTGGCAGATACAGTGCCTATCTATCCATACGTATCGCAGATTCTCATGGGCTTCTGTGTATCGCCGTATGCGGTTGAAGACCCGGTTCCGGACATCGGAAACTTTGGAGTCGCCGTCAAGCTCTTCGACTTCATGCTTGCCGGCGGTAGAACTTTCGTAAGATTCGGAAATTCCCCATGTCCACGATACGGCCACATAGTTCGGCTCGTCGAAGGCATTCAGGCCTCGTTTGCGGAGCCACCTCGGATGACCATCTTCAGATACTGAATCGCGGGTTTGTGGGGGGCGCTTTCGGCTTTTATCAAGATACAGACAGTCGAGGTTCTGGAGGAAATGAAGTGATTTCGATTGCTCGATAGTAGCGGTCTGGATCTCCAGGAGCTGACGGACAAGGGACTGCCCACCAGCCGACTGTATCGAAGATAATGGTTGGTCCTGATCGTCCACATCTACTCGCGGCTCCGCCATGGCGATTACTGTATTACAAATGCTGTTTCTCAGAGTCTGCCTGACGGTCATTGACAAGTTCCAGTCCGTTGTTGTTCGGCCGAGTGGGATGCATGGAATGGGGAGGGAGAGGGCTCCGATAGCGCGACGCGTCAACGTTGGGCCCTTGAGCGTCCGCCGTCAGCAACGATCGACGGAGAGGAGGCTACGGAGCGTATGATGGTGTGGCTTAGGGTCCGGGTACGTAGTCTGTTTGTGTTCCCACTTCCCGTCGAATCCCTGTATTTTGCACCTTGTTACTCTAAAGTTTTGACTCTGGACAATGCGCCAACGTTCGGTGTTTTCGGGGGCTATGCCAACCAACACTTGGTCAGGCACCGCAGTACGTCACGAAGACCTTTCCAGTTGCTTGGATCAGTCATCATTCGCCGGGACACTCCCGATCTGTATTCCGTCCCAATGGACATTCACATAGTGTCGTAGCAAAGACAGATGCTCTAGGACGGAGATACGGGATGATCTTTTTGCCAAGTTGCCAAGCAATGTGTCCAGCCCTCGAAGGCTTAGCGTCCACCAAATCCGTCCAGACCTGACTCTTTGTGTTGGGGTCTTCTGCTTCCCCCACTGGGTTCTCCGAGAGAAATTTTAAGGCGTAAGATGAGTTATCCGTCCTCTCTCATCACTGTATCGCATCCACCGATAAACTAGTCCACTACCTGGCACGCCTGCAGGTGATGAACTGGGTACTGCTACGAATATTCGCATTCGTTAGTACGGAATGTACATAGTAGACCGGGCTGTAGAGCTAGACCGTAGGATTGTAAAGAAAAACGGGAAAAAGGGGGGTTTCTGTAACGCAGTCACTGGATTAGGGATCATGATTGCGCGTTCCAGATCCCTTCCGTGGGAAAAGTCTAAGCAGCCTGTCGGTGCACTGCATGTGGGCGAGGCCGGGTTCGTCCATGGTCCATACCCCGTCGAAAGCCTCCCGCTTCCCTTCCGAATATGCTTGTATCTCAATTTCGAGGAAGCCAATCGGCAGTTGCCCAACTTCCGTGGAGAGCTGACGTTTCGGGAGCACCTCATTTGCCATTGAATGGAATGTTGTGTTGCTCACCCACCAACCGTGCATACCGACTGATCGGCCATCGTCAACTATCAGACAAGATGGAAAAGGCCAATTCGGCTGTGCACAAGGAACTTGGAACAGGGCACATTGAAGGGTCTAGATGACGAGTCAACGGTTCAGCTGACATTTGCATCAGGTTCATTGGCTGTTTGCCCACGAGGTGCCTCGCCAGCACGGCCTCGATCAAGGGTATCGCTGTGATGCTGGTAGCTCGATCCGTCACTGATCCCTCATTGGACACTGGAATCAAAGTCTTTTCGAGCGTACGCGCGTGCAGGAAACGTGCAAACCTGTCTGCCATCCGGTAATTCTAACCGGATGATCGATGGTGAGATGGGACGAAACAGGAGACTCCTCTGTTCTGTTTGCGACCTTCTTTCGACCATCCAGAGGTTCACGGCGTTCGCGATTCCCAGACGGCTTCAAATGGATGTGATCCCATTCAATCTTGACCGACCGTGCTGCCGGATCCTTTAAGCCTTGGCCTTCTATTCTGCTTCCTCAACTTGAGCATGCCAAGTAGCCAAGAGTCTGGAGACCCCGAAGAGCACCTGTAAAGTCCGACGGCAAACATCGACTGTGTTGGGAACTCGGGTGCTTGCTGTAGCAAACGCGCAGCTGGTCCAGCCGCCCCCCGCAACCCGGGCTGAGCCACTTAAGACTTTCCGCTGTGTTAAAACACCGCAATCTACAACAGTGCAACTACTTGACGTCAGGCATGAACCTCGGCTGGCCTTTCTAAAAGAAAATCTACCTGTAGTCCGGGCACAGAAGCCTCTCGATGCAAGGCATTTTTTCGCATACAGGATAAGCTCATTGGGCAGATAGTTTGAACCCCATTGATGTTCACAGTTTAACGTGACGAATGTTAAAGGTGTCAGGGGGGTTAGGGGAAAACAACCCGAAGACGGGAAGCCCATGCTGCGTCGAAGTCTATTTTTACAGCGTCAGTTAGACAACAAGTCAGCTTTGATTGGACAATGGCAGCGTGTGGACGCGCCTCGACAGCGGCTTTGGTCCATGGGCGGGGAGAATTTGCTTCGGCATGTGGGAGGACGGCTCCGTCGACGGACCAGGACAACGCAGAAAAGGAGGCTTAAACGGCGGCCCCGACTCCACTGTGTCCCGAAAGCTTGCGCGTAGGGCCACGTCCGGATGCTCAGACTGAGCAGACCGGGGACCCTCCGGTCACTCAGTGACTGAGGAACCGGGATGAAAGGGAGGAAAAATTAGACTATGTGGAGATGTGCCCGGGGCTGATTTGTTATGCCCAAGACGTCACTGGCCACTACACCAAAACGGTAGAGATTAAGCCCCTGCCAAGGCGTTGTACCTGGAAGCAATTGACGATGGGAGGATAGTCTTTGCTCCAGAGAGAGTAAGGGGCAAAGGGGGCAACGTACTCGTAGTCGTCGTCCACACTACTATCCCACCTACCGGTGATACTACCGAGGCTGCTATGACCCCACAGAAGAAGAAGTTGACGTTGGCTGGGCCTGGCGTAGCCGCAACGGGCAGCCCACGCAATCGAAAGCCTCTCGGGGCCACCGTTCACGTCTCCCGAGTCAATGAGGCTTGGTACGGTGATGGCGATATGAGTTGAGCTCCACAGTTTGTACTCATGCGACGAACTGCCATCATGGCTATGGCACTGACGCGGTTCGTGGGGGAGGGATGTTGACCTTGACCGTAGATCAGAATGTCATCTCGTCGAGTATAATAACCCAAGGTCGAAGCCACCGAGAAACCAGAAAGAAGCTCTTCACCAGCATCACATTCACTCTTCACCAACACACCTTTCGCTTTCACTTCCAACAATACCCTCTTGTTCACTTCGACAAATCGTATAAACACCTTCTTTAGCAAAGCTTTCCATCGTCACCTCTCACAACAACCGCAACAATGCGTTTCTCAACCGTCGCCTCCGGCCTCGCCCTCCTCTCCGGCGCCGTTGCTCACCCCGGCCACGATCTCACCGAGGAGATTGCCGAGCGCCGCGCTTTCTTGAGCACCATCAAGCGCTCCAACCTTGCCCACTGCGCCGACAAGCTCGCTGCTCGCGGTGTCACCGCCCGCAACGTCGCCCGCCGTACCGCTCAGCTTAACCAGGCCCGCCAGAAGCGCAGCATCAAGCGTGATGCCGACTCCGTCCTCGCCGAGAGCCACAACTCCACCGAGCTCGGCTACACCCTGAACACCGACGCCGCTACTCTCTTCTCCGGCAACAACTCTTGCGTCTTGACCCCCGAGGTTACCCAGGGCCCTTACTGTAAGCCATCAACCAACAAGCCACTTTCCCTTTCGATCATTAACTAATAGCTTCTCATAGACGTCTCTGGCGAGTATGTCCGCCGCAACATCATCGAGGAGCAGGAGGGTGTCGACATTGTCCTTGACTACCAGGTCATTGACGTCGACACTTGCGAGCCCGTCCCCAACGTCTACCTCGAGATGTGGCACTGCAACTCCACCGGCGTCTACTCCGGCATCGTCGCCTCCGGCAACGGTGACTCCTCCGACACGACCAACATCGACAAGACCTGGCTCCGCGGTATTCAGGAGACCGACTCCGACGGTGTCGCTCAGTTCGAGTCCATCTTCCCCGGTCACTACACCTCCCGTGCCACCCACATCCACTTGATGGTCCACCAGAACGCCACTGTCTACGCCAACAACACTCTCGGCAACGTCATCACCGCCTCCCACGTCGGCCAGACCTTCTTCGACCAGGATCTCATCTCTGCCGTCGAGGCCTTTGCCCCCTACAACACCAACACCCAGGAGCTCACCACCAACGCGGACGACTCCATCCTGAGCGAGGAGGCTGCCACCGATGGCGTCGACCCTGTCATGGAATACACCCTTCTTGGCGACAGCATCACTGACGGCCTCTTCGCCTGGATGGCCTTCGGTATCAACACTACCCAGGCCCAGACCATCACCCCCGCTGCTTCTCTCTACGCCGAGGGTGGTGTTGCCAACTCCAACTCTGGCGGCGGTGGCGGTGGCTCCCCCCCTAACGGCACTGCTCCCGGCGGCGCTCCCGGATCTGCTTCTTCTTCCGTTGCCACCACTTCCGCTGCCGCCTCTACTGATGCCGCTACCTCTTGCTAAGCGCATCACTGTCTGCTTGGAACATTTGATCGATCGAGTCGCAAACATGCATAAGTAAGCGTTGCGCTGCAGTTGCCCACCGAGCTTTTCTCGGGGCATTGGTTGTCTTAGGAATCTGCATATAGAACCGGCGTTGTTATTTAGCTCTTGTATATCCCAAAATCTCTTTGTACATTCTACCAAATCAAACATTACATTGCTGGTAAATAGTTCCCATTATCTTCGCAAGTGATATCACTCTTCATTCCGACGCTTTCTCGACTCTCTATCTCTAAGCCTTTCGACTAACTGCCTTTTGACCTCGGCGAAGATCTAGTTAAGACATTGGCTTCTGAAGTTTGAGAATAATGGCATTCGTTCAATACATCTGTGCGCTCGTGTTTAAAAAGTTTGTTCAGTATTTTATTTGATTTACATTGTCTACGCTGTGCACTTGGATAGTGGCGCTTGATTCATGCGTGTAGTCCTCACTCATGCGGTCGGCGTAGGCAAGCATGAACATGCCGAGCTCACTCGCGAGATGACATTAGTCGGGCATGCCTCGGAGGCATAAGCAGGTACAACCGCAACATCGGCAATGACAGTCTTCGTGAACTCGCCGCAGAATTTCTGGCTTTCCTCCAACCGACCCGGAACGCTGGACGCTCTCAGGGCTCGCAGGCAGTTGTCCGCACTGCATGTCTTGGGCTTGCAAGCCTCCTTCTTCGTCATCTTGACCAAGTACGCCCCACGCTCGATCGTATTAACGAAAATAAAGCCCGACTTGAAGTAGGCGTAGGATGACCATGTGCCAGAAAACTGGACAGCTCCGCCTCCTGGAAGGGAGTCATCTTCGGGGTAGATGTCGAAGTAGGCAATTTCGCACACGCTACCTCCAGTAGGATCTGTAGGTACGGATGAGACGTCCCATATTCTGACACCGGCGCCGTAGTTTGATTGAACAAGCAGATCGCCGACGACATACTGGTTGTGGTCGATCCCTTTCACGGTGTGCTTGAAGAGTCCGGTCTGCTTAGGGGAATCGAGTGATCTGATGTCCCAAATGTAGGTGACGGGGTACCCGTCAGCGGCAGGGCCGGCCAAGTCCTCCTCATCGTACTCGTCATCCATGAAAAGCCACTCTATTACAGGTTAGCCATGCATATTTGTCAACTCGCTGTGCGAAGCATCTCACCTTGCCAGTTCACGTCGTTCACCCAGCCTTGGTGCGTGAAAGTTGCGCCCTCGTAGCTCGTGCGAGAGATGATCTTTGAGTTCTTCTTGTCGGAAACATCATAAATGGTCAAGGTATCCTCGTTGTAGCCGTAGCAGATATCGCGGCCTTGGTATTTGGCATCGGGCCCTCGGTAGATGAGGCATTGCGCCTATGGACAATTGTATTAATTGACCAGAGGGCGCCTGGAAAGTCGCAATTGGACAGGGTCGTGACTTACGTCGTGAACATATCCGTCTTGTCCATCGCAGCCCAAAGCAACAGGATTGCTAGGGTCTTCCAGACTGAAGAAATGCAGACCACCCATGCAGCCCTCCGCGCGAGGTTGAACACCGACAGCAACGGCGTACTTGGCCTCCTCATTGACAACCACGTTATGGCTTCGGCCCAGTGGGAGAGATTCGATGAAGTGGCCGGTCAAGTCATTCTCATTGGTGAACAGAATGGGTGCCTCAGTGGGATCAAGGTCCAAGAGCTAGCGAAATGAGTCAATCTCAGTTACTCATGGGATTGAAGAGGAACCTTACCTTCTTCATGTCAAAGATCTGAATGCCATGGCCCTCGAGCTCCGAGCCAATGAGCATGTAATTATGATAAGGACGAATCTCATGCCAGTATGCCCTGTTGCCAACGGGCGAGTACGTTGGTCTGAGTACGTAGAGTTAGTTGGGGTTGTCCTTTCTATGTCCGTGGGCTCGGAAGGTCTAACAGAAATCCAAGGTTGAGCATCTTGCCTTCGGGCAGGATCTCGATGAATGCGCATCCATCAAACATGCCGCTGACTGTTACCACGCAGTTAGCAAAATGGGTTTCTGGTTGGCGCATTGGAATCATTCTAACCAATGAATTCGCGACCAGATTCAGCATCAGTCCATCCCCATGAGGAGCTTCCGCTCTTCCCGCGGTAATCGGCATTCGGCGAGCCCAGTTCAGCGTGGTTGATGAAGTCATAAAGATCCATCTTTGTTGAGAAGGAGTCAGTAAGCTTGTGAAAGAACAGTGAATTGCCGAAATAGCGATGAGGGGTACCTACGTTTTTGCACCTAAAGTTATGCAATGGGCTATCCGGAAGAGCCTCGGCGTAACCATCGACGCACTTGGTGTAACCTAGCCTGGGCCACTGGGATGAGTTCATGAGGCCGACAGCTTCTTCAGCTTCCCAGTGTGCCTGAAGTAAATGTTAGCTCATGTTCAAGAACATCTCACACTAAGGTAGCTTGTTATCTACAATCTTTGCAGACATGAGTCTGTCGTGGATGATACCGGAGTCATAGAGCTCTATTCTGTGTCAGTAATTCCCTTTGGTGTTATTCGACCTATGATTCCTACCAGCAGCGCGAGCCTCGTCCTTGGGAAGCTCCCTTCCATAGACGACAACTGCCGTCAGAGCGACAGCTCTGACAGTCGAGTCAACGCGCATCGTGCACAACAGGAAGCTTATCGTTGCTATTGAGGCTCGAGTGCGGCTCAGATGAGGCCCCTCGAAGCTTTAGGGTCAAAGATACGGAAGAGGTGCCAAAGACTCGATCACATCAATTGCGGTAGGATGTGGAAGCGACATGGGCTTTTTATATACTCATTCAACACCGTTACACATGACATCACACTTTAACCATCGGTTCCTGTCGTGTATCCTAAACAGGCAGGAAACGAACCTCTTGGCAGGCAGCGGTGTCGGCGAGTCTCCTAAGATAGGGCCATTGAAATCAATGTTTATCTCCGTATCCGAGTTGGCAACTCTTGACGTGAAAAAATCTCGTTTTTGTCAGGGTTGATACCCCGCCTTCCGTAGGTCTAGAAACAGTGATCCAGTATGGATCTGGAAGGAGACAAGACATTTAGGTGGTAAGCCAAGACGGCCAAGCTTTCTAGATAAGCATAAGTTCCCCCCGCCGGAAACCGAATGTAACGCTGCGGGACATCTCGTTGGAAACCCCAATGATTAATATAAAAGTCCAATACCAAGGCAACGTGCAGGTCACGATCTGTTTGAGATTCGGCAATGCGCTAAGAGGTCTTGATCACGTTGAGAACCCCTTTGGATATAGATGTTACCACCTGGGTATTGACAGAGACTTGAAGCCTTAGACATGGGGACTTCTATTAAGGAACTCGAGTTCACTGCACACATCCCTGCTAGAGTTCTAACATCTGAGTATCTATAATCTCAAACCCGAATCGAAGAATGACGGTAGAAGCCAGGTCTATGTCGCATCTCATTGGACTCGGGGTATTTAGAAACTAAGAGGCATCATGGACTCGGTGACTCCTTCACTAAGACTGCCTATCCGTACATGACACGGGTTACAAACAATTTACAAAGCAAGTAGCGCGTGGGCGGTACGATTTGCTTGAAGACTCCGAGAGCATCCAAGGGCATAAGTTGATCCCGACAGCAAGCTGTCACCAACACGGTTCTCTTAAGAAAGAAAAACTATTCATCTCTCGAGACACAGCCGAACTACATGCAACATAAAGTAACCTAAAATGTCAAAGTAATTTTAAAATAATAAGTAGGTCGCATAAAAATGCAACTCGTCGTTCGGAAGAAGGAGCAGGCTAAGAAACTACCCCTATCTGTCATGTGCAGTGCCCCCAATGTATGTGGACAGCAAAATGACAAAATGGTAATTAGGTTTTCTTCTACACTCCGGGAGACTATGCCTACACAAAGGACCTACACGTAGTGATTCTGTCTCTCATGCGTCTGATGCCTATACCTTTCTTACTGATAGCCTGGTGAGATAAGACAAAGTTCAGACAGTCTGCGTAGGTTTGATGAGTGAGTGCTACAAATGGGGGCAAATCCAATCTAATTCCTACCCTGGCGAGCTAGCCTGGAGATGCCAAGCCAAGTCTCCTTCGTGATGGTTTCACGTCCAATTTTCTCAATAAATATCATCTTTGACATAGCTGAGTTCTACGATGACCTGATCAGATCGCCACCACAAGTCTAGCGGGCGTCTGTGTCGCAAAAGCCGTTGCAGATGGGCGATTACAGTCTTTCAGGACCCTTAAAACCAGCACACCAGACGCAGCTTCTCTTCTAGAAGCACTGGCCACATCCCACGCCGACTCAGCGTTTCAGAACGGACGTTGAGATGTCGCCCGAAGTCGAGTGCGGAAGTTTGACTATGATGGGATGAAATCCCAAATGTTTGGGAAATTTCTAAATCTGATATCCAATGGCAAACGGCCTCGGACCAATACTACAACGGCTTTCCCCGAGAAAATCACACATGATGGGATGATCATCAGCCCTGGGGAACTGCACTGGGGAGACGAAGTCCGAGACCGAGCTCAGCAGATGTGGATATGAATCGAAAGTCGTTAGTCAACGAAGCTTACTTTGCAGTTCGCTTATTTGATTGATGTATCCTTTTAACTTTAGTTTCACAAAAGTGTGTACATCTGTCGTACAGGTTGTGTCATAATTCATCCGCAAGCCACCGAATCACACGGAGCGACTCCATCACGCTCTGGTGCCTCTGGCTTACTTCCCGTAGTGCATAGTCCCCCATCATAGCCATCGGAGAACAGGCCCCTGACGTTTCCGAGCACCCGTCTGTATCCTGGCTTATCCCATCTTGAAAATCAAAGTTGTATGATGTGGCTGAAGCCGGGAATCCCTGGCTTTGGGTTTGGCTAACGGCAGGTGGTGTCATGGAAACGGCGCTGAATCGGCATTCCGTAGATTTGTGTAGTCTCTTCATCATTCGAGACAACAGAAATACGACCGAGTTAACGTCCAAGTCCAAAGAGCTCACAACGTTGAATTGGTTGAGGCTTCCGCTGGGTGTACTGCTGCCTAGGAATGGCTGTGCTAGGCTGAAATCGCTGCCGGGACTTGGCCCCTGGCTCTGTCGTGAACATTGAAGGCGGCCTCTCAGGGCGCCGAGGAGATCTTCGTAAGAATCCAGAAGAAGAAGATAATTTGTCATAAAAAGAGAGATGATGAGAGTCAGATTTGGTGGATGTTGTGACTCTTTCAGAAGCTGTGGTGCTGCTGCTTGTGTGGCGAAGCCGGATACGTCGGGTGCTCCGGTCCAGCAGGATGGCGGTGAAGTAGATCGTCGTCCTTCCACGCTCGGCCTCAACTGTGGTAAGCTTTCCACGACATCAATGAGAGTTTCTGTCGAGTGCACGGTCGTGTTGATCAGTGTCGTAAGCCCGTCTGCGTCCTGTGCCCTGGTGATGTGTCGCGAGAACAGCAGAGACTGAAGATCCATGAGTCGCTGAGCTGCCGACTCGGATGACCTTATAGTTGCTTCTGGTGATGGAGGCATAGTATCGCCGGCGAAGGATTCAGCATGGCTGAATTCGGATGGATGATCACAGCCCGGTATCCAGTTGTCCTCTGTGTTGTGTGGTAAAGAGCCAATCGTTGTTGGGGGTGTAAGAGGCATATCGTGGGTTTGTGTCACAAGACTGTCGTCTTGATGAGCCAAGAACCCCAGCGTGTCTGTAACCATCCATTCCGTAGACATCAGCTTTGTGTCGTTGCTTTGCAAAAGTCCAAGTAAAGGGTCCTCGAAGTTTCCAGTCCAAGGTCCGTCTTCCTCCGGATGGCTCGGTATAATTCCTAGTCCATACTGTTGGAAGTCGCTCGCATCGTGAAGGTTGGATGGAAGCACTTCTGGTGGGCTTGTGATTGTTTGGATGGTAGTGTTACTGGACATTGTCGAGGATCGCCGGAATGTGGTTGACGGGGTTGACTGGGCGGTTTCTGGGTTCAGGCGCTTCTTTGCCGGTCTTCCCATCCGCCGCGGTGGACTGTAGAAACAGTCGATCTGGAGTCGTTGACATCTTTCGCACTTTGCTGCTCCAGACTCTCTGGAGCAACGGCTCTTGAGAGCTCGGCAGCGATCGCAGGCACTTCTTTGAGAGAACAGCATGGTGGTTAAGCGTTCATGTAGATGCACGACAAGGACGAAGGGACGAGTTCAACAAGAAGCGCTAGGTGACAACGGCCGAAGTTTATATGACTTCGTTCCCGCGACTTGCGTACTACTCAAAATAAGTCAATTCTGCCAAGACTTTCTCTTAGCCGCGCCAAGTTACCTGCGCCGTTCGACTCATGTCAGGGTTCTGGCGTCTTGCGCGGGGCGCGGGGGACACGTCAGATCTAGATGAGATGTCTCGGTTGAACCTACCCTCCCTCTTTGGGGACTAACCATCATGCGCATTGTCGATTTCTTATTTTAAGGTTTCAAGGAAACTTCCCACGTATGACATTGTCGATTCAGTACTTTGGTACCAGTTTGGCTGTCTAGAGTATGAATTCGACTTGGCAGACATTGGCTTTACCGCAACTCTGGAAAAGGTACCAATCATTCGATAAGTGGGTGGTGTGCAGGTTAACCTGCTGAGTGGGATCGCGCTCCCCTAGCTCGACTTCAAAGTTCTGACGAGTTCCCAGGGCTCTGCAACCTCGGCGAATGCTATGCAAACTCTCTTTGGAATTGGGGTCCACCGCCTCGCAGTGGTGTGTAACAAAGGTGGTGTGGCCCGGTGAGGCGTTCTAATCAGATCAGAAAAAGCTTCCTTTGATTGAGTGGTAATTACCGAACTGTCAACACTCCTCGCGCCATCATGTCGTGTTTTGTTGCCTATTTCGCCAGAGGCACGGTGTATCATCAGTCAGGTGTTGTTTTGGTGACAGCTTCATGGATTCCCGTCTTCTAAAAACAACCCAATGCCAAGGCCAAAGCCCCTCCTGTGGGGTCCCTATTTGGGGATCGACTTGGCCAAGAGATTGATAGTGGTTTGGTGTACGGAAGAGGTGAAGACTGCATGTGTGCATAGCATACCTAGTCAACAAAAGACAGCAAGTCCAAAACGCCCGACCTATTTGAACGCCTCAATTATTCGTCCCGCAAGTAGTCTTGGCAGGTTTGAGCTGCTCGAGTCGGCACCTTTGGCCTGTGTGCCCCGCCAAATTGTTGGCCCTGTCCTGTTGCGAGCAAGTAAAATAGGGTTTCTATTTACCCGACTGTTATATACCATTAATTCTAGGGATGGGAACCCTTGATTGAGCCCAGCCCGGCGAGCCGCCGAACGTGCTCGACCGTCGACGGCTGCTAGTGTCCGCGGGCGCGGGCAGCGGGCTTCTCCTGCCGCTTGATCGGCGCTTGCTGCACGTGAATCTTTTGCCCGTAGGCTGTGGCTAGAATAAGTGACGTTGAAGCATGGCTGGGGCTCTTGGCGGCGAGAGTAAAATAGATTGCTCGAGAAACAACCAAATGCTCCTCCCTTGGCATTAGGACAGGGAAACACGCCTGAGGTAACATTGAGGGGTTCGCGTCTATCCCTACATGGTCAAGCTCTCCCATCGGGAAACAACCATAACGTTGCGTTCACTTCACTGGTCCAGTGTGTGCATCATTGCATAGGCACTACACTACTTCGTAGCGATGGTGGATTCTATATGGAGCTGTAGATTTGGACTCATTGCGAATTCGGTCTCGGGCATATCGAAAGCCGTAGAAGCCAGCAACAGAAGCTGTGGGACGACAAGATGAACTCGCAGATCGCGCGAACTCTATCATTGGACTCTTCTCGTTTTCGCCTGTGAACCTGTGAAGCACGGCCCAGTGCTTCCAATCTCACGCTGCGGGCGTGCCGCTGCTCCCTGAGTCAAGCCCAGTAATGTTGTGTCCTTAACTGAAGTTGACCAGCGAGACGGCCCGAGCGCATTGGGCAGCCCAATTTACCTTTGCTCCCGCGGCATACCTCTCAGGTTTGTTTCAGCTTGCCTTGCGGTACCATTTCTAACTAACTATGGACTCGGGTACGACTGTTGAGGCCTGGGAACGAGTCGTTAAGGGTCCCTTTTCACGGGTAACGACTAGCCAGGGACCTCCCAACGGGGTTACATATGGCCGCATTGAACGAGCCAAGCTATGCTTGAACATCACAGCCCTCCCTATTTCCGATGACAGAATGCTGTGCACTTATGTCCCGTATACCAGGTGAGTTCATTGGGTAACCGCATCCGTACGTGCGTATCACCAACCTGCTGTATTTGCATGTTGATGCTACCGAGATAGAACAGGCCGGGTTCGCAGCAACCACGTTACTCCGACTACATGCGCGACGTCTCCGGACAACCCGAGGCTCAGAGCTCTAGTAGCGCAAGACGGCAGCACCGCGAACGATCTGCAACTAATCATGTTATACCCTCGCAAGGTGTGGACTAGGCGTAGCTTAGCTTCACCTAAACACTTTGACCAGTCATCACGAAATCAGACACATGATAAACGCCTTGTTTTTCTGCCACGGCACCCACTTGCTAATTATTGACTATTGTTCGCTGTTCATCGCATAATCCGGAAGCATCTGCGAAACCCGAATTCTTCTAGTCTCGCAAGCTGCGTCCTTTCGTCTTTAATTGACGCGTCAGTCATAATTCGGGTGGTTCCTTCAGTTGAACTTAGATACATCAGACCGGAGAACGCCGTAAAATTGTTCCCTATTACGAAGCTTGTGACTCTCCAAGTCGCCACGGGGTAGACGATGCATCCAAAGCCTCATTTTCTCTCCTCAGGACCCCGACCAGCAACATCCCGTCGGGTACGAGTGCGAGCGATCCCTTAGGGTCAACTCTAAATTCAAGAATTCTTGATGACTAGGCGGGCCGTTATCGAACCACTTTACGCTCGTCGGAACGAACATTCAAGCGATGTATTTTCGTATAGTGATCATTTCGATACTACTACATGTGTATGATCAACTTTCAAAATTTCAATACTCTTTTTTGAACAAGGGACTTTTGATAGAGCTTGACAACGGCGCTCAACACTAGCAAGGGCCACTTCAAAACGGCCCAATCTTAGAAATGTCAGTGCCCACGAACCTGAGCCTCGGGCTCTCGGCAGTTATTGACGGGTTCGAGTCATTCATTGTCTTTTTCTCGCTTGCCTGACTGCATGTGCCTATTTCTTTTTTGGCCGTATGTCTTTCCACCCCATACCCCACGCGAAGCAGAATGATGCTATAGCCAGACCAAGGGATAGGTAGAACTCCTTATCAATGCTCGATACATATGCCATGAGCACTCCCGGCAGTTCGTTTTCGGCCACGACTTTACGGAAACCAGTGGCTCCGGCCTCTAGCAACGTTGACGCATCGACATTTGGTGCAAATTGAGGAAGGTCTTGCTTCAACGCCCCAGTAAAAATGGCGTTACCTATCGCCAGGGCCACAGCAGACCCCATGAATTGCGAAAATGTAACAAATGATATGCCCATTGAGATCTGCTCCGGAGGTAAGTTCGCCTGAATAGCAATGCTTGGCTTAAAGTCTTTATGTTAGTTGGACTTGCGGTTAGTAACCAATGGCCGGCGGGTCTCACCAGTTGTAAAACAATGCCTCGTCCAGCGCCCGTGAGGAATTGATAACCCACCCACTGGGCCACCGAAGTTGTCGGTGTAAGTGAAGTGAACAGGCCGCTAGCAATAATCGTTGCCGCTGTGCCTACAATAGCCCACGGCAAATAATACCCGAACTTGCCGACTTGAAGGATGACAAGGACGTTAGCTAAACTCAAATCTCACATGGAATAATTCCATAGGTTTCCGTACCTAGTACGCCTCCGCCGTAGGCAAAAGCTAGTTGTGACAAGATGCTTGGCAAAACGTTGATCCCGCTCTGGACCGGCGTGGCGCCTTGGAAGCCTGAAAGTACAGCGGGAGAAGGTAAATCTGGATCATCGCCGAGCCAACAAATGTAAAGTTGGTAGCAGCAGCGGACCAGACGGGCCTCTTACCGGCCATTGATGATGGGATCAGCCCTTCATCTCCTTTTCGATAGTTCCAGGCCAAGAACGTTACAAGAGCCACAGCAGAGCCGCAGAACAGTCCTATTATCATGGGGCTGTTAAAAGCATATTCGATCCCACCAAGCTCGAGGGCCGTGAGAAATAGGATCGCAGCACCAGCACACAACAAGAAACCGGTAAAATCTAGATACGTGTGCAATTTCGCAATGACCGCCATAGGACTCGGTTTCGGCACCTGATCGGGAATCTCGCACCATGCCAAAAACAGAAGGACGGCGCCTCCTATCGGGAGGTTGATGTAGAATGCTGTTTTAGTTTAGCTACCGGTGAAGTCGTCTCAACTCGGATGAACTCCATATCTTACTCCAACGCCAATTGGCATAGTCAGTAAGGACTCCGCCAAGAACAGCTATGTGTTAACGTTAGTATTTTCGGCGAGGCTTTCTCCTTTCCCGGATGGATTTCTGCACGTACGACCGCAGACGCTCCCAGAGTTTGCAACTTTAGTTTGACGTTAGCAACGGTTGTGACGGTTAATAGCCTGCACGTACGTCCGATGACCAGTCCCATAAGAGCTATTAGACAAGATGAATTAGCCAAGCATTTGTCAGACGAAATACGCAACGATTAGTCCCACCGGGTCTCTTCTCTAGAGGTACTGATCCGGCGATGATCGTCAGGCCGCCACTCATTATGCCCGCACTTCCTATACCCGCGATGACTCTGCCCGCGATCAATATCAGGGATGAAGGCGCAGCCCCGCATACTAGAGATCCAATCTCGAACAAGACTAGGAAGACGAAAAAAGACCACTGCATGGATCAGTACGGGTTTAGAGACATAGTCGTTTACTTTGACAACCGGGAAACCCGTACCTTTGAACTGAAGTAGCGGTAGATTTTGCCTGTGAGGGGCTGGAAGGCGGCACTCGAAACGTGGTAGGCACTACCATACCAACCGATATCTTGCAGAGAGTGAAACTCATCAGTGATCGCAGGAATAGCCTACAATGCTATTAGCAAATAAGATGCTTCGCTTTCTTTCTGGGTGCTCTAACAGTAACAATGATAGAACTGTCAAGGAACATCAACCAGGCAACAACAATAACACATGTGATGACAATCCAAAGCTTGGCACCTGATAAGTACTTTGGCACCGGTGTCGCTGGTATATCATTTTTCGGAGCTTTGTCTTTCTCTTGGTCGTTCTCCGTGATTGAGCTTGTCTCCTCCTCTGTGATCGTTGTACCTGGACTATGCTTCTCGTCCTCGGCGACAGACGGGAACATTTCAGTGGATATGAGGCTTAGATCTATTGATAGCAGTTGCTTCTCTGTCATTGTTACAATACTCCTTCTTCTCTTTGTGAACATGGGGGCAGACTCGGGCTCTGGTGTTCGATCCATGTTGTGTCTATTCGTAGTCGGTGATGGTTACTGGCAGGAATAGGGGCTTTAGTCGTTTGGAATCTTTGGATCCCCTCTAAAATTGGGACTCGGACTTGGCAAAGAAAGCTTTTCACAATGTGCGTCACTCGGAATGGGACGCAACGACCGTAATATCCGACGGGATTGATTACCACTTGCGAAAGGCCCCATTCAAGAAGCTTCATTCAAGGCTTGCCAGTCGTGGTAAACACGGGGAATCCCCGACCGAATAAAGTTCAATTCATGGCAAAGATTCCTCATAAGGAAGCGCACAAGGCTCTCGAGTGCACTTTTGGGGAACTTCTTCGTCGCAGACAAGTCAAGTGTAGAGATCCACGACTCATGAGGCGCATGGATGATGCTGCTTGACATTTTCATCTGTGTTTAGGAGAAAGCTTATTGTCTTTAGCCAGCGAATCAGTCCTCACCGCGGAACATGCAGGCTAAGAAGTGGCCCAGACTCAACGACAAGCTCCATTCTACTCCGTTCTCTTTTATTAGTGCTGCAACCTTAGGCCGGCCGAGTAGCCCCCCCCCCTACAAGCCGGCGGTTCTTTTGGAGCATTGCGATGGGTCACGGATCCGGAGGGACCTGATCCACGGAGTAGTCCGGTGGCCGGGCAGCTCGCAACTAATTAGGTCCCCGGGAGATGACTAACACTTTGGATAAATCCCAGACCCCAAGCGATTCGCGATGATCTCTATGGATATCTTGTGCAGATAAGAGTTTCCAGGTACGCAGCATGGATTCGAGTTGGTAGGCATCTTTGCCGAGAACTCCGAACTTCGACTGCATACAATGCTCAGCTAGTGTTCGGCGCTGTTTACGTCAATGGAAGCCTGAATGGCAACACAAGGTCGCCCGGCGATTTTCGAACATGGGAACAAGGAGCGTCGAATTGCCGAACATGGATTGATACAATTATTCGACATTAGCCAAGACCTCCAAGCTTTTTACACTGCCATGTACCTGAAACCACAGTAGGATTTGCTACTCTCTGGCAGTCTGGCTTGGAGTACTTCGTACATTCGATCAATCCTATGGTCTTTTGCTTGCGCTGATGGGACCATTCGAGGTGGGACTAATCCAATCAAGGACTTTGATCCATTGTGCAAAGTCATCAGCGAAGTTTTCCCCTATGATTGCAGGGTGTGCGAGTTCGCAACGTCGTGTATGGGTCTTGTCCTTAAAATAGCTGCCCCAACCGCGCTCTCAGACAGCACGCGACCTTTTGCCAAATCGGTGCAACCAACCAACACAAGAGTTAGCCCCCAGTTGACATGTTTGAGATGTATTAGATCTTGGCAGCGTACGATTAAGCATGAATCTTTACCCTGGAGCGTTCCCGACGTAGGACGATCACGGCCGATCATCAGGAGCGGCCTAGGCCTCATATGGCCACACCTTCTACGTGATCCACAGATGAACACATTGATGGTTTATTCCTATGATCTATGCCAGGGCAACGTTGGTATCTCATCGCTGCTTTCCCATATTTAGAACTTCTAGAAAGGTTTTGGTGTTCACAACAGCAACAATAGCCGGAATGAAAGGGGCCTCAAACCACAATCAGGCATTAGTATTCATCGCAAACATCATGAATGGCATACCGTGGGATGATATTCTGGGAAACAGTGCCACTTCTCCCCGCAGTTCAATGTTCGGGAAGCCAAATTTAGAATCAGATGACTCTACCTTATCTATGGCTAAGACGGGATTACAAGATCCCCGGTCATCAGGTAGTCAATGGAGACGTTCTTGTGTTTGACGAACTCCCCCTCCACCTTCGGCACATACCCCGGAAAACTATCCACAATCTGGCTCAGCGTTCCCCATGAAGCCTGCCCATTAATATCATACGTCTGAGAGCTGTTGAAGCCGCTAGTATTGAGGTTGTAGTACAACATCGGGAACTCCTCAAAGCTGGCGTTGGCATTGATGTGGGCAACGCGAGATCCGAACGGATCGATCACGAAAGTCGCGCCGACGGCGGCGACAAAGGAGTAGGCACCGCTGAGAACAGAGTAGACGCTCAGAGTGCCGGCGTTTACCCACTCGTTCTCCCACCAAAGCGAGGTCTCGTCTCCGACGCCCGCCAGGTAGGGGAAAGGCGCGAAGTGAACGTGCTCTCGCTGCACGTACATGTTGAACGTCATGCTAGGGTACAGGTGCCTAGATTGAGAGTGGTATAGTCAGCTTCGGCACTCAACGACGTAGGACGCGATCAGTTTGGGAAAGGTGAGCTCTGTAGACATACTCTCCACACTCCAGCATTCCCCATCGACCGTAGTCAGTCTCCAGGACTTTGAGATCTTCGGCAACTCCGTCACTGAAGAAGTAACGCTCTGCACCAGATGGCCGAAGCTTACGACGGTGGTGCATGATCTTGCCTTGAGGATCAATCAATGCCTGTGACATATACATGTAGTCGCCTTCAACTTCTGCAAAGTTGAGGTTGGCGTAGATGCCCACTGCTTGGATCGTCGCAATCAGACGGTTCCACTGCGCATCGCCAAGGGTGATGGCATTCTCGATGTACGATGGCAGATAGTCGCGCGTGAAGTTGTAATGACTGTCCGAACCCTTGGGAAACCTGTTCGAGACAGTTTAGATATTTGCATTCAATATTCGGATGCTCGAACCTCGGGCGAGGTTATTACTTACCCGGGGAACCAAAGCTCCGGGAAGACCACAACATCGGAACCGCTAGCCTTGGCATCTTTGATCAACTCGATTCCAGCATCGACACATTCGCTGATGTTGAAAGTGATTCCAGTGTAGTCGTAGTTCGTCAAAGGCAGCGGCCAGTGTGGTGGGGGCGTGCGGATCAACGCAATCGTCAAGTTCGATCGGTCCACGGTGCTGCTGTTCCAAGTCGGAGCAGCAATCGCAGAGCCAACGGCTGAGAGCGCCAAGATACAACGGGAAAACTTCATCATGTTGAGTCTCTTCCGAAATCAGACTCGATCAGCTGAGTTTTCGCTGGTGCAGTCTGGTTGAACAAGAAGATCCGGCGTACTTCATCCTTCTCGCCGTCTTATATGATAGCTTGAGATGCGTTCATGATGGTTCCTCTTTCATCATCATGGCCTTATTGAGGTCTTCATACGTAACACAATCATTCGAATTTGATTAATGGTATCCGTGATAAGCAAGGCAATGGCCCTGAACATGCATTCATTAACCCACTATCCCGCACTATCCCACATCACCCGCTCGGTGAATGACAGCAAGATAAGGTAGCCAAAAGATGGGCCAGATGCCAAGTTTACAGCCGTCCAACAGCCATCCAAAATTGTGGCTTGATATTCAAGAAATCCCTATCATGATTAGTCTAATCACGACAACTCATGATAAAGCCAGGAACATTTACCGACCGCAGTGCCGATGGCACACGGGGGTCCGTTGCGAGGATCTCGGTGTTTGCTCCGGCCCCGCTGCTCGGAAGAGACCCACTCGGTGAATGAGAATAGTCGGACCGGATAACAATTGACACTCGCTAGTAGGGCCTGACTCTCTTGGCTCCGAACATCGCTGATAAGGATGTTATCAATTTTCATCGGTATAAGTATTCGTGAAGCGAGGGACATCTGTTCAGCTGGCCCCCGTGAGGCTGGAAAGGTCGGCTCAAGCCAGTAGTCGGTGAAAGTTCGTCCGACAGGCATACCTCCTCGGTCTTTGAAGCAATCAGGGTGGCGGTCAAGATATCAAATAGAACTTACATAATTCGATAGTGGACTTATCTGCTCGAAAGTATCGGAACCAATTTGAAGCCGTGCCAGTCCCCTGACAGGCTGACGTTGAACCAAACTAGGATTTAGTCGGTGACATGAGAGGGATACTTCAGGGCCTGACTTGAAACCCCCAGCAGACGTGGATATTGTAAGCTGTAATTGAAGCGAGATTTTGAACGAGAGCCACTTTGAGTCTTGAATAGCCGTGCAAAGAGGAATATACAAGTGCAATACAAGTAGCTGGATGAGTACAGCATAATCGTGAATGAACCCGTCGGTTACATCCGCAACTTATCGCATTAGACTATTTCTCTGCCCGCTTTTGAATCGAGAAATTTGTTCCTATCATTATCATTTGGTCAGTTTCAAGAATCAAGTAACATGGCTTAGATCAAGCGTTCAATCATCATAGTTGGTAGAGACGTGAGCTCAGTGAGTGAACTGATGGTGGGGGATTTCTCAGCTGAGCAATCTGATTCTGTCACCAGACGACGTGTAGAAGTCTCAGCCGCCACGAAAGGAACGATCGTCCCCGGCGACGAGATCTGACTGAGCAGGACGCTTCCAAACGAAGACGAATGCCATGTTCCGTCAATGGCGCTTGTGGAGACCCGGTCTTGGTCCGCGGGCTTTGGTGTTTGGGCGATTTCCCCGTGATCCGAGTCGGACTGGCGCCGTTGGACTGGTGACAGGCTACTCTGTCGGTCGTTGATGGGATCCGCAAGATTGACAGGAGGAGCAATGGACGGATAGACGCATGCCCTGTTCTTCGCCCGCTGACACTTGCTGCAAGGGCGGTTGTGGTCGCACCGCAGCTTTCGCTTCCGGCACTCGATGCAGGCAAGGGCCCTTCGTCTTCGTACCCTAGTCTCTTCACGGCGAGAGGCGTCCATTGTGTCAAACGTGCGTATGATCAACGGAGGGAGAGATTTGATCCACGAGCACAGAAGGCGCGGAACCGTAGTTGTGAAGGAGAGTGATGGACTTAACACCACGTTGACGGGTTTATGTTCGGGCTCGGGGTCGGGCTTGAACCAAGAGGTCCGTGTGGTCCTTAATCACAAAGTTAGTGAGTGTATTAGAAGTAAAACGCCTTTGTCCCGAAGAATCCGCAAGGTATCTCCTAATCAGCTAGTTGTAGTGTTATCGCGGCCGGATCATAAGAATTCGTGATAGAGTAGAGTGGTGTTCGAACTCCGACACGCCTTCTTTCCGCGTCAACGGGATTCATGTCCCCATAACAAAATTCATAAGTTCCTAGTAATTTCTTCTGAATGTCCTTAATGCTAGATTTTAGGCCATCACACGGCATATTTATAGGTACTAGCATCTTTCGATTTTCACATCAGCACTTGAGTCAACTTGGGGTACCCTTCACCACTCGTCTTCAGCGTGTCCTTGTATCAGTGGTCCATTCATTCTGCAGCATGTCTTTCTGTCAAACCCATACGGTACAATCTACTTCAACAGGCTTTCGAGTTGTTTGCAGATCGCATCACCAATCTCAACGGTTGTTGCAATCCCACCCAGGTCACTGAAGAGATGAGTTAGACATACGGTGGATCTTGAGTAGCAGGAGAAACTTACGCGGTCCGTATCTCATGGCCGCCAATGTCTTTGGAGTCCAAGACCTTCTCAACAGCCGTATCAATGGCCTTTGCCTCATCAACCATCCCAAATGAGTACTTGAGCATCATCGCAGCCGCAAGAATAGTTGCGACCGGGTTAGCGATTCCTTTGCAGAAGGCGAATTAGCCACTGGCACCTTCGGAGTATTGGGCACGGAGCTCTATTACCTTTGCCTGCAATGTCGGGGGCGCTTCCGTGGATAGGCTCGTAAAGGCCGATGCCCCCCGAGCCAGGGGTGGTGCTCGAGATCGATGCGGATGGAAGCAGACCCAGTGATCCCGGGACTACGCTACTCACATCTGAAAGGATATCGCCAAACCTGACCTCGTATAATCCCTCGGTTAGGTTCATCAAGCTTGTTGGGGTCGTGATACTCACGTGTTATCCATCAGCACCACTCCGTTGAAAGAGCGGGGATCTTTCACCATAAGCATGGCCGCGCTATCGGCAAGCTGGTGGGAGAGCTTAATCTGCGGATACTCCCTCGCAAAAAAGTTCGTCACGGCTCTTCGCCAAAGCCGACTGACCGCAAGAACATTTGCCTTGTCGCACGAGATGACTTGCTGAGGCGGGTCCGTCTCCATGGCTAGGTCGGCGGCGACCTTTGCAACCCGCTCAACTTCTGCTCGGGAGTACGCCCAGGCGTCCGATGCAAAGTCCTCCTCCTCAGTCTTGTCTCCGAAATAAGCACCCCCGCAGTTCTCTCGCACAAGGACAAAGTCGGTTCCCTCTGTGAGCTCGGGTCGGATGGGACCTCGGTCGACAAGAGACTTGCTTGCGAACTTGCATGGACGGAGGTTTGCAAAGGCGTTGAGTCCATGACGCAAGGCGAGGACGCCCTGTTCGGGTCGCACTTTGCCAGCGCCCCTGAGGGAACTCTCAGTCATTGCCGCTGATGAAAGTCGTGTGAATGGCCTAACTCACCATTTGGGCCCACCGACTGACCCGAACAAGACTGCATCGCTTGCTTTGGCAATATCCAGGACCTCTTGGGTTAGGGCTACACCATGCTCGTCAATGCTGCAACCTCCCATCAACTCTGAACGGATTTTAAATGTCACGCTAGAGGCATTTTGGATCACATCAAGGACCTTGATAGCTTCGGCGATGATCTCGGGGCCAACGCCGTCGCCTGGAAGGACAAGGATCTTGTGAGAAGTCATGGCGTTGAAGGTTAAGTGGTCGCTTGAAAGTAATACAGTAGAGTATCCGTAAGTTACTTAGTTCAGTATCAACTTCACCGTGATGGTTCTGATTGAGAGTCGGCCGACGGGAATGAGATCTTGTCGTAGACGGAGGTTGGTGGCTGTCGTTCTCCGCGTAAGCACCGGTCTCGGGGCAAGATATCCGGGGATGACGTACCCGATGCGGAGGCGCCAACTTACCGCAAATAGCCGGCTTTGAGAGGTCGCTTCCTTTGGCAATGACTTGTTGCTTTATCTAACCTGGAGTTGTACCCGGAACCTTGGGGCTTCGGCAGGCGCATTTGTTTTCCCAATTTCCGATCCCGGATCTCTTGACAACGGGAACATGATGCCTGACAATATGATCAACCTAATCAACATCAATTCAGTGTTGTCTTTCCCCCAGGCTTAGAGTTTTGGAGACGAAAGGAAGTGAAAACTCCAAATTTAGACGCATCAAATGCATGCAATGTAGTACTCAGTTAATACAATAACTCTTGACTCTGCTACGATGTGATAGCCTTTAGGGCTAGGACTGGACACGGCAGCAGTCGTGTACAACGACTGCAATTCGAGCAGCAACTACACTGTGCATCTTTCTCTTACAAGTCTTAAAATGCCGAAAGAGAAGACAGGTCCACCCTGGGTTCAAGTTTGCATGTAGTAATAGGTCTGAAGCATGGTACGGACTCGGGGTCGGGGTCGGACTCAGCGCTGTCATAGCAAAGCCAAGTTCCAGTAGACGAAGTGGATCGCACCAGGGAATTGTGATCATCCAGAAGTCTGCCACGAGACTTTGATCCATCAACAAGCCTTTAATCACTAGCGAATAGGATGGAATGTCCGTATTCGTTACGCTTAGGCTGATGGGCAGATAGTTCGGGGAGGTGGCGCGACATTACTTAGTCTCGGACGCTTTCTATTACCCGCTGCAAAGCTTCTTTCCGTGTACATAATACGGCGATAAGAACTTCAAACGAACTGAGCCGAACGCATCAATGAATCTGAAAGAGTCGAACGTTACTTACAGTTATAGGGCTGTTCACTGCTTTACCCAAGCAAAAGATGTTTTCATTCGACTCTGGCCTGCAACACTACGTTGTCGTTGCTGGTCTCACAGTCACACTCCTTTACCTCTTCCACCGCGCTCCTCTACCCAAATCGATCCTAGGAATACCTCACAATAAACATGCGGCCACAAACATCATGGGAGACATTGACTCCTTCCTCAAAAGCCAGAAACAAGGCATCTCCATGTTCCGATGGGTTGCAGCCCAGACCGAGAACCTCCAATCGCCCATCATACAGCTCTTCATGCGCCCCCTTTCCCCCCCAACGGTCAATGTCACAGACTACCGCGAAGCGGAGAATATATCCATGAGACGATACAAGGACTTTGACCGAACCGACTTTCTTCGATACATCTCTCAGCCGTTGATGCCTCAATTTCACATGATGATGAAGAGCGATGATCCCCTGTACAAGAGGCAGCGGAAATAGTTGCAAGACCTGATAACACCTAGTTTCCTCCATGGTGTCGTTGCCAAGCCCATCTATGATAGCGTTCGGCAGATGGTTGAGCTTTGGGATCATAAAGGTCGTCTTGCCGACGGCCACCCATTCGAGGCTTTCAACGATATCTACTTCGGGGCGTTTGACGCCGTCTTGGCTTTCTCGTTCAGCAGCAACTTTCAACACATGATGCTGCCAAGTCGATTGCAGCTGATTTCGGCCCTTGAAAGGGTTGAACTTCCGACCATTGCTGATTTTATGGTAGTCTTTCCGGAGAGTGAACAAAGCGAAGTCATCAAAGCGATGCTAGAGTTAGCAGAAACGGTCGAGGAAACGAGAAAGGCAGTTCTGCCATGGCTTCGATGCTGGTACATCCACCAGACTCCTCGCATCAAGGCCGCCAAGAAGGTCAGAGATGAATCTGTCAACCACGAACTCGAGACGGCCGTTCAAAGACTTGGGGCTGGTGATTCTGCGTGCTCAGCGCTCGATCACATGGTCTACAGAGAGCAGAGGGTGGCCGAGAAGGAAGGCAGGGCCCCTGTCTACAAGTCAGTCGGTATGCACAGCGAGGTAAGTCTGCAATAACATATGATCTGGTTGAAAAGGCCAAGCACTCTGACAACAAGATCTAGGCTTTCGGGTTCCTGCTAGCGGGACACGAGACAACAGCCACAACCTTTGGCTGGGGCATCAAGTACCTCACAGACAACCCAGAAGCACAAACACATCTCCGCGAAGCCCTCCGCCAGCATTTGCCCGACGCGG
Organism: Colletotrichum godetiae; assembly: GCF_030913485.1. NCBI lineage: Eukaryota > Fungi > Ascomycota > Sordariomycetes > Glomerellales > Glomerellaceae > Colletotrichum > Colletotrichum godetiae. The sequence goes on from NW_026851263.1 coordinate 532,152, forward strand.
TGAAGGAGAGACGGAACCCAACCCACGAAGAAATCATCAAGGCCACCATCCCTTACCTCGACGCCACCATTGAAGAAATCCTGCGCTTTGCCGGGACGACCTCCGTCACGGACCGCGAAGCGATGCAAGACACGACGATTCTCGGCCACCATATCCCCAAAGGCACAAACGTGATGATGGTGACCATTGGCAAGAGCATTCTCAAGCCAACCTTTGACATCCCCGACTCCTTGCGTTCCAAGACGGCACTCGACGCGTCTCATCGGATCCGAAGCTGGGAGGCATCGCCGTATCCTGTTGAGGACTTCAAACCTGAACGATGGCTTGTCAAGTCAGATGAGGATCCGGGGCATAGGGTGTATGATGCCACGGCGGGGCCTCAGATGGCTTTCGGCCTCGGGTCAAGGGCGTGTTTTGGACGACGGCTGGCATACTTGGAGCTTCGCATGTTTACTACGATGCTGATGTGGAACTTTGACTTTTTACAATGTCCTCCGGAGTTGTCAGACTATAGAGGCTATGATGGGTTGACGGTCAAGCCTCGGCAATGCTATGTCAAGCTGTCCAAGATAGCTTTGTGAGGTTTCGTCAAGGCTGAGCTGTTATAACCTGTACTTCGTCGCGACAAAGAGTCTTATGACGATCTCAGGGATCTTTCGTCTTATGTACGGCTACATATGTGGTGGGCGTTGAGGCTGCCCTACTGGTTGAAGATACCGTTGTGATACATACACTTAGATAGAACGAGTAGACCGAGATACATCACACAATGGAAGACAGGCTACAGGGGGTTGAAGGGAACGAATTACCTGTCTAGTATGCTTTGCCCTGAAGAATTCTCGCCACAATATGCAACATTCTGTAAGCAACCTGTTTCTCAAGGCCACCGCGGCCTGCATGCTGAACTCCAGAAACACCATGCCCAATGCACCTATAGCCGCCCGATGCGCCATGCTAGGTAGGATATCACTTCACTGGCTTCAAATAGCCAGTCCAACAAGGCCGTCGTAAGCACGCTCGACGGTCCGGCCACCCATTCCAGGGATGGTCTTCAGCTGCGCCAAAGTCTCAATCTCGGCTTCGTCATCCGTCATCGTTTCCAGGTAATCAACGAGGTCCTGGGCCTTCTTCGAGCCGAATCCGTGCAAGCCCTTGATCTGGGCAAGGTCCCGCGAGTTGACGATGCTCAGCAAGTTCTGAGTCCGGGGAGAAGCTGGTCCGGCCGGGTCGGGGAGGACCATTTTGGGGGGCCTGGCAGGCTTGGCCTTTCGGCTCTTCGTCTTGGCGGCGACGTCCACAAAACTCATGTCTTCGTCCCCTCTGCCTTGCTGGTACTCTTCGTCACTGTCGTCGGCAGCAATTCTTCTACGCTTCTTCTCGTGTCCGTTCCGGGGAGATGATGACACTGGTAGAGACTCGGTGGCAAGCATGTTTCCAAGCTTGACCCTCAGCTTCTCAATCTTGCCCAGCAGCTTGGCCTGGCCTGGGAAGAATGGAAGGGCCTCCTCGTACATCTGAAGGGCGACAACATCGTCGCCAGTCTCCTTTGCCTGCCTAGCAGCCAGCAAGAAACGTAGTCCCTCTGAGCGTCCATCGTCGCGTTCCCGCTCCTCATTCGCGATACGGCGCTCCAGTGCCTCCAATCGGCGCCGCACAGCATCATTGATGTCGGGATGAGCAGGTGCAGGTGCAGGCTCTGCCGTCTTATTGTCCCTGGAGGCGAGGATCTCGCTGACCTTCTTCTCGACGATAGCTTCCAATTGCTCGGCGGAGATGGAGAGCTTCTGTTCGGCTGGTTGAGCCGGCTGGACTGGTTGAGCTATCAGTGAGGACTGCGACGGTCGTGCAAGCCTGCTAGCCTTGGACGGCAATTCACGTTCGACGAGGGGCTTCCGGGTCTGCGTCATATTGGCAGTCGGTCGGACGGGAGCAGCGGCCTTGCTACGGTCGGTGTAAACGTTGAAAAGCTTCACCGGTCGCGTCGGATCAGCAGCCTTCTCACTTGCCTTGGCTGCAATAGTGCCACTGTGAATGTTGTGGGCATTGGCCAAGGGGCGGAGGGGTTGTCGTAGAGTAGATGTAGAACTGCCCGAGTTCGTACGCGGGACCTGCTTGAAGACGACTTCGTTCTCGATTTCGCGAACCTCGATGCGCTTGGCCCTGGAGCTGACGTTCAAGCTGCTCAAAGTGTCAAGATGGTAGCTGCGGATGGGGGCCAGATTCAGGATCATGACGGTGATGCCGTTGTTCTGGCCTAAGCTGAGGATGCGCGTCATCTTTGACTCGCGGTAGGGAATCCGCTTGTCCCCTCGGGAGATGGCGTCGATGCACTGCGACAAGACGAAAAGACTCTTATTGATGGCAGCAGACTCTACTAGTCTCTCCTTTCCATTGTCGGTTCGGCGGTTGTCTTCCGAGCCAGCCAAGTCAATGGCTGAGGCCACACTTTCGCGGACCTGGTCTCCCGTCGTTTGTGTCACCTTGATTCTCATGATGGCGTGGCTCCGACTGCTGTGGGCGTTGAGTTTCGTGGATGCCGTGACGCGGTTGTTATTCGCCTCGATGTAGAGTCGGGAGAAATCTTGGAGATCCTCACAGGCCCGTTCAGAGAGACCCACTACCATCGTCTTGCCATCTTTCTCGCGGAGGGGTAGGCCAGAGGGCTGGCGTTTTTCGGGAGGTTCGAATAGGTCAAAGACCTTGTCGTTGTAGATCTCGTAGTATGACAAGACAACGTCGACAGTTGTCTTGCCGCCGGTGTCCTTTGCGATCTTCTTACCGCGTCGATACACACCGCTCAGCAGGCGCGGGATTACACCGCGATCTGCTAGCTTCAGCCCACCTCTCATCGTGTGTGTCTTGCCGGTTCCTGTGACTCCATAGGCGAAGATGGTGACATCGAGACCTTGGAAGAGGGCCTTAATGTGTGGTGCCACTGCTCAAGTTAGTTTGACCGATATCTCGATATTCGTGTTTCGCGTAAGGTATCCGTACCCTCTGATGTAAAGAGTGCGTCTTGTGTCGTCGATTGGTCGTAGACGCTGGTGAAGGCAAAGGAGAACTCCTCGCTCTCGTTCTTCGGACTCGGAATCTTGACCAACGTGGCTGGCTTGCCTTGCTCGGTGCTGTCCGCCCGGACAATGACGTCCTTATCCAGCTCCTTCTCAAGGAGGGGACGGATACGCGCGACCACACGAACCGACATCGTGAGGCCAGTCCAGGATTCGAGTCGATGGATAGGGTGGCAGCAGCCCAAGCCAGCAGGAATGAACGGGTGTCGATACTCGAGAGTATGGTGTCGGGGTCGACGCGTCTTGTCGAAATGGTTCGACGAGAAGACTTTTGTGGTGTTTGAACCGTGTCCGTGACTTATTCAATGTTGTGCAAGGAATATGGAAGGTTTGCACTGAGGCCTTGTCAACAGGGGTGTCGACATGGGAGGTTACCGGGGTGACGGCGCTAATCTCCTCCAAGCGAATTAAAGCCAATCTGCCGCCCCACTTCAATCTTCGAGCTTTGACATTGGGAAAGAACGGTGAGGTACGTAGCTGCTGCTTGTGCTGACCTGTACTGTACGTACCGGACTTTGAAGTACGTGCTTCTCGGCTCGGGACGGTGTTCACCCGGGATGGAGCTCCGGGATTTTGCCGTCAGCGCAAGGTCGCCGGCCCTCCAAATCCAGATAGAGCAGAGGGCAGAGGCCGACAGTTGCTGGAGCTTCCAAGTCACGATTTGAACGACCGACGTCATCAGCCTCCCAGATGTCCGCCATGCGCGCCCAATTACCCTTGCTGAGGACGGCGCGAGGTGTACGACCTGGTCAATCACCTTCATACGTCTGCAGGCAATGTAGGGGCATCCAGATCAGCGCTGCGCCGACGACTGAAGCCCCAAAGGTTGGCGGGGATGTCTTTGGAGCTCGCGAAGCGTCGCGGGATGCCGCCGGTATGGTCCAGTCTTTGATTGCAAAGTAACCAGTATGGAGGACTTGCTAACTTCAAAGCAACAGATGCCCGGTTCGAGGTCCTTGGTTCCCCTTACTCTCTCCTTTCTGTCTCTCTGTCGCCGTCGCAGCAGCTCTTCACCAGAAGGGGAACGTTGGTAGGAGTTGCAGGCAAGGCTGAAAATGTGAGCATTGATTCGGACTCTGCTCCTCTGACCAATATCTAATCACTCGATCGCAGGCTCAATCAACGCTATCCATTCTTTCGCCCTTCATACGAGCTTTTCTCGGCGTACCTTTCTTATACCAACGCATTTCATCTTCAACCCCCCTCACGGCACTGATTTCTACAAAGTCCCCAACGACGACCTTTTCTGTCCTTCACCTCGATGGTACCACCGACTACATGGTCGCCCAGCGCAATGCGCTTCTTGCCTGGACTGGCCACACCCTCTCCGTATCGCCGCGTATAAGCCGTGGCCTTTCGCTTGCCCACTGGGGAAGCACCCACCTCACCGGTCGAGGCCTGGCTGCTCTGTCCTCTCCGGGTCAGGTATATGAAGTCACGCTCGCAGAAGGCGAAGAGTTCGTCGCCCACCCCTCGCACGTGGTCGCATACGCCGTCTCTCGCAACCCTCCCCTACCGATGCGCCTCAAGTCGAACATCCTCCGGCTCCAGATCCCCAACATTACTCGCTTCTTCCCCGAGACGAACTTCATGAAGGCGATGCGCGATACTAGCACGTACAAGAACGTTGCTCAGTGGCTGTTCACCTTGAGGACGTCACTCCGACGCACCATTTGGGGCGACCGACTGTTCCTTCAGTTCCGGGGCCCTACAACCCTTCTCATGTCCAGCAGAGGAGTGAGGGTTGCCGACTCCCTCACTAATAAGGAGGTCAACGAGATTGCGGATGCGCCAGCCGGCGTAGTTCCGGAGGCTGTCGAATTGACCACCCAGCTCAAGGTCGAGGCGAAACCCGCATCGGTTGAGCAGCCACCCTCAGCCATTCATGTTGCCAATGTATCGCGTGATGGAAAGGTCAGCTTTGAGGACGCGAAGGATCTCAAGGAATTCGTGCGATAGAGGCGGAACCAAAGTCGGAATCAAAAACGGGCACACCCGTGCCACGAAGCAGAATTACCATGGCAATTGGGCCAGACAGCCACAAGGCTGACAAATGTAAATTTACTGTGTAATAGAAAAAGAAACGGTCAGGTCGCAATCTGTGTGTGAAGTGACGTGCGAAATAAGCCTGGCTGTTGCAAATTGCTCTCGCTGTGCTTCAGCCTTCAGTATCGGCCGAATCTTCTTCCCTCGTATTCTAGCTGGTATTCTGTCGGACGGATATATTCGTACGGATACTTACCATATCGGAGATATGAGTTCGTTCGTTGTCCGATCCCTGGACATCTCTGATTTTCGTCGAACAAGCTTGATGAATGACAGCTACGGATAGAAGGTCACAGAACCACGTGGTTTTGCGCCGTTGATTTAGTCCGGCTTAGCGACAATGAGCCACGGAGGCTGGCATTATTGGCAAGCCTGGGGTTCGAAATGACACCTCGATTTCCGACCGAGCGCCGAGCACACCCTTCCGAGACAATAGAACTGTGGTGATTGGTCAAATCGCCAAAGGTGAAGAGTTGCAACATCCCTCATTCCAATCCAGAGTCTCGGGTCTCGCGTTTTCATCTCAACACCGAGTCAACAAGTGCCTTCCGGCCCCCCACTCCGGAATACGGCTCCGGGCTGGGGTACGAGGTGAGATCTTGCAGCCAAGGCGGGTTCTGATGAAGAAGACGAGTTTCAAGGTGCCAAGAGCTTGGGTCAGGAACCTCACTGAGGTTGTGAGACCTTGGTGAGAACAAGCCTTGCCGCTCTTTCAATTTCCGAAACAGATCATGCTGTTGGCCCAAATCAACTGAAAAGCTGGCGCACAAATGCACTCTCGTGGTCACCTACTCCGTACTTGCACTTGAGATGGGATGAAGCCTCACCGACTCTCCAAAAGCCAAGCCAAGGAAAGATCAGCAACCAAGTTCTCCTCTCTCTCTCTCTCTCTCTTTTGAACGTTGAAACCGCATTGGTTGATCTGAGAGGGGTTAAAAACGACTGATCTACTGTGGTAGCGGCCGATATCCGTTTCCGTGAATCACAAGTGCACGTTCCTAATGACACTGCGACAGGCGGCAAGCTCATGAAGCTAGAAGATAGCAGCCCAAACATACTGCGTCACCACAACAGCTGGCCATACCTTAGCTGAACCGCTTGGAAGCAATAGGTCCAGCTTTTCCCAATCTCTGCCTAACGGCTTAGGTTTTCCCATTTCTCGAGTGGACAAAGGCTCTTCGGCCGGTAACTCGCTTGTTATATCCGGCCCGCTAAGCTAAGGGTCGCCTGCCCCTCCCCAGGTTTTTGGGATCCAGAATTTGCGGTGATCCAGAAGGGCATGGCGTTTAGGACCGAACATGGGTTTGTCAGGAGTCCACTGCATTCTCCGAGTCTAACCCCTCAAAACAATCTTGTTTCCTTGAACTTGAAGGGCGAGAAAGGCGCGAGAGCAGCTTATGTCAACGTTTGTTGACTACATGTCTACTTTGCGATTAATAATTGTCCGTCACTTGAGCCGCACCATGGAAGTTGTCGTGGGGTGTGGGAATACTTTCTTCATTCGGATATAGGCAAGGCTCCAGAGAATAAGAACAAGACGACTTGCTGCTGCTGCTGCTACCTTGGACTACTTGATAGTCCCATATCCAGCCGATCAAGAAGCAAGCAATCTCGTCCAGCTATTCACCGACGATACGAAACAACGCAGCAGCTCACCCCACAAGCATTGCCAGCACCCAAGGGCCCAAGGGAGTTTCTTTTCTGATCTCATCCTGGAACTTTTCGCCAACAAGATCTGCGTCCACCGAGTCAAAGGCGTGTTCGCAATCAAGGCTTCACTCGAAGCCTCCTGAGAAACCATCAAGATAGGAAAGGAGAAAAGACACACCTACACGAAGCGAACTCCCATCTGTACCACAAAGTTCGCTGAGGAAAACAGTCACAACAACACCCTAATCTCACAACCATGCCACGCTCACATCACGCCCTCTCGACGTCGTCAAACTCGTCAACCGTCATGGACAGGTCCACTGCGCCCGCAGACCCAGAAAAGTCGGACCCGGTCCCCTACGAGTCGTCTTCCTCCGCCCGCCAATCCCTAGACCGCATCCCCTCCCAGCAGCGCGACACCGAGGCCAACATCTACCCAGAACCCGCCAACGTCGTCGAGGCCGATCTTGAAAAGGGCGGCTTGGCGCACGCGACAACAGGCGGTGCCAAGATCGATGCCCCGGCCGGTGGCGATGCGGCGGCACCGCCCGCTGGCGGCCCCCCGCCCGGGATGAGCCCCGCTGACTTCCCCGATGGCGGCGCCCAGGCTTGGCTTGTCGTCTTTGGAGGGTGGTGCGCGTTGTTCTGCACGTTTGGGTTGATTAACTGCGTCGGTGTGTTCCAAGCGTATTATGTGTCAGGTCCCCTCAGCGCGTACCCTTCGTCGACTGTCGCGTGGATCACCAGTCTGCAAGTCTGGGCGATGACCTTTATGGGCGTTATCGTGAGTTCCTTTCCCAAGGGATAATACCTCTTCGCCGCTCTGTCACGGTAGCTAACACCTCGTTCCAGTTTGGCCGTGCGTATGACACGTTCGGGCCCAAGTACCTCCTCTACTGCGGCACAATCGTATACGTCTTTGGTCTCATGATGACCTCGCTGTCGACGCAGTACTACCAATTCATCCTAGCCCAGAGTCTCGTCTCGTCCATCGGCTCGAGCGCGTGCTTCAACGCTTGCATGTCATCCGTGACCTCATGGTTCTTCAAGAGACGCGCAGCCGCGTTCGGCATCATGGTTTCCGGTTCATCGCTTGGGGGCGTCATCCTGCCCATCATGATGTCCAAGATGATTCCCTCGGTCGGCTTCCCATGGGCTATCCGCGCTGTGGCGTTCCTGTTCCTGTTCTTGCTCGGTATTTCGTGCCTCACAGTGAAGTCACGGTTGCCGCCTCGCCCGCGACCTTTCGTCTTCAAGGAGTACGTCGATGGCCTGCGTGAGCCGCCCATGGCTATCACCGTGTGCGCGTTGTTCCTTTTCTTTCTCGGCATGTTTTTGCCTTTCAATTTTGTCATCCTCCAGGCGCGTGCGCAAGGCATGGACGAGAACCTCGTCATTTACCTTTTGCCCATCATGAACGCCGTCAGGTAAGACCCTCTTTACCTCAAGTCTGTACGATGGTAGCTAACAAGGCGCAGCATCCTCGGACGCATCATCCCCGGCATCGTCGCCGACAAAGTGGGTCGCTACAATGTAATGATCTGTATTACCTTCATCAGCGCAATCTTCTGTCTCGGCCTCTGGATCCCGGGCAAGAGCAACGCTGCCATCATTGTCTTCCTCGTCATCTTCGGCTTCTCCTCTGGCGGCTTCATCTCACTTGGCCCAGCCTGCATTGCCCAGATCTCCGACATTCGACAAATCGGCGTTCGCACGGGCACCGCCTTCGCAGTTCAGTCCTTTGGCGCGTTGGCTGGTAGCCCTATTGCTGGCGCCATTGTTGCGTCGCAAGGAGGCAGCACGTATCTTGGGCTTCAGCTGTTCTGTGGCTTCTCGATGTTGGCGGCGGTCGGTGTTTTCATCGCGGCGAGAACGGTGCAGGTAGGGTTCAACCTGAAGAAGGTTGTTTGATGGAAATTAAGCTGGCTGCGAAGCGAAAACTTAGTGCTTACCTGTTGCATTTCGGAGGGAGGAGGAAAGTTTACCGGCTGATGGGTCCGCGACCCCGGTCTCCGCTCTTATCGCCGGCTCCGTCTCCGTCTCGGTGCGGTGCACAATCCCGGTACCTTCAGCCGTGCCTTTTTCTCCTGGTACAGCTGGCATTACAGCAGACGCGAAGTCCGCGAAGGCAGGATAAATAGAGGTCACGGTCGTAAGAGCAATAATGAAAGAGAAGACATAGAATTTTCAAGTAATGCTGTAATGGAGAGCCTTGTTGCGCAAGAAACCCAAGTCATTGAGTTTCCATTCCCATTTACTAAGCATGTTCATGCTTTCATTGACGGGCAGAAAGCGAATAGGAGGGGAATTATGTCAATGAAGGACCTCGTCGATGCGAGCGACCTAAGATTACATGTAATAATAAGAACGGAGTTCCCCTCATGCACACCCGGAGCTCCGCCAGACAACCAAGACTGTGGCTCACAAGGCCTTTGTTCAATCCCAACCAGGTAAATATCCCACATATCACCATATTTCCCACTTTTTCCACTGCATTGCGGCTGTTCGAAAGCCACGCCGGGAGCTGTTGCCTTCATCACTGTTGTCCCAAGCCATACTTCAGAGTCTTTGTCGCAATTTGCCGCCTTGGTCTCTACGAAATAGTCATTGAGCATACGACTCGGCTTGGGTTCGGCCTGGCCTCGCGCGCAGTCAAGGCTGGAGGGATCAAAGAAGTTGGAACCATCTCCTTATATACGATCTAAACACCACCTTGCAAGGTGGCAGTCCCGCCATCTGTTTGGTCTCAGAGTCTTCAATCTGGTGATAAACGACGGTAGACATGGTGCCTTCAGACGATTAGCTTCGCAACATAAGACCCAGAAATGAAAGGCAATTCACCTTTGACGTTCTCTATGAGATGGACAAGGTCGCTGAACGTGGCCTTGTCGCCAATGATGTAGCTCTCCGGACGTCGGTCGGACCTTGGGGAATGGCGGCGATAAGGTAAATGGCATCAACACCCGTCGTCGAGGAAGTATCCTTTTTAGAGGTTGATTCACTTCAACCATGTCGACTTCAACCGGTCCATAGCCGGTTTCTGTATGAAGTAGGGAGGGTGAATGATTCATATTGCCTGAATCCGAAAGACATCTGCATGTGAGCGTGTACAGCCCCCTAGATTGGTGAAGATGCAAGGTAAGGTGGGAAAGTCGAGAAGCCAAACTCGGGTAGGTTCGAAACACCGAAGTAGCCTGGTATAAACCTCCGCGTTGTTTTTGATCTCTCGGCAGCTGCTTTGAGATTCAACTCTGAGTGATTTTCCCCGGCGATGTTGTTGACGGCAGAGATGACCGTGTCGACATTGTACCTCTCAAGGACGGAGGCGAGAGAATCGATGTCGGAGTAGTCCACAGCAACAAAACGAACATTTGGTGCTGCACCACCGGGTCTTCCTGAAACCTATTTACATCAGTGTCAATAGACTGTGTTGTTTCGGTGTGAAACAGAGCGTCGCCGGATGGATACCTTTCTCGTCAGTACGATAACCTCATGGGTCCCTTGTGCGGAGATAGCTTCAACGATAGCACGGCCAGGGCCGCCAATCCCGCCAGAGACTGCTACAGACATGTTATTCAGAAGGTATGACGTTGGGAATCTAAAATCTCTCTCAAGCAAGGTAAGAAGTGTTCAAGTCTGAAGGAGATCGCATTACTTGGTCGTCTTTTTACTCAACGTCTGAACTTTTCACTCTATATAAGATGACTGTGGATCAATGACGGTGTACATATCACAGGCCTTGCCTACGCCAAGAATATAGACTCACGTCGCTGTTCGGACAACAACAGGGTGTCCGTCACGGTTTACATCGCATTACCACTGCTGATAGCGTCATACGCCGGAGATTAAAGACAAGATTTCGGAATCGCGAAGGCTTGTACAAGCAATTACCAACTAGCTGAGAAATACAATGCGGCAGTTACCGTTCACATTGTCTGCCCCGAGTTTAGCGGTGGGATGTGCAGCTGTCACGGACACGGGTTCTCGTAGGTTTCGGGGCTCTCGGTCCCCGAGAACCAATTTCGCCCGCCCCTCCCGGCGGAGATAGATCGTACGCTTATACGCGATCCCGATAATGAGTCATCTTGACTCAAAAGCTCGCTTATTATTTTGTCTTCTTGAAGAAGCTTATTTCATGTGTCACACAAGCGCACATGAGCCTGGAGAAGCCAAGGACTTTGATATTGTCTCCCCCTCCCCGGAGACCGGGGTTTTAGCAATAGAACATCTCTCTGGCTCTCATATTTTACCTGCTTACTTGATTTTGGATGTGTTCCTATTTCATTATACTGTGTAGATTAGAGAAATTCAGCCACCCTGGTAGCAAGATTCTCGGAGTATACAGGCGCTAGAATCTATGTCTCTTTCGCTGATCTCACGTCCAGCCACACGTCTCGAGTTAGAACAGTATAGGCAAAATGAACTAGAAAAAGCGCAAGACTTGCTCTCCATCAAACATCATCTCCATGTCCTGGTCAGACTGCATATTCTCAGATGTCAAGTGATAATTCTCCGCCAAAGCACCAGCCGGGTAAAATTGGCTAAGTCCAAACGTTGAAAGAGAGGGGACAGACGCCCAATCTTGTTTGTTACTCGTCTCAATATGCTTCTCTGCAATCATATAGAGCTCTCGAGTGATGTCATAAAACTCTTTAGCAGAAGGGGACAGATCTTCCCCCTGCTTGAGGCTATCTGCAAAATTCTTGAGTCGCTGCGCATCACCCGTGTCCTGAGTCTCGACTATGTGGCAGAATACCACCAGGAGAGGAATGAAAGGGGTCTGCAAAATTCGCCTAATAACATGCAAGCACACGTTAGTTCCGCAAAAAAGTGTGAGGATAATGTCCTCTTACCAATGGAGATAAAGATTCATGATATGCAAGTCGCCACTCATCAAGGGGACGCATTCAAGATGAGCGTCAATTGTCGCGCGTGCATATGACAGGCAGTCCGGTGAAAAAGACGGCACAGAAGCTCGCGAAGTCTTTGCTCTGCATATGAGAGTCGCTGTTGTATGATACATAACTCCGGCGGATATCGCGAGAATATCCTCCAGTTTTGTCATTGGTTCGGTGTGATTAGAAGCAGAGGTGATCGTTGGATTTACCTGTATGCAGGTTAACACCATCATAAACTTCAATCTCTCAAGATTTACTCACCAGTCTGATGGGCTCTATCATCTTGAGGTCTGCAAGCAACCCATTGGCTCGATCAGACAGGTCTTTCTGGGAGATGAGCTGGGCGCTGCGACTATACAGCAGGTCGTATAGTTTGCCATGTATTGAGGCATTCGCGACCCAGAACGGTACGAGTTTATCCCATAGCCTCGGCAGACACACCGAATTCAACCCTCTAGGTATAACAACGTCACAGTCTCCAATCATAGAGGCTCTGCCAACGCGTAACGCAAGAGTCTTCTCTAGTCCATAAACATGCCAGAACAACAAAGCTTTAGTGGTCCTCGTATTGTTGTCATCAGCTGCAATCAGACTCTCGTCATGGAAGCCTGCAGCCATGCAAAGCTGTGCTGCGAAGCATATCAGCCTCCATGCCAACCAGGGCCTGGCCATCTCAATAGCGTGTGTTGTCTGCGTCATTAGAGGAAAATATGATGAAGAGATGCGGGCTTGACATACCCCGAGGATCAATGCTTGTACGTTTTCCGCCTTCGCAGACAACCCGGCATCAATCGATGCCACAGCGGCCGTAAGAGCCTTTCTACACATTGCCCCCCAGGCGAGAGACTGTTTCCGAAGCTCAATATTCCCGAGGCTAGGAGGACAAAAGTACTCAGTGAAGAGATAGTGTAGACCCGAATTTACGATGATGAATTCGATGGCAGTATAGTCATCGACGGAGAAGTAAACGTTTCGGCAGAGGTCGATAAACTCTGCACACGGTAGGAAACACCTCAAGACAAAGAAACTACTGGGAGGATTGTCTATTAAGTGTCAACAACAGACCGTGGACACATAAATCGAACCCTCGTTAAAGGATCAAACACGCACCTTTCAGCTGTCTGAGTACGTTGATGACAGCAGATGTTGGCGGCAGAGACATGTTCCGGTAAGTCACAGGCCTTTGCGCTGATTGCCGTTCGGATGCTCCTGCTGGGTTCTGAGATCTTACAACACGATGCGCACTAGCTACGGCATTCACGTAGCATGAGGCACCCAGCTCAATGGCCGCACTTTCCGTGAGTTTTCTTGTTGCTGCCATCTGGAATCTCAGTGAAGAGGGGCCTTCAACCGGGGGAGCTTCATTTGTTACATCGAATCCTGTGGCAACGTGAGATGCATCCTTCGCCAAGGCTGGCACTTCCGACAAAGCCTTTTTAGGTGTTAACCCTGTACATGAACATTGTGTTGACGCCGTGCTCTGTTGTCTGAGCAGCAAGGACTCAATATTGGCCAAGCGTTTGTCCAGAAGGTCTATCTTCTCCTCGCTGCGAGCCTGTTAGTCTGGAACGTACCGCGAAGGGAAGAATGGGCTTGGTTAGGAAACATACTATTGTAGGGACACATGGACCCTTTGTCGAGGAACCTTGGGTTTCTGGCCAGCGCCTGTGAACGTGCAATCCTGCGAAGACTGGCGACAGTTGAAGCAAGGTACGCTTTTGTCACATCGAACCTATCAGAATGCTTGTTAATGACCTATTGACCACAGACGTAGAGACACTGATGCAGATAATTGTGCCCTAGAATGATTCTGCGTCTCATTGTGCTGACAGTGCAGCGCTTCTACTCACTTTGCGCAACCGACATAAGTCGCACTAGCCACATGCACCTTTCGGTCAGAATTGGACTCAAGCAGGGCCACCATGTCTGCTTACCGCAGTTGCCCTTGAGTCCATATCAGCTATTCGGGCTCGGATGCAGTCAACCTCTATCGAGTTGTCGGAACGAGCGTCGAGAAACCTCGTCTCGGGCTCCTCGGTCACCATTGCCTGGACTGAGTAACATACCGCCGGTGGGAGTTCTGTGTCGGCCTCCGAGGAGACCGAGCAGGGATGTGTACACAAATGTCCATGTCCGTCTGTGGTCCAGACTTGAACCAGCAAGGGGTGCAGAGCAATCCGCCCGGCGCTCGGGCCCTACTCGGCGCCGGCTCCGGACCTACGACGCCGGCAGTACCGGTATTCTTCATCCTTGCTTCCGTGTCTATATCTTGAGTAGGCCGGAACTGCTGCTGCAAATTCATTTCTGTACGTATATTGGAGATGTTCTTGTCTTGAGAAGATTGATTGCGTGACTGATTTCCTGAATCTTGTCAATACTTGGCCATTAGTAGGAGCATGCCCGGTCCACACTGATGCGAGAAGCCACACTGAACGAGTCCTTTGGGTATGGAGCTATCTCGAGAACCGGACGTTTATCATACATTCTAGCCAATCATCTACCATTGTCCAGAGTCTGGTGCAGCGTAGTACCGATGCCGTGTTACGGTGAACTGCTCTGTACAACACGTCAAACAATGTCTGCGGCTATTGGTGTGCTCACAATCCTGTGTGATAGTAATGACTTGGAAGAGATTACCAAGTTCACCGAAGGGGGTGTGTCGCCACTCCTTGTCTTTGATTTACTCAAGGCTTGCAAGATACCCTTGAACAAATGCTTTCTCATCTCGTTGAAAAGTTCATGTCTAGCTGCGTTACGGTAACTTGCAGGGTCTCGGATTAGTGATTTAGCGCATAACAAGAAACCCAACTCAAGATTGTGAGGCTATCGGGTGGGATTAGAAAGACCTTGGAACTCCCACTCAACCGCTTGTGGCGCCTTTCGTTTGAGACTAAAGAAAGTCTATGGAATGAAAATCCTTTTGAGGCGTTCCCATTTTGGCGGTCATCTCTCACCCAATGAGAACCGCCAGAAAGGCTCAAAAGGACACATGCGATGTGCTGCAAGTTGACTCATCTTACAGGGCGCTAAATGCTGACCTATATTGCTTGAGAAGTCACACTGATGTCGAATGAAAACAGAGGGAGTGTCCTTCCATCGTCAAAACACATCGTTCAATAAAACCCCGTCCAGACATCGACGACACTTCATCCTTTGTTCTGATGGCTTCACAAACGGACGCCGTGGATCTCACCACTCACCTGAAGACAATTTACGCTTCTTACAGACATACCACTGATATCGACGCGAAAGGTGCATTCTTTTCTCCCTCATGCTATCAGATATGTCGCCCAAATCCCCCATTCGCCGCACAAGACCGGGACACAATTGTGCGCTACTTGCACGAGTACGCACCAAAAGACCAGGCCGAGGCATCGGAGCCAAGTCGTAAGCCGGCAAAGAAGGGGTTTTACACGATACGACCACTTAAAGATTCCGAATTGGAGTTTGGTACCGATCAGCAGACAGCTCCTGCTGGCTTTTCTTCGGCGGTAGAGGTCGAGCAGAAGGCCAGGAGAGAGGGGTGGGTGGGAATGAGGGTCGACCTTTGGGACGAATCGCCAGATCATGAAGCAGATAAGAAAGAGGACCTTTTAGTCAAGGTGCAGTACTGGTGGAGAAGAGAAGAAGGAAGTTGGATGCAAATCTTTCACGACATCATGTACATGGGTCCTCGTGATGGGAGTGAGGGTGCCAGCGGCGAGGTTCTGGAGTGACACTCTAGACGAGTCGCACGTGTGAGACAGTTACAGATGACAGGTAACTCAGATGAAGGTGACTTGCCGGATGTCTTGGATCCCTCGGTTAGAGTTAGATATTGACGTGTCTAATCAACTCCAATCTTCGTCAATTGCTTGAAACCTGGTGTAGACAGTAGATTCGATGTATGAACATGGCTCGTTCTGTTCTGGAGTCTTTTGAGATAATGAAATGGTTAGAGGCAAACCAAGGTTGTGGCCAGAGGATGATGAAAGGTAATAAACGTGATTTCCTTGCAGTGTAGCCTCTCTCCTTTGTCTACGTGTACATAGGTCTGAATTGATCTTGCTAAGCGGACCTGTCGCAGTAAATGAGAATCGGAGTAGCTGCTGAGCGAAAGTCTGATCGGTACTAGGCGTACTCAACTTACAAGACGATGTACAATGTGTCTTATTGCCGGTAGTGCGATTCCCTGTGGAGGGTACTACAAGTTGGATACCTCCCTGCATCTGCTCAGCTGATAGCTCGATGCTCATCTCTCGTTGTACTAAACTAATGCGGTCTCAGATTAAAACTTGACAGGTTTCCCAGCCTCCAGGCGCATTCGCCGTCATCTGAACTCTCTCGGGAAAGCTTCTCAGTCTTGCAATACAGAAGTGATTCTCAGTAAGGACTCGTTATCTTGATGTAGCTTGAAGCACATGACGCATAATACATCATGGGTGTCCAAGCTGCTCTCGCCCTGGCCATCGGCATACTGGCTTTAACATGCAGGTCACAAAATCCGATTCCTGAGGATCAAGATCCGTGTCTTGATCCTGGGGTCCTTGCCTCAAATTGGGTTGACGACAACATGGTCCGGCCAAACTACGTCCCGGCAACGACCGAGGAAAGACCTAGTAAGTAAATATCGATGCCGTCTTTCGCGGTATGGGAGGCCACAAGTGATCACAAGAGGCCGCAACGTAATTTACTAATGAACCTTGGGCACAGTCGTCGCTCAGAGAATCCTCGACCAGCCCCAAACTTCAGAGACTGGTAAGTCATATGTGACTAGTCTGCAGCAAACAAGCGTGCTCTACATGACGGGAGTTATAGTAGACTTGCTGCAGGCTGACGTGCTGAAGACCGGAGCGCCTGAGGACTTGCCCCGGTCCCTCGGAACGGGATATAACAGTGCCATTCTCGTCGTAAGACTGACAGCGTCCTTGAATCCTGCGTGATGATGCAAGTTGACTGACTTCAACACAGGGCGAAAGATCAACACTACGGTTCTCCGGACGGATCGAAACCCACAATGGCGCCACCAACGTGTACGCCACTGGAGCTGGGACTACGGTCACCCTGGACGCACCTCGATTGTATGGCAGCGGCCCAGGAGCCATTGGTCTTCTTGCTATCCGGGGTGCCAGTCTCGATGTTACCAATCTCCGCCATTGTTCGGGTGGCTACCGATCACCTACCCTCGCGGGTCTCAATATCAATAGTCGTGGGGGCATCGCCCACACTACCAACCCGGGGTCGCCATTGATCTACTCTCTAGGGCGGACCATGTCATCCAATCTGACCGGCTGGGCCGATGCATCCCCCGCCATAATCATGGAGGGGCCTCAGTATGTACATCTGAACGATTCTACCATCATTTCGGGAACCATCGGCGGGTTCTTGTTCTTCGATTGGTCTATCACGGCACAGCGTGGTACCGGCACGTTGGAGGCGACATCCCTCAATCTTACGGTTCGCGAGGGCCCAGCCTTTTACCTCGCAACGTTTTCCGCCGAGATCATCCTTAGGAATGCAAGGATATACAATCCTTCAGGAATTCTGCTTCTGGCGGATACGAACACGGCATCCCGGGACCTCGAGAGGGTCGAGCCACAGCTTTGGAGCGGGAGCCCAATCTCTTCCAACTCCTCTCTGACGCTGATGGGCTCGGATGGCATTTCCGGAGATATTGTCACCCGGGGTGGCTGTACCGTCACAGTCCAGCTTTTGGCAAATAGCACGTGGCAGGGATCCGCAAATGCATCTCTCATCAACAATCGTGGGGGTTTGACGGTGCAGATTGACGAGACGAGCATTTGGACTGTTGCAAAGAACTCGTTCGTCCGAGGTCTGTCAGTCGTTGGCGGAGACCTTGGACGCGTCAAAGACCAGGGCTTCACAGTTGCGTATGATCAGAAAGCCCCGGAGAGCTCCTGGCTTCAGGGCCGGACCTACACTCTACAGAACGGAGGAAAGCTTCAGCCATGGAATTGAGTGTTTGGGGGACATGATTACAGATAGAGAATGCTTTGTGGCGGAACGAGTCATGGTGAAGAGAGTGGAAGTCGGTGATTGTTCATCCGCCTCTGACATTTTGCATTTCAAATCCAACAGTAGCAAGTAGCACAATGTAACAAGTCGGATCCGAGCAACGTTTTGCCCATTGAAGGAGTTTTTAAGCTTTACGTACTCCTTGTCCACCCATCCCACCGCTTAGAGGCCGTGTTCCACAGGATCCATCTCGGTTAATCTGCCTAGTGGTTGTGAAGATCGAGGTTGATCCTGACTCGAGGGACTTTTGGCGATGGCGCAATTGCTGTTATGTACGGGATTGGTGAAGAGACTTTTCTGCAACGTGATTTTGTTTGTTTGCCACGAGGAGCTGAGGAACTTCTGCTGCTTACTATGGCACAATCTGTGAACACGCCCTCGCCCGAGTCGCCTCTATGATATGATTGACCCAACTCGCAGAGGATGGCACTTTGGCCGCAATACGATGTAGTGCGCCGGCGATCCTGCGGGGCAATTCGAGAAGCCCCGTTGGGTTACATTCTTGAACCTAAAGCCACCTTCAGAAGCCGCATATCCGCTTAGGCTCGTGCCATCGCGCGACGCAGGCAATATAAAGATGAAAAACGCCGATGACACCATCGCAATGGCTCCGCCAACTAACTGTAACGGTCGAGTGACCTCCCACATTCGGGAGTTGTCTAGAGTCAGTAAACGGCGCGTGGGCAACTAGTTGAGCCATGGACGGTTCTTGATATAAGTTGGAACGCCCAGCTGCCGGAAGGGTCGCGTTCGGAAAAAGAAGGTCCCTGATCCCTAAGGCTTGGCCGACTTGGCTCCCGTGTGGCGTTCTCTTCCAAGCATCTTGGCGATCAGCCGCCCTGAACGACCTCCACACCATGTCTCCATCCCCCAACCAACAGCAACAGGCCGCCGGTGAGCCAAAGACTGGCGGTCTTCACGATGGCGACGCCATTTCCGTCAACTCTCCCAGCAACGGCACGCCCGAGAAGAGGTCCAGCGAGCCCGCTGCTCCCTATACCGAGGGCGACATGGAAAAGCCGCCTTTTGTGTTCACGACGAAAGCCAACGGCGAAGAAGAAGCATTTGACGAGGATGACCCGAGATTGAAGGACATCCCGGCCTACGTGCGCCGCATCGTTTCGCTGCACGATGATCCGGATTTGCCCTGCCTCACGTTTCGATACTTTCTCCTCACCATCATTTTCGTTATTCCCGGCGCATTTTTGTCGATGATGAGCCATTTCCGCACGACGTACGCGCCGTACTCCATTTTCTTCGTCCAGATCGCGTCGAGTTACTGCGGCCAATGGCTTGCCAAGATCTTGCCGGCGTGGGAGGTCAAGGTGCCATTCACCAAGTTCAGCTTCAACCTCAACCCGGGGCCGTTCAACGTCAAAGAGCATGTCCTGATTACCATTTCCGCGGCATCGGGCGCAACTTACAACTTGGGATACACTCCCGTTGCGATGGCTGAGCTCTATTTCAACTCCAAGATTCACCCGGCAGCGGCGATTTTTTTCATGTGGGGTATTGTGTGGACTGGCTATTCGTTTGCCGCGCTGGCCAGACAGTTCCTGATCTACGACCCTCAGTTCCCGTGGTTCACGGCGCTTTGCCAGACCGCTCTGTTCGAGACGCAGAAGAAGCAGCGCGAAGCCCCGACGGCTTCATCCCGCAAGCAGACGAGAGTCTTCTTCTGGGCCCTTCTCGGCATGACCTTGTGGCAGTTCCTCCCTGAGTACATCTTCCCTATGCTCGGATCTCTGGCCTTCCTCTGCTGGGTGGCACCCAACAACGCAGTCGCCAACTTTGTGGGCTCTGGATTTGGAGGAATGGGCTTCTTGAACCTGTCGCTGGACTGGTCCAACATCTCGACCAACGGATCTCTTTTCTTGACTCCGTGGTGGACTCAGGTCGTCATGTTCTGTGGCTTCGCCTGCAGTTGTTGGATCTTGATCCCGGCGGCCAAGTACGGTCACCTCGGTGAGTGGCATGGGCATTTGATGTCAAACAGACTCTTCCTCGAGAACGGCACGTCATACCCAATCACGAAGTTGCTCACTGCGGATGTGTCGTTCAATGAGACGGCTTACGCCGAGTACGGCCCCCCGTTTGTTAGCACCCAGGTCCTGTGGACCATGTTCTTGTAAGGAACCCCCAAATCCTCTGGCGCTTCTCTCATGTTCTGACCTCTATCTCTTCTAGTGACTATGCTGCTTATACGTCAGCTATTGCATGGGCTGCTCTCTTCGGCTACAAGACCATCAAGAGCAGTCTCTCGAAGATGATGGATCGCATGAGAAACGGTTCGCAAATCAGCACGCAGTACAACGACCAGCTCAGCATCCTGCAGCGAAGCTACCAGGAAGTGCCTTTGTCATGGTTTGCCGCGCTATTTGCTGCTTCGGCCATCGCTCTCATCACCATCACTGCCACCGGAAACATGTTCATCCCCGTGTGGACATACTTCGTCGCCATTGGAACTGGCGCAATCCTCGTCGTGCCGCTTGGCTGGCTGTACGCGCTTAGCAACTTCCAGTTGGCCATTGGTACCGTCAACGAGCTGCTTTATGGATTGATGGTGAACTCCGTCAGCGGATTCAAGAACCCGACTGGTGCGTCTGCATACGGTGCCATCGCGGGAAATGCATGGTACCGCGCGCAACTCAACCTCCAGGACATGAAGGTCGGACACTACATGCATCTGAGTCCCAAGGCAGTGTTCTTTTCTCAGGTTTTTGGATCATTCCTCGGCGTGCCCATCAACTATGCTGTTGTTCGCTGGGTCTTGGACACCAAGTTCGACTACCTCACGGGTGCCAAGGAAGACCCAGCGCATCAGTGGACTGCTCAGTCTCTCACCTCCAACCTCACAATGGGCGTGCAGTACGTCCTCATCGGTCCCCGCAGACTCTTCCAGCAGCACATCTATAAGGTCCTCCCGTACGGCTTCCTTGTCGGCGCCTTCACCCCGCTCCTTATCTACGGCCTCCACCGCGCCTTTCCCCGTGCCAAGTTCCAGTTGTGGAACTCGACCATCTTCTTCTCTGCCATGGCAAGCTTCTACGGAAACATCAGTACCGGATACGTGAGCAGCTTGATCGGTGGTTTTGTGGTCATGTTCTGGGCCTACCGCTACCGGTACGACCTGTGGGCGAGATGGAACTACATCTTGGCTGCTGCTTTCGACGCGGGTTTCAACTTCAACATGCTTCTTACTTTCCTCTTCTTCGGTGCTGGAAAGATCGTCACCATGCCGAACTGGTGGGGCAACGAGGCATCGAGTTCCGAGCGCTGCTTTGCTCTTGACTCTTGAGTAAGCTTGCTTGAATCGCTAGATGCTACTTGTTATATTGGAAGAAATGGTTGAAGCAGGACACCCGAGACACCAACCAAAGGGACCACAAGTGTCTAAGTTATAACTTTTTAAATGAATGAGATGAATACTTAATCGTACAAAACCTGCTCGCTAGCGGTCACAGTGATTCTCAGGGTACTCAATGGTGCACCAACCTGGTAGGACTAAAGACGGGAGCCAAGCGATTCCTCTTGGAAACCTTCTCAAACAGCCTCACCCCACCCCGCCCCCAAGCATAGTTCAGCACCATGACTGCTCCTCTCCTTGTCTTTGATTTGCAGTGTGCGCAAGTTAGTATCTGTGACCTTATCTCCATGCGCAGATTTAGGCAGCTATTCCGTTCTGTTACGACCCTGTCGGGAGTAGCCTGCAAAGTTTCCCTCTCATGATCGCATCGGAGATGACAAGATGCTGAGCTTGACTTGCATTATTACTTCCAATCCAGATTCAGACGAGGTTGCAACCTTCCCACTTGAACAAGTATAACTCTAGAAACAACGCCCTTCTTGGATTGAAAGCAGGAACAACTCACCCACCTTCGAACACCGACTCGATTCAGACCTTACGATGGACATGCCCACCACCACACTCCATTCTCATGGCGCCGAGCCCATGCCGGTTGTCTTCCACACCAAGATGGCAACAGCGTTATTCTCTGAAGCGTGGACACCTCGGACACCAGGACAGTACGCCGGCACTTGTCTCGCCCTCATCATTTTCACCATAATTTTGCGCACTATGATCGCCTTTAAAAACATGTTGGAAGCGGCGGTCTGGGGCCGCGGGTCTGGGAAGGGCAACTCCAGAATCGACGAGGAAGTCGGCCATAGAGAAAAGCCATCTCCTTCTACATCAAAGTCAATCCTTTTGAGAGTCGCGCTTGCTGCCTATGAGGTTGTCACCGCCCTTCTGGGATATCTCTTGTGAGTGCCACCGAATTTTTCGCAAATGCAAGGGACAGTCTGAGCAGTGCTGATGTGTACAGGATGCTGGCGGTGATGTCTATGAACCTGGGGTATTTCTTGTCTATACTTCTTGGTGTGTTTGTCGGAACACTCTGCTTGGGAGGCATTGCCCGCAGCACAACATTTGATCATTGTTCTTGATATCCAAGCAAGAAGTTGGTTAAGGGTTCTCGGAGGGGGCAGGGGTCTTCTTCTGGTTATAACTGCAGGAAGCTTGGTACCTCTTTCTGCCATCACACAAAGGAGTTGGCCATAGCCTGCAAGAGTTGTTCGCCAGCTGATACATAATAAACGATGAGTACTAGTCAAAATTGCGATGACATCTAGGCGGTCGGGTGTGTTGTCAAAACCAAGTGATCATGGCCTTGATTCCATTGTGTCACGCGAAGTCGTAGACCAACCTTCGCCAACAACGCGTCTCCATCACCATCTCGGCGAGAGATCACACCGGATCTAGCCAAATACGCTCTAGTTGAATATGCCCTGCTCGAAGTGCCCCGCCATTCCTTCTCAAGCATCGACCCCTCCATCCATAACAAGTCACATTCGCAATACATGCGCCCTCGCAATGCTGTGCAAAAGCTGCAACGACCTTGCAAATGCACGGAGTAAAGAAGCCGAGCGACATCCCGAACAGGCTGCCGGGCCATCATCAAGCCGCGTTCTCATCCACCACGCGACGTGGGCCTCGTTCGAAGATGCCGTCGCTGCGGGCTGCCATTTGTGTATCTCGATACATGAGGAGCTTGTGGCAGAGCGTCTGATTCCTGATAGTCAAGCCGATACGGCGCGGTTGTATGTGCAGGCTCACGCGCCGAAGACGATGCCTAGCGGCTACCTTGATTTCTCGCCATCCATGTAGGAAGCCTACATGCACTCTTGAACTACACGTGAACATGAAAGCCACTGACCCTCCGTGCCCTCATTAGAGTCTGTCGAACCGGTGCTAGTTTTTACATGTTGAAAGACCAAGGTGAGACTCCATCTTAGACGCCGCAGTGCCGAGTAGGTCGATAACATGAAGTAGGCGATGAGCACGCAGAGTCCCTGTGTCTGGTTGAGACAGCCCCAGAAGATAGAGCCCTGACCACAACAAGCATATGGCTTGATGATTGCATTTCGAAACATGCAGATTATTGCGGGAAGAATACGGGCGACTTCGTTCCAACGAGACTTCTCGATCTTGAGAGTTCCGACAATGACGAGGTGCGACTGTCAACATCTATTCCCGCCCATGAGAAGTACGCCACTCTCAGTCATTGCTGGGGCAAATCCCAGATTCTCACATTGCAACGGGCCAACATGGAATCTTTCCGAGCCGGCATACATGTAGAAAAGCTTCCCAAGACTTTCCGAGATACAATTTCCATCCTCAGGAGACTCGGACTGCGCTATCTATGGATAGACTCGCTGTGTAAGTAGTGCTTTGTGAGTCTGGTCGATGGTTGAACCTAGATGACTGACGTAGCATCTAGGTATAATCCAAGACTCGGTCGACGACTGGCGGAAAGAGTCCATCACCATGGCCGAAGTCTATCGCAACGGCGTCATAAACATTGCCGCTACAGCTGCCTCCGGCGGAGATGAAGGCCTCTACTTTGGCCACGATCCAGTACATTCAAGGCATCTTCGGATATCCTTCTTGCAACCCATCGACGGCGACCCGTCAGAGGAACAGACCAGCGAAGAAAGACCGCATGTGGTAGAACCTGGGGACTACATCCTTCTCAATAGCAAAATCTGGCAACGCGGTGTTGAGGAAGCACCATTGAATACACGCGGCTGGGTGCTGCAGGAGCGACTCTTCTCCCCACGGGTTCTTCATTTTTCCAGACACCAGCTATTTTGGCAGTGCGGCATGGACTACCGGATAGGACAATTTGCGTACTCCAATGATCGCATAGGATCCTTTGGTAAGGCCTACACCAACCGTGATCCACGCGCGTTTTCTCAAGTACTCTGGCGTCTGAAGAGTATGGCAAAGGAAGAAAAGGATCCGTTCATGCTCGAAGAGGCCTACCTTCCTTGGGAGGAAGTCGTGACGACGTATACGGCGCAGTACTTAACGAAAGGCGAGGACAAGCTCATTGCTGTACAGGCCTTGGCGAAGGCCATGGAGGAGGCGGTGGACGATTGCTATGTCGCAGGACTGTGGGAAAGCCGGCTGGTCGAGGACCTGTTGTGGGCTTGTTCAGCACCGGGTGAGAAAGCGAGGTACTCGCGGCAAATAACGTGGCGGGCCCCTACGTGGAGCTGGGCCTCGATCGATGGCGGGTCGGTGAAGAAGGCGACCTTGACTGGAAGATATGCGGGACGTAAAGCCTTTGATGGGGAGGCTCTTGTGAGGAACGTCAAGTACTGCGTTGAAGGCTATGACAGGGTCACGACCGGGCAGCTCAAGAGTGCTCGTCTACAGCTCGAAGGTTATCTCCTGGAGAGCACCGTATCGTGGGAAGGAGAGGCTCTCTCGAACGATGGCCACGTCAAGGGCATCGGTCTGAGATGTCTCGATTCTAGAATTCGCACCTTCGTCGTCTGTCCAGACGAGTGGAGTTGGGGTGGGATTGGCAAAGCCAACTATCGGCTGTCAGCAGGGAGCATCTTGCTTCCGATAGGAACTCACACCGCCTACAAGCCTGATGGAACAGACCCAGAGCCGTGCATCGAAGGTTTGATATTGCAAGATGCTCCCGAGAAAGGAAGTCTAGCGTTCTGTCGCGTAGGCTACTTCAAGTTAGTCGCAGAAGGAACACTCATCAACGCTTGTTTGAGAGGGGAAGATGGACCACTACTTGCGAGGCACGAAAGTGCGTCTAGCGATGGACTGAGTACTTTGAACTTATTCTGATTCGGGGACTATGCCGCGTGGCGTGTTGAAAGTATGTACAGGAAAGAAATGTGACCATGAATGGTCAAAAAGAGACACGCCGGTCTCTTACAAAACCACTCCGATGATGAGGATCACCAGCCTTTACTTCAATAATCGACGAATGTAACCTAGGTCCTAGCCAAACGCCAAACACCACCCAATGCTACCCTTGAGTCAGACAAACAAGCGTCGGAACACCAGTTCCAATACTCGCCTTGGGGGGGAAGACAAAGAAGAAGACACAAGACCTAAAGACTAGGCATAGTGTGCGAGAGGGGCATCTCTCTTGCCCATGCGGCGCATCATGCCGCGAAGGGGACCGACGTTGGCATCGACGAGCGTGTTGACCCAGACCTTATCCTTGGACTCCTCGTTCTGGCACTCAACGCTGGCGGCACCAAGAAGAAGAGGCTTCATGTTGCCGTAGATGGTCTCGTACTGACCGGCGTTGGTGACGAAGCTCTCGTGGTAGATGCCAATGTGGTTGTATTGCTGCTTGATGGCGTTGTACCAGTCCCAGCCCTTGCGGTGGATGGGGTCGTGAGCGAACTTGTTGAGGCCCTCGACGTCGCGGAAGTAGTATATGTTGAGCAGGGAATTGTTGCGCGGGCCGTCGGCGCCGAGCCAGTTGGAGATGTGGTAGAGGCCGTACTCGGAGGCGCGCTGGGCAAGGTCCTTGTTCATATCTCTGAAGTGTTGGCCGATTTCGCGACCACCGGGGCAGAGGAGGCCCATGGGATGGTTGAATCGGACGCCGAGGTGGAAGACGACAAGGGACTGGGAGGCAGCAACAGCTGGGATGGCGCCGGTGGAGGTATCAGGGAATTGGGCGCTGGTGCGACCGCGGACGACGCCCTTCATGAAGGGGTTGGACTTCTCGGAGCGAGTATCGAGAATGGTCGAGACGATGGAGCTGAGGCCCATGGCCAAGGCCGGGATGATGGCGTATTTGGCGGGCAAGATGAGGAAGAGGAGGCACTGCATCCAGGCGCCGATGGCGAAGAGGGTCGAGAGGTTGAAGCCATCCTTGACAAGGAGCTGAAAATGAAAAGTCATTAATACCTGCTTTGGTGCGACGTCACACTCGAGTGTGATGGAGAGGAGGAGCTCACAGGAAGATGGTTGTACGGCTTGGTCCACTGGGGAGACTCGGTCGGCTTGAATATGCCGTGGAACCGCTCGGCGGTCTGGTATTCGGTAGCGGTGTCCATTGTGAGCATGGATATTTTGAGCGGTGATGTACGTATTCAAAAGGCGGTTCGTGAATATGAGTGCGATGTGAGGTCGAATAGAAGGATGAGTGTGAATATGAGTGAATATACGAGTGAGAATGTGTTGTGAGTTTGATGGCGAGGCGTAACGGTCGATAGTGACGAAGAGGTTGATGCTGTCGTGGAACTGTGTGATTCGAACAAGGATGAGTGGTTGGAGGAAGGAAAGAAGAGGCTGGTCCCTTGCTTTAATATATCGTCAAGGAAAAGAGAAGCTGAAAAGGGTCGTTTGTTAGCGCCCTTTGCCTCCTCCCCATACAGCAGCCGTTGGCAAGCCCAGGTTGAACGCACCCAAAGTCAAGGGAAGGGAGTGAATCACTCACTTGGACCCTTGTCGAAATGTTGTGGTTTGGTGGGGAAGGAGGAATTGAATGCTTCAGGCCCGAGTCCCGGCTACGTGGATCACTTGGGTTTGGAGTGGAAAAAAGAAGCGAAAGCGCAGAGGCGCTAGATGATTAGATCGGGACAACAGGCGAGATGGGCACGCGTGTTCGGCGATGGCGGTCGATGAAGGGCCCCAGGGTGTAGACTAACATACGAGAATGGGTTAGCCTGGGGTTCATGGGCGGAGCGTCTTTCGTCCTTTTACGTGGGGATGCTCGTACCTGCACTGCAATAGGACAGTCAGACACACCGCAGATTCAGACTCGATCACTGAGAACAATACTACGGATACCTTTTCCATTTGGTGTAAGCCACACGGAACGGAAGCTAAAGCCCGCCAAGCGAAGAGGAAGGACAACCTTAGTCACCGATGAGCCGGGATAATTGACGGGTTTGGGGGAGTAGGTAGTTTGGGAGGGGTCTGACTGCCTTAGTGCGAGATGACGACTGCCGCTCTTCGCACTCGCTAACACGGACAAACTCGCAGGCCCAACGGCGGCGTAGCGGAGGACCGCCGACGTGGTCCAGGGACGCGGCCGAGTGGGATGGATGATTGGATTCTTGGAGGATCGCGGAGGGACGGCGAATTCCACATGAGCCACATGCGTCAACGCAAAACGCTCCCGGCCCAAGGGCCCCAAACGTCACCAGTGCACCACCACCTGCTATGCTGATGTTTGCGCTAAGGGTCTTGGTGGTCTTTTCGGATTCGCTTGGGGTTTTAGTCGCATTTACGAACTGTCGTCTTGTCTTTGGTGGCAGGCTTGCACGTGGCTACCTCTTGATTATTGTGGCTACGTCGTGTACCTTACCTACTAGGTCCTTGCTGCACCAAGTAGTACTGTCCATTGTCTTGTTGCAGATTGCTGTCAGCATGACTATCTGCGTGTCAAAAAGCCATGACAATTAGAACATACAGCAAAACTACCTTTCACAACGTCGTCGGAAGGAGCGATAAGAGTTAGTACCTACCATATTTGTACTGCTTGTAAAGCGTTGTCGCAAACAGTTTGAGGTTCAGAGAAACGAATACATTGGATTTGAGTACACAAAAGAGAAGAAGAATTCTGGCCATGTTTCTTTCGTGCTGAATGTGCGTTTGAGTGACTAGAGATTATCAACGTATCATTAATGATGAGTTCAACATTATAGAGTCATGGATTATACTACTTACTTACTTATTCCAAAACCTGCAAGTACGCGGCTACCCGCACCTGCCTCTTGACCTTTATTGATAATTGAGCTATCTACTTTGTTTACAATTAGTCTCGGCCATATCTAACATTTCCCAATAGTGCAGCCGAGTTCCATTAA
This sequence comes from Colletotrichum godetiae, assembly GCF_030913485.1. Lineage (NCBI taxonomy): Eukaryota > Fungi > Ascomycota > Sordariomycetes > Glomerellales > Glomerellaceae > Colletotrichum > Colletotrichum godetiae. Next base: position 559,975 of record NW_026851263.1, read on the forward strand.
GCGGAATCTTTCCGCCGTTACAACCGATGACGCCACAATGCTTGGTATTTGACGATACCCATGATCTCGAGTCCTCGACTCCCAGCCTCGTTCATGCAGGCTCCCGTGCCCAGATCCTAGCTCAGCCCATTGAGAAACCATGACTAAACATTCTATGGTCAACTGTGTCGACAATGATCGGTGGCCGTTGAGTGAAGCTAGGTTCGCTTGGCTGAAGCTTGATCGCGTTCCGCCGGGACAACTATGTGCGACGTGAGGCGGAATGTTACTTGAAGGCATGGATCACCTTTCGGAGAGAGGCCTTGCAAGTACTACATCGAGTTTCCCATGCTCTATCTGCCCGGGAGCATGTGATCTCGTGGTACAACCTACGGGCAATTTTTCATGCGAATGCACGATCCCCAGAAGAAAGAGACGAAGAGTACATCGGTATGATTGATGATGACCTCACTTTAGCGAGGTAATAATGAGAAACCAGGATGATTCAACCAAGACAAATGCACTAACGAGTGTCATATTTCTACAGATTCATTCCTTCCAAAATCCAACAAGCACCAATTCCAAAATGTGTAGCCACAGCCCCCAACCGGCGGCTGGTTCTCGGTGTGGCACAGGGTATCATGAAGCCCCCCAACTGACAGACTCCAGGACGCCGCGCTTTCCGAGTAGCTAATTATACAGAAAATCAAAAACAGGGAGTTAGAAGGGAAAATGGGGTGAGCAGTCCCATCTGCCCCGTCGCATTCCCAGGCTACGGAATGCCTCCATCAAGATTCATCATCGCCTTTGGTGGCATTGGCGATTTTGATCTGCTCCACGTCCTCTGATTGTCCCTCAAGAACCTGCATGGATCGCTTCTCGCGGTTGTGCAAAACCATGATGCCCATCACCAGGCCGGCTTGAAGGATATTGTTAGCCATGACCCAGAACCAACCGAACTTGAATCTGGGGGCTATGCTTCTGTTAGTATGGTCTCATCAACGACTCGGCGAAAAGAGATTCCTTACCTAGAGGCGTTGGGAAGGTCACAATGTTCAAGCCCGCAAGCAGAGCCTGGCCGACCGCGTTCATGGAGGCGACGACAACAGCACGCTCCTCGGCAGATCGGAAAGTGACCTCGGAGGCCCAGGACATGAACAGCGGGTTGAGCGCACCGCCGAGCCCGGCAACGTAAAAGGCGAAGAACTTGAGTCCCTCGGGGATGTTCCACACAGCCATGCAGATCGAACCGAGGGTCATCCAAGCGCAGATCCAGATGGAAGGCAGCCAGCGTTTGCCCGTCGCATCAGCCCAGTAGCATCCAACCAACGCAGCCACAATGGAAATGGCAGACTGTCCGGTGGGAAGGTTGTTGATCTGGCTGATGGAATACCGGTCGTTGTTCGCCTTGAGATACAGGTTGAAAGGCTGTCCGTTGGTGATCATGGCCTGGTTAAAGACAAAGTACAAGCCCACAAAGGCGTACCAGTGCCAGCCCTTGAAGACGTCGGTGATGGCCTTGCGGTCGAACTTGACCTTGGGGGCTTCGGATCCGCCCTCAGAGACGCGGCGGCGAGCAAGGGCAATCTGGTCGGACGTCAGGAGCCACGAGGGATTCTTGGAATCGGGACGGGCGGGGAAGACGACGGCGCCGAGGACGGCTACGGGCAGGGTGATGCAGCCGCAGACGATGAAGAGCCAGCGCCATCCCTCTAGTCCATTGACGCCGTTAAGATTGGTATAACAGGCGGTTTGGAAGTAGCCAGCAAACATCTACATTGCGTCAGTCGAACAACTTGAAAAGTATTGGAAAGAAATGCACTCACAGTTCCCAAAGGGCCTGCGACGTAGAACAGACTCAACCGACGTGAGATCTCGGTGCTCTTATACCAACACCCAATGCAGTAGATGACACCAGGGTACGCCACACACTCAAACACACCGCTGAAAAATCGGATGATGTAGACATGCTTGATATCCTTGACGAAAGCCGTGAGAAGAGTCAAAATACCCCAAAGGATCTCGAAAGCCGGAATGAGAACGTTGGGCCTGTATGGGCGTTCTGTTAGTCTGTGAATCCACCTCCAAATGTCAAAGTCCTTGAGCAAGTTGGACTATTGTACTTACCGAACACGAGTGAGAATGATGTTGGACGGAATCATGGCAGCGCAGTAACCAGCTTGGAAGACACCAGTGGTGTATTGCAAGTCATTGCCTTGCATGCCAACATCCTCCTTCATTCCACTAACGTAGGCATTCTGGAAGGCTTGGAGGTCGAGGAACTATCCGATCAAAGTCAGTCAACATTATAACAGTGCCGTTAAAACTAGGGGTTTGACTCACCTTCGTGAAAAAGGTGAGGCAGCCAAAGGTCAAGATCATGAAATCCTAGCACATGTTAGAATACTGCAAGGTCGTTCCGGGATCCAGACATAGAAACCTACAAGTTTGCGCAATAACACCTTCTCTTCCTTGGAAGTATTGCGCTCGTACCAGCGCCACTTGTCCAACCAACTGGCATTGGTCACCGGCTCCTCGCGGACGCTGGTAGCCACGGTGTCGCCCGCCATGGTGTAGTTCGTTGGTCTCCGAGGCTATTCGCACGAAAGAAGCTCAGGCTGAACGGCACGTGAACGCACAACCAACCGAAATTGGTCAATGGAACTGCTATTCAGCTTCGTCAAGGTGGAGCTGACAAAGAGACTGGTGTCAGAGGACAACGGGGAATCGATAAGAGGCGGAGCAGATGAGTAGGGGGCTGCTGCGGTCGGAACAAGCAGAAGCGGACGAGGAGTAGTGGCGTGATTGCGTATTATACCCAGTGCACACTCTCTGTGTCCTCAAGCTCCTCACGAGTGCACGTCTCGGCTATTCACAACCGGATTTGGGAGTTGTTGGTTGACGTCGAAAGGCGTGCGCACGCCTTCATTGCCCCCCGGACGTAAGGTACGTGGTGTTGCAACGCGCGCCAGAGATAGGCATCACCGGACAACCCAAGCGAGTCGTGAAAGTACGCCGAAACAAGTCGACATGGCATGCTCCACCTTTGTCCACACAAGGGGGATGGTTGCAGAGAGCCTAGAGAGACTAATTGCTATGTCTTGTAATCAAGCTAGGAGATAAGGAGGGGGATAAGCGTTGGAGCGTGCAAGGATCAGACGAAGCTAAATGGTGGAGCTCCTCATAGTTGTCAAGCGTGTCAAGCCACGCCCGTATCTTTGAAGTCTGAATCCCTTCAAACTCCCTGATTATTCCGCTCGCCTCCACCTCTCCTGCGATCCACAGCATTTGCGGGGTACGGCATACAACGGCCGGAGATCTCGCCGCGGCCCCTGCTGCGCCGGGTGTCATGATGTTGGGGGTAATGCTAATACGAGTGAGGCGATTTGTCTTGAGTCAACTCGGCTCTTGTTGAGAGGTCTCCTTAGGCAGTGTTGGTGTGGAGCATTGTCCTCAGCTGTCATAAACACTACACCAGTCCACGTCCGAAGTCCGAAGTGCATCAGCACCACTTCGAGATAGAGAACTTGCAGAGGACGTCTTGGGACGAGGAGTTGGAGCCAAGACTTTGAGTTAAGCTGTCAAAAGACAGTCATTATGTTAGCCAGAGAAGCGCGCCGGGTCAGTTAGTTGAAGAAAAGCGTCGCTGCCTCTTTGGGACTCTCAATTCCAGATGTTGCATTGTGATAATTAGTTCAAGTAATCTACACCATCTATGTCCAATTACTTCACCCCGAGACATGACAGCAGAGTCAAATCGTCAGATCCCAAACTTCACCCAGTGCCCTCCAACCAAAGAAGACCTCGACTACGTTGACCTTGTCAACCTCGATTTTTCGAACTTCGATGACGATAGCACCCGTCAGAAACTAGCTGCGAGTCTCTTGAAAGGAGTCACTTGTCATGGATTCCTAACTCTTACCAACCACGGCATTCCCGACGCCCTCTACTCCTCCCAAGTCGATCTAGCCCACGCCCTTCTCACACTCCCACCAGAGGAGAAGTGGCCTTTCGAAACGACACCCGAGCAAGAAAAAGAGGGACTAAACATTGGCTTCAAGCCTTCGGGGAGTCAAAAACATAAGGAGGGGTTTCACAAGACCGTGGATCATTACAATTTCCTGGCGACTAAGGATACCCACGACTATGAACACCCCAGACTTCTGCACTCGCACTTTGCTCAAGTCGAGAAGCTCAAAAGTCATTTTCGTCAAGATTTGATGCCCAAGCTTCTAGCACTTGTAGCATTAATACTCGAGATTCCAGAAAATCATCTTCTTTCCACACACGCCTCGGGTACACAACCATGCTCGGAGTACCTGAGATACCTTCTGTATAATCCGCGCCCTACAGAAAGTGGGACACAACATCGAGACCTATGGCTGGGAGGACATACCGATCTGGGTTCCTTCACAATTCGCTTCTCTCAACCGGTGTCATCGTTACAAATACGACTACCATCCGGTGATTGGAAGTGGGTGCGCTACGTTCCTGGGGCTCTCATCGTCAATGTCGGCGAAGCGTTGGAACTCCTTACAGGTGGACTCTTTCGGGCTATTGTACATAGAGTTGTCAAACCACCATCAGACCAGGAGAGAGCGAAGAGATTGGGGATCATCTACTTCGCCAGACCAATGGTCGAACAACAACTTCAACCACTCCACAGTCCCCTGCTTCGGAGACTGGGCATCCATGAACCATTGGATGAGAAGACTTTCACAATGTCACAATACCTTCATGCAAGAAAGCATGGGTACAAGAGACTAGACTTTGCTCAGTCCCGGTCAAGGTGGGAGGGACAAGCGGGCGATGGAGGTTTACTGCACGGGGAGCATGCCCCTCAGCCTCTTTATGGTCTAGAGCTTACAACCTGAATAAGAAGACAATTGCTTGTTGAAACCTTGTTTTGCTACCTAACTGAGCTTCTTTTCAATATCTGAAAAGTGAGGCTAATCGACTCCATTCTCGAGCCCCATCAATACCCTCCACTTTGATCCACCACTTACCCCCTTTACAGGATAAACCAGCAACCAGCGCAAACACCCCAATCCACTGGAAGCATCACCAGTTTCAGTAGCGTCGATGGTTTAGTGGTAAAATTCTCCGTTGCCATCAAGCAGCGTCGGGGAGCCGGGGGTTCGATTCCCCCTCGACGCATTTCTTTTGTTTTCGAAGCAACATCACACCTTTTGCATGGGGGAAGAGACTCTATTTGCCTTCAGTGATGTTAACTGTACAAGCCATCGGCGAGAGAACTCAGGCAAAGGAGCTCAGAAAATAGCCTTCAGCCATGGCGAGAGAGATGCCGATGAGATTGGCATTCAAGTTGAAGGGAGAAGGAACAGACTTGGACCCATGATCTTACATTATGGATGGCTTTGGTATCATTTAGACGCATCGTTGACTCTACTTATTGGCATCTCGTTCCTTGCAAGCATCGGAGTAAAAGTCGAGTCCAGCCTCCAAACGCACTGCACCATACATCGAGCTACTATCCAACGGTCTTATGGCCTCAAACTCTCTAGCCTTTTCCATATGCCTCAATGCAGCCTCGCTAGTTTCCAACTTTGTTCCCGCATCCTTGGCACAGGTGAGTGCATGCCTCAAATCCTTCATCGCGAGCGCCACATCGAATCCAGCCTTTCCATCAGGCGGCGGAGCGTACGAACCACTGGTGATACGCTTGCTATAGCTTTCGAGAACAGGACCAAACATATCCGAGATCATGTTCTCCAATACTGGTGAGCCGAGGCCGGTCTTCTCGGCAAAGACGTGGGCTTCGGAGAGGACTTCCATGAAGGAGACGACTACGATATTTCCGGCGATCTTGAGCAAGCTTGACTTGGTTACGTCTGTGCCCATCGGAATGACTGAGCGTCCCATGACACCGTTAAGGTATAGAGAAATGGCCGACGTCGCGAACTCGGGGCCGGCCGTGACGAAGATGAGCTTCCCTGTGGCGGCCATAGCTGAGGCTCCGAAAACGGGGGCTATTCAGCCGTCAGACAGTGAATTATGAACGTCGATTTAGCGATTTGAAATTGAGCTTACCAGCAACAAACTGGCCACCGGCCTCGGTGATTTGTTTTGAAACAGCGGCGGAAGTATCGGGGTGTACGGTTGAGCAGTCCACATAGATCTTATTCTTGATGTCTCCAGACTTGATGATCTCGTTCGTAGTATCTTGAAGCACGGCATCGTTGCTCACCTTTGCGGTAACGTCAGACCATCAAGTTTAGTGATATGTTCACGGGGCTGAGATTCCACTTACACAAGAGAAGATGATTTCTGACTTCTGGGCCACCTCCGAAACAGTCTCTACCGGAACGGCGCCCAGCTCCTTGAGAGAATCGCCGCGCGATAACGTCCGGTTTGTGTAAATCAAGTTGGGAGCTCCGGATGAGGAGAGAAACCTTTGCAGGTTGGTGGACATGCCGATGCCCATTGAGCCAAGCCCAACCCACCCAACTTGTCTTTGCGCCATCTCGAAGGTCTGGATCGATTGATGCAGATGATGTGATGCGGACCAATTCTTCGTGAAATCAGAATGCTCTCTCAAAGATCTCGCGCGACTCTCCGAATCTATTGCAGACGGTTCTCATTGATAAACACTTGACCTATTTGCCGATAGCGGCGGCCGAGGCCCGAAGCACCGGAGGACGACTCCGAAGTGACAGCCCGGTTAGGGTCCCGGTCCCTGCAGATCTCGCAGACGGCTTTTTTGTGGGTGCGATGACCTACCATGCTACCCCAGGGTGTGCTCCACGTGGAGAAGGGGTCCTTGTTTTGAGCTCCACGTCGAGATGGCTGTGATTGACACTGCTATCGTGGAGTTGAGAAATGTGGTATGAGTTGCAGCTTGCCCGACAAACAATGGAGATGGACTCGGTCAACTTGCCGCGTTGCAAGCTGTTGGGTTTATTAACCAGACGCCGAGCTAGATTTTGCTTCTTGTACACCGTCATCGTCATTCCTATCTCTACCCTCACATCATTCTCATTGCGACAAACATTGCAGAAGTTCAATCTCACACCATGTCTTTCGGAAAGCTCTACTGGTACCCCAAGGCGCCTCGCGCTACTCAATGCCTCTACATCGCCGAGTACAACAAGTAAGTTATTTGCGTCGTTTCTGCCAGACTCGCCAGGCGCAATTGTTAATAAGAGCGTCACTGTTAGGCTCGATATCGAATTCGTCGAGGCATGGCCGATCAAGGTCGATGCTAGCAAGGGCGGTGTTGGCGAAGATTACCTCTCAAAGTTCCCCCCGGGCAAGGTGCCTGCCCTCGAGCGCCCCAACGGGTTCACATTGTTCGAGTGCATTCCTGTTTCCATCTACCGTGAGCATACATTTCTGATCTGCTTTCTTCGTTAGCTGACAGTGTGTGGCAGTCGCAAAGCAAGACCCCAAGACCAAGCTGCTTGGCTCCACTCTTGAGGAGGAGGCCACGATCCTGAAGTGGGCCTCATTTGCCAACAGCGAGCTTCTGCCTCCCATTATGGCGTGGATTAACCCGGTCATCGGCAAGGCGCCTTCATCACCAGAAATCCTCGCCGCGGCGGAGAAGAACAGCGAGAGCATGGTCAGTGTGGTGGAGAAGGCGTTGACAGGCAAGAAGTTCCTCGTGGGCGACGAGCTCACGATAGCCGATCTTTTCATGATTGCGGCCATTGCGAGGGGATACCAGTTTGTAAGTGGCCCCTACTCTCACAGGAGAGCTCTCGGGAAACCTCGAGCTACAATCCGATCTCGGAACATGTTGTTTTCGAATGCTAATCATTAAAACCTGCAGGTGTTTGCCAAGGAGTGGACGGAAAAGCACCCCGCCATCCATGCGTGGTACTGGCGCATCAAGAGCGATGACATCTGGAAGAAGATTGATGGCGAGCCGTACGTGCTGGATGTGCCCGGAGGAAAGCCGATCTGAAGGTGGACAAAAATAATCAGACATGACAAACTTTAGACAGTCAATCCCGGCGATCAATGCGATATCCGAGGGGCAGAGGAAGATAGAGACGCGTAGGAAAGGGAGCCCGGAGCTGTTGGTGCGGGGAGTTCTCCGCTTCCGAGAAATAGCGGGGCCGGTTATCGATGCCCGAATCGCCAATTGAGGCGATCTGATTGGCTTCCGGGGGCGGATAGAAGCGAGTTTGCCTTAGCTAATCAAATTGTCCACCACTCTGAGGTACCTTATCAGTCACGTGGGTGGACAAGCTTGACCCAATCGGGAAGTCTGTATCTTATCTGCTTATCCGTCGCCGCCGGCGTCCACTCGGTACGTACCTCGGAGGGGTCCTTGTCCACTTCCGTAAAGCCCCTCGATACCGTCCGCCTCCCCCAGGCTTTCGCAAGAACCCATGACGATGTGCGCGTTCGCATTCTTCAACAAACAAGCGCGGTCCTATGTTGCTGTCTTCCATAATGGATGAAAGTCTTCCTCGTCCTTTCAAGTGCGCCACATGCAAGAAGGGGTTTACTCGTCAGGTACGCAAATCCTCTAGCTGCGGCACGATGCCCTGCTGTTGGTCCTCACTAACACGACAGCGACGTCACATAGGAGAATCTCAAGCGCCATGTAAACACACGTGAGATTCTCTGATTTTTTCCTGAAATCCAAGTGGGAAGCTGACGTCAGATTAGATCACAGAGGCAGAAATGCTCCCTGTTTCCCATGTAACCAATGCAGCGCGAGATTTGCGCGAAGGTACAGCCGGACCTCGACATTGGGAATCAATCTTTTCTGACAACAATGATAGTGATCTAAGGAAACGACATGTAGAGAATTGCCATGTCTCTTCCCAAGCTTCACCACCAAAGACGGCACCTCCTCCTGCTATCAATACACCACACGTCGATTCACCCAGCACAACAGCCTGGATGGACGTCTTGTTGACACATCCTCCACCAGCTCAGAATGAAGTATCAGAGCCAATGCAGCAGCATAACCAGACTTATGAGCCTCCATCCTCAGCGTGAGTTCATGACTCTAAGCAGTTCAAGTCTAGCCTGACACTAACACTAGACGGACAGAATATCGAGTGAGATTCGATGCGTCGAGGCTTTCTTTGATGGATTCCACAGAAACTTCCCAATCCTACACGAGGGCTCATTCCACATTGTTTCGACACAAGTACCTCTGTTGAACGTTATTACGGCTGTGGGGAGTCTCTACTGCGAGTCTGCTTTTGACGAGGCTGCTCGGAAAGCCGTGTTCGAGTCTACACTCTCTGCACTCCAACAATATGTCAGTAGGCTATAACTCACTTGACTATCTCACTTGCGCTGACAGACCTAGTAGGTTGAACAGAATCGATCACGATACCAAGAGATCTGGGTTCTCCAAACCTTCCTCCTCCTCGAGTTCCTCGGCATCTACGGCGGCAACGACACAAGTTTCCTGAAAGCCCAGCGCATTCATCGGGACCTCATAGACGCGATAAGACTTCTCCAAATGTCCCAAGACAGTTCGCTAGAATCTATGTCTACGAACTCTGGCGAGGATAGCGGATACGGCGAAGAAGGCGACGAAGACGACATCAACGAGCCAGTGAGCGCCGATGCCCTGAGTGAACAATGGCAGGACTTTATCAAAAAGGAATCAAAGAAGCGATGCGTTTACATGCTCTACCTCCTCGATTCACAGCTCGCCATCCTCTGCAACCTCAGACCGATGCTTTCCTCGCTCGAGATCAAGTACGACCTGCCATGCTGCGAGGATATTTGGCTGGCTCGCTCCGACAGAGATTGGTACGAGCGCCGCCGGCAAAGATTCAAGTCCTTTGACGAGCCCGACGATAATGCATATTCCCACGAGACACCCCCATCACAAGGCTTCTTCTACGAAGCCTCCCAAACGCTCCTGCATTCAGGGCGCGGCGACGACAAGGAGAGCGGCGGTAAACGGCAGCCCAAGAAACTCAGGCTTCTCTGGGCTTCGCCGTTTGCCGCCGTCATCCTCGTCACCCAGCTTCAGATGATGGCCCGCGAGCTCACGCACGCTAGTTGTCTACTTGAACGGCCAAAGGCACAGCGCCGAGCCCTCTCCATCCTGACAGACAAGCAGCACGCGCAAATCTCGCAGGCACTCAAAGGAATTGCTGAGTTGGTGCCCCGTAACCAAAAGCCGGTGTTTAGCTTCTTCGACTTTGGACGCATGGATGTCCTTCCAGACGGTTCAGACCAGACTCCGCTGTGGCACACGTTCTGGATACTCTGGTACTACACCTCCATCACTCTATCACACCCCGACTCGCTGTTAGTGAGCGGTGTTGTCGAGTCAAATCTTCCTCTAGCAATTGCCAGTGAGTGTCATTACGTTTACCAAAGTCTTCAGGGTGGAGATCAGGACCTGACTTCAAAGTAGCTGCCGGCCACCTCGCAACACCACGTTCCAAAGACAAACGAGACATCTATGAAGACCGGGATGTTTTCAGAATAGCAAGAGACATCCTTCCCATTCTATCTGCTGCGCAGTTACTGACCACGACTCCCCTCGCAGCTCAATGATCTCGAAATGGCCCTCGATCTGCTAAACCCGATAAAGTCCACCGCACCGCCTTCCCTCGAAAACCCTTTCATAACCCTCCTCGGCTTCAAGATCTGCCTCGTGGGCTGGCGCCTCGTGCGTCTAACAATGCCTGCGGCTCAACGCAGTAGCATCAACGACATGAATGGTCCTGGCGGAATGGCAATGGGACTGGGAATGGGAATGGGTAACAATACCAACGGCCGCTCCAATCCCAGCCGTTTTGTTTTGGATGCCATCATGGCGTGTGTCGGGAATGCCGGAGACGATGATGCCGAGAATGCGGCGGCTGCACTGGCAATGCTGGATGATAGGCCCGTTGATCTTGCACGGAGCGAAGTGCGGTTCCTGGAATGGATCGTTGCCAACTTCAATAAGCGGACAACTTGGCCAGTTGGGAAGTGGGTGGCTACGGTCATGGAGGAGAGTCTGTCCAAGGCGAGGGAGGCGTATGCAGCACCACTCATTGAATGAAGTTACCATTTCCATGCACTTAACGCCTGGAAACTTCGAAAGATGAAAGCACATTTGATTCGGTCCGCATTTCTTCGTAATGATTAATCCTCGACATCGAACAAGGTACTGATAATGAGGTAGGTGACTTCATGTACCCTCTGGCCCGACTGAGGCAGATATCGTTCCATGGGGAACCTCGACAGTGGCAGTGCTAGCTTATAGAGGTCCATTGACCATCGTATGGAGAGTGATCTTCATTGCCTCCAACATCGCGAGACCTGCTGCTATCATACCCTTACCGCCAACAGACTCGTTAGGGCACTTTAGCAACTAGGTAGGTTGAGTGCGGAAGCCTCGCATACAACGTCTTGGTAACGACTTATGATCCGTCTACTCTTGTGAAGCATCGTTGAAAATATCATCACGAGAAAACCAGGCTTTGATAAAAGACCAACTTCAATTCATTGCAATAATGTGCGCCTTCCCGATTACAAACCAAAAGTCAAGACAGAGCGAAGCCTGTCCCATTACATCAAGGCTCTACAATCTCCCTTCAAGCAGTGCCAGTCTTGACAGTAGGCAAGCTGTACTGCAGACGCGGCACATTATCAAACTTTCCAAGCGACTTGTGGCCCTCGGGGTCAGTGTACTCGCCATCAAAGGGGTCCTGGTGAACACCTTCCTCACGAGGGCGGTCAATGTCAAAGTCGTAGCGCTTCCACCCGTGCTTTCTCGCGTCGAGGTAGTCAGCCATGCAGAAGACTCGCTCGTCGATGGGCTTGTCGGTGCCCATACGCTGGAGGAGGGGTGAGTTCTCAATGGGGATGAGCTCGCGCTCATCGGCGGGGCGGGAGAAGTAGATTACGCCGATGCGACGGAGGTGGCGCTGGTCCATGGGCGGCTCTGTTGTTCTTGTGTTAGATGTGGACTTGCAAAATGTGTTTTTGAGAAGATGCTTACGGATGACTCTGTGGATTGTTGCCTTGAAGAGGCCGCCGGTGAGGCGCTCGAGTGCCTCGCCGAAGTTGACGACTATTCCGTGGGGAACGTGGCGAACGTGACGGTATCTGCCAGTCTCGTGGCAAAGAACTTGCAGTGCTGCGACGGGCTGGGAGAAAAGGAATGTCCAGGTGCCCCTAGACATAGAGTTAGAGATGACTTCCATCAGTTGGGCTGGACATGTGAAAGGCCTACCAATCGGTGTGTCCAGCAAGGAAAATATCACGATACTTTTCGCTCTCCTCCTTTGACCGAGGCTCACACATCATCTATCACTTATCAGCACTAGCAACATGAGACTCACGTTGAGAAGTTCAACTCACATATCTCAAGTATTCAGTCTTGGATCCACCAGGGGCGTGTGTAGAGAGGACCTTCTCCTCGGGAACTTCAAGAACCATGGAGACAAGCTTGAGCAGCTTCACCAGGATGTTGGTACGGATATAGCTCATGACTTCGTACGTCTCATCCATGAATGGACGGATGATCTCGGGGTGGGGGCGTTCCTTGCTGGTGATGATTCAGTACTCCATCTAGCTTCCCGACATGCTGGCATCACTTACGGATCGTGAACAAGCATGTTGTAGTGGTCCAGGGCCTTGGGGAAGCCACCCTTGTGACCGAGAGGGCCCGCAGGCTTGTACCCGGCGTAAAGTCCACGAGCATCCTCTTCGGGGGTTACTACAATCGAGATTAGCATGACTCCTTGGGGACAACGGTGGTGTTGTTAACCTTCATATGGGGCCTTCTCTTCAGGCTTGAGTGTCATCGCCGCATTGGCGATGCGCATTTGGCGCTCGTAGGTCTCGTTGGAGATGCCATGGTTTGTCAAGTAAAGGAAACCATAGCCGGTCGCGGCCTCGTACAGATCCTTGGCGAGCTGTTGGCGGCCCTCGGGGGTATCAAATTTTGAAAGATCGATGTTGACGAGGTCAACGTAGTCGACTGTGCCCGGAGAGGTCAGCTCATGCTCTTACATTCATTGGTGGGTTGAAGGTGTCAGCGCAACTCACGGTCTTCTTGTGTTGGCGGGGGCGGGGTGTAATGCGGAAGTTGGTTGATGTCGGCGACCATGTTGGGCAACGTTGAGATGGTATCCAGGGTATCAGATGTGCCGAAGAAAATGACTGAGGCCGATGCTCTAAGATCTTTCTGATTCTGTTTGCTGGGTGATGTTCTTGTTGGAGTATGGTTCTACTAAACTCAGTTGAACTTTGGGCTATTATATGATTGTTAATCTTCCTTCTGTCTGCTTCAATAACCAAACATTGGCAAATGATGTTTACAGCAAGATGCGTTCTAAGGGAGTTGGGAGGGCGTGGAACGATGCTCCGCGGAACGTCCACAGACACCACCCTCCATGTTCTCGATGCTCAACCAGACGTGGAGCTTGTGGCGGCATTGACAATCCCGGCTCACGGATCATGACAACCAAGACGACTTCAAGAGGAGCTGCCCCAGAGATTGTAGATCACTTGCAGTAGCTCCGTCCGCATCGCTCGTGGTTTACGAGCAGTGGAGGAAGTGGACGTGGAGCTCCTCCCACTGAGCGCGGGGAAGAGGAGCTCCACGCAAGGGTTAAATGCTGCGTCAGAGTAGTGATGCATCACACGACTCAGTCAATTAAGACCACTGATTAACTGTCATGCGTCAAGTTCATTGCCTCGGCACACTTTTGTGATTCATCTTCCATTGTAATTCGCGGAAAATGGCCGGCTACAATGGTAATGATAGTCGATTTCCCGAGGTAGAATCCGACTGAAAATACTTCTAGTATATCGATTGGTCCCAAGGGAAAGCGGCGGGCATTGAGAACAGTCCTTCGACAGATTCAATCCAGTCCAAAGGTTGGAGACCAATCTCGTCGAAGGAGGGGAGATGGCTTGTGTCGTCATCATGCTCATCATCATTGACTTGGGCAAAGGCGAGATTGCCAACTTCATCGGCATGTGCCCTTTCCTCAGAAATCCGACTTCTGGTGGCATCACCTCTCGATCCTCTTTTATGAAACCACAAACCATTGAGTAGCTTTGCATACTTGGATGCAATGTGCTCGGTATTTGTGGCTGCAGTTTCTAGAACGCCGACAAACCGCCGCATAAGATTGGCAGTCTGGGCGTGTTTCCCAGACGAGATCGCTCCAGCTGCATGAGCTTTATAGAGGAAGACGGCTGAGTGTATCTCATACCTGATCACAATCTTAACATCAGACTCCAGAGCTTGAGAGACAGCTGGCGATTCTGTACTTACAAGTAAAACCGAGCTGGCATGAACCGCAAGTGTCTCTCGGGGTCAATGTCCTCGATCGCAATCTTGAGCAGTGCTTCCGCAGCATCAACTGCCTCGTAAACCATTCGTGCATCCGGGCTCGCCATGGCTGAGTGCGGGAAACACGAGACCCTCGATACATCCGTGCCAGATAACGATGCCCTGTACAGGACAGCTTGAAAAGCAAAGGCATTTACGTAGAGACGGAGGTACTTCTCCATCATTCTCAAGCAGCACTTGAGGTGAGAGGGGGCTGTCAACCGGGCCCAGACCAGATCCCACGCAACGATGGCGCGACTTGCATCGTCAATGTACTTAGTGTAGTCACCACGGACCATGAGCTCAGCGGTCCTCTGTTTGGAGGCAAACAAGATGTCGTGGGCGTTGCCGAAAAGGGTTGTTAGCTCAACCTGCGCTTGAAGCAGTGACGCGAAGTCATCCCCGGAAGCATATCGGGGCTGAAGGGAGGGGAAGTCCTCTGCGGTGAACCGAGCAGACAGCGCAGGGCCACGGGACCAAAAAGCCTGTCCCATTCGAATAGATATCTGTCGGTCGGAGAGATAGGTAACTGAGCGAACCTTGTGAGAAGGGATCTTCTTGTATGGCAAGAAGCGACTTACATGTCCAGGCCAGACGCCTTCGGAGCATCGCGGGGTCAGCCTCTTTGTCTGCTCGAAAGGAGCTTTCTTCCAGTCGTAGCAGATACGCAAGTCGGACGCCTAAACCCACTATAGACCAAGCAGCTCCTTCGCCGCCATCGTCGTTCTGGCCGAGAAGGAGGGGTGTCCATTCTCCCAGCAGTAGTAGGCCCTCGACACAACCGACGCTACGGATCGTAGACATTCCCAACACAACGTCGAGTATCAGGTGTCGCATATGTGTCCATATTGATTGATGAAGTTCTGTCAGGTCTGGTCGGTCCCGCGAAGCCACCACGAGGGCCGCCGTGAGAAGAAATGACTCGTGCTTTATCGTCTCGTGGAGGTATTGCGGAAGTAAAACGTTGGCTGGCACTATCGGGAAGTAGCAATGGTAATTGGTTGCATAGCTACGCATGTCAGTGATGCAATGCTACTCAAGAAGAATCGACTCACTGCTGTAAGAGATGGTGTAGAAGAGGAGCATCCAAGGCGCCATTCTTAACCGGCGGGTACTCCCCGATGTCTCGCTCGATAGTAGCTGGATTTACGGGAGAGCCAAATGGCAAGAATGGATCTTGCCGGTTCTGTTGGACTGGTGAAAGAATCGAACCTAGGACTGAAGATGCGTTGCCGGGGGTTGAACCAGCAGGGTTGTCTAGGGCAGGCCCTTCGCCGTCTTCGTCCTCAGCGGCTCGGGCGAGTATGAGGAGCGCATCTGAGGGATTCTGAAGGGACCGATGTAACGGCTCTTCTCGGGCTCTAGGGGTCTCTGCTGCAGCTTCTGGACCAGTAAAGCGGGTTGTTGGTGTCGCCGAGGTTGCGCTTGGGATATCGCTGTCTCGTCTTTGTCTTTTGGTACTCCGGTACTGTGAGAAGTCTCCCCCGCGTCGAGAGCCAGCAAGTGAACAGTCTGTTCCCTCGCGGACGCATTTTGCGCATGGTGGCTTGCCGTTCTCCCCAACGCTATTTCTTGGTTCTTGTTAGCTTGAGGCAAGCGAGGAACAAGAGCAACTGTGGGCTTGGACAAGGTTCCAAGGGATGATTCTCGTGTTCTTGAGAGGGCTCAAGGAACGCGGTGACACTAGGTATTGAAGGGAAGTGACCCACAAGTCGCACCGCGTCTTCCGAGCGCGGCATCTCACGCATGCTCGGTATTGTCTGACACCGGTGGCTTTGGTCATGGCTGAGGTCCCGTCCGGGGAAGAGACGGGGTGGCAGATGCGAGATCCTGGGGTTGCTCGCACGAGAGCAGCGGGGTCCGAAGACGGTTTTAGACGGCCGATGACCGGCTATAGACGACTATGGATGGCGGGGTCATAACGTGGTACGCGGGGTACGGTAATAGACGGCGATGATTCCATGCCACCATCTTTTCGACTGACATTCGCCATGACTTGCGGAAGCGTCGCTAATTGATGGGTTTAACCAAGGTCCTTGGAAAAGGCGAGTGCAAATCACGACTTACGAACACTTTCAGACGTGTCGATGGGTTGGTTATAAAAGATGACATGGGCCAAGGGTAACACACTTTCCACCCTTTTTCGACTAGACCGTTCGTTCTGTAATCTGCCCAATTTGAGACTTTTCGGAACCATACGATAAAGCATCTTTTTTCGTCTACGAATACCTCATAATTACTCATTTTCTCCTATCACCATGGCACCCGGGGTCCTTCAGTCCGAGTCACCAACATTGGTCCCAACGACTCTGCCTCAACAGAAGCTGAAGCAAGAGAAGAATGCATCCATCAAGGCTATTGAAGATATCTATGGCAACTACTTTCCTGCCAATCCAGAAACCCTCAGTCTTGAGTCAAATTTTGGCCCTATGAACCCTGCGACCATCGGCTATCTCCAACCTACTACTGCCGATACTCCCATTGAGACTATGCGAGAACGCTTCGAGCGAGATGGATATCTTTTTGTACGATCTATAGGCCTCCATCAACCAGTGAGACTATGCTAATGACCAATAGATCAAGAACCTTCTTCCCCACGGGCCCGTCCTCGAATGTCGCCGAGCCTATTTCGACCACATGAGCCCAAGCGGCCTCCTTCAACCAGGCAGTGAGCCAGTCAACGGCACATTTTCAGGAAAAGATACCCGCAAATACCTTCCTCCTGGAAACCTCCGTCGTCTGTTCGGGTTGAAAGACGATGCCGAGAGCGACAAGTATGCCGAACTCATGGTCTCTGCGCACGAAGCCGACTTTTACGTCAACTTCTGCAAGTTCCCGGAGCTCCGCGAGTTCGTCAGTCGCTTCACCGGCTGGCCATCCCCACACATGCTCCAGCGAACGATGCTTCGGGCTTTCGTTCCCAACAGTGAGCTGACGCCAGTACACTTTGATCAAATGTACCTTCGTGCTGGACCGCCGACGAGTCTAACTGCGTGGGTCCCCATCGGCCCCGTCTCGCTTGAGGGAGGCGGCTTGATGTACCTTGAAGGGTCAACAGACATCGGCATGAAGACTGAAGATGACTTTGCTGCACATGCCAACAACCTCTCTGATGAGGAGAGAGTGAGCGCTTTCAATAAGAACATGAATGATGGCGGGTTCCTCAGCAGAGATACGATCTCTTACGGCAAGGAGACGAAGAGGAAATGGCTGATTGCCGAGTATGAAACTGGCGATGTCATCTTCCACAACCCTTACATGGTGCACGCAAGCTGCAAGAATAAGGACCCTGAAACGAGGATCCGTCTAGCCACGGATTTGAGATTCGTTGACCCTGAGAAGCCTTATGATAGAGTGAGATTCCCGAAACTCCCATGATTGAGACCGCGACTAACACCCCATAGCGCTGGATGAAGGTTTATAAGCCACTTGATGGACTGTGAACATTGGCTTTGGAGAAGAGCACTGTAAAGAGCTCACATCATGTAAACTACTTTTAGGAATTACCTTTTGACATAAAGAACAATTTGACATGACCCATGCGACTTGATGCTCTTAAATCATATACGTGCTCAAGCCGATAGGCACTTCTAACGTCGCAATCACACACAGATTGCCATGCGTTTGTTTAGTTGTACTCTCTTGGGTCTCTTGGTCAACACGCAAACCGAACAAGTGACCATCGTAAAGTCTTTTCGAACTGCGAGCGAAGTGCATCAGGTCAGGAAACCTTAGTATTTGGGTTGCGACTCGATGCTTTACCAGCATCACCAGCGTAATTCAGCCCTGGGGCCAAGAGTCTCAACTCTCAAGTCGCTCAGGAAGACCTACACCAAGACATGCTCCGCGCAAGAGAACGCCAAGCGGCATCTTCTCAGCCATCGCCCGCGAAGCACGCCACCTCCATCTACAGCCGACGCTAAGTGTCGCCAACTTCTGCTAGACTCTGACTCGCCGTAGGCGCCAACACCCGGTATATTTCTGTAGCTTTCGGGCTGTGGCTCTCCCTGTCATCCCCTCTCCTGTACCCCGGATTTGGGATTGCGGGGTGGGGGGTTGTGATCACAGGGGGTCATGCTGGCTCACTTCTTTCTCCGAGGTCTGTGTCATGGAGTCTCCGTCTATTGCCGTGGATGAGAAGTGGAAGTGTTGAAACAACACGATTCATATGGACTGTATACTGGGATTCGGCGTACTTATTGAGTCCATCCGAACATGAATTCGTGGACTCTGTGAGAGGGAACATCTTCAGCAACTGGGCACCAGAACTTTCAAAGTTTCGAACACATCCCTGTACCAAAAGCACGATCACGATGGGCTTCTTGCAGAAGATTGTTCGCAACGAGGCGACGAGAAACGACCCTCCTGAGATATACAACGCTCGTGTCATTCTCATCAGTTTAGTGGTAAGTTGCGTCTTGCAGGCCGTTGATAGAGGGCCAGGCACTCACCCAAATCGCCCATAGGCTTGCGGCGGTGCCCTCCTCTTCGGCATGGATATGGGCATTATCGGAGGTGTATTGACCATGGACACATTCAAGAAGTGAGTTGCCTGTGATTTCCCCAGCCTTTGATTTACATTTGCTAATGCCGCCTCCTTTCAGGCAATATGGCCTTGAGAACCAGCCCAAGACCGTGCTGGCCAACCTGGAGTCCAATATTGTTTCAGTCATACAAGCCGGAGCTTTTGCGGGTGCCCTGTTCTCGACATGGCTCGCCAACAGAGTTGGTCGACGATTCTCTCTCATGATCGCTTCGCTACTGGTCTTCATCGGCGTAGCACTCCAGGCTGCTGCTAGTGGGCATATCGAGGCCATGTATGTGGGCAGGTAAGCAGACAACTCATAGCTCCATGTCAGAGTCTCGACACGGGTGAGTTGACTTATGTGATTAGACTCATTGCCGGAATCGCCATTGGAATCGCTTCATCGGTCAACCCGCTGTACGTCTCCGAGAACGCACCGCGAGGTATCAGAGGTCTCCTCACTGGACTATACCAGCTCAGCATTGTGACTGGGTTGACGGTCAGTCCACCCTAGCCTACGATAATTGTACGACTAGACCTCAGTGCTAACGCAGATTTTGATCAGCTTGCATTCTGGGTCAACTATGGCTCTCTCCTCCACATCAAGGGCCACACACAGTACATCCTTCCACTGTCGTAAGTATCGGATCTTCAACTGGGTCCTCAACTCCACTGACAAGCCCTAGGCTGCAAGCATTTCCAGCTGTTATCCTTTTCATCGGCATGCTTCTCGCAAATGAATCTCCCCGCTTCCTCGCCCAGAAATCTCCCGATAAAGCTCTAGCCGTTCTAGCAAAGCTCCGACATCTCCCAGCTGATCATCTATACATTCGAGAGGAGATGGATGGTATCTCCCGCCAGCTTGAGGAAGAAAGGGCCCTCTCCCTTAATGCCAACCACTTCACGCTCCTGAAGGAAGCCTTCACCATCAAGTCTTACCGTAGACGCAGTATGCTCTGCATCACTCTAATGATGTGGAGTAACCTAACGGGCACTAATGCAATGACATATTACAGTCCACGGATCTTTGCCAGTGTTGGGTTAACGGGATCTTCGACCGGCCTCTTTGCGACTGGCGTGTACGGCATCGTCAAGATGATTGCCTGTACCGTCTTCATCGTATTCGTCACAGATTCTCTAGGTCGACGAAAGAGTCTGTTGTGGACTGGGGTCGTCCAAGTGAGTCAGCATGCCGGGTTCACAAGCCAGAAAACATACTAATATGCCATCTTCCAAGGGCATCGCTCTCTTCTACGTTGGCTTCTACATCCGCTTTGATCCGCCCGTCACCGGCGAGCCCGTCACCGCTCCGGGATACGTCGCTCTAGTAGCCATCTACATATTTGCTGCCACCTATCAGTTTGGATGGGGCCCTGTCGTCTGGACCTACAGCTCCGAGATCCCTCCCGCTCGTCTCCGCGCCGTCATGATGGGCATGGCCACAGCAAGTCAGTGGCTTTTCAACTTTGTTGTCGCCAAAGCTACACCAAGCATGTTTGCCACGCTTGGTGAAGGCGGGTTTGGAACGTATTTTGTTTACGGCACTTTTTGCTTCATCATGGTTGTGTTCGCGTGGTTCTTTGTGCCGGAGACCGCCGGTGAGTTTATTACGGCGAAGCGTTCAGAACCATGGTACTAATGTTTTGTAGGCCTTGCACTGGAGAAGATGGATGAGCTATTCGAAAAGGATTCGTTGAAGGACAAGCTTATCTGGAGAAAGAGGCCTCAGATGAGCTCCAGAGAGAGGATGAGTGAGGATCGGGTGGTGGACAAGAAGGATGCCGAACATGTTGAAGTTGTTTGAGCCGATGTGCAAGGGGGAACAACTTCCTTTAGCAATCAACTGATGCAGTAGAGTTCATCGTATTATCGACCAGTATCATCATTACTCAGAACTTCACTCGTAGACCGGTTTGAGTTCTTCCACTTGCAACACTTTCTGAATACCCTCCAGCTTCTCCACCTTCTTTTGTAAGCGCTCAAAGTTGGGATACTCGCCCAAATCAGTCATGTACACTGCCGATCGTCGGAAGTAATACATGTACAAATCGACCACCGTCAGACCGTCGCCCACAGTCCACTCTCGGCCCTCCAGCCTGGATTCAATCCTCTCGTAACATTCCAAGATATGCTCCCAGCCCTTGTCCGCGACCGCCTTGCGAGCCTCGTCTCCATCAGCGAACCGGTACGGCCTCGCACACGCCGCGAGACTCGCGCCCAGGAATGTCCCGCTCAGCCAGTTGGTCCACTCATTCACCTTTGCGCGGTCGAGGGCGCTGGAACCCAGCAACTTGTCGGTTTGCTCGGGCGGGGCGATGCAGGCGATGTAGGTCAGGACGGCCGGGAGCTCTGTGATGACTTCGCCACTGTCGAGGACGAGGGCCGGAACGTAGCCTGAGGGGTTGATTTTGCAGTAGTCTTCATGGGTGAAGCTACCGTCTGCGGCTTCGAAGCGCTTATTGGCGTTGGGCCTCAGCTGGACGGTCTTGAAGGGGATGCCGAGATGGAGGAGGAGGGCGTGGGCTACAAGGGAGCACGAGCCGGGCCTGTAGTAGAGAGTGATCGTTGGGGACGACATGATGATGGCTCAATTGTATGTTGGAGATCTATGAGCTGTTATTCTGAGTATATCTCTCTCTTTAACAGTCGAGCTGGGACAATTACTCGCGATACAAGGTGTAGTATCTACTTGATCGGAGTGAAGTGGAGAATTGACGCCCTTGGAGCGACAGTCAGCGCGGGGTTGATGTAGATGTTGATGGACATATCTCATGCTTACGTAGCTACCCACGCTGACGGAAACCCCTTGTTGGACTTGACACCAGGCTTGAACATGATTTGACAATTCTTAAGAGAGTGATTCTTATCGTCAGGGAAAGTGTCCAAACCGGGCAGGACGGCAACTAAATGCGACAGTGAGACGGCTGCCTGGAGAGATGGGACTTTCGTACTTGTTCATTGTGACTTGGAACAGTGTTCTCTTCTCTCTTCAATGTGGCGACAATGGACAAATTAGGAGGACCAATTCAATACTAGTCACAACTCAGGTTACAGATCGATGAAAGAGACGCTATTCTCAGCAATGGGAATAGCCTCAAACAGCACGAGAAAGGTCCTGCAAGAGTGCATAGCGCTGTAAGTGCCCATGGGAACGTTCACGCCAGTTCAATTGGGATCGAGACGCCGGGGGCTTGATTGGAAAGACAGACTGAAGAACGAAACACGATATATTAGTAAAGAACCTGGTTCAGTGGCTTATCATGGGCTTGAAGACATGTTAGTGAGCAAATCCGCGGTATCCTGAAAGGACCCCATCGACTTCTAGATGAGGTTACCTACTTCACCGAGGGACTCACCGAGGGACTCACCGGGGATTATGTTGATATGTGACAATCCAATTGGATATGACGCGATCAAACCATGGAGGCCCAGGAGTCCGACAACAATATAGACAGACTGAGTTGTAGACATTCACGAACAAGTCCCAGCTTGCATAGGCATTATGTTGACTTTAGTGGTCATGGGGTGCACCACCCGTAAGATGACCCTCGGCGCGATGTTCCGAACGATCACGTACGGCAGCCAGTAAGCACGTTCCAAAAGGGAGCTGTCGGGACGCAAGATGCACGCAATCAGGTTTAAACCACAATGCCGCCGAAGACGAAGAAACGTGGCTGACCTTTCCGGACTCTACGGCCACGATGAGATGTGTTTACTTGGGTGCGGCAGCCACTAGAGAGGCGGGATTGGCGCCATGTGCCTGGTCTGATGGCGGGGAGATTCTCCCGTTCGTTCGGACCAAAAGAAGCGCCTTGTCTGTCTGTGGTAGCATGCAGTAGCAGTTGGATCGGGCGTCGAGATCAGACGGAGAGCGACGGCCTTGCATCGAGTTTCGGGCAGAGTCGGTGGCATCGGGAACTACAGAGGAGAGTCTAGATTGGGAAAATGGCTCAGTTGATGCGCGATGCCGTTCCGCCTGATGTGACTGAAGGGTTGGGTGGTGAAGCTGCTTCGGAGAGCGTCGGGTAGCGCAGCCAGGAGTACCGCGGCGTACAAGAGAAAGTGGCCGATTGAGGCGAGGAACCAACCTCTCAGCGTATCCTGGTGGAAGTTGGGTCTAGGCCCGATGAGAAGTGAAGGCGGGATGAAGAATTGGGGTGACGAGATAGCGGACCCCTGGGGCCTGTGGGTATGCTGGGCAGAGTGTGAGAGCTTGGAGGCCGGTCTGGACGTCGTCTGTCTGCGGGCTATAACGTTCGCGGTAGAGAAACAGAATTGATGCATGTCTGTATCCGTACAGACTTTGATCTTGTTTGGGGGGGGGGGGGGGGGGGGGGGGGGGCGTTTCTTGGTTGAGTTCCAAGCGACGAAACGAAGATGGAGAGATGAGGGGGAGGGTTACTCGCCAGTTGCGTTCCAAAGCTCTGAAGCTCTAGCCGCCTGTGCCATGGCAAAGTTCCAACTCGATACAGACTGGAAAAGGTTGATAAGAGATCCTCCCAAGGTCCCGGGGATCACAATTCTGATCCCGATGGCATGGGGTGGACGTGCTCCCCTCCCCTTCCGCCTGTACCATCCGAAAATGGGTTACTCACACTGCGGCTCCTGATTCTGGGAAGGGAACGGAGCGAGGACGGCGGGCGATAATGAGGGCTAAGAGGGAATCGGCCGAGGGTGCATGATGGCATCTCCAGGCGCCGCAGGCTGCAGAATGCAGACTGCAAGAGGGTAGTGGTTCCCAGCTGTTGTTGGTCTAGCGGGTTTGTTGGAGTCTGCTTCGTCGTCGACTCTGATGCATGGAATGAAGACAGTTGACCGGGACTGAAAGCACGTTTCTCATCAAGCCATCCAGTCATCGCTCATTCATGGGCCAAGCCGTTGGTCATTGGAAACTGGAGTTGCATATCGAGGAGGATGTTGAAAAGGCGGTGGAACCAGCGTCCTCGAGGAATGCCCCGGAATGGGCAGAATAAGGTCACCATTCTCTATTCAGTACATGTATTCACAATCCCGAGCGGGTCTGCTACCTACTCTGCAATTCTTGAGTGAATACGGTGGGTGAGTGGTTGCATCTCAACATCAGTTGGTCTCTAGGTCGTCCGACGTGGCCTGATAGAGAGATAGTCCAGACTTTGTGGTCTGCCTTTGCCCTTCACAACGCATCAAGTCAAACAAGTGCAAGTCGGAGTCGCATTGCAGCAGCCAGCGAAAGGCCAGTCGTTTCGTCGCTCAGAGCGTCCTAGTCCGCATTCCGCAACGCTCACCGTCTTTTCGGAAATCAAAACAGAGCAGAGCAGGCGGTTAGAGTTATCAATGACAGGTAGACGGAACAGCCCCGAGGCCGGAACACGCACGGGGAACGTTTACGATATCCAAATTCGATACGCTTCAGCTTTGAAGTAACTCTGTTGCAGAGCGAAGCAGAGAGCCTCACTCGAGTCAACACGGAGACGAAGTGGGAGAATAGGGGGCAGATAATTACCTCGAATTACGTCAGGTGGGTCAACATTTTTCTGAAGTTTACTATCAGAGTCAGTTTGCGCAGTGGTTTGACCCAGAGTTACAGCGGCTCTGTTATCATGTTCTGATGGTGTCTGCGCCATCCGGGATGACCGCGGCGGCAGCTCAACGTGGCTCACCCAGCAGGGCGGGCACTATCAGACAGTGGCGGGGATGGCTTCGGTTGGGGAGCAGTCGCAGGTTTACGGTAGTCTACCACGTCTACCCTGTATTAGGTAGGAAAATGGTAGAGAAACGGATAGTGTCCAGCAGCCAGCTCTAGTGGGCTCAGCTCAGCTCACGCCATGAGATGGTGAGATGCTTTAGCTGCGTGGCTGCTTCAAGCTTGTAGCCCGGCGCCCTTTTCTCGGCTCACATTGGATTGTCTGGATGCTGCTAGTGCAAAGCCCAATCATCTGTTGAGAGCCGAGAAGGTTGTGGACTTTGGACTGGGGGGGATGGGATCATTACTCAGTCCCGCTGTGGTGTTGTTTTCTGTCAATGACTGTACCTTCTTGTGTTTCCCCTTCTCAGTATTTCCTCACGTACTTGCCCAGTATTCCCCTTGCGCTTATTGAAGATTTGTTGGAGTGGTTGGTCGAACAATGGATTTTCCAGAGATGCGATTTGGGTTGCATCATAAAGACATCATAGGGCACACAGACAATGGCAAGCCGCAGGAAGCACAGAGCAGAGAGCAGACAGAGACGGCGGCATCGACCAGGGCACATCCCACTATCCCACCAACCTGTCAACTCAGCACCATCTTGTTGAAGCTCTATACTACTAATATGGTGTACTCCGTACAGCATGGGTACCAAGGACCAAGGTCCAGCACCGGTGCTCTACCTCCGGCCACCAGGAACACTCCCATCGAGCACCCAGTGGACAAGAGACAGAGGCAGGACGGTTATTGGATCTTTTGCTTCTGATGGCCCCTTTCCAAAGGTATTGAGCCAATCCCGTCATGAGCAATTCGTCCCGTCCGAACCAGCTGCGCCAGGGGAGGAAACAAGGTCCAGGTAATGGGCGAGTCTCGAGGAGGTATTCTCGGTGTATCCCGCCGCATTGAAGGGGTGTGGAGAGACTTATGACGCAGCTATTTCCACTTGGTCCGTTACATGTCAATGACCTTGGTCAAGATGGTCTGGTTGTGTCTACTCCTGGCCAAGCTCCACGCCTAATCCCGGAATGATTCTCCCCTCCCCCACCTCCATCTCTCCATCTCCTGGTCCTCCCGGTAAATGCTCTGGACGCTGAGAGGAACAAGCTGGAAAACGCCAGAGCTTGACCATGGTATCCTCCCACGTCCCAGCACCTCCCAGGATTATGTGGCACCAAAATAGACGGTGGACGCTCCGACGGCGGTAGAGGACGCAGTGACATGTGCTGCCCCTCGCTGTCAGTTTCTGTCTGGAACCGTTCAGCACCTTTGACCATCTCGATTTGGGGCATCTACTATGATTTCTACTGTGGTTCAGCTCCGAGACACGGACAGTTGACTGGGAGACTACCTGGCATATTCGTCTGGTTGAACTGTCTATCCGTACTACGTATTGTCGACTTCACCATCAGATAGGAAAGCAGACGATAGATAGAAAGACGACAGAGAGCAGAGAGATCCCTGACGCAACGGTACAAGCCTCTACCAAGCAATACAGCGGCATTGGCATCGCCTACCAAGGCCAATCACCCTGCTCGTGGGCAAGCAGTTGTGGGTTCTGCCGTGTTCAGTCCGTCTGTCAGTCTGCGATCCCTGGCGAAGTTCTCCTGTGTTTTCGGGAGACTCTGGACTCTGATCTGGACTCTGGAGACTGGGAGGCTGGCCTGGGCCGGAGAAGACCACCCACCCACACGCTCACCAGACAGGCAAACTGGAGTCTGGAGAAGAGAGGATAGGAGCAAAGCGTCCTGCAGCTGTCGTAGTCTCTGATACAAAGTATCTTTCGTGTGTGCTCACTGCGGAAAGATACCTCTACTACATTATCGTATCACAGCACCAAGATTACCATCAGCAAGAGAGCACACCAAGAGAGAATCCCACGAGAATATCCACCTGGAAGCATATTCACCTTTGCCCACTGCTTGGACTCGACAGACACATTCCATCGATCCATAGGCCCTGGAATTCACCCCGGCTCCAAACCCCCGTCGACTTGCGTTTTCCCCGTCACTCTGAACTCATCTCTCACCGTTGGCTTCGTTTGGTTTGGTTTGGTTTGGTTTGCCATCAGATCAGTGACGGTAGCTTCAAGCTTGTCTGGTTGCTTACTGACACTGCGTGCTCTGTTGCCCCGGTCTCTTGTCTCTGGTCTTTCGTCTCTGGTTCTTCTCGTCTATTCCTTTTCTTTGCTGCATCCCTCCCCCGTATTCCGTCTTGAGTCTCCAGATCCCCCGGTCCAGCCCCAGCTCAGGTCCAGCCTCCAAGCGGTCAACCGTCCTTTAGTCTGTCTTTCTCCGTCACTTTCTGAGGAAACTACCGAGTAGTCCTCTCTCTTTCCATCTTTCCCATCTTTACCTTTTCTTCCCTTCCACTCAACTTCACCTTCACCTTCACCTTTACTACTAGACGAAGCATCACCACCCTCACTTCATCCCTTCATCCAGACCCTTGTCGCAGGGTCACATTTCCCACTTGAGGCTCGTCTGAATAATCTGCCTGTCTTCCCTCCCTTCGGCCTCTTTCTCCTGTCCCCTGTACCTTGGGACCGCCGCTAAGCCAAACTCTACACGTTCCCCCGGCACACCACTACACTCACCACACTCAGCACCACCACCACCCACATTCAGGCTGTACTGGGTAGAGAAGAGAAGAGACGCAGCGTCGCAGAGAACAGAGAAGAGAGAGAGAGACAGAAATAACGAGTCATGGAGCAGCAAAACTCCCCCGCGCCAGACTCGACGGCCGTCAATCCTGTGCCCGTCAACCCCGCCAACCCCGTACTCAGAAGCATCGCCCTGTCGGACGCCGTGACGCCGGGCATCCACCAGCACACGTACAACTCTGCCGACAGCTCGCGCGCCCAATCGCCCAGCGACAGCAGTTATTTCCCTCCCTCCAACTACACAACCCACGACTCTCATACTCGCACAAGCAACATCACCAGCAACCCGACATCGTCACCCTCAAACTCGTCGACAAATAACGCAAACAAGGTCCCTCCGTCGCCAGGTCCCGGCGACATCCTCAAGCGCATGACCCTCGCCGCCATGGGCCGTCGCGAGTCCCTCTCCCAGATTCGCAGCGCCAACCCAGACCTGCAGCTGAGCGGCAACATCATCTCGGCCACCTTCAATATTCCCCATTCCCTCAAGTACCGCAAAGGTTCCGACTGGGTGAGTCTTCTATCGTTTCCCTTAACAGTCGCTTCCATTGTGCCTACAGCTTCTCCTTCTCCCTCAATCCTCTCAATCGCGCTACTCCACCATATCCCTTGATCTCGCGATCCTGAGCAACCCCGCTGACATCATCGCCCTCACAGGAATTAAAGGCGCGCCGCGGCCAGTCCGCCCTCTTCGACTCCTTTGCCTACCTCTCTTCCGACGAGACGCCCTGGAACCACACCGTCGTCGCCTGGACTGGTGAGATCGATACGCCCCAAGACGTCCTCTCTCCGCCTGGCACCCCACCCGCAACGACCGTACACTTCTCCTCCCTCAACACCCTCTCCGCGCCCATTCCCATCGACAGCGATGCCCGCCTGCCTACGCCGCCCCCCAGCGAGGGCCTCTGGCTTCCCAAGGAGGACCAGGCCCGCCTCGAGACCCAGCTCGCCCATAGCAAAACCATCAAGACGGTGCCTGTCTGGCTCTGCGACGACGACGAGCAGCAAGATGAGGGCATCCTCCTCAAGGACCAGAGCCGCTGGCGCCGCTACGCCGAGCACGATCTCTACACCCTCTTCCACTACAAGCAGCACGAGCCCACCGACGGTCGCAAGGAGCGCCTGCAATGGGCCGACTACTACCGCATGAACCAAAAGTTTGCCAACCGTATTATCGACCTCTACAAGCCCGGCGACATTGTGATTGTCCACGACTACTACCTGATGCTGTTGCCCAGCATGCTCCGCCAGCGCGTCCCCAACATGAACATCTCCTTCTTCCTTCACTCGCCCTTCCCCTCCTCCGAGTTCCTGCGCTGCCTGCCGCGTCGCAAGGAGGTACTCGAGGGCGTCCTCGGCTCCAACCTGGTCGGCTTCCAGTCCTACAGCTACTCGCGCCACTTCTCCAGCTGCTGCACCCGTGTTCTGGGCTTCCCCTCGGATAGTGGTGGAGTCGACGCCTACGGTGCCCGCGTGCAGGTCGGCGTCTTCCCCATTGGCATCAATGCCGACAAGTGCGAAATGTACGCCTGGACCGACGCCGTTACCGAAAAGTATGACGCTCTGAAGAAGCTGTACGAGGGCAAGAAAATTGTCGTCGGCCGTGACCGCCTCGACTCGGTTCGCGGTGTCGCCCAGAAGCTTCAGGCTTTTGAGCGCTTCCTCGAAATGTACCCCGACTGGCGCGAGAAGGTCGTCCTCATCCAAGTCACCTCCCCCACCAGCATCGAGGAGGAAAAGGACGACGATGGATCCGAGAGCCGCATTGCGACCCGCGTCAACGAGCTTGTCATGCGTATCAACGGCATGTACGGCAGCTTGGGCTTCTCCCCCGTCCAGCATTACCCCCAGTACCTTAGCCAAGACGAGTACTTTGCTCTCCTCCGCGCCGCCGACATTGGTCTCATCACCTCGGTCCGCGACGGCATGAACACGACTAGCATGGAGTATGTCATCTGCCAGCGCGAAGGTCACGGCCCCCTCATCCTCTCAGAGTTCAGCGGTACCGCTGGTAGCCTTAAGGACGCCATCCACATCAACCCCTGGGACCTCAGCGGTGTCGCTGTCGAGATCAACAACGCCCTCACAATGACCCCCGAGAAGCGCTTGCACATGCAGGCTAACCTCTACAACCACGTCACCACCCGAAACGTCCAGAGCTGGATCGATAACTTCATCCGCAAGCACGTCCACGTCCTCGGCACCCAGAAGAACGTTGCCGCCACCCCGCTCCTCGATCGCGCCACCCTCCTCAAGACCTACCGCGATGCCGGCAAGCGCCTCTTCATGTTCGACTACGATGGTACCCTTACCCCCATTGTCCGTGAGCCCAGCGCCGCCGTTCCCTCCGAGCGCGTCCTGCAAACTCTCAAGGCTCTTGCCAGCGACGAGCAGAACGCTGTGTGGATCATCTCAGGACGCGATCAAGAGTTCCTCACCCAGCACCTCGGCCACATTGCCGGTCTTGGCTTCAGCGCAGAGCACGGCAGCTTCATGAAGAACCCTGGCTCCGATGAGTGGGTCAACCTCGCCGACGAATTCGACATGGGCTGGCAAACTGAGGTCATGGCCTGCTTCCAGTCCTTCACCGACAGAGTGCCCGGTACGTTTGCAATGCCCTTCACTGACTCCTATCAACAAGAACATCCGCTAACATTGACAAGGCTCCTTTGTCGAGCGTAAGCGCTGCGCCCTCACATGGCATTACCGTCTTGCCGACCCCGAGCAGGGCATCCACATGGCCCGCGAATGCCAAAAGGAGCTCGAGTCAACAGTGGCTCAAAAGTGGGATGTCGAAGTCATGGCAGGCAAGGCCAACCTCGAGGTCAGGCCGACATTCATCAACAAGGGCGAGATTGCGAAGCGTCTCGTACACACCTACAATTCGGCACCCGCGTCCGAGAAACACCCCGGCCCCGTCGAGTTCGTTCTCTGCTTGGGCGACGACTTCACCGACGAGGACATGTTCCGCGCTCTCAACGGCCTATCGGGCACCGAGGTCCAGCACGAGCACATCTTCACCGTCACCGTCGGCGCCAGCACAAAGGTCACCCTTGCGAGATGGCATCTGCTGGAGCCCGAGGACGTGGTCGAGTGCGTCGCCTTGCTGGCCGGAGTCGGTCTCGGCGGTGAGGCTCATGAGCACTTTGGTCAGGTCAACTTGGCTGCTCTCAGCACGGTTGAGGGACATATTCCCGAGTCGGAGAAGTGACTGAAGAAGCAGCAGAGCAAGCTGTAACGAGGAAGAATAGCATACAGCTGGGGGAGTCATACAGCCGGGAGTATGGATAGAAAGCGGCATTCTTGATTATTTTTTCAGCCGCCGGTATTTGCGTTTTTAACCTGTTTTGATATTCACAGACACACACGCCGATGAACAGAGCGACAATTCATCCAGCAACATGGGGAAGTTGTTGATACGAGGCATGATGCATAGGGCTCAGCATGGGAGCGGGACAGCCCAAAGAGACGGGCTAGATGCATATAGACTATATTCTTATCCTACACATTGGACCTGATTTCTGTATTTTCAATATTTTCGTGATGCCTCTTTCACATGTACTCAGCACTCCAATTTGGTGTGTGTAACCGCTCCAGAAAACAACGTCACATTGACAGCGGCCGTGCTCGAGATCGTCGGATCTACAGCCCGGTCCCTGGCATACGCTCGGGCGGCATGGTCGGAACTCAATTCAAGCTTGTTTTGCTCTTTGGGACGAATCTTTTGTTTGGAATTGGAGATGTTTGGATGAAACTGGCATCCTGATCGTGTGAGACTGACTGCGGCTGGCAATTGACAGCACCACGGCCTCTCCCCCCGTAGCAATCTGGGATGGGAATATTCGTGTTGGCAACTCCTGTTGGAGCACGTTTGCGCAGGTTCAAGATCCTAGTTGAGTGGATCTCTTGGCGAATGCGACAATGTCCGGGTTTGGATGAGGTTTCTGTTGCTTAGTATTGCGCAGATATCATTTCTTGTTTCAATGTGAGTATCTTGCGACTTGATGAACGATGCGACGAGTGGCTACCAGTGAAGAACCGAACAAACATCGCAAAGACTCGACTTCACTCAATCCGTCCATCAGCTCATGAATAATCTTCATCCGCTCACCCAGTCTTGTCTTGGCACATCCTGAAATGGCGATAACGGACCCAGCACCGCTTTCGACCTCCCTCTTTGAGCTTCCTCTCCCGAGACTGGATTGTCGACGAGCACATTAAGAACCCTTGCTCGCACGAGATGCGGGGCAATTGATACGCAACGCTGGGGACTGCGCAATGTGCACAGAGAAGTATTCGGTGAGTTATCGCGATGGTTTAAAAGCCAGGATGCTCGCAATGCCAGTCACTATGCCCATCGCGATGCGCTCATCAGTTACAATCAGTTTGTGAAGGCCAAGGTGAAGATCTTCGCAAAGCAACGATGCGCTGTCTTTGGATCTTATCCACCCTTGCCTTAATGGGCAAAGCCACCGCTCAAGATACCACCGATGAGGACTCTCGTGAGATTGAAGCAAACCGCTTCATCATCGAATTTGCCAGCGCAAGTCTCCTCCGTCCCTATGAAGCTCCTCAAACTGACTGCAAGTAGGGCACCCATACGAAAGCCAAACGTGACGAACTCTCCTCCTCCACAGGAATCCGCGTCCTCAAAACCTACGACTCATCAATCTTCTCCGGCGCAAGTCTAGAAACAAACAACCACACTCTCGAATCCCTCCTCGTCCTCCCGGATATCGTAGCTGTCTGGCCGAATACAAAAGCAACTCTCATCGCCCCCGTCAAGCGCCAAGTCGCAGCCGACCCGAGCGCGGCATCAGCGCACGCAGTTCACTGGGCCACAGGCGTCGATAAACTCCACGAACAAGGTATCCGCGGCCAGGGCGTCAAGGTCGGCATCGTCGATACGGGTGTATGGTATAAGCACGCCGCCCTCGGCGCGGGGTTCGGCCCCGGGTTCAAGGTTGCTGGCGGCTGGGACCTCGTCGGGGACGAATGGGTTGTCGGCGCGGAGAAGCAGCCTGACTCCGATCCGGCTGATGGGCAAGGGCACGGGACGCATGTTGCTGGTATCCTCGCTGGGGAGGATGTTTCCTCGGGGTGGGTTGGCGTTGCGCCTGACGCGAGTTTGTACTCATACAAGGTCTTTGGGCCGGGGGATGGAACGGATCAGGCGACCATCATTGACGCGTTTCTCCGCGCGTACAATGATGGTATGGACGTTATTACCGCTAGCATCGGCGGCCGAGGGGGGTTCGCCAACAACGCGTGGGCCGTTGTCGCGAGCCGGATTGCTGCTGAGGGCGTAGTCGTCACCATTGGCGCAGGGAACTCGGGGAACGGAGGGGCATACTACGCCAGCACGGGCAGTTCAGGCGAATACGTGCTTAGTGTCGCGAGCGCGGAGGTGAAGCGTGACGAGGCGACGGGAGAAGATGTCCTGCGTCCGTCGTACTTTACGAGTTGGGGCGGGTTGTATGATTTGTCTGTCAAGCCTGATGTTGCTGCGCCTGGGACGGATGTGTTTAGTACGTGGCCTGGTGGGGATGACAACGAGTTTGTGTTGTTGTCTGGGACGAGTATGGCTACGCCGTATGTTGCTGGTGTTGCGGCGCTGTATATCTCCAGGCATGGTGGGAGAGGTGTTCATGGGAAGAGGTTTGCGAGGGAGCTGAGTATGAGGATCATCTCGACGGGGGCATCGTTGCCTTGGTTATTGTACAGTGGTGAGGCGGATGAGACGTACAGGGCGCCGTCGCAGCAAGTTGGCGGCGGGCTTGTTGATGCTGGCAAGGTTGTTGGGTATCGAACGAGCTTGGAGCTGGTGAGGTTCGGGTTGAATGACACTGCCGATTTCCGTGCAGATCAAGGAGTTATGGTTCGGAATGGAGGTAACCAAATGGTGAGTTATAGCTTCGAGGTTGAGAGTTGGGCTGGGGTTGAGATGCTCAAGGCGTTTGATGGACGGGATCCGGGAGAGACGCCGAGAATTAGGTACAGGGCGGAGATTGTGCCCAGTAATATCTCGGCGAGGGCGTCGATACCGAACGACTTTGTGCTGGGTCCCGGAGAGGAGAGGAGGGCAGAGTGAGTATCTCTCTTTTGATCGCCGCTATTGAACGTGATGCTGACTTTACCAGATTTGTCTTTGAGGTACCCGAGGGTGTCACCCAAACAGCGCTCCCAGTCTATGGAGGCCGCCTCCTCGTCAAGGGCAGCAACGAGGAGACTGTCGGCATTCCATACCAGGGACTTGCTTTCGACTTGCAGAGGCAGATGAAGAGTCCCTTCCATGGGACCTACCCGTGGTTAAGGTCGACGAGCGCGTACAGCAACAAGACAACGTGGGTTTGCCACTGATGAGGTACGAGCGAAGCTAATTCGATATATAGCTTCAGTTTCGAACTCGCCAGTGGTAGCCAGGACTTCCCCATGATGTTTATGAAGGTCAAATGGGGAACAAGAGAGGTTCGGTGGGATGTAAGTTAACCACAACACCCAAACCCTTTGCAGTCCAGATTGATATTAATCCAGGGCGCCAGATCTACGAATCCGACTATGACGAGGCCCGAGACTGGAAGTACCCTCCCGAGTCTGGAACACAAGGCTACATTGGCTCGGCCACGTCCTGGGCCTCTGCTGGTAAGACATCGAGCTTCAACCCCGCTCGTCACAACGCCAGCGACATATTCTCATTCCCAGAGACTGATGTGGCGAGGAATGCGTTAACGACGGGTGGGTTCACGACGACGTACTACTGGTTCGGCAAGTTGAGTGACGGGAGTGTCATGACACCGGGGAACTACACGTAGGTTCTTATGTCATCTTCATCAGCAGGCGACGGACCTTGGCTCAGACGATGCTGACCTGGATATAGCATGAGGTTTGCGGTTCTTCTACCCTTTGCTGACCCTCAGAAAAGTGAGAGCTGGAAGGGTCTGACGACCAAGTTCACGGTGTTGCCGAAAACCGGGAACAGCACGATCAGCGGAAGGTGGTACTGATGGAAGCTAGACGTTCTCTGTAAGAAGTTTGTAAGTAACTTAGGTAAATAAGTTGGAGCCCCTGTAGATGCAGCATTGGCATTAAGCTCCTCCTCGCAACGGATGTCCCGTCTCCATGTCAGTCGTGCCTTTGTAACTCATATTAGAAACCCATTCCCGAGTCCCACCAATGCACATCCAGCCCCTTTATGTTCATCTCAGGTGCGGAATCGTCTGGAAGCAAAATTCAGGGACCCCTCTCGTGTCTTCAATCCCCGCCCAGGTATCTCAGATCACTGAAGCCGTGAGATACGATCGTCAACAAGCTTCATCATGCAGTCATTCCCAAATTCGGGATGCTCCTGGCAAAGAGTCTTGAACTCAGGCATCTGGAGATTCTGCTTCCTGGCCCATGCCTTCTCAAGTGTAAGTTCCACGAATCTTTCCTTGAGGCTGTGCGTGCTGTCCATATCTACGTAGTATAAGTAGATCAGGCGGCCGGCATTGAGCCAATCTTGGGGGTCGGGGTGGTAGCGTGCCGTTTGTGCTCGCCTTGTCAGGTTCACGAACACCTGCTCGGCGCGAGAGCAGAGGTTCTGCACAAGGAAGTAATCGCCCAACGTCCAGAGTTCGACGGAGGTGTGCAGGAGCGTGTTGTTCTGCTCAACGCTGCGAAAGTCGAATTCTGTTTGTTAGTACATCAATCTTCAATTAGCCAACATCCTTTATATTACTTTTATAGTGAAGCTTGATGTATGGATGAAATGCATATTGTACCCAGTCATTTGATTGTAAGCCAATTGCCGTTCCCGCCCATCCTCATGAAAGGAGTGCAGGGGATAACAGCAAATATGAGAGAAGGGGAGGAATTTGCTTACTACCGGTGTAGATCCAGGAGATGATCCAGTCCATCTGTTGTGCAGTGAAGCAGGTGATCTCGACAATGCCAGCTTTGGCCTTCTATAACCAAGTCAGAAACGTTTCCAGTCTGTCTGTGT
Source organism: Colletotrichum godetiae (assembly GCF_030913485.1). Classification (NCBI taxonomy): domain Eukaryota; kingdom Fungi; phylum Ascomycota; class Sordariomycetes; order Glomerellales; family Glomerellaceae; genus Colletotrichum; species Colletotrichum godetiae. The sequence goes on from NW_026851263.1 coordinate 595,071, forward strand.
TCAGGTGAAAATACCGGCCAATCGCCAACCAAGAATCCCATGAAGTATGCGGAGCGGCCGCACAAGATGGACATGTGTAGGTTCCACGTTTTGCCATCGCACTTGACCTGGCAGTCTGAGAATAGGCCAGTCTTGAGGAGCCTGTACATTCCAATTCGTCAGCGTGGATCCTTTCAAGTGATGAATACGGTCTGATATATTTCCAGTCGAAGAAGAGACCAACCCGGAACTCGGGTCGCTCTTGTTGGAAATGACTCACTCTTCATCGCTGCTTCCAAACCTGCTCATGGTGATGACCTATCGTTTACATGGCACAAATGTGCTAATGATGTCGAAATAGGCTTCGGAGCAGACTTTTTACCTGATTCAAAATTGTCACTGCTGAATCAAAGCCTCTATTTAATGTCTTGTGTGTGGCATCAATGTGCTGATGGTGTTGATGGAGAGGAAGCCTTCGAAGCGGTATGTCTGGCTGGAGTAGATGTTTGCGCAGAGCCTGAATATAAAGTCAGTCCATCTTTCCAGATGGCTCTTTCTTGGAAAGACTTGCTGTTGATCGCTGCTTCCGAAGCCGCTCGTCACGATGGTGTCCTGTCTTTTCTAAGCCTGTGCTGTAGTTATTGATAGGAAGACACCGCGAAGATGGTAAAGAAGTAAAAAAATGATGAAGAAATCGCGATGATGGTAAAGAAGTCGTAATGTTGTGGAATAAGTTGAAATAATATTGAAGAAGTCACGATGTTGTTGAAGAAGCGCCATGTCCTGAAGAAGTCACGATGCTGTTCGAGAAGTCGTACGCTCAATTTCATGACCACAAGGCCGGCATTTCTGCCGCCAACCATTGCTCCGACAGGAGGATTTTCTCGGTCTGGAGATAGGCTTGTTGTGCTCGAGCTCAAGGGTCAAGTTCCCGCAAGTGTTGTGGACGATGTGGTCGTGGAAGCACTGGGGCCAATGGATATGATTGCCGTAGCGCCATTTCAGAAGTCGTGATGCTGTTGAAGTTTTTATCATGATGTTGAAGAAGGCTCCCAAGAAGTCTTTATAGCTAAGGGGGAACCAATGCCTCTTACCCACAGCCTTCATGTGTCGTAGTAAAGAATTGTTGATGTAGATGAAAGAGGTTTGAAGAAGGCTTTGTAGCTGAAACGAGATGAATATCTCTAAATCACAATTTCCAGGGGCAGGACCGGGATCGTCTAGGTCGCTTTTGGTCTTGATCGTGTCATCTTGTTTAGTTCCTTCTTTTTCTCCGGACTGCAATAATCTGAATATTAGGGACTGGTTCATCCATCGGAGGAGCGTACCATGGTGAATATACGAGGGAGCCAAGCCTTGCCTTCACTTCTAATGTCTCGAGAAATGTTCAATGCCGGTCAAATTAGGTGTACTTAAGTCATTTATTCGTCATGGGACACACTAATTCAGGAGCAAAATTACAACATGTTGCAGAAGAGAATGAATTGCAGCAAGAGGTATCTAGTCTATATCTATAGCACAGCGAGTCCAATCAAAACGTCAAGGACAGTTGACTTCTAAAAAAGTATGTACAAAGAAAAAAAAAACTCAAAGCTAGTCTGCCTTAGATTGTGATGTCCGCCGAGGCGCGAATGTCGCGCGAGCTGGAGCCGACAGAGAAGGTGTACTTGCCCTTGGCAATAGCCCACTGCTGGGCAACGGTGTCCCAGTAGCTGACATCGCGTCTGCGGACGCTGAAAGTCACGTCACCGGAAGCACCGGGGGCGAGGTTGAGCTTCTCGAAGCCGCGGAGGACGCGAGGAGGCTGGGCGGCCTCGGAGGGGAAGCTGATGTAAAGCTGGGCAACTTCGGCACCCTGGACGCCACCTTCGTTCTTGAGGTTGGTCTTGACGCTGATGACCTCCTCGAAAAGATCCTCCTCACCACCGGGGACGAGAGTACCGGTAGGGTAGGTGGAGGAAGCGGCGGTCTGGTTGGTGACCTTTGCATCGACCTTGCCGTAGGTGAAGGCGGTGTAGCTGAGGCCATGGCCGAAGGGGTAGCGGACGGTCATGTTCTTGGAGTCGAAGTAGCGGTAGTCGATGAAGACGCCCTCGGTGAAGTCGCAATCCTCGGTGTAGCAGAGGGAGACGGGGTAGTCGTCGGCGTCCTTGGCGATGGTGTGAGACAGCTTGGCGCTGGGGTTGACGTCGCCGTAAAGGACATCGGCAATAGCGTTACCGCTCTCCTGGCCAAGGAGACCAGAGTAGATGACGGCGGTGACGTTCTCGTTGTCGATCCAGGCGTCGAGGATGCGGGGGCCGGCGGTGTTGACGACGACGACGGTGTTGTTGCAGTTGGAGGCGACGGAGGTGACCATGGCATCCTGCTCGTCATCGTACAGAAGGCTGCGGTCGCCACCTTCACCGGAGTAGGAGTTGATAAAGGCAATGCAGACCTCGGAGTTCTCGGCGTAGTTGGTGAAGGAAGGGGTCATGGCGGTACCCTGGCCAAGGTTGCCGAGGCCACCGCCGCCGCCTCCGGTCATACCTCCGCCGGTGCTGTTACCGCCAGTGCTGCCGCCCATGCCGCCACCGGTGCTGTTACTGGAAGAACCACCGGGAGGGCTACCGCCGCCGCCAGACATACCGCCGGACGAGGTGGAGGTGTAGGTGTTGTTCAGGAGCCACCAGATCATGCTGTTGTCGTCAATGGCGCGCTGGGTGATGGCCTGGAAAGGGGTTACCAGGTAGGGGAGCGAAAGCTGGCCGGATCCGGTGCCGGAGGCAAGGTGACCCTGGTAGACGTCGCTGTCGGTACCCTGAACGCTGAAGGGCTGATTGGGGCCGGCGAGAGCAGGGCCGGCGTGGGCTCCGAAGAGGGAGATGGTGCGGGGCTTCTGGAGAGGGAGACCAAGGCCGGAGGTGTTGGAGTTCTTGAGGAGGACGATAGACTCGCCGGCGACCTGGCGGATGAGCTTGGAGTGGTTGCCGCGGACGTCACGATACTCGGTGGTGGAGGCCTTGGAGGGCTGCTTGCCGTCGTCGAGGCCGACGTAGTAGTATCCGATGACATTGCGGACGACCATGTCGTCGAGGCGGGCCTGGGTGAAGCTTCCGTTGGTGATACCAGCGCTGAGGATGTCCTCAGTCCAGTAGGTGCTGGAGCCGTAGTCGAGACCGGCGTTGGCAGAGCCGTAAGAGGTGGACTGGGAGTTGACATCGGGGAAGACGAGGCCGAGGAAACCGAATTCCTTCTTGAGAAGCTTGCTGACGAGGGCGTTGTTCTCGCAAGAGAGGGTGTCGTTGACGCGGGTCATACCGCACATGACGGCCATCATACCGGCCTGGACACCGTCGGCGAAGGGCCAGGAGTAGAGCTCGTGGATGGTCTTGTCGTCGGCGTTGGAGGAGTAGACGTTGGTGGTGGTGGCGGAGATACCGGAGGATCGGTTGGTCTCCTGCTCGTTGAGAAGGAAGTGACGACCACCGGCGATGACACCGGCAGAGTTCATGCCGGAGATGGCCTTGCCCATGGCGATACCGGTGAGGTAGGGGTCGGAACCGAAAGTCTCGGGGGTTCTTCCGCCGTAGGGGGTGCGGCCAAGCGGGCCGGCCTCGGGTCCGTTGATGAGGTTGTAGCCCATGCCGTAGAACTCATCACCGATAGCCTTGAACTGCTCCTCGATGAGCTGACGGTTCCAGCTCATGGTCAGAGCGTTGGCCATGCTGAAGCCGGAGACATAGAACTGGTAGTTGATACCGGAAACACCATCCTTGTTGTTCAGAGCGGTCCAGGTGGTGTTGCCGGTAACGCTCTGTCCAGTGATGATGGAAACCTTGGCGGCGGTGTCGAGAGTGGCCACGAAAGCCTTGGCCTTTTGGTAAGCATCGTCGAAACGGCCGAGGGAGACTATTGGAGAGAAATTAGATATGAGTGGAAAGCTGTCACATGTTAGAAACGTCTACATACCATATCCGTCAGCGAGAATGGCGTTGGTGAGGGTAGAAGAAGAGTTCGATGCTGCAATAGTAGAGGAAACGAAAGAAAGAGCGGCGAGCGCGCCCGCAGAAGTAGAAACCTTCATGCTGGGCAAAAAGAACGAATGTTTAATAGTGGATGAAGCAAAAGAATGAAACTGGTTGATGGGTGTTCATCTCAAGTCTACATCTTGGCGAAACGTCTGAACTTATATCAAAAGTTGTTTCCATGTTTTCCCCTGTTTTCCCATGTTTGCTCCTGTTTCCTATGGATTGTAGTTTCATGCTCCGCCGTCATCGTTGCGCGGCCGATGGGGCGATAGCGCCGACGTCCCGAGTTTACCTCCGTAGTTCGTGGTGATGATGATCCACGGTGAGCCCCATCCATCGGCGAAGTTCCACGACCCGGCATGTGGGGGATGCTCCCGGTCACCGGGCTGAGATCTCGGCCTTATTTCCATGCTCTTGTTCATCGACACGATAGATCGCCTGAAGAATATCAAAATCACATTCGTTCGAATTGTCAAAGCGCACTGTATTTTCTGCATATTTTCTTGCGACTTTACAACTATTCTACGTTACGCTGTCAACCATCAAAGCTTTGGTGTTGAACTTTGTAAGCGGCGGCGGGAGGCGATATCGCGCGTCGCACAGGAGAATCACAATAAATTAAGGCTGCGAAGCGGGCCACATCTGAGCCACATCTCTAATGGCCTTTAAGTGTCTTTATCATGGAGCCTCCGATTTCCCAGGGTCAAATGTATGCGAGAATTCTTTTCCAGGGCGGCGGAAAACCCGAGCCCCATGACGGGAAATCCGAAATATACGTGGGCGACGCGTGGCTTTCTCCGTAGAGGAGCTGGAGGGGGACCTCGAATAATGCTATTCCCTGCTCAACGCACTAGAACTCTGCAATCGGAGCCCGTGGACTTGGGAAAGGGAGCTAAAAGTAGCGGCCTCGCCTTTGGGGGCTACCGGGCTAGAATGCGCAG